>NC_090449.1:199192065-199817065 GCF_031143425.1 Pleurodeles waltl
CATTTACAGATATAATGATAAACAGATAAACATAACATTTTACAGATATATTTTATTTTGTTTTTGTTCTTCATTTTCGATTAGTGAACATGAAATCTATAAATGCACCGCCGCCTTTCTTGGGGACACAAGGTATGCCACCCATTCCGTGAAAACAGTGGTTTAATGGTTTTGAGACGTACCTGGGAGCGATTGGTGCAGCTCGTTTCAGATCTGAAAGGAAGAAGTGCTTTTTATTACCTCAGCAAGAAGAAGGAGATTTGGATGAATATCAAGTTGCAGTAAAAAAAATAGCAACGAGATTTGATGTCCAGCCCAGTTTGGTGGTATTAAGGCATAAATTCTTCAAATGTACACAAATGCACGAAGGAAGGAAAATAGAATTGGAGGGGTTCATTGAAGATTGTCTAGAATTTAAAGGGCGCAAAATACAAGGCAAAATTTATGTGGCAATCAGGGGTTTGAACATTTTGGGTTGGTACCATCAAGGGTTGTTTTTATGATATTTAAACCTGGAGCCAGAGAACAAGTCCTGGTGGTGAAAGAATCCATGGAGGAAGGTCCTTTTGAAAATGAGTTTCCAGTTGTCTTCGCTGAAGGCTTAAGGAAGATTGCTGGTTTTAAACATAGAATCAAGGTGAAGAAAAATGCTATTCCAGTGAAACAGAAACTTGGGTCTGTCCCATAAAGGTTAAGAGACAATCTGAAAGATGAACTGAATAAACGTCAGAGTATGGGTGTGATAGACCCTATTGACTCCAGTTTATGGCATTCACCTTTAGTTGTTGCCCAGAAATACAATGGGGACATGCGTTTGTGTTTTGATTTGAGGAGTCTCAACAAGGAAATATGGGTGGACTCATATCCTTCACCTAAAATTAGTGATCTCTTGAAAGAACCAAAGGGCGCTATGTGGTTTTCGAAGATTGATCTTGCATCAGCGTACCACCAAGTGGTGCTAGATGAGGAGTCTCGCCATTTTACAGCCTTCAATTTGCCATTTGGCACATTTCAATTTTGTAGGATCCCGTTTGGGTTAGCATCCGCAGCCTTGGGCTTCCAGCGCATAAGTTGTTAGGAAACATCAAGGGTGCGTTAGTTTTCCAAGGTGATGTGTTGATTATTGCTGAAAGTTTGGAAGAACATGACAGAGTCATTAGATCGGTTCTGAACATTTTTCAGATGAATGGAGTCATTGTGAAAAAAGAAAAGTGTGAATTTAATTTTTGGGGCACAGTGTGTCCATTAAAGGTATAGCACCTCGACCTGGTTTGGTTAAGGCTGTGTTGGATGCTCCCAAGAATAAAGACAAATTGTGCTCGCTCATTGGCATGTGCGAGTATTATGCTAGATTCATCCCAGCGTATGCTTCCAAAATGAAAGTGTTGTCTGATATGTTGAAAAACAAAGTTCCATTTGTGTGGGACAGTGAATGTCAAAAAACCTTTGACTGTGTCAAAAAGGAGTTGGCCACTGCTAGATCACTGAGTCCTTATGACCCTTGCAAGGAATGTATCATTACTGTGGATGCCAGTATATATGGGTTGGGTGCAGTTTTGTCTCAGGGTTCCAGTGAAGATGAGAAGATCATTAGTTATGCGCTCAAGAGTGCTGCGTGAGTCTGAGCTCAATTACTCGGTAATTGAAAAGGAATTACTTGCTTGTTACTGGGCGAGTGAGAAGTTCAGGAGTTATGTTTTGAGAAGGAGTTTTGTTATACAAATGGATCATAAGCCGTTGGTGTATATTCTGAGTGGTGATAAAATTAACTACACTATGCCACGCATTGCATGTCTTACAACAAAATTATTACAGTATAATTTTCAGGTGAGATGCATTCCAGGGAAGGCAAATTTTACGGCAGACTTTTTGTCACGGATACCTATTTCTGAACAGGATGGTTTTCACATTGATGAAGATATGGAAGATTGTTTTATAGCTGCCATTGATGTAGATGAATCAAAGGTTTGCTCTGAAACTGTTTGAAAGGATGCTGACAGCACAGATGAGGTGTTGAATTGAGTTAAGGAGTGTATAGTCAATGGGTGACCCAAGAAGAGGTGTTTAAGTACTGAGTTGCAACCTTACTCAATAATCTGTGAAGAATTGTATATTGAGGACGGTGTAGTGTTGAGGAATAAAAAGTGTGTACCCCCGGGGGATATCCGTTCTATGTTGATTAGTCATGCTCATGAAGGGCACTTAGGTTCTACCATGACAAAGAGACGATTGAAAGCTCATTATTGGTGGCCCTCCATGGACAAAGAGGTGGATGTGTTGGTCAATAAGTGTGTGGTCTGTAGTTGAGCTGAAAAGGGGTATAAAGTTGTGACGCCCCCTTTACAACCTATACCTGTGCTTGAGAAAGCTTGGGTGAAGGTCGCTATTGATATGGTGGAACCGTTTCATTTTCTTCCTTACCACTCACGTATGCCTTCGTGTTGATGGACTATCACAGCAAATGGCTGGAGGTTCGTTTTTTTTTCAGATCCCATGGTTGGCAGTGCCATACAATTTTTGAAAGACATTTTTATGAGGGAAGGGTTTCCGGAGTACATTGTGTCAGATAATGGTGTCCAGTTTGTTAATCATGAGATGGAAATCTTTTGGGGGGAAGCTGGAGTGAAACACTTGAGAAGTTCCCTTTATCATCATCAAACCAATGGGTCGGTGGAACGAATGAACAGAGTGGTGATGGAATGTATCAAGTGGGCTAAAAATAATGGGTATGACGTCATGGAAGCAGTGAGGTCTATGCTTTGGTTTTATCGCACTACTCCACATTCCCTCACAAAGGTTTCTCCATTTGAACTTCTGAAGGGAAGGTGGGCTACGTCTAGATTGTTTCCTGCCTGGTTAGCCAAGGCGGTAGAAGGTAAACTCATTGGTAAATTGGGCCCAGGTCAAATGCTGGTAAAAGTGAAGGAAAAATTAAGTGTAGGTATGACTTTAAAAAATCAACTAAAGTCCAGGTGTTTTGACCAGGAGATGTAGTATGTGTCAAGTTGTTAAGGTTAAAGGAGTTGAGCTTGATAAGTCGATTAATGGAACTGATAGGGTTTTGTCCAGAACCAGGAATAGTTAGTTGTCCAGTGATGCTGGTGAGGAGTTGGAACAAGAACACATCCCACGAAGATCTGTCCATGGGAAACAGGTACCGTGGAAACTCAAGGATTGTTATAGATATTAGGCTGATTCGCTTCGTAGCGCAATTACTCTGTAACTTATTCTATCCGCTCCATTTTTTTAAGGGGGTGTTGATGTAACGTTGTTATCTTTATGTATCTTTATGTATAGTTTACTTATCCCTATTAATGTAAAACATAAAAATAAATAAATGATTGATCTCTGTCGTTGTAAAAGAATGCTGATCTATCTCCGTCTTTGTAAAGAATGGTTATGTGTGGGGTTCTGTTGCCGTGGAGGCTCTGTGAGTTCCAATGAGAATGGATGGGGTCGCGGAGCAGTGAAGCAGTGGTTCCCTTGGTCGGAGCGATTCTTTTTTTTTTTTTAAACGTACCTGTAATAAGTTCACCGGCTTTTACGTCATTTTGGAATCACAACAATCTGATATCCACCAACTCTAAATCCAGACCCTTAATATTTTACTAAACTCCATCAGGTGGTCTGACCCACACAAGGATTTCATGTCCTTTCCTGCAGTTCTAGTTTCCATGACCCTTCACATATTATTCTGTAACCAAGCTCTCTCACAACCAAGTACCAGTGATGTCACCATGTGCAGCCATACTTCCACTTTGTGTGCTGCTAAGACTCTGGCTTGCCTTTATGAGTTGTAGAATGTTTGTACTGTATAAGATATTTTGCTGGCTACCATGGCTGATGCAGTGAGATGGGTTATGCTTCCACTTTCATATGTCTTGTTTTTGCCTAGGTGACATCCTAATTAAGCCACTGAAATTTGTGAAACTGCTGAATTTCACTATATGTTTTCAAAAAGTTGCATTATGCAATTTTGTGTAGTGTTGTACCTTAGAAACTGATTCACACAAAAATTGTAAGGGCATTTTCCACTGTAACTACTCTCCTTTCGTTATTTTTAGGTGTGGTACATACTTATGTATAAAAATGCATGCATGATACTGGAAAACCACATTTTGCTCTGAGCATATTCATGGGATTTTGTGAAGTGTTACATCAAATTGTCCAGTTTCACACCACTAGCCTTGTTTGACTGTCAGAGTGTATTGTTTTATGTGTGTTACTGGGGTGGGTACGAGAAGGGTAGCTCATTCTTGCTACAAGTAGCGATGTGAATCACAAGTCTGGGCCACTCTTTTTACCATGCCAAGGGCATATTTATGGTTTGTGGTGGTGGTCTTGGTTGCTGTTGCATTTTGCTTTTTCGCAGCACAAATGCATAGAGCTGGAAGGGAACCAGCCTTGCACCAGACAGCAGCGCAGCCCAGAAAAAGCATCTTACCTTGTTGTTCACCATGTCATGCCTGACAGAATTCTGGTAACAGAAAAGTGGTGGTAGGCCAACAGGTTAAACTGTAGACAAATGTGGGCAATTCTAACACACTGGAAAAACTAAGCAAATGCCTAGAGAATCCTCAGCTGGCTGTAACATGGCACTTTTTTTTCACAGACCTCATATCCCACCCTTCCTCCCACCACCAATAAAAAAAAATGCAGTGACGCAGCCTTAGTGCTTTTTTAGGTCGCAGCCTACTAGACAATGCATATGTCTAGTTTGCTAAAGCCATCTTGGAGACTTTCAGAAAGTTGAGCTAGGAATGCATTCTGCTTATTGATTACCATTAGCTGTGTGGTTTGTAACTCACACTTTCTGGATTTCTATTTGCTGGCTTTATTCGTTTTAGTCTCTCTAGGTTCTGTTTGTCCTTCCTGTTGCCTAAACGATGTTTACTGGATTCTTCCACAAACTCGCTTTCACAGGCCTTTAAATCTTGTACTTATTGCATCACATTTGCTGTGCCAAATGTCAGGTGCTTTCTTTTAAAGGCGTATGTTTACTTTTCTTTCTCTGACTTCAATGTGAGGGGGTTTATGTGATAATCTTGCTGGATACTGCTGGTAGAAAGGAGTTTTGTTTAGCACACGACAACATTTAAGTATACTGGGTAAGTATTTCAGAATATATCAGAATTATGAACTAACAAATGAAGCACATTTTTGTTACTTCTGAAGTGTGTTGGAAACAAATACTTTCACATGATCAAAACGAATCTATAAACTAGGTGATACAATTTCCACACATTGTCTTTGCACTAAATCGTTTTTATTAGTAAAAATGTATGTCTTTGCAAATGTACTGGTCATTTCAATTGAAAATGTGTTGTCTATAATGTCAGTGTGCCACCAAACCATGAATACTCCCCTCTATGCCAATCCACTCTATTCTGTACCATTCCACATCACTGCACTCTGCTCTGCACCACTCCACTTTACACCGCTCCATCCCACTGGACTCTTCACCACTGCACTCTACGTCACTCTATGCCACTCTACTCTGTGCTGCTCTAGTCTATACCACTGGACTCTATGCCACTCTACTCTGCATCACTCTACTATGCCACTCTGCTCTGTACCACTCAACTCTGTGCCACTCCACTATGTACCACTGCATTCTACTATGCTCTACCCTAATCTACACCACTGTATTCTACTACGCTGTCTGTACGCCACTGAATTCAATACCACTGCATTAAATGCCACTGCACTCTAGGCCACTATACTGTGCAACACTCAACACCAATGTACTCTACACCAGTCCACTCTACACTGTGCCACTTCAGTGTCTGCCACTATACGTGACTCAACACTTTGCCACTTCAGTGTACAACACTCTCTGCCACTCCACTCTACAACACTATTTGTCATTCTACTCCACAACACTCCACGCCACTCTCCTTTATGTCACTAATGTTTAGCCATGCTGCCAGCCACCCTGATGAACAACATGGCTAAGACACATTTGAAAAGCCAATAACTCTTGCATAGGCGAGATCTATTGGTTTTGCCAATGCTTGTTTACTTTCAGCAGCTGTGCTTCTGTACATCATGGGTGAAAACATTGACAAAGCCAATAGCTCTCATACGTGAGGCCTATTGGCTTTGCCAATGGTTGTTTTATGCAATGCCCTGGGGTGCACAGGTTCTCATGCATAGTGTCAAAGGCTTGCTCTGGTTATGATTGTAGATAGTCTGGTTTGATGAATTCTGTAACAACCCTACAAGCAGAAATTAAGATTACTAATTAAGATGTGAAAGTTGTCAGTATAGCTGCTGTTCAATTGTATTTGCAGGTCAAAAAAATAATCTGTGGGATTAACCCATACATTTTTAGGAACTACTGTCGTCTTGACATATTTAGTTAATTTTCCCTATAAACCCTTGCGCACACAGATTTTAAACTAGTGAATTGTTATATATCCCTCATGGCACAGCAAACACTTTATGAATGCAATGAGAATGAGTAATATGAGGCACCATGGACCCTGAATCATTTCAATGATTTGCAGTTATCTGAGTGTATGTACCTGTGTTGGTCACTTTGCCAGCCGCCATGGATCACCACCCATCACTGTATTATTCTGTTGTACATGACATGGTAATATCTCCAAGTAATAGATAAAAAATTGTATAGACAATCTAGAGTTGGAAAAATAGGCATATTTCTTTGATGTAGTACATGACAGTAGTTAGGTCACAAAATACTAACTAGGCCTTGCGGAACACAGACATCGTAGCTTTAAAATGATGTGTGCACAACTGTCACATATTTTCAGTCCTTTTCTGTAGCTCATGTTGCCAAACCAGAGAAGGGATTGTGCTAAAATGCGCAGCGTCTAGTTTTCACATTGCTCAACAACTATAATAGGTTCTGCCCGGTTTGGAGCCGACAAGATATAATAACGGTAGCTTGTGCACGTTTCCTGAAATCTGAATCAAACTGTTTGTTCATCATTCAGTACAACTGAAACACATATCGAGCTTGGGCAGACACTTCCATGCTCTAGCGACTATCATATTAGAAAAAAAGTAAGGGGAGAGCAAGGCAAACGAGCCGGTTGATTAGAGCCCGATATCTGATTTGGAGCATCATGACATAAAGATGAGTCAGACGATGCACGTCTAAGCAAAGATATTCTGATACAAACTGCTACAATTCACCAGGGCAGTGGCATAACTAACTGGTTTGACATGTCATTCAATCAATTCAGATATGTAGGTGCACTTATCACCCATGAGGGCATCCAGGCGTAGTGTCCGCTGCGTGGAATCTGGTCCAGGGACTTCATTCGATGTGTGTTTAAACATGATTGGAATGTGTTTAAGGTTCAGTCTATTCCTTATTTTGTGAGCCGATAAAGTCAAAGAAATAATTCTTATTCATATTGTTTGTCGGGGAATGGTTCATAAAAATATTAGTCTGCTTTGAAATATCATTTCTAGTGTGTATATGAGTTTCAGGTTCCAGGGAGGGGCTTTGCAAATCAGCTGTTGGTGAGAGAGAATCACTAACAGGGTTGTCTGGCTCCTAACTCTTCTTTATACATGTATAATTCAGTAGTAGGTGACATCTGACACTTTTCCTTCTCTCCAAAAATGTTACAGTTCCCTCCTTGGTTTTAGAAACTATACCGGATGCTATAACAATATCTTCAGGGAACACAATACCTCTTGACATGCTGAAATCTACTTCACACACTCTCATCACATGCCTATCACTTTTATTTGTTCCTTGGCCTGCCTTTTAAAATTCCTGTGGTTTGTTAGGTAAATGCTTTAGGTTTGTCCCGCCTTGAGGCTGTTTTGTTATCGCCTTGGAGACTGACCCTATTACATGGATTATTGAATGATCGGCCATATACCTTAGTGTCTGCGCACTACTTTTTTCTTTTGCCTCTCCGCTTCGCACATGTGGTGGAATGTTGTTACTTCCTCTGGCATCTTGCTGTTTGTCTGCTGTGTCTGCACCCGACAAAGGCTACAAGCTGGAGGGGGATTCTTTTTCATTTATTCATGTAGCGCAAACTCGACCATAAGATTGGAGGCTTACCATGAGCACCGGTTAAATTTGCAACCCCATTCCTAAACTCTTCCCAAGTTTAGCAACTGAAAAATATACAGACTGGTGCCTTTTAAATGGAAAAAACACGAGAGAAACCCTCAAAGCTGCTCTCCCCGGCACAGCGAGAGAGCCAATACTACAATATTCACTGCACTAGGGAAACTTACCCCATAATGCTTTGCGGGGTGGTCCTATTACAACACATTTTTGCCCATAACTCAGCCTGTGTGGGACCACCACCGCCAAAGTGTTCAACGCGACGTGCTCTTTCTGTCTAGCTCATCTCCTGGGTCCCCACTCTAGGTTGGGGGGACCCTAAAATCATAACCTCCTCCACCATTCAATGTCTTTTTAAGCTCTTTCATGATTGGAGCTTTTTTACTTTCCTGCTGGGAGTAGTTTGTGTTCTAATGGCCTTGTTTGTATTAATATTCTTGCATGCATACTACATCTGAAATTGTGTAATGAACTATGCACTCTAGGGGCTGAATATATGGTTACACTGCAGTGCTGTTTGCCCTTCTCTTTTCATGTGGTTATGCCCTCTAAGGTTGACTATATGGTTACATGACCATGTTTCTTCCTAATAACATTTTTATTGTGGTGTCCTCTGGGGGATGTTCTGACTATTGCAGTCTAATATCAAGTGTACAAAGGAATGCACAAACACAGTTTATTTCTGATAAAGGTTTAATGTGCTACATAGCTAAATATTAAAAAGGGCGAGACCTATTGGCTCTGCCAATGCTTGTTTATTTCTGTGCAGCAAAATAGGTATGAAATATGATAAAAAATCATTGTGTACAATACATATTTTATAACAAACCCATAGCAATTAACATTCTTGTTTTACAGGCACTCCATGGCAAAAGGAGCAAGAGCGAGATTTGAAGAGTGTTCTTCAAAATATCAGTGAAGACATACCATTGGTTTTTGTCAGTGGGAATCATGACATCGGTAACACCCCAACACCGGACACTATTGCTGCATATTGTAAGAGCTGGGGAGATGACTATTTCAGTTTTTGGGTCGGGGGAGTTTTCTTTATCGTGCTCAACTCCCAATTCTTCTTCGATTCCTCTAAGTGCGGCGAGCTGAAAGAGGCTCATGACCAGTGGCTTGAAGCACAGCTAGTAAAGGCCAAAGAACAAAAGTGCAAATATGCAATCATTTTCCAGCACATCCCTCTTTTCCTCAAAAACATTGATGAAGACGAAGATTATTTTAATATACAAAAGACCCTTCGACACGAGTTAGTGGAAAAGTTTCAAAAAGCAGGTATTGTACCTTCCAAACATATATTTTCAAATCGCTATTTTTTCTCTGCATCTCCAAATAAATAAAATACTAACTTATTCTGCAGTGGAGATATAGCACATTTGCTTAAGATATGATAAGGGCACAATACATTCTTAGACAAACAACAGAATTAAAATATTTTGGGCTTTATTTAGAGTTTGGCTGATGGTATACTCCATCACAAACTTGGTGAATATCACATCTGCTGGACAGCAAGTGCATTGTAGCCTATGGCCCTAGTAATGAGGCAGCCTTGATATGTGCCATGTTTTGACAAGTATATTGTCTGCCAAACTCTAAATAGGGCCGTAGATTTCTTACAGCATTGAATACCGAATTTCATTCAGATCATTGTAGTTTGAATCTCATTTGTTTACATATGTGGAAGATTTTTAAAAATACCTTTAAGACTTAAAATGTTTGTTAAGCTCGGAAACAGGCTTGGGTATCCAGAAAGAAGTGCAAACGCAAACCCCTTATTTGTTGAAACTTAACAACTTCTTTGTAGCTGTTTCTTTTTAAATATGTTTTAATTGTAGTTATAAAAAGAAAGTATTACCAATAAAAATTTCAATTCATTAAATAATGCTAACAATATTGTAGGTAGCACCAACATTATAACACAAAATGTGTTCTTTTTTACAGTTCTCTACTAGAATTCACCAGTGTTTAACTAATAGTTTTAGAATGTGCATATGAGTAAGGCTCTGCGTAACATAGGTAGATAGTCCATAATACTCCCTGGGTGCCCAAGCAAAAGCGCCAAACTCATCCAAAACATGGACTTGGAAATACCAAAGTGTACCAAAGATGGGGACTATGACATTTGTACTTTATATTATTTGTATAACGCCAGGCTCTTCGAATTTGTTTTTGGCTACTGGGGCATCCACTTATACAGTGGTTCATTGTGTTTCTTGAAGTTCTATTGGTGTGACATGGTCAAGGCTAGTCTTGGGGTTAGTGGCTGACGTAAGAGTGCTTATGTCTTATTGTGCTTTTTGTTTAGGGTTCTATGTTAATTATCCATCTCTGAATTTAGCTGGGAACTTGGGGGATATTGCGTTTCTGTGGCAAAAATTGAAAAAACATTAAGTATATCTTCATGAGTTTCCAAAGTTGTGAGAATCAATGAGATGCCATTTTTAATATTGAGTGGTATTTCAAATATTATGGTGAATTCAGAGCAGTTAGCAGTAATATCATCTTATCCTAAATGAAAGAACAGTGCAGGAAGACCCCTTCTCAGCAGAAGCCACTCCTGGCTCGTTCTTTCAGGGTGCTTAACTTCTCAGGATAGCTCTCATGCCAAGGACATGCTGAAACTCTTCCCCTAAACTGTCTCTCTTCCTACAGGGTCAGGCACAATATCTCTCAGCAGGCATGCAGTCTTCTAGGCTCTTCAGGTAGATCTTCATCCCCAGCAAGTAAAAAGTGTTGACCTCATCTAATGCCCCTCACCTCCGTAAGACTGGCTGTCAGACAGACACCTATCCTTGTAACACAGCAGCTGTTCTAGTATTCTGCCGAGAATTATTTTCCTTGGTCTAGAAGAACTTGTGACTGAAACAAAGTGGGGTAGTTTGGGTGCCACTTTTTTTTACATATTTTTATGATGGGATGTGAATCCACTGTCTTATGCCTCAGAACTGTTTTGAACTGGCTTCTTTTTAAATATAATTTTCAGGCTGCTCTCCATACACAGGCTTTGTGCAAAGTGATGGCGTGCACAGCAGGTTGCTAAAGAGGTGACTCCAAATAAGTGCACTCACATCAGGGCCAAAATGAAGTGTGAGATAACTGCACCTAACTGTTATTAATCTTTCTAAAGTAGGCAGAGAAAGGTCAGGTCCTGTCTAGAAACTTCTTCATCTCTGCCATCTACTGGAATGGCTGTGCTGAGGAACAACTAAACCGAAGCTCTTTACTAACAAATTCTTCATTCTGTTTCTAAAGGCAACCCAGTGTCCATGCTGCTCTGTTCAGTTTCTAGTTCTCCATTCATCAGCTAATTCAGGCAGCATACTTCCAAGCTATTCTCACCCTCTAGCTTGTGCCATGCTACAGCCAGCGACACCCTTAAGTGGTCTCTCTCTCTCTCTTCCTTTCTCTCACTCTCTTTCTTCTCTCTCTCTCTCACACACACACATACACACTGTGATAGAGTGCAAAGACTTAAGCTGGACTGGAAGTACCCCGGGGGTACTTCTCAGCATGGTGACGTAGAGGTCAGATCTCTACGTCATGCTGGCTCTGGAGAGGAAGAGACGGCGCCAGTACAAACAACAAAACGCCGGGAAGACGCGAGCAAAGAAAATGGCGCCGACAACGAAGGAGGTGCAGACAACGAAGGAGATGTGGACAACAGCAGAGACGGCGACACAGAAGCAGAGGAGGACTGCCTAGAACGAGCAGAAGGAAGGCAATCGAAGAGACCAGCACAACGGAGGGCCTTGGTGTCCGACAGCAGGGAACACCACAGCGGAACACATCTCAAGGCAACTGAGGGAGAAACTGTGTAAAGGAGCCGGTCACGTTCCAGGAGGAACGTAGCCTCACCAGGTACGGAGCACGGATTAGGGAGGGGGGTGGGAAGGTTAAAGGGCACTAAGAGTAGGGAGCACTGGTTTGTTTCATTTGTATTTTGTTTTTGAAGACCCTCGAACAAAACAATCACTGAAAGGAAAAACAAGAGAAATCAAGGAAAGGCACTGGGTGAAAAGAACCACAGTATTAACAAGAGAAAGAAAATAAGAAAGGAAAAAAGGTATATTAAAGGCAGTAAGATAGGGAACAAGGGCATCAGAAAGGGTATAATGAAGACCCACCTGGATACTAACAGACCCACAGGAGGAAAGGGCACAGGAGAAACAAGGAAAATAAACAAAGACACAAACCAGGGAAAAGAGACAAGCCAGACAAGAAAGACCAATACCTACCAGGTAGCAAAACCGTACCTTCACTAAAAAAGGCTTCTTGTTTTCCCTCCGTCTCTTGGTGAACGACCTTCTGGATCCCTGAGGCGCCAACCTAGAACCGGAACGAAACGACAATAAGAAACAGGAAAGAAGAAAGGAAGAATACAGTCTACAGACATAGAGAGAAGCAGAGATAGAAAAAATAAGACAAAGAAAGAGACAACTATTAGAGGAAACAAATAAAGAGTAAATCCGTAAACCAAACAAAACTGCATATTCATGTCTCCATTTGTACTTACCTGTCTCTCTCACACACACACAAACACACAGTCCAGCTACCATAAGTGTGCTACATGTTCACTGTATAGGATGTCACCGCTAAGTTCTGGATTTCACATAGCAGGTAAACTTTACACACAAGGGTCCCTAGCTTGGGGTCAGAATATAATTAAACAAACAAGCCATCTTTTCTTCAGATGCTAATTTCTAAATGTGTTGGTGTTATAAATGGGGTCTCTAGTTGGTAGTCAGTTTACACCTTGTCCAAGTAGGGACCCTCACTCCAGTCAGGGTAAAGGGGTCACACTCTTAAGATAACCCCTGCTTACCCCATCATAGCTTAACATGAGCAGTCGGGCTTATCTTAGAGGCAATGCATTCAGTGTTTGTACCCACACAGAGTAACACAGTAAAAACACTACAAATGGAAACCACACCTGTTTAGAACAATAGCCAATATTTTTCTGAGTAAAACAAGACCAAAATGACAAAAATCCAACATATACAAGGAAAGGTATGAATTTTTAAAGATTAAATACAAATACAGCGCTTAAAAAACAGAATAGCTCCAACTGGTGCTATCACGGCATTGTGACAGAGTTGTTCCCAACAGTCTAATGCCACTCGCGAGGAATGTGCATCACCAGTCCTGGAATCTCACAGATCCCAGCTACTGTACCTTAGAAACGAGGCAGAGTGAAAGACGTGGCATGGAGTCGGGGATGTGAGGTGTCGCTGGAGCCAGTGTGGCGTGGGTTCTGTACTGCTGCGCAGGAGGTGAGGCGTTGGTTCCTTAATGCTATGCAGGGGAGGTGAGGCATTGCTTCCTTACGGAGGCAATAGAGGTAAGGCGCTGTCAGTGGTGAGGTGTCAGTTCCTTACGATCTGACGGGGTCGGTGAGTCCAGCGGGTCAAGATGCTATGGTGCGACCTCTCAAGGTCGTGCTCACACCACAGGGCCACAGGCGCCACCACGGAGTCAGGTGTCACGTACATCAGTAACGCGGCACTCGGGACTTACGGTGTTGTGGGACTTCAAAGGTGCTGCGGCTGCATTGGGACTGCGGTGTCGGTCGTCACACTTCAGATGGGCCCACAGCTTTGGGCGCAGGCAACGGAGCAGAGTCTGACACTGGTGCCGGTTCTGGAGTCATCCGAAGTCGGTGTGCCTGGTTCTTCTTGTTTTATGCTAGACTTCACTCACAAGGGCCCAGGAACTCGGCATCACTTGGCAAGTCAAGGTCCTCAGCAAAAGAACCCAGGGGCTGGCAGGTGAAGTCTTTGATGTCCCTGAGACTTCTTAAAAGGAGGCAAGCTCAGTCCAAGTCCTTGAAGAACCTTCACAAGCAGGATACACAGCGAAGTCCAGTCTTTGTCCCCTCCAAAGCAGAAGCAGCAACTGCAGGGAAACCCAGCAAAGCGCACACACAAAAAGGGACAGTACTTCTCCTCACAGCTGTTCTCCTTGTCAGAGTTCCTCTTGATCCAGAAGTGTTTGAAAAGTCGTGGGTTTTGGGTCCAATACTTAGGTTCATGTCTGCCTTTGAAGTAGGCTGACTTCAAAGGAAAGTCTTTGTAGTGCTCAAAACCCTGCCTTTCCTACCCTGGTCCCAGACATACTCCAGGGGGTTGGAGACTGCACTGTGTAAGGAGAGACACAGCCTTATTCATGTGCAAGTGTCAGCTCCTCCCACCATTCTAGCCCAGGAAGACCCATCGGGATATGCTGAGTGCACCTCAGCTTCCTTGTGTGACTGTCTAGAGTAAATCTTCAGCCAGCCTAACTGTCATCCTGACCCAGACATGTATTCCACAGCCAGGGAGAGGCACAGAATGGTTAAGCAAGAAAATGCCCACTTTCTAAAAGTGAAGGTTTGGGCGTTGCAAGTAGGTGCACTTGCTAGTTCGACATGGCAGTTTAAAACTGCATACACAGACACTGCAATGGCAGGTCTGAGACATGTTTACAGGGCTACTCGTGGGTGGCACAATCAGTGCTGCATGCCCAATACAGGGCTCGAAAAAATCTTCTGGGCTCGAACAAATCTTCTGGACCACTCGCATTAGCGAGTTTTATTTATGAGGTCGAGCTATTTTTAGATTCCACTCCACCCTTCTGGTGAGTGGACAAAGAACAGGTGTTCTGTTCAGTCAGAAATTGAATTAGCAATTAAGATGCCTTTATATCTTATTCTTGTCACATTTGCTCTGTGTTCAGAGACAGAGGTCAAATGTCAGTTTGTCTTCTTGCAATGGAAATACTTTTCCTTGTGACTGCAGAGTTCCTGGATTTTGTAAGGTGAACTGTCTGACCTATGTGAAGTGAAAGGCTTTTGGTATCATTTTTTTCCTAACACACAACATTTATATAACTAAGTCAACTTTACAAACATTTCAAAATATATTTCAATAGCTGTGAAAAACCATTTTGTGTACTTCTGTGTGCTGAAAAAAATATTTTAATAGGATGAAAAAAAGTCAGAAGCTTTACTTGGTGATGTGCAAATGATAAATGTTTTCTGAAATCCAATTATCACAGATTATTGTTAATACATTTTATAGTTTTATCAGTAGAGCTGCAAGTTAGTGGGAAGGTTTTTGGACATTTTTTGGAAATTTACTGTCTGTAAATGACAGTGTGCTACCACATCATGGTTTAGTAATATATTTATTACTAGTGAGTGTTTAAAAATAAACTGAGAAACACTCCTTCCCTGATGGCAGATCTATTAGTAAACTAGGAAGTAAGTCATGCATGGATCATGTGTTCTCTAGTTGTGTGCTAGATTTATTATACATTGCGCAAACGTTTAGTTTATTTAGTCTAACAAAAGAGGATTTTTTACAGCTGAAATGTTGAACTCACATATTTGAAGGTGCACTCACATGGGAGAATGAAGAAAAAGGTGACTGTAAAATACAATATTTGGCTAGGATCACACAAGTACATTGCAGTTAGGTTGAGTAGATTATTCAAGTTACTTGACCTGCAGGTCTAGTAACACTTTTATGGTTTTTCGAGGCCTGCACTAGTAGCATCTGATTTATCTGCCCTGGGCATACAGGGTGCACTATACTAGGGACGTATTAGTGACTCAAATATGCCAATCGAAACGAAATCCAGCACACAATCAAAAATACAAGATTTAGAGGCAAAAAGACAGGGAAACCATGCCAAGGATGGCAGGTGTAATACGTGTCCCCCCCAGCTGAGAGTGGGGAGAACTACACCCAACCTCATGAGTTCTCATCACTAAGGCAGAAGAACCTCGGCAGACCATCAGAAATGGCATGTTCTGCCCCAGGGCGATGTTCCACTGTAAAGTCCATTCCCTGTAGGGAAATGGACCATCTCAACAGTTTTCGGTTCTCACCCCTCATGTGCATCAACCTTCTGAGGGTCCTGTTGTCTGACTGAACCCGGAAGTGAGTCCCAAACAAGTAGGGACTTTGCTTCTTAAGTGCCCAGTTCACAGCAAAAACTTCTCTCTCAATTGCACTCCAATTTTGTTCCATGGGGAGTAACTCCTGCAAATGAAACTACAGGCTGGTCTAGGCCCTTTTTCTTTTAGCTGTGCTAGAACTGCCCCCACACCATGCTCTGAAGTGTTGGTCTGCACAACAAATTCCTTGTAGAAGTTTGGTGCCATCAGCATGGGTGCCGTGCACTGGCTGCCTTCACGGCATCAAACGTGATCTGACAAGCCTCAGTCCACATCACTCCTTTGGGCAGCTTTTTGGAAGTCAGCTCCTTCAAGGGGGGGGCAACAATGGTGCCATAGTCCTTGACAAATTTCCTGTAATAACCGGTGAGACCTTAAAAGGCTTTCACCTCGGTCTGTGTCTTGGGGGGTTCCCAAGCCAGAATGGATTCAATCTTATGTTGTAGGGGTGCCACCTGGCCGCCCCACCCGGTGGCCCAAGTTTACCACTGACCCCTGCACTCTCTGGCAGTGGCCTTAATACTGAGGCTTGCCTTCTGCAGGGCCGTCAGCACTTTCCAGAGGTGATGCAAATGATCCTCCCAGCTGGAGCTGAACACTGCAATGTCATCCAGGTAGGCAGCACTGAAATCCTTCAGCCCAGCCAAGATCTGGAAGACCAACCACTGATTGGTGTCGCGCCGCACCGCGCGGCGCGAGCCGAGCGTTCGGCACAAGCCGCGCGTTCGGCTCGAGCCGCGCTTCACGTCTTTAAGACGCGGCGCGCCCCGAGCCTTTCCTGCACCCTACGAGGCCCCAGGGCTTACTTGGGGCCTCGCTCTGCTGTCTCCCTCCGTTTTGTTGGGGTCTCCTGACCCCTCTTACCTGTTTGGGCTCCTTTTCTTCTTTCTTCTGTCTTCTTTCTTTTTGGGTCTGTTTCTTGCACTTTCCTTTATGTCTTTTCCCCTTTCCCAGGTTACCCTTGTCTTCCCAGCATTCCTCCTTCCCTATTCTCTATGGTTTCTATTCCATTCTATTCTATCTACTTTTCCCTATCTAAGATGGTGTCCTTTTTCTTCCTGTGGGTCACTTCCTGTTTTATGGTATTTAAGGGTGGTGTTTTCTTCTCCTCTTTGCGCTGCAACACTCTCTGTTTAGTTAGTGTCCTCGCTCCTGATTTCCTAGCCTTTGGTTCTGGATTTCGCCATTTCTGTGTTATTACGTCAGTTCTTTTTGATTCCTGTTCCTCTGTTCTTGTTTCAGGAATCCTCTGTGAATCTTCTTTGGAGGTTTTTTCCTCTTCTTTTGAAGGGTTTTTTTCCCTCTGGCGCTACTTTCTTACGGTCACGGTCTGTCCTTGGCGTTCCTTTGCCTACAGCACCGTGGCTACCAGAAAGAGTCGCCCCTTTTTGGGCCAAAGTCGAACTCTCAAGATCCACGCCCCAAGATCTGCAAACTCCAGGCGCAAGCAGCACGTGAGTCGTGACAGATTGCAGCGCACAACCATCCCGACGTCTTCTAACACCATGGAAGACACTGTGGTAGCTGCTGCAGATCCGGATCAAGCTCTTCTGACAACAATTCAGCAACAAGCTCAAGAATTACAGCAACTACGTAGTGAGAATGCTGCGTTGCGACAGGTTTTGGCTTTCCGTAGTGGTGATGTTCCGACGCTCTCCGCCTCTACCCATCGTTTTTCTGGTGAGCCAACCAAGCTGCGTGAGTTCCTTGATTCCTTAACAGTGTACTTCGCCTTCCGACCCACCCAATTCTCCCATGACAGAACAAAGGTGGGTTATCTCATCAGTGCCTTATCCGGTCCTGCCTTGGCCTGGGCAACCCCGATGGTATCATCTAACGATCCGGTATTGTCGGATTATTCCGCCTTCGTGAACCGCTTCAAGCTGATGTTTAGTCATCCGGGATTGGAGGCTTCAGCGGAAGAAGCCTTATGCGATATTCATCAAGGTTCACAAGATGTCCTTCAATACATTACACGCTTTCGTCAGCTAGCGGCAGAGACCACCTGGGTGGAACGTACTTTGGTGACTTTGTTTCGTAGAGGACTCAAAGAAGAAATAAAAGATGAACTAGTACATTCCACCAGAGTGGAAGATCTTCGTGGCCTGATGGATCAAGCCCTCTCCATCGAGTATCGCCTTCAGGAACGGAGAGCAGAGAAGAGAAAGAGCAGAGGGTCTTTTCAACCAAGCACCTCACGAGTTTTTCCGCATCGTTCTGAGGAACCTCGCCCTCCTGACAGAGACACCGAAGGAGAACCCATGCAGGTGGATACAACTCGAGGCCCTCTCTCCGGTAGCGAGCGGGAAGATAGACGAAAGAAGGGTTTGTGTCTGTACTGCGGTTCTGCCGGCCACATACTGCGTACCTGTCCAGTACGTCCATCAAGGCCATCGGGAAACGCCGCTTCCCGTCCTCTGTAAGAAGGGAGGGGACGGGATTAGCAGCTATACCTTCCATCAGTTCTTTCAATGACAATACCACATCCTTGTTCATCATACCAGTCATGTTACAATTACCTGATGGCCGTCAAGAGAAGACTATGGCATTACTAGATTGTGGAGCTAGTGGTATTTATATGGATAAGAAGTGGGCCACTACTCAACAAGTTCCTACACAACCTAAGGAGATTCCCGAACAAGTACACACGGTGGACGGATCCTTGATATCATCGGGTCCAGTTGATACAACTACCCTGATGCTGAATTTACAGATCGGTAACCATCAGGAACACATCTCCTTTGATCTTATAACTTCCCCCAACCATACCATCATTCTTGGAATCCCGTGGTTCATCAGACATAATCCATATGTGAACTGGGCTACCCGGACGGTTTCCTTGTCTTCACAGTTCTGTCACGAGCACTGTTTTGCTTCTGACAAGTATTGGTCACCTAAGAGATCAATAATCACGGAAGGTACTACCGGTTCGACCATAAATACAGTCCAAGGAGTTCCTGAACACTATTTGGATTTTCAAGATGTATTCCAAAAACCTTCCAAACCTGTGTTACCTCCACATCGAGATTACGATTGTGCTATTCCCTTGGAACCTGGTACTATCGTTCCTTTTGGAAGGATGTATTCCCTCACGGAAACTGAAAAGGAAGTACTAAAGGAGTATTTGGATGAAAATATTCAAAGTGGTCTTATTGTTCCATCGTCTTCTCCGGCCGAGGCTCCTCTCTTTTTCGTACCCAAGAAGACAAAGGATCTTCGCCCTTGCCTGGATTTTCGAGGCCTGAATAAAATAACTATTAAAGATCGTTATCCTTTGCCTCTCATAAGGGACATTTTAGAGGCAGTCAGAGGGGCTCAACGGTTTACCAAACTAGACCTACGGGGAGCCTACCACCTTTTACGCATTAAAGAAGGAGATGAGTGGAAAACGGCCTTTAGGACTCCATTTGGTCACTTTGAATACAGGGTAATGCCTTTCGGTCTTACTAATGCCCCGGCAATCTTTCAGAGATTTATGGACTCAGTATTTTCTGATCTCCTGAATCAGACAGTTGTAATCTACCTTGATGATATTCTTATTTATTCTAGAAATCCCGAACTCCATTCTTCCCATGTGAAACAAGTCCTTCAACGACTCCGGGCACATCAACTATTTTGCAAACCCGAAAAGTGTGAGTTTGACAAGACGGAAGTCAAATATCTGGGTTATCATTTAAGTCCCACCGGTGTAGCTATGGATCAAGAAAAGGTACAAGCTATTCTAGATTGGCCTTCTCCATCTTCTATTAAAGAAACACAATGCTTTCTAGGATTAGCGAACTTCTATCGACAATTCATCGCAGACTTTGCAAAACAAACTAGCCATATAACTCACACTTTAAAGAAGGAAAATCTTATTAAAGGGTTTGTCTGGACTAAAGCTGCCGAAACAGCCTTTCAGGATTTAAAGAAGGCATTTACGCAAGCTCCCATCTTAAGACATCCAGATACCAACAAACAATTTATTGTCGTCACCGATGCTTCTGAAAAGGCCATTGGAGCCGTCCTACTCCAACAACAAGAGGATGATGGTCTTGAACATCCTGTTTTCTATTTGTCTCATATACTCTCTATTGCAGAACAACATTACTCAGTACTGGAAAGAGAATTGTTGGCTCTGAAAACAGCTTGTATTGAATGGAGACAGTTTCTGATGGGTTCCAAGGAGCCTTTTGAAGTGAGAACAGACCATCAAAACTTACAATGTTTATGAAATTTCGTATGCCAGAATAGTCGCCAAGCTCGTTGGGCCTTCTTCTTCAGCCAGTATGATTTCTACATTACACATATTCCTGGCTCCCAAAACATTCTGGCTGATGCTCTGTCGCGTCGTTATCCAGATTGTACTCCTGCCCCAGCTCAACATCTATTGGAACCTAATAAGATCATTGGG
Source organism: Pleurodeles waltl (assembly GCF_031143425.1). Classification (NCBI taxonomy): domain Eukaryota; kingdom Metazoa; phylum Chordata; class Amphibia; order Caudata; family Salamandridae; genus Pleurodeles; species Pleurodeles waltl. The sequence goes on from NC_090449.1 coordinate 199,212,460, forward strand.
GTAGCTCAGTCTTTTCTGGAGGAGGTACACCTGGAATACTCCAATCTATCTGATGACGCAGTAGAGAACTTAAGGCCTCTTTTACATAAGAGACAAGGATACTATTATTATCACGATCTGTTATTCATCCCTACTAACAGAGTTAGAGAAAAGGCATTACAAATGTGTCATGATTCACCGGTTGCTGGTCATAGAGGCATCAAGGCCACACAAGAACTGTTATCACGATTTTTCTGGTGGCCTACTTGGAAACTGGATATTGAAACATACGTTCAGGCTTGTCCCACATGCGCTCAAGTCAAGAACCAGACCTGCCGGATTACTCCAGCCCTTGCCGGTTCCGCCAACTCCATGGCACACCATCTCTACTGATTTTATGTGTTCGTTACCACTTTCAGCAGGAAACCGGGTAATCATGGTCACTGTGGACTCCTTTACTAAGATGGCTCACTTCACTGCCTTGAAAAAGCTACCTACATCCCAAGAATTAAGCCAGATATTCATCGACCATATCTTCCGTCTTCATGGACTTCCTCATACCATTATATCTGATAGAGGACCTCAGTACATTTCCCGGTTTTGGAGGTATTTTTGTAAGACACTAAATATCAATAGAGCTCTGTCATCGGGCTTCCATCCTCAGACCAATGGACAGACCGAGCGTCTGAATCAAGGCTTAGAACAATACCTTCGTTGTTTTTGCAACTCTACTCAAAGCAACTGGAACACTTATCTCCCTATTGCTGAATTCTCTTACAATAATTCAGTCCATAGTGCCTCCAAGACCACTCCTTTTTTCTGTTCTTATGGTTTTCATCCTACCTCTTGTCCTACTTCTTCTCGGTCTCCCACTCCCTTGCCCGCTATTACTTATTTTTCCAAACGTCTTCTACAAATCCATAGACTGATTCGTTCCAATCTCTTACACACCAAGAGATATATGAAGAAAGTAGCAGACAAGAAACGTAGGGCCACTCCGGACTACCATCCACAAGATAAAGTTTGGCTTTCTTCTAAATTCTTACCCTCACGTCTTTCTCAGAACAAGTTCACACCTCGCTGCTACGGGCCTTTCCGTATTCTCCAGTTGCTTAATCCTGTCACTGTCCGTCTTCACTTGCCTCACACGTGGAAGATTCATCCAGTCTTCCATGTCTCCCAACTCAAACCTTATGTACCAGATCCGTATTCTCGTCAGTTTCCCTGTCCTCCTCCTGTCTTAGTGGATGATGTTCCTGAATATGAGGTTCAGGAAATTTGTGACTCTCGACTTTTTCACAAACGTCTGCAGTATCTGATTCATTGGAAGGGTTATCCTCTCAGTGAATGTTCTTGGGAAGATGCATCTTCTGTTCACGCTCCTCTTCTGACTCAGCGCTTTCACCGTTTATTTCCTTTCAAACCAGGGCCTTCGGGAGGGGGCCTACTGTCGCGCCGCACCGCGCGGCGCGAGCCGAGCGTTCGGCACAAGCCGCGCGTTCGGCTCGGGCCGCGCTTCGCGTCTTTAAGACGCGGCACGCCCCGAGCCTTTCCTGCACCCTACGAGGCCCCAGGGCTTACTTGGGGCCTCGCTCTGCTCTCTCCCTCCGTTTTGTTGGGGTCTCCTGACCCCTCTTACCTGTTTGGGCTCCTTTTCTTCTTTCTTCTGTCTTCTTTCTTTTTGGGTCTGTTTCTTGCACTTTCCTTTATGTCTTTTCCCCTTTCCCAGGTTACCCTTGTCTTCCCAGCATTCCTCCTTCCCTATTCTCTATGGTTTCTATTCCATTCTATTCTATCTACTTTTCCCTATCTAAGATGGTGTCCTTTTTCTTCCTGTGGGTCACTTCCTGTTTTATGGTATTTAAGGGTGGTGTTTTCTTCTCCTCTTTGCGCTGCAACACTCTCTGTTTAGTTAGTGTCCTCGCTCCTGATTTCCTAGCCTTTGGTTCTGGATTTCGCCATTTCTGTGTTATTACGTCAGTTCTTTTTGATTCCTGTTCCTCTGTTCTTGTTTCAGGAATCCTCTGTGAATCTTCTTTGGAGGTTTTTTCCTCTTCTTTTGAAGGGGTTTTTTCCCTCTGGCGCTACTTTCTTACGGTCACGGTCTGTCCTTGGCGTTCTTTTGCCTACAGCACCGTGGCTACCAGAAAGAGTCGCCCGTTTTTGGGCCAAAGTCGAACTCTCAAGATCCACGCCCCAAGATCTGCAAACTCCAGGCGCAAGCAGCACGTGAGTCGTGACAATTGGTGGCAGGGGATTTTTTTTCAACCAAAAAGGGCCTGGCCCGGAACTGGTAGTGCCCCTCTGGCGTTGAAAATTCTGATCTCTCTTTGGCTCCTTCGGTCAAGGCAACCTGCCAGTATCCAAATGTTAAGTCAGACGTACTGAGGAACTTGGCAGCTCCTAGCCGATCTGTGAGCTCATCAGCTCTGGAGATGGAGCGTGCGTCTGTCTTTATGACAGCATTGAGCCTACAGTAGTCCGCACAGAACCTAAGTTCAGGGGTGGCACCTGGGGCAGCATCCTTTGGGTCCAAGACCGTTGAGCTGGCCCAAGGACTGCTGGAGAGCTCTATCACCCCTAACACTACCATCTTGTAGACCTCTTCCTTGATGCTGACTTTGACCTTGTAAGTCACCCTGTAGATTCAATGTTTTACAGGTGGACTGTCCCCAGTGTCCACATGGTGGGTGCACAAATGTGTGTCTCCTGGGGTCAAGGAGAACAGAGAGACAAACTGCCCGAGCAACTGGTGACAGTCCCTCTGCTGTTCCGGGGTCAGTGATGGGGAAAGGTTCACATCCTCCACAGACCCTTCTTGCTGTTTGACAGACTTACTTCCAGGTTTGCCTGAGCGAGGTTTCTGAAGCGTGCAGTATGGTTCCTGAAGGCCAGCACGTAGCTAAACATGGCTTGGGAGGCTTTACAGGGAGCTTTCTCCCAGCCTTCTTTCACCAGGCTAAGAGGTCCTCTTACAGGGTGCCCATACAGCGCTCAAAGGGGCTAAAGCCAAGTCCCTTCTGCGGTACCTCCCTGTATGCAAAGAGATGGCATGACAAGAGGATGTCCCACTTTAGCCTCACGGAGCCTGACAGACCCATAATTATGACTTTCAGGGTACGGTTGAACCTTTCAACCAATCTAATTCCTTGGGGGTGGTAAGGTGTGGTGAACTTGTAGGTCACCCCATACTCCTTCCACAGACTCTTCATGTATGTGGATATGAAGTTGGTACCCCGGTCGGATACCACCTGCTTGGGTAACCCCATTTGTGGGTAAAGATTCCCATCAGTACCCGGCCCACCACGGGTACAGTCACTGACATCACAGGGATAGCCTCTGGGTACCGGGTGGCATGGTTCACCAAGACCAGGATGTATCTGTTGCCTATGGCTGCCTTGGGGTCCAGAGACCCCACAATGTTGATCCCCACTTGCTCAAAAGTGGTGCTCACAAAGGGGAATGGTTGGAGAGGAGCCTTGCATCTCCTCCCACTCTTGCAACTTGTCTGGCAATACCTACAATGCGAACCAGAGTGCCTTCACATTTGGGGCCAGTAAAAGTGGGTGACAATCCTTTAAAATGTTTTGTCATGCCCCAAAAGCCCTGCCAAAGGCACATAATGAGCCAGAACCAGTAGAAAGGTTCTGAAGCGATCTGGTACCTCGGGCTGCCCCAGGCTCAGCAATCTTAGGCTCACTATACAGGAGACCATGGTAGATCCAATGTGATTCAGACTCCGTGCCAGCCACCTGGTCTGCAGCCTGGCACCGCAGATCCTCAAGAGAAGGTCATGTCTTCTGTGCCTCATAGAACTCCGTCCTGGTGAAATCCACTTCTTGCTGCCAGTGGGTCAGCTCAGGCACATTCATGTTCGGCTACCTGCTCCCCTGTAGGTTCTGGGGCATCCCCCCCAGGTTCAGCCTCCTCCCGGACTGTGGGAACTTCTGGGCTGGGTTTCCCACACCCCCTGCTCATCCTCTTCCTGGCAGGCACCTGGGCCACTTATTCATGATCCAGGTCCTCCTGATCACCCTTACTGGTTGCCATAGACCAAGTGTTCACACATGCCCACTCAGGCAGACCCACCCTCTCCAAGTGTGACCTGCATTCCATCTCACACCAAGGGTAATCCTCCAGGTAGTTACCTTCCAGGCAATCAACAAGCATGGGTGGACTCACAGCTACCATGAAGGAACCTGAGACCCACCCCCCCCGATTCAAAGGGAGCCTGCGTTACCTTGTACTGGTGCTCAAAGTTGTCCACAGGAACTACTTAGTGAAACACATTGGGGACCACCTGCTCTTCAGACACCAGCTGACACCTGACAGTTGGTTCGTGTGTCTCTCAGAGCCTCCACCTTCTGTCCATTCATGGTCACCCACTGCCTGTACTTCTTAGTGTTTTCAGGCACGCGAGTCCTCTGGACAATCTCACTGTCCCCTAGCGAGACATGGTGTCTTCTCAGCTGGCTCCTGGAACCTACTCCTCCCCAAGCGCTACATTGGCCAACCCCTATGACTGTGCACCATTGAGTGCTGGTCTCTACTTGGAACACTTGGGCCCCCCTCTCATGTGACCCTCCTGATCATATACATAACACTTGCGGGGACCGTTCTCTGCAGGCTTCCCTGTAGATATCCAAGGCTTCTGCTCACCTGGGGATGGGAATGCTTACCCTTGAAATTGGGTTGGGGCCCTTTAGAGAACTCCCCCTTTTTACTATTACCCCCCCCCCACTTCTGCCGGGGACCCTGCCCACCCTTGGCAGAGTATCCCCCCATACCTCTTGTGGACTCTGGTACTTTCCCAGCGGGCCGCCTCCTGGGCAAGCTTCCTGGGGTCAGTCAGTTTGCTGTCAATAAGATGCTGGAGCAGCTCTGAAAAACAAAGACAAAACAAGCGCTCTCATTCAATCAAATTGTACAGCCACTCATAATCTGCTACCTTGCTGCCTTTCACCCAACCATCCAGTGCTCTGCAAAAAGAATCAACACATCCCATCCAAGTTTGGGAATCCAACTTCTGGTAGGACCTAAACGTTTCCTTGTACTGCTCTGGGGTGAGACCATACCTGGTGAGTAGGGTGTCCTTCATGGTAGAGTAGGTGAGCCCTTGGGTATCCCCTAAGGCTGTCAAGGTGTCCCTACCCTCTACCTCAAATTGTTTCCACTGACCTGCCCCCCCAGTGTACTTCAGGGACCCTGTTCATGTGGAGAACTGACTCATACCCCTTAAACCACAGGTGTATGTCATCGTCCCTCTTATAATCTTTCACTAAATGATCAGGAATGTGCACCCTCCTCTCAGGCTGCAGTGGAAGTACGCTGCCGCCATTCGTGCTGAGTTTGGCCTGGTTGGCCTTGAGGTCCAGCTCCCTCATACTCAACTTGTGGGCCAAAAGCTATTTCTTTTCCTCCAGAGCAAGTGCCCTTTCCCTCTCTTGTTGCTTTTTTGCAATTTCAAACTTTTTCTTTCTGCTTCCATCTCAAACTTGTTGCTTTCTGCTTCCAATCAGCTTCTCAATTCCTATCTCATGCACTCTGGCTTGTCCTCCAGCTCCTCTGGGGACAGACTTCTGGATGACACACTGCTGCACTCCTGGAGGGTACGCGCCCTCTAGGCGAATCATGCACTCCAAAGTCCCCTTTTTGGTTCTGTACCTCCACATCCTCATTTTCATCCTCTCCTACTTTTCTTGCTGCTCCCAGCCCCTCAGTGCCTTTTGCAGCTCCTCCTTCCTAGAGGAACTCTTCACAGGGCAATTAAGATACTTGCAGAACAGTTTCAGTTGAGGCACTGTGTAGGATTTCAGCTTCTCAATCTCAAACAGACCTCTGCAACTTCACTTGTTGGTTCACCAGACAGAGACACGATTTGCAGATAACTCCAAAAGCAGTATGCGGTTGCGTAATGGTCTGCACTATGCAGTAGTGTACACCAATCACTGTATGTCAGGTACAAGCACAAGTCCTATCCCCACCGCTGATGATCAGTGTTAGAAATGGGGTCTTTAGTTGGTCAGTTTTTGCCATTTCCAAGTAGGGACCCTCACTCTAGACAGGTTAAGGGGGGTCACACTCCCATTATTAACCCCTGCTCACACCCTTGGTAGCTTGGCACGCGCAGTCAGGATTATCTCAGAGGCAATGTGTTAAGTATTTGGACCCACACACAGTAACAGAGTGAAAACACTACAAATGGGCACCACTCCAGTTTAGAAAAATAGCCAATATTTATCTAAGTAAAATATGACTAAAACAACAAAAATCCAACATCCAGAAGCAAAGATATGAATTTTTAATAATTAAATCCTAATAAAGCACTTAGAAACACAATAGCTCCAACTGGTGCTATCACAGAGTCGTGATGGAGTTATTCCCAACAGTCCGATGCCACTCACGGGGAAGTGCAGTGCCGGTCACAGAGTCGCACGGACCCCGGCTACAGTACCTTATAAACAAGGCAGAGTCAAAGACGTGGCACAAAGTCTGGGATTAGAGACGTCACTGGAGCTGGTGTGGCATCAGTTCCTTACTGCTGCACAGGAGGTGAGATGTCGGTTTCTTACTGTTACGCAGGGAGGTGAGGCGCTGGTTCCATACAGAGCAGTTTCTTACGATCCTGCGGGGTCAATGAGTCCAGTGGGTCAAGACGTGATAGGGTGACCTCTCACGGTCATGGTCACACCACAGGGCCACAGATGCAGCGGCGGGGTCGGGTGTCACGGACGTCAGTGATTTAGCACTTGGGATTTACAGCGTTGCAGACATCAGAGGTGCTTCAGCAGCATCCAGCCTGTGGTGTCTGTCACAGTCGTCACACTTTTGCGGGACCACAGCTTTGGGTGCAGGCAGCGGTGCAGAGTCAGACAGCGGCGCTGGTTCTGGAGTCATCCGAAGTCGGTGTGTCTGGTTCTTCTTGTTTCATGCCAGTCTTTACTTCCAAGGGCTCACGGACTGGAGGCCACCTCTTGGCAAGTCAGGGTCCTCAGCAAGAGAACCCAGGGGCTGATAGGTGTCCACCTTCACTAAAAGATGTATTTTTAAATGGTGAGTTCAGAGACCCCAAACTCCACATCTTTTGTCAGATCCAAATTGGAAATTACACTTAAGGTATATTTCAAGGCAATCCCCATGTTAACCAATGGGAGAGATAGTAAATACTGCCAAATTCTGGAACGAAAATCAGTATTTTGCAGTATTTCACTATCAGGACATGTAAAACAACACTAGTACATGTCATACCTTTTAAATACACTGCACCCTGCTCATGGGGCTACTTTGGGCCTTCCTTACGGGTGACTTACATGTACTAAAAGGGAAAGTTTGGCCTGGCAAGTGGGTGTACTTGCCAGGTCGAAGTAGCAGTTTAAAACTGCGCACACAGACACTACCATGGCAAGTCTAAGACATGTTTACAGAGCTACTTATGTGGGTTGGATAATCAGTGCTGCAGGCCCACTGGTAGCATTTGATTTATAGGCCCTAGCCACACAGGGTGCACAATACTGGGGGCTTACTAGTGAATCAAATATGGCAATCATGGATAACCAATCATAATCACAGTTTACACAGGGACGACTTGCACTTTAGCACGGATCAGCAGTGGTAAAGTTCCCAGAGTGCCAAAACCAGCAAAAACTGAATCCAGCACAGAGTCAAAAATACCAGAGGCAGAAGCAGAAAGACAGGGGGAAACCACGGCAAGGATGCCAGGTCTAACAGCGGGTTGTTCAGACATTGAGACTTGGCTCCTCAAATGCAAACACATCAGTCCTACAAAGATAGGCAACTTTGCTGGAACACTTTCCAGCTACAGTTAAATATTAGGTCGAGGTGTAACATGCAAAAAAACTACAAATATGACTTCTGCAACTGTGTGAAACTAAAGGCTCATTGGCTGGAATGATTAGTAACAGAATGCACACTGGATCACCAGTTTATTTCACTTTAAAATCAGAACTACAAGTGCTGAATTCAAATAACAAATCTGTACTAGATGAATCACTCAACCATTGACCCAGGAAAACTTCGAGCTCTGAATCACCCAGCTTCTTAATGCTTTTATGCAATGCCATTTTGGAAAATAACAGAGATGTAGTAAAGATTAGATGGAGTTTATGAGTTCAGGACTACATTGACGTACCAAGAATAGGAAATATAGATGCTGTTGGAAAGGGCCTCCCTGCAGGGTCACCTTTCTCCTTCTCTTTTTCTCACCTCATTTTTGCTGGCTTTAGGACTCTGCACACTTTACCACTGCTAAACAGTGCTAAATTGCATATGCTCTCTCCCTAAAAACATGCTAACATTGGTTCATACCCAATTGGCATATTTGGTCTACTTGTAAGTCCTTAGCAAAGAGCACTACATGTGCCCAGGGCCTGTAGATTGAATGCCTTTAGTGGGCCTGCAGCACTGGTTGTGCCACGCACATAAGTAGCCCCTTAACCATGTTTCAGGCCTGCCATTGCAAGACCTGTGTGTGCAGTTTCCCTGCCACTTTGACTTGGCATTTAAAAGTACTTGCCAAGCCTTAAACCCCCTATTTTCTACATATGCCACCCCGAAGGTAGGCCCTAGATAACCCATAGGGCAGGGTGCTGTGTAGGTAAAATGCAGGGCATATACTTGTGTGTTTTTTTATGTCCTGAGAGTGTAAAACTCCTAAATTTGTTGTCCACTACTGTGTGGTCTACTCCATTGATAGGCTAATATTAGGGCTACCCTCATACTGTCTGAGGGGTAGATTCTGATCAGAAAGGGGTAAACAGGTCATTATTGGTGAGGTTGGATTTTATATTACTATTTTAGAAATGCCACTTTTAGAAAGAGAGCATTTCTCTGCACTTAAAGTCCATCTGTGTCTTACAGCCTGTCTCCAATCCACATCTGGGTTGGGCTGGTTGACATCTCCCTTGTGCATTTCACCCTGACAACCACAAGCACAGAATAATCAGTCACACCTGCACTCATCTCCATACTGAATGGGTCTTCCTGGGTGGAAGGGTGGAGAGCCTGATACTTACATTTCAAAGGCTAGTGGCCTTCCTCACACAGTGGATTGCCAACCCTTCTTCTGGGACCCTGGCAAACTGACCTGTACTGAAAGGGGACCTTGTGCACTTCAAAGCCACTCTTTGAAGTCTCCCTCGCTTCAAAGGCACTTTTGGGTATATAACCAGGGTCCCTGACCCCACCAACTCAGACACTCTGAACCAGGGGCCATATGTACGAAAGCTTTTCCCTATAGACACAGAATGGGTAAAATCCTTTCATACATCTGGCCCCAGATCCTCCAACCTGCCAAGAAGAGCTGCCTGGCTGCCCAAAGGACTCACCTGGACTGCTTTGCTGTGAAGTACTGCTGCCTTGCTGCCTTACTGGCCTCTGGCTCTGCTGATAATTGCTGTCCAAGGGCTTGGATCAGGGATGTGGAATTCCTATCACCCGACACCTGGGACATATTGTTTGGGAGGGGAGGGCAACAAGTTTTCATGTTTATTTTGTCCTTGTGACAAGTAGGCTAACCCCCTGCAGCACATAACATTTGGCAGCCAGTTTACATAGAAAGGAACTGTCTGCAGTTGAGGTAATATGTTGTTCATATATCAATGCTGTTTGAACTTGTATTTATGGTTCATTAATGAAAAGTCTTCATTATTAGGGTGAGTGCTGTAAATATATGTTTTAAGGGCGCACTGCACTAATGACAGTGGTTCCAGTATTAAAAAAGAAAATGTGTACACACGCTTGAACAATTTAACAGTAAGATGCTAAGTATAATGCTCCCAGAATGCTCTCTGATTAGATGCAAATGTTTGCAGAACTTTGTAAGCAAGAGTGGCGATTCTTTGGTTTCAAAATAAAATGTTTAAAAAAAATGCAAGTAGGAAAAAAAGTTTCGCTACAATGAAATTTAGGTGCTGTTTCTTTGAACGGTCATTTAGTAAAATGTATTGATGCATGCTAGGATTTCCCAAAACTATTCCTAATGGAAAATCAGTGTCACCATTTTCAACAAGATTATGGGAAGCATGAAAATAAACAAACACTGGCAAAACCAACCAATCTGGCATTTTTTTGTGAGTCTTTTGGTTTTGTCAATGCGTGTCTTGTTCTGACATGGCTTTTGGAAAAACTTATAGTTGTGAGTGCTGTCAGGCCCTCACCACTGTAACAAACACTGGCAAAAAGACAAAAAAGCTTTTGGTCTCACAAACCACACATTGCCACCAGTGATGTAACAAAGGCCCTACGGCCCCCATCAGGACAGCACCTGCCCTTAGTGCGCCTGGAGGGGGGCCCCCTCCAGTTTTGTTACGCCACTGATTGCCACAGTAGTTCCTGGCATTGAAAAAAACAACTTTGTGTGCCAGTGTGCTCCTTGTGGAAGAGCAGAATGTGATCACTCACAGTAAAGCCAGCCAATAGATAGAGACAGAAATAGAAGTTTAATAAAAACAAAATGTTTTTGCCAGCACCAGATGTAATCAGAGACCCAATTCTTAAACAAAGTCGCAAAAGTGCACCCATGGTATATGTCTTTGAATTAGTGGCTTTAATGTATTCATAAGAGCTTACAGAAGTAGACCAGGAAACTGTACTCCTAGAAAATATTTGTGAACTGTAATTTAGCACAAGCAAGTATGAATGTGTAGATCTGCTCATGTGAAAATCTATTGAGTGTTTACAAGTTCACTGTCCCTCCACCACTTTTTTCCCAACCCTGGAAGAACTTCTACTTCTGCCATTGTCAGGATTAAATTTCCAACCTTTTGCATCATGGAAAAAGATTAGTGAAGAGCTGGCGAAAATCCTTAAAATATGCAAGTTAGTAGGTTTGTAGACTCAAAGGCAATGCAGCCCTGGAACTATTGCTTACTGCTTCCTCCAATGCCAGTATGCAGATCTGTGGAAAGGTGGTAAAATAAGGAAACTGCTATAATAGGAATTGAAATTGCAAGTAATATAGCCGTACTATGTTAGTAGCCTTGACATAATCAGAGAGGCTATTATCGGAGCTCTTACATAATGAGATTGCTTCCATAATTTGCCACCCCACTACATGGCACCGAAGGGACAAGTAGATTTTTTTACAGGATTGGTAGATTTAAGAAGCAACTTGCCCCATGGACAAGTAGATACTTTATTAAAATCCACACCCCTGTTGGATTGAGCTTGCCTCCTGTTCCTGAAGTCTCAGGGCCAAAAAGACTTCTGCTCTTCAAGGAAATTCCTTGTGTGGCAAAAATCTATGCACAGCTTGCCAGAATCGACGCACAGCCTGCCCAGCGGTGAACGGTAAATCACTGCATCGCCGAACCGGAATGACACAGCCCGGCTCCCTGAGTGGAGATCGACGCAGTGCCTGTGTTGCGACCGGAACTTCGACACACAACCACACAGGATCGACATATCGTGGGGCCGGAATGGCGCCGCCCAACTTTTTGCGTGAGGAATTGACCCAGTGCCTGCCGTGCGTGCTGGGTATCTGTTGGGTGGGTGAGTGTGGATGTTTATGTGTCATGGGAGGAGGTGGGTTGGAGGTGCTGGGAGATGTCGTGGTGGATGGGTTGCTGTCTGTTGGGGTGGTGACTATAGGCATGGTGGATGTGCTGCGATATGATTGTGGTGTCTGCGGATGTGGTGACTGGGGTGGATGTCTGATGGTCTACTATTGTGCTGATTGTGCGTAGGATAGGTGTTGTAGCTGGATCGGTGAATGTTGGTGTGGTGACTGCAGGTGTGTCATGTGTTGCGTCTTTGATACTGGGGTTGGTAGGAGTGTCAGGGCAGGTAGTGACTGTTGATGTGTCTGCAGGTGGATGTTGCTTGTGTGCATGCCTGTGGTGGGTCTTGTGGCGTTTGTTTTGTCAGCGCTACCCTTGTATGTTGAAGTGGATGCATGTTTGTCTATTTGTGTGCTGTGGCTAGGTTAGGGAAGAGGGTTTTGGGATTGGGAAGAGAAAGCTGGAGGGAGAGAGAAGACAAAGGGTGACTGGCTGCCGTCAGTGTGGAGGCCAGTGCCTGAAAGGGTTTCTTTAGGCCAGCCAGTGCACCATGAATGCAGAGAGGCCTGCGGCAAAGGATTTGCCCACCCTCTTGGGTGAGCGGGTACAGACAACTGGGTGGGGGGCTACAGGGAGGGCGGTGGTAGAAAGGGGGGTGGCAGACAAAGATGGTGCTGGGTGGTTCCCAGATGGGTCCACCACCGCCAGGCAGTGTCCACTGAAGGAGCGTTCTGAATATGCTGTGCTAGATCCAGTGCTAGATCCAGTCTCCCCGTGGCACTACCCTTGCCATCCGGGCCATTGGGTCCCTCGTGTTGGTAGTGTCAGCACTCCGGGTCCCGTTGCCGGCAGCATCCCCACTCTCCTGTCCCCGTCTCCTTTGCCTGCCGATGCTGATGCACACATACAGAGAGAGAGGGAGCAAGAGATAGAGAGGGAGAGAGAGTAATCACATTCTTCACGTACACATGTAGGTATACATCTCCTGGCAAGGTAATCCCATATTGAAACCCACAGATCCTACATCATGTGAAAACATGTTACTTCTATCTACCCCATTTGTCATCTCTCCCACTGACATTCTAATCCAGGTAAGGGAGCACTACCGGAGCATCCCATCAAATCACCTGTAACTCAAAGTCAGCATGCTCATCGTGCCCTGGCTAAAGCTGATATATCATCCTAATCCAGCTCATAACTTTCCATATTCTTATCACTTTAAGGAAATGCAGTTGACTGATAACACCAGAACATGCCTAATCTGATTCTACCCTTGCCCAGTGCCTGAACCTAAGTCTTGTTCTATGCAAGTAAAGACAACTCTCTTCACAAATGGCACCACAGCTGCCATTGCAATCACATGCCTAGCTGATCCCTCTGTACATAAATGACACAATGGCAACAATCTCTGATGAAGACACAACATGTGGCAGTCTCATACAGTTGCCATCACATTTTTACACTCCATGTCTGGAGAACAGCTATGTCATTACATCTGCCAAATCTTAGTGGAATAGCTGCAGTCACTATTCAAAGACATTCCCTATTACACCATGATGCAACACATCCCACAAAAACAATACCTGTATGAGAAATAATAGTACAGCTAAACCATGACCTCTTGGAATATGAGGTGAGCCAATACCAATTCCTGTCCAAACTGCCCACATCAGCTAGGCTAAGAGTAGTAATGAGTGCCCCACTCTACAAGATCTGTCCCCAAGTCACCATTGAGACATGATGTAGGCATCTAATGCCATATGTTGCACTCCTATTGGTAGGGCATTGGCACATCTAGCATGGCCATTGCACTTTGTCAAAGTATAGGGCAGCCTAGCCACTTACCTCCTATACAACAAAGGCATTGGGATAAAAGTGATTTGAACACATGTCAATGGCATGGAAATGCATGGTAAGGGCAAATAGATAAACTCAGTCCCCCATAGTTGGAGGTCCTTCGGTTACAACCTTCACATAACCCATAATATGAATATGAAGGGACAATTGGGACACCTCCACAAACCCATTTTAACAGTCCGATACTGACCATACCTATAGACTGAGTGGGATGCCAGCCTCACATGGAGTCAATACCTGTCCTAGGACTCAAGGTAACTATGTCCTGTACCTAATATGTGAGGCACTATGTAGCACATTCAGCTGATCTTTATAAATGGGAGTGGTCTAACACCTTAGAGCTACATTATCATATAATCTGATTAATGGACCTGGAAATACTAGATGGGTAGGATGATACATCAGCTTATAGACATATATATTGCTGGGTAGAGTCACACATGTGACACTGTCAAATGTTCATCTCCACATGCAGTCATAGATATTCCTTGACAGAGGTGATCTTAACGTCCACAACCCTAAGGCCAGATCACTGTCTTTTATTCAGGAAACTTAAGTACTATGTATTCCCAGTAGTCAATATATAGGTAGCATCGACTACAATGTTACAGCTGCTAAAGTGTGACAGCAAAAACCAAACTACCAGAGCAAAGTACATGTAGGTAGTCAGTATTTTACCTCTTGTGGCTGCTGTGCTGTCCTGAATCACCCATCCACCTCAGGCTAGGCCACCTCCAAAATGCGGTCCATTAGGGGTGTTAGCTTCTGACGGGCACCCCTCCCTCGTTAGGAGGACATCTGCAGCTGGACCTCAGCAGTCTTCCAGGTCCAGCGTCTCAGGTCCTCCCACCACTTTCTGCAATGAGTGCTCCACGAGCTGTGAACTCCCAGGGTCCGCACTTGTTTGGCGATGGCACACCAAATCCCTTTCTTCAGATGGGCGTTCACCTGCATGGATGACACAGACAAAAGGAGAAAGACCTGTACACATGCACCATACCGATAGGAGTGGTCACTACACAGTCACAGCAAGTAGGCACACACACCCATTGTCTGTGCACACACACCTTCACATTATGCCATCTGCATGCATCTACACCTCCACAAGTTCACATGTCTGGTGCAACGTCACACAGAACAGCTATCACACATAGCTAGGACATTGGACTCACCTGCTCCTCTGGTGGCCCATATTGCTGTTCATACAGGGGTAGGTCCTCCTCCACTAGCCTTTCTAGCTCTTCTGGGGTGAAGGCAGGACGTGGCATGATGGCTTCCAGAGGCAGTACACAGCAGCTCACATGTCGAGGTCTTGCTGGAAACAGTGTCAGGAGTTAAGTGAGCAATAGTGTAGAAGATGGCGGTCACAGCTGCACGTGCATGACCGTCTCTGCTGGCGGACAGCACCATTGGCCCAAGGCCGCCAAAGGCAGCACTGTTTTCAAATGGCAAATTAAACGCGGTTGCGACCGCCATGACGACTTCTGCTGGCTAACTTAGGTCACTTCCACCTGTCCAGTACAGTAGGTCAAGCACCTGCCATTTTGGGCACATTTAATGGATGGAAGTGTTTACTAATCTGCCTCATTCACTTACTCCGCTAAAGTGCTGTATATCTGAACGTAGTGGCATCATGTTTGGGTCACATATTGTGCATATGTGAAGTAAAAGCTTTGTTGAGCGAGAAAATATGGTGATACCTATGTACAGCTACTCAGAGTTTTTTAGTCCATGGAAAAATATAGATTGAGTCCAAAAATATGTGTGATTAGTCTAGGACAGCTAAGTCTTACACACATGTACTTTTACAGTAGTATCATATGTACAATCCCATTGTCATGGATGGCAATATGCACAAGGAGGGAATAATCGGATGCATATCTATGGGCTGTACTGTATTTGTCAGATGTGCTAGGTGTCCTTTACAGATGTTAGGTGTTAGGAAATAAACAAAGTGTATATGATGTGTGCATAGTGCATAACTCGTACTATTTTCACTTGTCTTCACATAGTTATCCTGCCATGAGGAGAGTGCAACAACCACCACTGTACCGTCCACTAGTAGACCTGGATACCATGGAGGAAAGGCATGCCTTCCAGACATATCGTCTGAATCGTCATACCATCATGGATCTTTGATCTCAGTTGGAGCCACATCTGTTGCCTGCCATTCGCAATCCCTATGGCATACCTCCCATCATTAAAGTCTTATCTGTGCTACACTTCCTGGCCACAGGCTCCTTTCAGAATACAGTGGCTCTAACAGCCGGAATGTCTCAGTCCATGTTCAGTCTGGTTTTGAAGGATGTACAGTGTGCATTGTTGAGACACCTGGACAGCTACATCAGGTTACCCCACCAAGCGGATTTGGTCTATGCGAAGGCAGACGTTTATGAGATGGGGCATATTCCACATGTGGTAGAAGCCATTGATGGTGCCCGTGTAGCCTTGGTCCCTCCCAGTGCCAATGAACTGGTGTAGAGGAACAGGAAAAAACTATCACTCAATTAGCGTTCAGGTGGTGTGTCTGGGAGACCAGTACATCTCACAAGTCACAGCCAAGTATCCAGGTTCGATGCATGATTACCTCATCATGCAGAACAGTAATGTCCCACAGCTAATGACTCAACTCCAGACAGAGAGGGCCTGGCTGGTTGGTAAGTTTCCATTGTAGTGTGTGTTTGTGATTTATGTCACCTGTCATCACAATATAGCAAGTACCACATACATGTTTGTGGTGTTCAACCATGGGGTTCACAGGTGACTCAGGCTATCCAAACCGCCCTTGGCTGTTAACACCAGTGAAGTACCCAAGAACGCCAGGGGAACTCTGTTACAGTGAGGCACGCGATAGGACAAGGCGTGTAATAAAGCAAACTTTTGGGCTTCTGAAGGCAAGATTTAGGTGTGTGGAACTATTTGGAGGAATCCTTCTCTACTTGCCCCTCAAAGTATGCCAAATAATCGTTGCCTGCTGCATGCTCCACAATCTAGCTCTGAGACAACAGATACCATTGATAGCAAATGAGGGGGAGGCAGCTGGACCTGTGGCTGGAAATGCTGATATGGCAAGTGATGAAGACTAACATACAGGTATGTGAAGTGGACCTTTTGTTGTGATGACTGGCAATATGTCTGCCATTGCACTTCCTTTCTTGATTCACATGTGGGGGTGTACTGAGCTTCAAATCCCTATTTTCGCTGTGGTGAATCTGTACAACCAGAAGTAGATGGCTGCCATTGCACCTCCTTTCTTGATTGATCTGTGGGGGTGTAATGAGCTTCAGTGCCTATGTGTGAGTTGTGGATGCAGACTGATAGATGGTAATGTGTGCAGGACAGATTGTTCTGCTTTTTCATGATTTGTTACAGCAGATGCTAACATACAACTTCTGGTAAAGACTCCTCAGATGTGAGGTATGTTTTGTGCAATCTCCTATCCTCTTTTCCTTTCACTCACTGATTTAGCTAGATCCTGTTTGGCTCTGCAACCTAGGTTTGGGGTAACCTGTGTCAGTAGCCGATGGGAATTGCTGAATGAAATGAGAGGTGTACCTGACAGATACCTAGTAATATGAGATTAGATTCAGAGGGCTGGTACCCTGATAGTTTATCCTTCATAAACATGGGGTAGTAAATGCTTAGTCCTTTTCTTTCACCTATGGGGTTTAGGAGGATGTAAAATGGCGTATAACATGTCAGGTTAAGTTTCTGGCACATGTGTGAAGGTTGGATCATGGCCTCTGCCTTCACAATGGATGGAGTACTTTGTGATGGCCGTAGGACCTAGCTGTGTTTGTGTTCTAACTTTGCAATCCAAGGTGCATGTCACTGTAGACTGACACAGGTCTACAATCCTACAGGTATGGGGCCAATCTTAGTGTATGTTTTCAGTACTAGGTTCCTCTGTAACGATCTGTGTTTCTTCTATGGGATACGTAATTTAGTAGCTATGGTATGGGTATGTGAAGAGCCTATACATGGTGATACAGAGGACCTATCTGTGTGCCCCAGTTTTGTAGATAGTTTATCATGTGCCTGACTTCTGTAACCTGTGTATGTGGTTTTTGTTACACCATAACTTACATCCAGATGGTACTCTCTGTCACGCTCTGTTTCCTGAATGCAATACTGACTATTCCATAGTATTAAATTGGATAGTAACCTCTTAAACATCTGTTCTCTGACATTTCTATTGTAATGTGTCTCCTGCTAGGGGAGACTCCTTATGATGAGCATTACACTGGCTGTTCGATACAGGGGAGCATGACAAGACCACAGTTGGCAAACATGGCTATTGTACATGGATAGTACAGGACACATACACAGTTTTTGTGTTAAAGTGTGATTTATTGTGCTTGTCAAAAGACCATCAGTGACAATAATACCAGATAAATGAGCATAAAAGTGGTGGGTGAAGTCATAGTGGATGGTTTTATCAGGATAGCTTCTACACCAGTTGGTTGCACAAGTCCAGTGTCCTTGTACCATGGGAAAATGGAGTTGGGTTTCAGAACAGTCAACAGGGTGTATCTATAGCACACAAGGGTGACAAATCAGGAGAGATTCACTGCCTGGCAGTGAGTTTGGTCTTGGTATCTCCTCCTGTTGGATGTCTGGATGGACGTCCACCTTTATAGGGGGGTTCCTTCACTACAGAGGGAGAGCTGTCTCAGGCTTGGCCTTCCCATAGCAAGGCCTTCAATCCACTAGCTGCTGCAGATATAGAAGGGGCAGATGTACCATTGCTAGTGGAAGGGGCCTCCTGTTGAGTGGAGAAGGTAATCAATGTGGTGTTGGTGTACATCAGCACCCCTGCAGTGGTAGCCATGTGGGAATTTTGTGCCTGCCACTGCAGCATGTCTTCCTGGTGGTGTTCCCTCTGCAGCCTTTGATTTTCCCCCAACATGGTGATGATTTGGCCCATCCTCTCTTTGGAACTTTGGTAAGCTCCCAAGACTTAGGAGATGGTTTGCTGGTCAGTTGTATCCCTTTGATGCCCCATCCTCTGGCCCACAGCAGACCTCCCATGTATCCTAGCCCCACCTCCCTGTGCCCACTCCCAGTGGTTGCAGGTCCTTCATTGTCAGGGATAGCAAGGTTAGACTCAGGTGCCTGTACTGTGGGGCACACAATAGATATTTTGCCTCTTTTTCCCAGGTTGTTGATGTGTGCTGGACTCCGTTTTTGCTGTTTTTATTACTCTGGGCACTTTACCACTGCTATCCAGTGCTAAAGTGCAAGTGCTCCTGTATGACTGCAATTGGCTTTCCATGATTGGCATATTTGATTTACTGGTAACTCTCTAGTACAGTGCACTAGAGGTCCCCAGGGCCTGTAAATCAAATGTTACTGGTGGGCCTGCAGCACTGGTTGTGCCACCCACATTAGTAGCCCTGTAAACATGGCTCAGGCCTGCCACTACAGTGTCGGTATGTGCAGATTTTAACTACCAATTCGACTTTCCAGGCCTAAACCTTCCCTTTTCATACATGTAAGGCACCCCTAGGGTAGGCCCTAGGTAGCCCCATGGGCATGGTGCAGTGTATTTTGAAGGTAGGACATATACTAATGTGGTTTGTATGTCCTGACAGTTAAATACTGCCAAATTTGGTTTTTCACTGTTGCAAGGCTTATCTCTCTCACAGGTTAACATGGGGGCTACTTTTAAATGTGATTAAAGCGTAGATTCCCTTTGGGAGCAGATAGCCTTGTGGAGTTTGGGGTCTCTGAACTCACAATTTAAAAATACATCTTTTTGTAAAGTTGATTTTAAGATTGTGAGCTTGAAAATGCCACTTTTAGAAAGTGGGATGTGACTCTTTGTAGATTCCCTGTCTGGGTCAGTTTGACAGTTGGGCTGTTTGCACTTCTCTCTAGGCCGTGACACAAATAGAACTGGGGTGTAGCCTGCATATCCTGATGAGCCATCTGTGCTAGGAGGGAGTGGAGGAGTGGTCACTTACACCTGAAAGGGCTGTGCCTACCCGCACACAATGCAGTCTCCAACCCCCTGGTGTGCGTCTGGGGCATGGCCTGGGCAAGGCAGGATTTCACAAAGAAGAAAGACTTTCCTTTGAAGTAGGCCTACTTCAAAGGCCAACATGAGTATAAGAAGAGCACTGAAAACCACAGACTTTAGATCACTTCTGGACATCAAGAGGAACCTCTGCCTGGAGGAGAGCTGTAGAGCTGAGGAGAAGTGCTGCCCTGCCTGAGACTGTGCTTTGTGGAGCTATCCTGCAGTTGCTGCTTCTGCCTGTGCAAGAGGACAAAGACTGGACTTTGTGCGCCTTCCTGCTTGTGAAGAAATCTCCATGGGCTTGTCCTGAGCTTGCCTCCTGTTGTTGAAGTCTCAGGGCCATCAAAGACTTCTCCTGCCAGCATCTGGACCCTCTGCTGAGACTCCTGCCCTGCCAAGTGGTGCCCTATCCAGTTCCTTGGGCCTTGGAAGGTGAAGCTGGCAGACCAAGACTGAAAATCCACGCACAGACCGCCGTGCGGGGAAAAGATCCACATACATTCCAAGATGCAGCTGAAAAACGACACGACAACAGCTTCGTGGCAGAAATCGACGCTCCACAGGCATCGCAGCTGTAAAATCGATGCACGTAGCTGGAAGAAAGATGCCCAACGTCCGCTGATGGAGGCTGTTAACGTCGCAACCCACATTGCGCAGTTTTGTTGATATCGTGCAGCAGGATTTTTGACGCCAACCTTGCTGGGCATGGAAATATGAGACAACGCCTGCCCGGACCCGAGTGCTCCCCGGCTCGACGCATCGCTCCCCTGCGGGGAGGAAAAACGACGCACGCCGACCTGACTGGAGAAGGAGAAACGATGCACAATCTCACTTGCGGGTGAGAAATCGACGCACTGGTTACCTTTTTTCGACACACTCGCCCGTGCATGTTATTTTGACGCTACCCAGATACTTTTCAATGGTAACAGTGTTTTCTCTGTTTTCTCAAGGATTTAAGACTCTTTTTGCTTTTTAATTAATAGCTTGACTTGTGTATGTTGGATTTTTGTTGTTTTTGTCTTGTTTTATTCAGATAAATATTTTCTGTTTTTCGAAACCTGTGTTGTGTCATTTTGTATGATTTTATTAAGTTACTGTGTGTGTTGCTACAAATACTTTACACCTAGCACTCTGAAGTTAAGCCTGCCTGCTCGTGCCAAGTTACCAAGGGGGTGAGCGGGGTTAGCTGAGGGTGATTCTCCTTTACCCTGACTAGAGTGAGGGTCCTTGCTTGGACAGGGGATAAACTGACTGCCAACCAAAGACCCCATTTCTAACATTTGGACACAGGTTTGGGGGTGAATGGTTGCCTGTGAATTTGATGCAACAGTGTTGGGAGGTGTTGATGTGGGCAGAGTGAGGCTGAGAGTAATTGACTGACCAGATATGCCAGATGGGCCATGTTGTTTTTCAGTGTCCAGACATCCAAGGGTGTTGTCCTCACTGGGGCCTTCATCCTGAGGGGGACTGAGAATCTCAGGTATCCCCTCCATGGTGCCAATGGCAAGGTTACCCTTGGAAGGAGTGAGACACAGAGTTTAGGTTAGAAAATGTGTTTGGTTGCTTTTGTGTGAGGTGCAGACAGTGGCTTGACATGAATCCCTGCAATGACACTTACAGCTGCTGCACAGCATACCTTAGTTGTACATGCAAGTCTGTGACTTGTTTGCCTTACTCCATGTTTGGAGCGGTCATACTAATTGGGTACAAATTGTAGTGCAGATGCAATCTGATGATGTCTGACATGTGACATGACTGGCTATGTTACCTAGTGTAGAGACAGGCTTGCCAGATGTCACACATTAAAGCTGCGCAATGCACAATCTTGTCCTTGTGGGAATGCAGTATGTGGGCATGCAGGGGTAAGTGTCCTGTGAGTATGTGTTGCACATGTGCATCAACTTGCCATCTTCCTTTCCAACCCAGGTCTGACTATTTCTGTGATCTGTAGCCATTGGTAATGGTCACTGGGCTGTAGATGTGTTCTGCTTTGGTTGCTGTTGTGGGTGTGCCCTAGTATTGCTGTCATTGCCATGTGCTGGTTCTCACAAGAACAATCTAGATGGTGTAGCCAGTACTTTGGTTGGTTATACACGCATAATGAGATGTGAGGTGCACTATCCTGGTTTTCACAATGATGGGTTGGTGCATTCTGGGAGTCGTAGTAATCTGATCAACCTGTAGTTAACGTGCCATTTCCAAGGGCTGTGAAGGCAGTTGGACGGAGTGGACAGGTGGCATGCAAGAGAGGGGCATTAAGTGATTATGTGGGAGGTATAGTGGCTAAATGAGTTAATTAGGGAAGATTTGGGTTGTGAGGAAGCATACAGGACTAGTCAATTGGGTGACATCGACATGAATATTGTGGGTACTTACCAGACTCTAGTCCCCCAGGTATTCCAGTCAGGTCCTCAGGATGCAGTATGTCCAAGACCTTCTCCTCCCAAGATGTGAACTGTGGGGGAGGAGATGGGGGCCCACTGCCAGTCTTCTGCACTGCTACCTGGTGCCTGGATGCTATGAAACGCACCTTCCCCCGTATGTCGTTCCACCTCTTCCTGATGTCCTCCCTTGTGTGTGGATGAATGCCTTCAGAATTTACCCTGTTGACTATCCTTTGCCACAACTTGATTTTTATGGCAAAAGATGTTTGTTGGACCTGTGCTCTGAACAGGTGTGGCTCTACCCTGAAAATGTCATCCACCATGACCCTCAACTGAAACATGGGTGTTTTAGTGGGGGCATGGTAGTGGTTGTGTGGATGGTATGTGGGGGTGTTGTGAGTGTGAGGGTACAGTGTTGGGTAATTAGTGAGGTGTGGGTGCTGCGATGTGAGTTGGACGGTAGTTGCAAATTGTGTGTGCTAGTGATGTGTGTATTTTGATAGGTGTGCTGATGTGGGGTGTGAACTGAGTGAGATGTGTGTGTGCGCCTATTGTGTCCAAGTAGAATGAATTGCAAATTTGGCTTCTCAGTGGATGTGAGTGGCTTTCTGTTTGTAAAGGATTGTGGGTTATGTAGGGGTGTGTTATATATGCAGTGATTAGGTGTGTTGGATGTGTGGATGTGTGTCAGGTGTGGGGTATTCAAACTATCCAATGTGGTGTGGTGTTCTGACAGAAGTGAGTTGGGACCGCCGCGGTTCGCACCGCCAATGATTTTTCACCATGGAAGAACCGCTGTGGTGATTTGTGGATCGTAATCTGATGGGTGGATTTTTGTTGGGCTGGTGGTGGTGGTGGTGGGACCGCCTCTTTTCCATCCACCAGTATCCTGGCAGTTTCTGAAATTTGGCTGTTTATCGGCTGTCTTCACAGTGTGAGTCGTAATACGGCAGATGGATTACCTCCAACATGGCGGTCTTTTAGCAGCAGCCACCACGGCAGTCTTGCCAAAAGGCTGCCAAACTCGTAATGAGGCCCAATGTGTCCTTATATTTCCAGAAACACTTTTTTATAATAAGTTTAAAACCCACCCCTATTTCCAGCAGGAGAAGACTTTATACAGACTATGAAATGCATTTTAAAGCAATGCACTGCAGATTACCAAACTACTGAATTCTAAATAGTATTTTGTCCCCGAACCCATCAGCTGTTCACATGCAATGCTTTAAATAGTATTTTTATACAGTTTCTTCAGGCAGAGAGATCCATACCAGAAAACTGCCACAGAAATGTGACCAGTTTTTATAGAAGCAAATTGCAGTGACATTTGTTCAGGCTCGCAGGACAATGGCAGCAGTGTCAGCGCGCATAAAAGAACTTCATGCAGGCTGCACAGAACAAAGGCAGCACCCAGGCAGTGTCTCCTCTCGTCAGAACCACCACCCGTCATTGTTTGGTTCTAGATAGCTTTGCAAAATATGACAAACACAACTAACGAAGCACTCTCAATTTCCTAATATAAAAAGTGAAATTATCGGTTTATACGGTAAAACAGGGTAACCGAAGTGTGGTTAGCAAAAATATTGAAAGCGAACTTCGAGCTGAGCTCTCCGTGCCCGTTTCCCTAGTAACAGCTGCAATCTGCTTCCAATTTTTTTCCCCTTGAAGGAGCTTCTTTGTGTGTGAGGAGAAAATGCCGTCGATAGGAGTACGAATAAACAGCTATCGGGACTGGGCAGATACACAGATGTACAGTGACACCAGTTATTTTCTGTTTGTGCTTTGCCCTAGAATAATCAGTCAACGTTTGGCCAGTTATGAAATATGCCGCACGCCTTTTTGCCTGCTGCATATTTCGGGAGCTTGGGAACGGATCAGAATTAATGATTCCCCAGTATTACACGTCATTTACGTTTGCAAGGGATGCGAATTAGGCGCAGTTGCAGTAGCGCGTTTTACATAAGAGCTGGACCTTATACAGTATTATTTTGATTTTTGGCACGGGGTGACCTAAACTTGGTTCGCCAGTTCCTCTTCCCATGCCACGACTGTCTATTTTGTATAGAATATTTTAAGTTTAATATATATTCTCTTTTGATTGAACATTAAAAGTAATTAACAATATTTAAAATGCTTCATGCTGATTCTTTTCGCACTTTGCTAAAACTAGCGCTCCTTTGTCTCCTGATTGTATCCTTACTTGTGGCTATTCTTAAGGGTAAGTTACAAGTGTGAATTATTTAAAGTAAATTTATTTTAACACTTTTGAGTCACTTTACTACTTTCGGCTATTCACAAAAAACAAGATTAAAGTTACTCAAGAATGGAGATTTACATGTCTGAACCACCTTAAAAACGGTGTGGAGCCCAACTTAAAAGAGTTAAAAGAACTCCTGGCACTGTATCATCCATAGAAAATAACAGACAAGGTCTTAAATGTAAACTCATAGGAAATAATGTTCAATTAAATAGTTAAAAATAAATAAATTTAAACTAATGTTAAAAAATAGATAAATATTACTTATTTTTAATTTAATTATACAATTTTTCTAACCTATTTACATATAAAAATTCATGTAACAATACCGTTTAAATAAATATACGTAAATTACTATTAATTCTATACTTCACTACTTTTTCACAAAAAATGTGAGGATATATTTTTAATTTAACCTCGAGAACAATAATTTTAATGTAATATATTTAAAAAATGTAATTTTAATTCAAAATTCAGTTAATAATGCTGTAGTATATTTTCTTTAATTCTACATAAAAAATGAATATATAAAACAATTTGTATTATTATTTTACATACATATATTTTACAAGCTTTTTCCAAGTTGAAAACCCTTTTTTTTTTACTTTACTATGCTGGGATCTCTGCCCCGACTGCAGAGTTTTCCTACGGTAATGTTAAAGTAATTTAATTATATTTAATGACATTTACTGTGTCATTAATTTTCAAATTCCATTTTATGTTGCTTTAACATTAAATTATATTTATATCTTCAATTATTTAAATTCGTTTTTTAATGTACAATATTTCCTTTGGGGTTTTATGTTAAGATCCTAACTCCATAGATTTCTCTTTGAAGGTATTGTAGTACTAGTGATTGGTCAATTGTAGTGTTGGATTTACTTCAGCTCTGAGGTAGAGCAATTTACTACAGTTTACGTCCCAGTTTGGCTGTAATAACTTTAGAAGTGTAGTTTGCTAATGGAAATGGGCTTAATCTTTTGTGGCTGGATCGACATCTGGCCCTCAACGTCTCCCTGTCCCTCCCTTAACCACTACTAATCCTCCCTATACCCAGTTAGAAAGTAGTTCCCATTTTCCAGCCACCACCCTCTTTCCCTCCCACATTTACTAATAAAAGATATGCTTCCATGTGAAATCACAAATATAGTGGTACACTAAAAACTACAAATGTCCAATCAGACTGTAGACTGTTTCATATCTTCTTTATTTTTAGTTTCAATCAGTCATGAATTTTCGTCATCTAAATTTCAAATGACAGCCAACGTGTTTTGTTCACCACAGTGAACTTCTTCAGGGATGTAATACAACACAACATAAATTCATACACACCATATAAAACATGTAAAAACATGCATACATAAACAAAAATCACCCTGTATATTTTACATTTTGTTACCACCCATGACCACATCCAAAAGTTGTGCAAGTTAAAAACTTTTAAAATTCAATAATCCTAAAATTCAAGATATTGTGTCACAGATATCCAACATAGATGGATTATAGAATCCCAAATGTGATTTGTTATATGATTTTGGGTGTTTCTTAGATGGATTCTTGGGTTAATCAATGTATCTTTTTCCCCATCTATGCCTACCTGCCAGTAACTGCACAGAAAGCAGACCATCCTACCATTCCCCACCCCCAAAACTAGGTCAATCAGTTGCCTAACACATACTGCTCAATGATTCTAAAGAATCCTGCAGCGGGTCGTGGGTGAACCAGCAATGGATCACAAAGAGGAGTTCGCCCAGACAGGGAAGAGGAACCCACCAGCCAGCGTCCTCTATAGTACCCAGTGGTCCCTGGCCCAGGATCCTAACCAGGAAAGGAGCCAGCACGCCACCCTCAGACTCAGCCACCAAGCAATTCACTGCATCTGTGCCGCCAAATTATATGATTTAAAATCCTGGGACAGCCACTCAACCCTCTGTCATTGGCCACTGAAGCTACCTTGTGCTAGCCCCTATTCTGTATCAACCCAGTGAGCAGGGTGTCAGTATCCCAGAACACACTTCTAGGGACAATCCCTGGTAGAGCCGTTAAATAATAAACAGTTGCTATAGGCCCACCATCTTGGCAATCGCCACCTGCCTGGCCACAGTCAGAGTTTTCCAAAACTCCACCACACTCTCAGTGCAGCCACTACCACACCAATATTACCCTCCAGAAGGTCCCTGTCCTTCTCATATATGTAGATACCTAGATATTTGTAGTTACTCAAGTACCCAACGCAGTCCACTGGAAGCAGACTCAGGGCCACTCACGCCCGAAAAGGAAACGGGTGGTACTTTGCCAGTTGATACGAGTCCCGAAACATCCCCAAAGCCACCTAGCAAGGGAATCCCCTTTGCAAGATCCGTCCGCATGTCCTTTACGAAAAGCAAAGTGTATCTGCATGTAACACAATATGATGCCATGACCCATGGCCATTGAAATCGAGCCCGCCATGCAAGCCAGGGGCTCCACTGCCAGCACAAATGGTAGTGGCTATAACAGACACCCCTCCGGGTCCCCCTATCCACCGCGTACATAGTGGCGATAAATCCCCAGTCTTAATTTGTGCCTTAGGATCAGACTGCAAAGGTTTCATCCAGGCCACCCCCAAGTTCATCGCTCCATCATCTCATAGAGGTATGCCTAATCCAGACTATTGAATGCCTTCTCAGTGTTCACTGCCATAATTACTCTGGTGGCTTTGGGCAGGCCCCATCCTGTAGTATGTGCAGCACTCTATGAATATTAATGCAATGTTACGGCCAGAGATTCAGCCACCCTGATCCCAGTTGATCAAAGCAGTCTTATGAGGCAAAAGGTAGGTCACCAGCACCCAACCCTGGATCTTATAGTCATCAATCATCATCAGCAGTGGGCGATATTCCTTCACCTCAGATAGGGTGTATTCAGACTTAAGCAGTGGCACCACCAATGCATCTGTCATGGACTGTGGTAAGAACCCACACTTGCTGCCTGCCTGGTACAAATCCGCCAGCCTGGGTGCCAGTTGTTCAACATACACACCATAAAATACCACTAGTAGCTCATCGGAACCCAGGACCTTCCCTCTGGCCATTCTCTTCATCATTGCTTCAATTTCCTGCATAGTGACAGGGGAACCCAGGGCCTCCGCCTCCTCCAACATTAATGAGAGCAGCTGTAAAGCATCAAGAAAGTCCATTACTCCCTGTTGCCCAGCACCTGAGCCCCCATCATACAGCTCCATATAATGCAGTTGGAACTGCTCTTTAATATCACTCTGTTTACACACCCTCACCCCAGGCCCCACTTCAAGGTCCAATATGAGAGACCTTTTCTTAGAGGGATTAGCCAGCAAAGCTTACAATGAACCATAC
This sequence comes from Pleurodeles waltl, assembly GCF_031143425.1. Classification (NCBI taxonomy): domain Eukaryota; kingdom Metazoa; phylum Chordata; class Amphibia; order Caudata; family Salamandridae; genus Pleurodeles; species Pleurodeles waltl. Next base: position 199,239,828 of record NC_090449.1, read on the forward strand.
TTATCCGGCACACCATGCGCCCTGATCATGTAGTCCTGATAATGAAAACATCAGAGCCTCCGCAGGTGTTCAGCAAGTCTCTCTTTAGAATTCAGCAAGGACTGATGAAGCGCAGGGTTATCCAGCCACTGCTTCTGCGCCTCAACCTCACCCACCACTGTTTTGAGCACCCCCCCATCCACTTACCAAGCACTGCCCCTGGATCACTGTTTTGAAGGCATCTCTTTCCACTAGCGGAGAGGAGGCAGTGCATTCATTCTCTGCAAAAGGATGCCTAATCCCTTCCTCAATGGTCTGCTGGAAGACCTAGTCATCCAGCGACTTCACTTTCAATCTTAGGGTGGGGATAAATGTGTGTGTGGGGGTCCATGCCATGGACAACACAAGGGGATTGTGATGGGACACCCTTCTGGACAAATACCCCCTATTCGTAACTGACACATGTACTTCAGGAGTGCACAGAATGGCGTCAAGACGGACATGGAGGTCAGAATAAAATCAATAATCCCTGTCATCGGGGTGACCCTCCAAGTGACAAATGAATCAATCAGGATTTATAAAGCGTGGCTAATCACCTAATAGGCTATATAGTTGTTTGCAAGGCCCAAACGCTTGTTGGAACAGCCAGGACTTGACAACCATAAGGAATTCTGGAAGTGAGGTGATGGTCCGGAGGTGCATGGGGAGGCTGTTCCAGGTTTTTGCTGTGATGTGAGAGAAGTGTCCTCCACTTCTGCTTCGGTAGATGCGGGAAGTATGGGAAGTGAAAGGGAGGCAGAGCGTTGTCTTCTCAACAGTTGGTGGTAAGTTCAGGTCGTGGTTAATGTACATGGGTCCTTGGTTGTGTAAAGCCTTGTGTGTGTGGGTCAGCAGCTTGAATTGACACATTTTCTGTACGGGGAGCCGGTGGAGTTGCCTGTGCTCCTGCCACTCTCTGAACTTCCATGCCACTTGCGTCACTGGGTAATTGGATAGTGGCGGCTGAGATCTATTAAGGACTGGGTCCGCCACACAGTTAAAATCAACCCCCAGTAACACAGCATGGGTAATATAAGGGGAAATGTTAGAAATGGGAATCCTGGTTGGCCAGGATATGCAACTCAGTCAGACAGAAACCACCACTCTAGTAAGGGCCAGTAAGTTACACCCCAAAGATAACCTGTGCTCACCCCTGGTAGCTTGGCACAGAGCAGTCAGGCTTATTCCCAGAAGTCATGTGTAAAGCATTTGCGCAACACACACAATCCAGTGGCCCAATAAGTACACCACAAAACGAGATTTCACAACCAGTTATATAAAAATAATCTGTCTTGCACATAAAACATTAGAATGTAGACCTAAACAACAAAAATCAGTAATATTCTGCAAAGTAGGCAATTGTTAAACCATCAGAGTGCAAACATAATGAAACATTTCCATAGTGCAACTGCCATAAATGTTATCATAACTGAAACATTACTGTGCCTATCATGTGGTTCATGAAACAGTATCTGGGGCTTTTCTCAGCAACGAACACAACATACATCGCTTTCAGAACCAAAAAGGAATGCAGCAAATAATGAATCCTACATTTGGATTGTTAAAACGTTCCCGCCTACCCGGTAGTCAAGAAAACACGTCGATTACTCTGTCATACTACGTTACAGCACCTTGGTGCGCCCATTGACCTGCAGAGAGTAAGGTGCGAGTTCCTCGCTGCACACGATATAGCACAGCATGGGTTGTGGTGCAGTTGTGCTCCATTTATAGGGAGTACGTGTTTTAGGAAAGTAAATTCCGTGCTCCGTCAAGCACAGGAGCTCCTGGGTTCCTACTACACCGAGAACGGCACTCGTCCCATGATTCCAGCAGGCTCAGGGACCTCCATTGAGGGTCACCACACCGCCCTGCGGTTTGCACTTAGGGCCCCACCTAAGAGGGCAAGCCGCCTCAATATGAGGGAGGATCCACACTCCCTTTCACCGCTTAAGACCTGGTTTGGTCCCTGCCCTTAATACCTGCACACCGGCGACCGGCACAGGCAGAGAGACCTCTTGAGGTCCCTCCTGCATAGGGCGAGACCTAAGACAGCTATCCGTGACGGTAGCGCGACGCAGTGGTAGGTCTCTTCTCCCTACCCTGCCCTGTCACGTCGCTCCTCCTGAGGGTCATCGTCCCACTCTGCTGGGATTCTCTGTCACTGTGCAAAACATGCACACTATGCTGCTCGGGCCACAGTGGTGAATCTTCTCATAAGTCAGTACATGCCTAGGCCCCGGGGGCAATGGGGAGTGTGCACTTCATCTGCGCTACCCACAGGCACATTGACGATGCAGAAAGCAAATCCTTCTTCTCCCCAGCCTCTGCTCAGTGAGGAGAAGAAACAAAGGCAGCGCTCAGCACACGCTGTTTAAGGGAGCAAGGCCACTGAAGGTAAAAATTCACTCACTGCACTTTCAGTTAGCCACGTTCTCCCCAATGCGCATCAGCTCATGCAGGGGTTAACAGGGCTCCAGGGAAATCCTTGCATGCCCTGGCGGTTCATCAGAGAGCAGGAGGGGCAGCCCCACAGGCCCCTTGGAAACACTGGCACCCTGGGTGAGATAGATCAGACAGGCCAGCACACAACCAGGCCAATGATTCTAGTGGTGGTTCCTCCTGACAGTACTCTGGGGTCCTGGCAGAACAGAAGCAGGGAGCAGCTGACAGCAGGACAAAATGCAGAAAAGCAATCCAGATGAGTCCTGTGTGCCACCCAGTAGATACCAGGAAGCAGGGCAACAAACAGAAGAGCAGTCCAGATGAGTCCTTGTACAGTTCAGCAGTCTCTCTGGCAGATGTGCAGTCTCAGTTCCAAAAGTGTTCTCCAAATCAGCGGGATAGAGCCCGCTACTTATACTCAGAAATGTCTTTGTTCAGTGGGTAACTTCAAAAGAGCCCTCTCAAGTGAAGCAGCACACCCTTTTAATCCAGCCTTGTCTCATCAGTTTAGGGTAATCTGTCCATTGTGTGAGGGCAGGACACAGCCTATTCATATTTAAGATGTGAGCAACCCTCTGTCTCCCAACCCAGGAAGACTATCACTATGCAGATGCCTCTTCTGTCACACCTAGCCCTTTCTGTGTTATAGCTGTCTGAAAAGTATGCACCAAGTGGAGCTGTCACTCTGCCACAGATGTGGATTGGAGGCAGGCTGCAAAGCACTCAAGTTATAAGCACAGAGAAATGGCCACTTTCTAAAAGTGGCATTTCTAAAATAGTAATGTAAAATCCACCCATACCAGTAATCAGGATTACTGACTACAATTCCAGACATGCTAAACATGCCCATGCTACTCCTTATAGATCAGAAGATACCGTTTGGACATATGTAAGGACATTCCAATGCAATCCCATGAGAGAAGCAGCACTCACAGTAGTGAGAAACTAAATAGCCTGTTTGTCACTATTAGGACATGTAATACATAAATACATATGTCCTACCTTGTACATACACAATACCCTGCCCATAGGGCTATCTATGGCCTACCTTGGGGTGACTTAGGTTTAGAAAAAAGGGAGTTTAGGCCTTGGAAGTAGTTTGACATGCCAAGTCAGTGTGGCAGTAAACTGCTCAAGTTGGCCTTGCAGTGGCAGGCCTGAGACAAGTTTGAAAGGCTGCTTCTCTGGATGGCGCATTCTGCGCTGCAGGTCCACTAGTAGCATTTAATTTATAGGCCCTTGGTATATGCGATACCATTTTACAAGGGACTTCTAGGTAAATTAAATATGCCAAACAGGTCTAAAACAATTATACTAAATTGTAGGGGAGGATGCACATGCAATTTAGCACTGATTAGCAGTGGTTACGTTTCCAGAGTTCTAAAGCCAACAAAAAGAGAGTCAGAAAAAGTAGGAGGAGAAAGGCAAAAAGGTTGGGGATAACCCTGCAAAAAGATCCATTTCCAACAGGGAAGCACATTCGACATATCATAAAAAATATTCAGAGAACCACATTAGGCTCATAGATATTAATAAAGTGATATCGCTCCTCACTAAGCGACCATTAATGACCTCACAACGCCCGGTCTTACCCCCCACCTCTCCCAGGATCTGGAAGGGGACCCCCTATGGCAGACTAAACACTAAAAGATGCCTGTACCCTCCAAAGCTTACGCAGCACTACCCCCTCAGCAGCAGTCAAGTGGGTTTCCTGAAGTAAAGTAGAGTCTATCTCCCCCTTAAAAAAGACTGGACCATATCATGTTTTGACATATTGTTCAACCCCCTGACATTCCATGTGATTATCTTGTAAAACCCTAAGTCTGCCATTGCAGCACAAAGACACCACACTCAACTTCAAACAGCCATGGAGCACCCCCAGCAGCCTCAAACGGCCAGTTCCAGAGCTGCAGAACTTGAAGCAACCTGATGGACCTAAATAAACACCTCCAACTCCCCACCCCTGGACAGTAAAGCAATAACTCCCCATCCAAACTGCAGAACAAACCAAGAAACCACTGTAAGCAATCATGCAGCTATTCAGTGAGGGAAGTGAACCCTACAGGACCACCCCACCCTCGGTCAGCACCCAAGCTACCGTCCCAAACTTACTGCTGAGCAGTCCCCCCATGACTCCATATACACAAGTTAAATGGTAAAAGTCAAAGACCCCACCAGAGATCACAAGCCATTGAGGACATTAAACCCCCCAACAAAGCAAATGCAGCTAACAGTGTTCAGAGAATGTCATCTGCTGAACGAGGCATAACCCGTGGCAACTCCAGGGTGTAACTTGAGGATTCATCCGAGTCTGTCTCCTCTGGCACCAAATCCACAGAAGGGGAGGAGGGAGGCAGGAGGCACTCTGGGACAGTCAGAGGCTGCCACAGCCAGTGGATTCCAACAATTCCTTTGCGCTTGTGCGAGCATTGTCGCATGGCTTGCATGTAGTAGACATGTTTGATTCAACTCCTTAAGTTGACATCTCCTTTCTGCAAAAAGCTCTTCCTCACTTTAGTGTTTAAATGTGCTATATCTGCATTTCTGATAGGCACAGACACCCAGTAGCTCGTACAGCTAGTATCAGTGTTGTACATTTTTGAACACACTATCATTTGATTTGCTCTCTCTGTGTGCTCATTACGAGCCACTTAATTTTAGTTACACAATATGAATGAGTTGCTCTGCGTCCCTCTTACAGTGTGATAAGAATGCTACTTTATTATATAAAAATATTCCATGCTATGATTTAGTGAGAGGAGCACTTCTATGCTGGAACTATCGCAGAACCTCTGCAAGCTGTGACTGACATGCAGCCCTGCTAAAGGATAAAGTGTACTGGCTTTCGGACACCTAACACCAAGGTATAGGGGGGTTAGACCATCCCAACTGATACAGCACAAAATACTCCAGCTATGCTGTTCTTAGTATAGTATTAGATACAGATAGTAATACACAAACATTAGCAACAATTGCCATGGTTGAATTGTTTATATTGTTCACCATTCTAACAATGCTGATTACCGTAGTATGTCTCGTCTTTCTAATAATCGCAGCAGATGCTTTTTATACAAGAATACGATCATTTCAATAGATTTTTTGAAAATATTTTTTGGATCTTTCATTTGTGTACCTTAGGCATACAAGAGTAACTAACAAAATGGTTGGATCTGTTTCTATTGATCCCTTAGGAACCAGATTTGAGGTTTACAACGGCATTTTTCCCTGGTCTTTTCAGGGGTTTGATGTGGTACAGTGAGCATGCTGAGATAAGGCAACAGTTACAGATAGTATATGTGGACTTGGTCTCTATAATGTGAATGTCGTGTGGTCTCATACATAGCCCTCCTATATTTGTTGGAACTATATAACATTGTGCCAACAACTGTTTAGGTCAGGTACCTATTTAATGGGTCTCCTGACTACAGTAGTTTTCTCGTGTGTGCCCAAGGCTCCTTTTCACCTCTACATGGAGATGTCCTTGGTGAAAGGGATTAATCCTCCTCAGCTTGATAGGAACCACCTATGTGTGTCTGTAGGTTGTTCAAGCTTGAACTCTTAAAAGGATCACCCCACAATAGTTTGCCTTCCTTTGAATACCATTCATTAACCATGTTGCAAGTAATTGTTATTCCCGTTAACTGTAGACTGGGAGTAATTGCATTTAGCTGCATATGGGCTCATCCCTGGTGGGGCTTATAAATGAAGCTTATAAATGACATCTTCATAAAAAGGAAGACAAACTTTCCCAACAAAGCCCCAATTCAAAAAGAAGAAAGTTGCAGGAATTTCTGCTAAATATGCCAAAAATCCTGAAATTCTTCAGAAAAAGACCTGATTGAGGACACTGCTCAGCAGCACAGCAGAGTTCACAAAAGTTTGCCAGACTCTTCCAGAGTTTCTGACGGCAAGACCTGCTAATGATTTCTTTCCAGTTGAACGTCCAGATCAGTGGATCATCCCTCCAGAAATACTTTTTGATTAGGACATCTGAATTGGGATGACATACCGGGTACCATTAAAGTAATATACTGGTCACACTTGTCTAATGCTGATGACATTCTTTTGCTGAGGTAGATTGGCCAAGGGCCTGTGCCAGTCGGTCCTCCACCTGGAAGCCCCCCACCCTACAGCTGGTTGCCAATCTAGTCCCACACTTCCTGAATAGATGTGAAAAATGTGACTCCCCTTTCTATGTAAGGTGAAGATTCAAAGAAATCAACATAGTATATCGGAGTCCCATGTGACTGAGGCTTTTCTTGGCCTTGACAAACGATGCCCACTGTTTTTGCACCTCTTTAGTAAAAATGGTTGTTCGCTGCAGATATACGCCTCGTTCAGTATTAGGTCCCGGTCCTCAAAATGTAACAGATTGGCCACCCCTGGGCATGGCGCTGTCCCAGGTGGGTGGGAGGGCCTTGCTGGGACCGGATGGGCTAACTCCAAGGCAAGGAAGGGGGAAAAACCTTCAGGGTCTACTCTGTCTTTTAACCATACTTCCAGAAAGGACACCATATCAGTCCCCTCAATCCTCTCAGGCAGTCCATCCACAAGGATATGGCCCTGTTTTTGGCATCTTCTGTGCAGTACTCAAACACTTTTGTTGACTCCTCCAACTACACCAACCATTCCATCAGTGTTTCCAACTCTGGCGAGGTGTCCCCCAACACTCATTCATTAGTCACACCCTCTCCGATAGTTTACGTTGATCCTCACACAATAGGCTCACATCCACAACCACTGCACCCATCTTTTGCTCCAAAGCCTTCCTTGTATCCTTGATGGGACAAAGAGTAGTGTCCAGGGTGGCAGATGACTCCCAACCCCCCTGGTTAAGGGCATGATGCTTCCTGTCCCCGGCACCACTATGGGATGGAGTCCTAAGATCTTAATGTTTAAGATCCTTCCTTCCCTTAATCTGGAATGCCTGCCTGTGAGAAATTTGGGTTGTTGGTTGACGAGGGTCTGAGCCCAAGTCAGGCAAAAGCCCCAAATCTTTTGGAGAGTAAACCTCAAAAAGTCATTAAGTTAACCGGTGCTTAACTTTGGGTAGCTTGGCACAAAAAACAGTCAGGCTTAACTTAGAGGCAATGTGTAAATTATTTATGCAGCACACAAGCAATAATAAAAAGAAAACGCTAAAAAAATCCAAAACGATTTTAGAAAAATTGAGTAAATTTAATAAATTACTTGACACCAAAACAACAAAAATCCTATCAGTGGAACTGTAGTTATGAATTCTTCAAATTTAAGTTTAAAAAAAGGGCCAACCGCGGACATTTGGTCACCTTTAGCATCACAACTAAGGGTCCAGGAGTGTATAGAAACCTCTTCGGGATTCAGGACTCTCTCAGGCTGGGTCCAGGTGTGGGCCCTAGATGGTGGGAGCCTGTTGTGTCCCTTTGGCCCTGAACAGGAAGCCAGCAAACTAGCCCTTGGACTCATTTCTGGAAGCTCTGGGTGCAGATGTAGATGCAAGCCTTAAATGCAGGTCTGGCCTCTGAGGGTTTAAGGTAGGATCCAGGCAGCAAAACAGTCCTTCCAGATAGAGCAGAAGTCTGGCACAGTGCACAGCAGGTCACAGCTTCAGGCAGTCCTCTGAGAGTCCTTCTGCAGAGGTCTAAGGGCTCTACTTTCATACCCTGGTGCCATTCTCCTAGAAGGTGGGAGAAGTTTCTGAAGAGGTTTGTAGAAGTTCTGTGAGTTTTTGGCCTCCCCTTCCCTGGCTCTGAGCCTACTGCACTGGCAATACAGGGTTGTTAATCCTATTGTGAGGAGACAGGGCACATCCTATTCAGGTGCAATTGAGACTGTGTTCAGCTCTGCCCCTCCCAACCTGCCTGTTCATGGACAATTCAGGCTCTTCTATTGTGTGTCTGTCTGGGAGGAATTCAGAAAGCTCTAATTATCAGTTACACCCAGTCATGTGACCTAAGACTGGCTGCAGGCACAGAGAGCTAAGTGAAGGAAAATGCCAACTTTCTAAAAGTTGCATTTTCAAACGTTTAATGATAAATTTGACTTTACCATTAAAGCGGATTTACCAATACAAGTTCATAGGTATCAAAAATGACATATCCACTTCCTCTAATTTATGAATTACAGCTTATTAAATGTAATTAAAAAATCCACAATGTTATCCTATGGGAGAGTAAAGCCTTGCGGTAGTGAAAAATGAATTTGGGAATTTTTCACTTCTAGGGCATGTCAAACTTAAAAGTATATGTCCTACTTTTTGATTGCACAGCACCCTGCCCTGTAGGCCCCCTAGGGTTTTCATTGGGAGTGACTAACACGTAATAAAAGAGGAGTTTAAGACTTGGCAAGGGTTTTTAAATGGCAAGTCGACGTGGCAGTGGGACACTGCATTCAAGCTGCAATGACAGGCCTGGGACATGTTTAGGAGGGCTACTTAAGTGGGTGGCACACAAAGTGCTGCAGGCCCACTGGTAGCATTTAATTTACAGGCCCTGGGTATATGGCATAGCGTTCGCCAAGGGATTTACAAGTTAATTAAATATGCCAGTGAGGTATATGCCAATCAAACCATGTTTAGGGGAATGAGCACAAGCACTTCAGGACTGATTACCAGTGGTAATGTGCACAGAGTCCTAAGGCCAACAAAAATTGGAGGAGGAAGGCAAAACGTTTGGGGGTTACCCTGGAGAGAGGGCCATTTCCAACACTGCCCACTTCCAACTTAGGGAGAGTCCAAAAGGAAAGAGTGTCAGCACCCCCCTTCAGGACCAACAGATCTGGAGCTTGGTAGTCCCCAACAATATGTCAGCATAGAAAAAAGAGCCTCCTGAAGCCCAAGAGGGCCCCCCACTTAGTATCAAGGTAGAGACAGTATCCTTAACATCCCACCACCGGTGCCTCCCGCAGGCCGGGCCCCAGCCGTGATCAACAGATAGGAGTAGAACAACGCCTGCTGCACTGGATGGATCCCTATAACAGTAGCTCAAACATGGCCGTAATCATCCAGTCCTACTCAACACAGCCCCTCAGCCAGATTGGCCCAAGATGGAGTATCACACCATGACATTCCCGCAAACCAGTTGTCTCATCCAAAATAAATGTGAAATCAGGTTGCAGGTAATTGTGTTTCCCCTATGTCCCCTGAGTAGCAACAGGGGGAGCACAATAACTGCTGCTCAGATGTGTAATTTCTCTTTCCCGCTGCCAGAAATCCTGCCCTAGGACTTCCAGCAGCGAGATAAGGAAACAGAGGACAGCTGTGGAGTTACACAAAAAGATGCTACCCCCGCACCCCTCCTAAGAATTGAATAGGGGCCCCCTTAAAGAATAGGGGCCCCTTAAAGGGTGCTCCCCCCAGCGCCACAGGGGCTGCAGGGGCATGTGTTACATCCCTGGAGCACAGCATCACAGAAAAAAGGTAAGCACCTGCTGAGAGGCAGACTCCCAGATTTGGACGGCACCGGAAACGTTCGCATTGTGGATCAGGCCACCAGTTTGATTTTTCTTAAACATCACTTGCTTTGCGCTTCACACCGCTATGGCGGTGAATTTCTATAAAGCGGCGAGTTTCGATGTCTACAACTTCTCAAGTTCTGCCACCACTCATTTTGTCATGTTTATATTTTATTGAGAATATATACACATTGAGACGCAACGGTATTCTTTAGGGGATGCTTTAGCATCTTATGTCATGCTATAGTATAGTAGTTAGGGGGCTATAATACTGCAGTGAGTTGTGAGATGTTTGAATCTAGAGGACTAATTCATGATTGATATCCATGTTACTCTATTTCTTTACCTTTATATTTATAATAACTTTAAAATGTAACCCCAAAAAGTTGTAATTCTGAACTATGACGTTTACTGTTTACTTTGTAGTAAGAAATGCACTTTGACGTGTAATTAATGAATTATAGGCTGTAATTATAATCTGTGATTTTTTTTATACAGTTTACTCAGCTACAAATTTTACTCATGTACAAATGTAGCTTTTGAAATATATTAGGCGTCACATATTTCCAAAACGTTAGCTGATAAACATTGTTTATTACTTCGTGCATGTCCATATTTCAAAACATTGATTAATGTTAAAAGGATTCTGTACCCATATCTATATTGGTAAAAATCTAAGAAAAAAGACTTTAAAGAGGCTTACTAGGATCTGTCCTATTTACCCGCAAAACGTTAGACTTTATAAGCTCAGACATTGAAAAATTAACCTTTCAAGAATAAGTAATCGTATTGGTTATAGTTTACAGATACTGAATAAGAAGGGTGACAAGAATATTCTATCAACCAGAGTAAATAGGTGGCAGTTGTTGCTTTCACTTGAACAGCTAGGCTGAAACAAGTTCAATGACTTGACTCGAAAGCAAAATATATTTAAATGGGAAACATGAACAATCCCTAGTTGATACAGATTCATCATTTTCTGCAGTGCAGGACAGAAATGTAAGCAGTTTTCGAATGACCGTGAGCCAATGAATACTGAATCCAAAATACTTACAACTCAGATGTTACTAGAATGGTGTGAATTATTCAGCGTCTTCGTGGGACCATGTGGTACAGGGGGATGCTACATGGGTTACTGCTGTGTTCCTAAAGACGCACACTAAATTATTTAAAAAAGTGATGACCGGAATGCTTGAAACAATCCCAGTAAATAGTTGTGCTGCATCCCAATTCATTGTTGTTTTAAACACCATGCCATCTCAAGCTGCACCGAAGTCATAACGGGTAGAAACCGGTCCAGGGTTGCTTTTGTTCTTGTTTGGGCAGACCTGGCCTGGTACTTCAGGTTGGCTGTTCCTATTGGAGCAGGGAAAAGACTGATTTGCATACTGCCGGGTCCAGTCTGAGATGGCATGGTGTGCACAATAACTATGGACTGGGATGGGGTCCCAAGTAACTACTGGTGTCATTGAATAACTCAGGGATTCCATGGATAATTTGTTGTATACTATATTGTTCCTAATGACACCAGGCCCAAATCTAGGGTAATATTCTAATGTGTATCTCACTATGTCTAGGGTTTCCGGTTCAAACTCATTCAAGTGGCTAATCGCGCAAGGAAAAGTACAGTAATTTTCAATGGGTAGGTGCTGTTTATCTGTCTTTGAGAGCAGTATAATTGAAATATTCTTTTCTCCTTTTCTGTGTATTAATAGCAGAGACAGAGAGGTAATCAACCTAAGTTCTTCAGCATTAAGATATTAAAACTATATACAGGCTTAAAATGGGGCCTGCTCCTTTGCAGAACCAGATTAGAAAATGTGCCCTAACCTGATGTGGGGTCTGCCGATGTTTGTAATCCTCTGTAAGGTACGTAAAGCATAGTAAGCAAAAAACAAGTTTAGATGCAATATCAAGCCACCACTCTAAGGCTTAGATCAGTGGTTCCCAACCTGTGGTCCGGTGACCCCTGGGGGTCCGCGAAGGGATCTCAGGGGGTCCGCGAGAGCCTAGAAAATTAAAAAGTATTAACAAATATTGACAAATTAGGTCCCCAGCTTCCAGTAATGACTCAGGCGGGGGTCCCCGGATTCCCAAGATGATGCAGTGGGGGTCCCTGGGTTCCATTAATGTTAAAGTGGGGGTCCACAGAAATCAAAAGGTTGGGAACCACTGGCTTAGATTTTCAAAACTGTCACAGAACACAGCACACTAGCAAAGAATGCTGCTCTATATTGCGTGACAGCGAGGGTGCATGAGAGCGCCATATTTACAGAGATATGGCTCTCTCCTCACCTCTCCCTAGTGCCAGTGCTAAGTTTAGCTACTGTGCACCAGGCACACACCTTTGCGCCATAGTTCAGGGGTGTATGCTTGAGTCTAGCATAGGTTTTGTATTGGAATGGTACCCTTTCAGCACAAAATACTATGCTTAGACTCACTTTAAAATGTTTACTGTGTTTTATGTGTGCTGCACAGGGCAGCACACATCAATAATTGGAAAAAAGGAGAAATAAATACATTTCTCCTTTTAACGCCTCTTTTCAAGTGGTGCTAACTTTTGGTGCTAGACCCTGTCTGCTGTTGTCCAGAGATAGGGATTTGCATCAAAAGGCATGGGTAATTACATAGAAACACCCATGTACCACCCATGTAACTCCCCCTTAGCGCAAAGCAAAGTAGTGAGTCATGCTACTTTGTGTTAATTTTAGGGTACTTTCCAGCGCAAAACAAGTTGTGCACTTGAAAGTAAACTAGGAAATAAACATTTTGTGCTGGTTAGCCTCACTTTTGTGATGTTAACCCAGCACACAATATTTGTAAATGTGCCACTATGTCTCATTCAGTAATGTCTGGTGGTCAGCAACATCAGATTGGATCACTCTATACACCTTCAAGAGGCAACAACAGAATTTATTTATTTATTTAGAGTTGCATTTAGAAAGAGGACACATCAGAATAAAAAAACAGCCAGAGGAACAGAGTAGTTTAGAATATATGTGTCATGTTTAAAAAAAAATTGTCAGATATTAGAATCCATAAAACTATTAAAAAATATAAAGGCACATTGTTATAGAAGGTGGGAACACACAAATTAGAGACCCTGAACGGATGTTGTTACTCAGTTACTTATAAGTGTTTTTCTCAGATACCTACAGTGACCTGGCTTAAGGGCAGGGCATACAAAGAGGACATGCCCTAAATCCTGATCTCCTGTCTTGCACAATGGGCAAGCGTGCTCATGTTTACTCAAGCCTATCCAGCCTTTTGTAGATGATCTTAACGGCAAGCTGTGCTTAATTTGAGGTGGTGACTGCCTTTGGGGGTCACCAGCACTTATGTTTGGAGAACAGCACTTATTTTACCCATCAGATATTTACTGAGAGCAGAAGAGGTAAAACACACAAATCAGAAATACAGAGGATGAGATAGATGGAAAAACCGTCGCATATGGATAAAGCAGGAACCTGCTGGAGCCGGATTAAGGGGCAGGGATTGTCTTTTGGTGTATTTAAGAGACATAGGTGGATTTAAGGCTTCCAGTAGCTAGTCGGCACAACCACGTTTAATTGCACAGGTGAAGGGCTTCTAAACAGAGTTTGAGGCTCCAGCACTATTTATTTGACAAATTAGGCACTGATAGCAAGTCCGTTGTCTTCAGGTTCACAAAAGACCGTCGTGTAATTTGTGCTGATTTAGATGAAGTAAATAAGGTTGACATTATTTAATTTTTGCAACTTCCCCAGTATCACATGGTGTTTTAATAAGCTGCACAAATTTGTCATCTTGTAGGAAGCTGACTTTCTTTAGGGTTCTGTGGTCAAAAACATGGTTTGGTTGATAGTTGGCAAGTTGAGATATACCTGCCTGTTGAGGCCAATGTTTGGCAATGAGTGTATCCTATTCTTTCAAAGTGTATATGTCTTCATTCCTTCTGCCCAAGTTGTTCTCTGTATTGACTCCCTCAAGACCTTTGTAGGAGCATTCTATAACCAAAATGCACTTCTTATTATTGCTCTGAAGGCCTTAGTGTTCATATGTTGAAACGTGCCTCAAGTTGAATCACTTGAATCAATAGTGATTAAATGAACTAAATGTACAGAAATGGTTTTATAATCCTCACTTTAATTTTGTTCAGCTATTCATATCGACTTCATGGTATACATTGTATGACATGGAATGGTATATGGGGTATTTGGGAATCGTCCTTATTGCATTATTTCATCTTTGGGGTTTTGTTGCTGAAAAAAACATATTCTGATTAATAGTTACCCCCAGATAAAGAATGGTCTGGATTTAGACTTTGGGGGATGGCCTGTTGTCTCTCAGAAACATGGAGATCATTTCCTCCACCAATCTGACTGGATTACCAGCTATACAATTGTGAAGTACACTGTTCCAAGAAATAGCAGAAAGGAGACACAAGGTGACTCTACTGTCAGAAGCACAAGCCCTCACACATCTGATTGGATGTCATGCTTCATCATAGGGCATGCTCCTCGTCAGACCGGTGCTGCGATGTCTGACGGGCTCCCCAAGAAGGAGGCTCTTTGCCGGAGATCTTTTATGATGTCAATGTGCCTTAGAAGATAGAAAGCCGGACACTGCCGCCTAGCAAAGTCAACAAGGGAAGGAGAGCAGAAAAGAATTAAATTGGCTCAGAACCCTTCTATTCATCAAAAATGTATTGGGTCAGTAAAAGGTTAAGGCCAATTTAAAAAACAAATGGAGTGTATTGAGATAATGCTCAACCACTCACTCAATCAAAAACACGGAGGAGAAAAACCATTGTGTAACTCCCTCTCTAGTGGGTCAACATGTTTCGCGTCTCACTGGTCCATAAGGATCCTACGGCGCTTCTTCAGGACCAAAACAAAGTACTTCTCCTAAAAAAAGAGCGTGAAGACCTACATGTGTCTGTGAACGTCAATCTACTCGGCTACGGTCACTTACTTTCTCGACAATGTACAGTTGAATAATCTGGTAAGTAGGAATCGCCCTGCGAACGAAAAAAGTATACATCGATAAGCGTCACATAAACAATGACCCAGCTCTTCATGCACACATAATTGTGAGTGATGTCCAGTGAGCAAACAGGTGAAAAAAGTGGTAAGTGGTAGTGTGGCAAGAAGTTAACAAACTGGCTTACCGTCCCAGATTATGTAAACCGCCCCCTAGGAATCACTTGCCATAAGACGGGTGCACTAGCCAAGATAATATAAAACACATTCAAAAGAATATTAGTGCGAATACTAAAATGAGAGGTACATCAACTGCCTAATGTAATGTACTCGATGGACCTTAAAACTAATAGTTATCTAAGCAATAGGTCCAACACACATAAAGAAGTCTGATTGTTTAAGACCTCGTAAACCAAAACTACCCAATCCCTCCTGGTCTGTCAGGTGGGGAAAGGGAATAAACCTAATGACCATTGGAAAGCGGGGGAACAAGTGAAGAGCCCCTGAAAAAAATTGAGTCACCAACAATAGGATAACTCAGGGTATTATCTCTATGTAATCTTTCAGTGTAGGTAATGTTCAAAGAACTACGCTGAAAAAATGGTGTATAAAGGTAGTCATGTAAAAAAAGAATGATCTGTCTGTGTCCAAGAAACTTATCTCTAAGCGTGACTCAGTTAATCATGCTTCGTATATTAAATAAACAAATAGCATCCGATTTGTGGTGGAGAAATAGTCTACAGAAAAAGTGTATAGTCTGGAGCACAACAAAAATGAGGAAAAATGCTCTCGCTACAAACTGGAACTTTCGTAATAGGTACAGAAGTCCTTGGAAGGCGTGTAGTGTAAGCGCGTTCAGAGGCGCATAGAGAAATAAATAAATGAAGGATCCTACAAGACCCGACAGCGAACAAACATCAACAGAGGTTGTACTTACTGCTGAGCAGCCGGTCCTTCACTGAAGACCTACCCCTGTGGCAGCGTTCCTGAATGTAACTTCAGAGCGCAGTCGGCACTGTTTAAAGCAACGATACAACCCGGAAGTAGGGTTAAGTCTGGTAATGGCGATTGGTTATCGCGGGTCACATGGTAGAGAGTAATAGAAATTGAAAAAGGAAGGCTACCTTTTCTTAGAATCATGGAAATCAAGGAAGGACTTGTCAAGTCCCAGATCAGTGATCGGTTTACTGGCTGAGAGACCCATCAACCAGTGTATTGAGCACAGAATCATCCCTGAAAAAAATGTCTAATGTAGACCAAGTGATTAATTGTCATATTATCGTTCTCTCAATGCAGGCAGGGAGCAAATGAGGAACATTAAACACTGAAAGGGTGGAACTCAGGGACGAGTAAATCAAAGTAAATATCAGAAAAATCTTGTCTGGAGACAGTATATACCGGGAGTAAAAATAGTCGATGGACTGAGCACAAAAAATTTCTTTTTGGGGAGGTCGCTCTTATAAGTTGACGTGTATGCATAGTTATTCCTGCAAAAAGTGTATAGACGATGTAACTAGGTGTAGTAATGGTAACAAAGAAGGGGAAATCTAAATTTGACTCAGAACCATACTAAAAGAAAGAGCTGTGGGTGGGAAACAGTGATTAATGTGAAAAAGGGAATCGGTGCATGTCCCCTCTATGGTGTGGTTATCTCTAGGGTTCGTTAATGCAATATTTGTGACCAAGGGATATCGTTGTTTAACTCTTGTATATATGTCCCTAGTTTAAACACCCATTGTTGCTCTGTCTCAAATAAGGCCCTTGGGTCACTTTCTCAATGGCCAAGCGAATCCAACACTACCCACCACAAGTCATCAGAATTGTTGTGCATGTCAGTTTAGTCGTGGCACGGCCGCACCTAATATTACTGTAGTGCTCATTGATCTGAATCTTGACTCATCTGGTCGTCATCCCAATGTAACGAAGACCACAAGGACAGGTGATCACATAAATACAATTCCATGTGTTAAAATTAGGGCTAGATGTATCAAAGGGTTTTACCCATTCTGTGTCTATGGGAAAATGTGTTGGTACATATGGCCCTTAGTGTGTTTACCAAGGCGCCAAACGCCTATTGGTTCCAAATCAAGGGACCACAAGTGTTTGGTGAGGGGATACGTGTTGCACATCCCTCATGGGTGATGGCCTGAAACTGGTGGAAGATTCCAAAGCGTGGTCTGTTTTACAATCTCCTGACCCCTTAGAGGTCAAGTATGGACCACCTTATCTTTGATATTAGATGTCCTCTTGAATGCAAATAAGGGTTTTGGAAAGGGTGTATCTCCACTCACCAGGATAGACCATCTCTTATTAATCAATTTTTTAATAGTGTTGGACAGCGGAGTGTATGTCGATACACAGGTTGGACGAGGATCCGGTTCCTTGGTAACTTTCAATAGTAATGCGTCTCTATTATTATTCTTAGCCCTCTTGCGTGCAGTATTCACAACAGAGGGTAATTTATCTCGTGCAGTTGGGTCTTAAGATCAATAGATTGGGTCTCAAACAGCTAGTTCGTGCTACAGTTATGGCGGAGCCGCAAGAACTGGCCGAAGGATAGATTCACCCGTAATGCTTTCAGGTAGTGTAGAACAGTGATTCCCAACCTTTTGACTTCTGTGGACCCCCACTGTATCATTACTGGACCCGGGGACCCCCACTGAATAATTATTGGAATCTGGAGACCCCCTACTGAGTCATTACTGAAAGTTGGGGACCTAATCTGTTGTTGTTATTTAATTTTCTAAGCAGTCGCGGACACCCAGGCGTCCCCGGACCACAGGTTGGGAACCACTGGTGTAGAAGACTATTATAGTCTGTAGCCTTGTGATAAGTACATGTAGTCAATTTGCCGTTGTCAATACTGATCATAAGGCCCAAAAAGGAAATGTGCGTTGATGAGACAGAGGAAGTGAATTTCGGAAAGGGATCAAGGATGTTGATCCAAGCTGTAAAGGTGGTGACATCACCTATCGGTCCTTGCCATACAATATACCTCCGCCAAAGCTTAATATTCTCATGAAAGGGATTGGTAGTGGGTAAAATGTATTGGTTCTCAAAATCATACATATAAGCAGGACAAACTGGGCGCGAAGGTGCTTCCCATAGAGGTACCCCGAATCTGATGGAAGAATAGAACTTCAAACTGGAAAAAATTCTCAGTTGTGGCCAGGGTAGCACACTGCATGATGAAATGAACTGGAGTAGGAGAGTTCCAGGTGCCATCAAGAAGAGCATCTTCAACCACTTGTAGGGTAGCTTCCTGAGGAATATTAGTATACAGGGCTTCTTCATAGAGTGTTATGAGAGCAGGGATGTACACCGTAGAGTTGATTGTCTCAATCAGATTTAAGACATCCTTAGTGACTTGTAAATAATTGCAGGAACCCTTCAATAATGGTTGTAGAAAGTGATCACAAAATGTGGATAGGGGTTCTAAAACCGAGCCAATTCCAGATACTGTGGGTCAGCTGGGTGGAGGAAACCCTCCCTTATGTATCTTGGGGAGGCAATAGAAATACAGAGTTCGGGGATGGCTGGTGTCTAAGAACTCGGCCTTTTTTTGAGAGATCCAAAGATTGTTGCGGGCTTCCTCAATCATGTTCTTTATATGGATCTGTAGTCTCTGTGTGGGGTCTCGTGGGATAAAGGCATAGTAGGTGGAATCACTCAAAAGACGTAAACATTCCTTCCTGTAATCATCAGAGTTCATGATAACTATCGCCCCACCCTTGTCGGCTTGTTTAATTACAATAGTTCGGTCAGTTGCCAAAGTTTTCAGAGAATTCCTCTCTTTAGTGGATATGTTACTAAAGGGAAGTTTGGGGTGAATTTTGTCAAGATCAGACATCATTGCTTTTTCAAAAGCCAGGACTTCACATGGCATGGTGGATGAGGGGGTACAAAGGTAGATGTTTTTTTTAGACACAAATCCTCTGGCTGAGGCTGCATTGGATGGTGTTTGAAGAAGAAATGTAACCAGATCTTTCTAAAAAATTTAGAAAGTTCACACAGTTAAGTCGGAAAAAGTCTTCCTTGGGTGTAGGTACAAAACCCAAGCCTCTGTTGAGCACATTGGTTTCATCAGAGGAGAGACAAGATAAATTAACCACTAAGTTCTCACTGGCTGGTTTTTGCCCTGGCTCCGAGTCACCATCTGAGGTTCCTCTCTGGCCCAATGTACGTGTTGTCCTTTTCCTCTCCTTCTGCCTCTGCCTCTGCCCCGGCTGCGGCCTAAAAAAGGCACATAGGGTAACACCGGGCGGGGTTGGAAAAAAGTATAGTGTGGTTACTAAGGTAACAGCTGGTTGACAGGGTACAGAGGAAAATAAAAGTAAGGTTGGGGCATATTGTCAGTACTCCACCCGTTGGAGGAAGAACTACTGCTATAGTTATGAGGCTTTTTGTAAGAAGAGACCGACTTGCCAGAAGAACGTGACTGAGTGTCTGCCTCGAAAACTTCCTTGATGTAAGGGTATACTTTTTCTCTGCTGAACTTGTTAATATCTTTCTGAAGTTTGGTCATCTTTTGCTGGGTCAAGAACTCTTTAGTTTAATTAAGTTCTGCATTGATTTCAGCAAGTCGGCTTTTAAATGCTGCCAAAGTGACAGCAGTCTTTAAAGTGCTTTCTACAAGGTTCATCTCAATAGTGATAGATTCAGCCAGACGTTTAGAGGTATTGATGATGAGGACTAGCCAGTCCCTAGTACACTTCCAGGCAATCTGTGCCCCATCCTTCCTGAATGCCACATCTTGTAAAAAGATACTGGTTATATTGGACACAAGTAAACCATTAGGGGCAATATTGGCTCTTAAATATTCTGTCATTATAGTGCCATGCATAATGGTCTTGATCAATTCTCGTTTTAAGGAAGAAAGCCTGTCCCAATCTTCTTTGAGACTACCTGATGGGCCACAGCCATCACTACCAAGAATAGAGGGGGTCTGTAAAATTGCAGACACCACATCATCATCAAAACTAAGACCCTGGGAGATTGATGATCCAGTGTACAGCCTCCCGGGTATAATCTATACAATTGTGAAATACACTGTGATTACCAGCTGCCATATTTTGAGATCTCTGCTAACCCTAGGAGATCTCTTGTTCCTTGAGGCGGCTCCTACAAAGACCCTGAACATTGGGGAGCTGATGCAATGTTTTAGACAGCTGCTCATCAAACCTTTTTTGTTTTCCAAAAACAAGCTGCAAAAGTGGGAATCTTCTCCAAGGTGTGGCGTTAATTTTTCTATTTTTCTTTCAATTGGGCCCCCCAGAATTTTCCCTAGGGCTCTGAACTGAAAAACATGCATCAAACTTACTGTAGTTATGATATGGTTGTTCTGATGTACCTAAACTGATGGCTAATTGGCTCATCGGTGTTTGATTTCCAACAATCGAGCCAGCGGGGACATCATTGTCGGAAACACGACAGTCCACCTAACTGAGTACATCCAGTGGGCTGTCAGTGTGGTGGACAGGGTACTTCTCCATGTTTGTGGCAGAGTACCCTGTCGCCAAACTGTAAATCAGGCCCATATCTTAAACTCTTGTTAACTGTGTTGAGCAAATTATCTACATAAATTGCAGCTTTTTGTAGTTTTTTGTGAAAGTTGTCATCGTTTTAGCCACATTGATTTAAAAAAATATTTTTTTGAGTAATCAGTTTATGCCTAATGTTCTCACTGCATATCTTTTATGATGGCATCGGCATAGCACAATGCATACAGTCGCCCAATCTAAGAAAGAGCATTCCAGACTTCTGTACAGAAGATGTGACTCCCATAAATACAATGAAAACAGCAGGGAAGCAAGAATACAACCTTGCCTAAGAACATTTGGTGTATATGTTACCCCAGTCTTCAGTCAGCAGCCGTCAGACTTATGCATTTGGTATTTGGATGACGAGAAGCAGAGGTATTTTCCATGGAGCCACACTAATCTCCTAATACTCAGTTATAGTGTTGTGTTTTGGTCTTTGGTTATGCATCCAATCTAATTAGGAGCTCTTAAACCTAGTTTAAGAAAGTGTTTATGGTGCAGTGGATGCAAATACCATAGGACTACATTTTATAAAAACTTTCTGCTTTATGCATTCTGACAAAAGGGAATAATAGTAACAAAAACAATTCTCAAATTCAAATTCTTGGTAATGTTTTTTTAATATTTGTAGACCATCAATCTTCTATTTGCATGTTCCACTTGATCAGCCAACACATGTTTCATCCTATGTATTGGCTCACAGGGCTTGGGCTTATTCCAGGCTAGGAGCAGAATCGTAATCAGGCAAATAATTTCTGTATTGTTGTTATAATTGGGCCTGGTAATTCAGGCGTAATAAGCCAGTAAGTGTCGTCAGTCCAATCACAAAGTCGTAATTATAGGTAACTGTTTTTCACCTGGATCATGCCAAATATGATACAGGGCGATGGTTTAAATCCCAAAGGGATACATTCTGATGCTGCATATATTTAGTCTGCGGATGGCAGATCCACTAAGTAGTCTGCCGTGACTACAGATGGCCCTTAAGTGAAAATAACGAAGGTCAGGATACATCAGTGAATGTCAATCGCAATTGATGTTCTTTGACACCAAAACACTACTGTCATAGACTGTGTGCCTTGTCAGGAGTATGATACAATCCAAGGTCAAAGAACTTAGGGGGTTATTACAACTTTGGAGGAGGTGACGGTAAAGTGACGTAAGATATACCTCCAGCCGTATTACGAGTTCCATAGGATATAATGGACTCGTAATACGGCTGGTGGTATATCCGTCACTTTACTGTCACTTTTGGGACGGATTAACACATCCTCCAAAGTTGTAATAACCCCCTTAGTGTTTTCTATGCAAATAGATATAGTCAAAGTGTAAGTGCTTGAGGAGAAATAAAATGTTATGCAAAAGAGTGAATGCATGTGGGTTACTTCAGATTTTTAAGGCTGTGGTCAAAAATGTTTTGCTAGAAAAAGTTATGATGAATGTTATATTGTGACCTTTGTATTGTGTTTTTTAGGGTACATATATAATTAGCCAAAAAAAATCAGAGGAGTTTATTTAGATGTATAGTAACATTTCTATGTCTTTCCAAGTCTAGCGTTTAGCATGGATGTTAGTGGATTCTTGTAAGGTAGCTTGTCTACCATTCTCATTTGTTTACTTGCTCTTTGATGTTGTTGGCTTATTTTGTGTGTTCTATATGTTTATCGTTTTTTGATTTTAAGTTTACTGCAATTTTGCTTTGTGACATGTCATTGTGGGGTAGTTGAGACATAATGTTAACGTTAAGTTTTTGAAGTTGAAGTTGGGCAGTATGAAGAGGTGGTGTATGGCAAGTCTGACGTCATTTTGGTTTAATGTTCTGCATTGCTGTTGTGGTATGTGCAGAGATTTTGTTTATGGAGGCGACGGGGTTGGCTGCTCTAAGGGTCAAATTACAAGTTGGACAGAATGGGATGAGTAATTTACCACAACTGGTAAACACCCATTTAAAATTGGTGTTTAACCAAATTATGTGTGGTTTGCCTTTTTTTCCGCTGATAAATTTCAGTGGAATTGAGCTGTCAGAACCTACATGGGAGAATGGAGTGTGTGCTTTTTATCACGCAATTGATAGTGCCAATCATTGTGCAAACTCTTACAGTGATTGGAATTTATCCCTGAACTTGCTATGTTGGAGGTGACCAGGTATTGATGATGGAGAGAACCCTGAAGGTGTTATTGGTAGTAGGTGGCCGAGTATGCTGTACTCATCTACTTGTTTAAGGCTCCTAGATGTAAGGGATAACAGTTGCTCAAGTGTGCAGTATGAGAGGGAGCATTTATGATGGATACAATGTGCTCAAATGTCTATGGTGTAAGATGCACCAGATTTCGTGTAGGGTTGCAGAATAGATGGTGCCCCTTTGTATGTATGCCATGCATTATTATAAAATGGAAAGTGCCCATACACCTGTGAAAGAGTGTAGCTTGGCTGTGCCACTACGTCTCTGAAACAAGAACGTGAAAGGGTGGTCACTTCCTGGTGGTCACAATTTGGTGGTTACATTTTGTGTAAAATGTTGAAGTGTTTTTATATAATTACTGCACTCAAATCGTAAAAGTGGAGTGCACCATTGCATATAACACTTAAGTAACGTTTCCTTTATATCCATTTGAAGTTGATGCTTTGAAAGTATCATTCTGTATAATCCTCTCATATATTCTCACATGTACTGCTTAGAATCAATTTATTTATTTATTAACTTTGCTGGAATAAAGACCTATGCATATTTTTTTCTTTTGACAATTAACTTTCAGTGTGAAGTTTCCTTTTTTGTAAATGTTTTCTTTCCTAGATGCAGGTGATAGGAGCTGAGACAGAGTTAACAAGAAGCTTATTGTACGGAAGAGATAAGAAAGGATGAGACGAGCTAGGCAAGGATGAAGAGGAGTATACTGGAAGTTGTCGGCCATGACTCTTTTGAAATTGCCAAGATCAAAGATTATCAATATCGGATATACAAGGTCTCTGAAAATTGTAGCTTCTAATTAAAATTAATTAGCAGTTCAGTCAAGAAGCTTCTAATGTGATGTCATTGTCTTGGGAATACTGATTCAAAGAAGGTTTAATTAGTGAGAGAAGCAGATTCTTTCCACCCTTTGAGCTGAATGGACCCTTGTGAGGTACAGACCCCAAGTTTTCTATGTGACTTTAATCCACTGCATCTCTCTAAACTGAATATTCTATAGAATTTCTATTTGTAGACCCTTTCTCAAACACTATTTTAGAACTAGAATAGTTTAGTGTTTAGTTTAAATGGTTAGGCAGGGGAACTTGGTTATGGTGCCGAAGAACCACATGCTTTTTCTGATTTTCTGTATTGTGGCAATTGAAGTCTAAGACCAAGACTTCAATTGCCACAACACAGAAAAGTACAGTACAGAAAAGTACAAGAGTAAATGCTGACTAAGTGTAACGTTGTACGATGCTTTAACTCTCCATTGGTGATTTTATATATCTATACAATGGTTTTGAGACTCCTTTATGTAATGTTGACTTTGAGTCTGTAATAAAGCCCAATGAATCTCTGATTTGACTTCGATTATTATTGTGTGACATTTGGCTTGCACAGAAATTGATTGAAATGCTTTAAAAACTGTAGGGGTAGGGCCCCAGGCTCCATCACCTGTATGTGAAGAGAGTGGTATCAGATGCCTTGAGGCTTTTTATTATAGTTTGTTCAATGGGAGAGATACCTCTGGTTCCCAAGCCTTACAACCCTCTGCTTCCTTGTTATGTGCTTCGTAGTATACTTGGGATTATTTTTCAGTGCTTCATACCATTTATCCTTAGTTATGTGGAATGTTTCACTGGCATATTTTTGCCTATTTTGTGCCCTAAACATGAAAAGTGAGGTGTGTTGTATTATGTGATGGTCCCTGTCCTGTGTGCTTGTGTGTGATGAGGTCTCGCTGTCATGGTTATCTGTGTATTGTCTTTTCAAATTGTGGTTCTTCCTTTTGCCATGCATTTCTGTTAGACCAACCATACTACTGTCTGTGCTCCTAGTGAGATCTAAGGAGTGTACCTTTAGATTCAAACATATAATCGTCACCTTTTAAATAATGTAAGTGTTCCTGTTTCTACAACCTGATTTGGGGACTTTATTTAATTATTCTGTTGGAGTCAAACCCAGAGAAAAGGCAAGAACTGACTAGATTCTGCTTAGGGTTGGACAAAGGGGGTGACATCCACACCCGGACTTTCACTGGATGTAAGAGTGCTACACTCAGAACTCCACATGAAAATACCCCTCGACCTGTAGAGACTCAGAAGAAAGACAGCCTTGTTGTCTGAAGCCTGAGAGAATATTCGACCAGCTTGCCTTGAGCCCAAAACCCCAGAAGTGACTCCAAGGATAAGTTGGACTTTATTGAAGCATTCTGTTGTGAGATAAAATGAAGGAATGCTCTACTTAAATAAGCCCTGTTAAGCGTCCATGTGGCAGTCATCATGCACAAGTGGCTTGTTAGGGATGGACCCACATTCATCACAATAATGTAACGGGAAAAGACTGCATGGAACTGGTAAAAGATAAAACAAGAACAGCAATTTCCATGACTGCTATAGTAAGACAAAAATATAACTATGCCCCTTATGAACCCTTCACAGCTGAAAACTAGTAAAGAAGACCTACTCCCACACTGAGAGGGCAAGTGCTCTCAAATGGATGTCCTGCACCAAAGTTTCTTCCATAGGTGCCACACTATAAGCAACCACTCACATTTGTGACCAGGTGCAAATTATCTGACTTACAGATCCTCTCATCAGAGGAAGCAGAAACCCTCCCCTCACGTACAGAAAATACTGACTGGTTGGTTTTCTAACAAATGACATGTTTAACCAAATCAAACAGCCACAGAAAAGCCTGCCACCCACAGTTAAGCTGGTCAAATACACTTAGGGCCAGATGTAGCAAAGCTTTAGAAAATCGCCATTTGCGAGTCGCTAAAGCCACTTTGCTATGTTGAAATGCATTTTGCGAGTCGGAACCGACTCGCAAAATGCATTTCCGAGTCGCAAATAGGAAGGGGTGTTCCCTTCCTATTTGCGAGTCGCAATGGTATGCATTTTCATTTGCGACCACGATTGCGGTCGCAAATGAAAGCGCAGTTACCATGCACTTGAAGTGGATGGTAACCCAGGCGCAAACGGGAAGGGGTCCCCATGGGACCCCTTCCCCTTTGTGTCTGGCACAAAAAATAATTTTTCAGAGCAGGCAGTGGTCCAATGGACCACTACCTGCCCTGAAAAATGACGAAACAAAAGGTTTCGGTTTTATTTTCAAAGTGCAGCTCGTTTTCCTTTAAGGAAAACGGGTTGCACTTTGAAAAAAAAAAACTGCTTTATTTAAAAGCAGTCACGGACATGGTGGTCTGCTATTCCCAGCTGGCCACCATCCCCGTGAGTGCCCTGAATGGCTATGGGGTCGCAAATTGCGACCCACCTCATTAATATTAATGAGGTGGGTCTTTGCAACCCCATAGCGACTCGCAGAAGGTGTCTGAGACACCGTTCTGCATCCCAAATTGCGACTTTCAATTTGCGAGTGGCAGGGACTCGCAAATTGCAAGTCGCAATTTGGGAATTTGCTACATCTGGCCCTTAGTCCCAACCCACGTTCTCTCTCTGCTCAAGCCACAGATGGCATCAATTTCATCACCTTTGTGCACCGTCTTTGGCAATAAGGATTGTCAAGAAGCAGCCACCAGAGCTTTATGATAACACAGATGAGCTTTAGACAATTAAGCCATTTAGCAGTTTCTCAAGATAGGTATATTAAGATTAAGAAGATCTTAGAAATGACTGTCTTTTCTGTGGTATTCCCCAGGTTTTTGCCTTTACTATCTGTGCTGAACACGTTTTTGTTAGCATTAGGATTTCTGGGCACTTTATGCCTGCTAGCCAGGGCTAAAATGCTTGTGCTCTCATTTCCCAACATGGTAATATTGGCATATACCTAATTGCCATATTTAATTCACTTATAGATCCCTTGTAAATGGTACTACATGTGGGCAGAGCCTGTAAATTAAATGCTACAAGTAGGCTGCAGCACTCATTGTGCAAACGTCTGATGTAGTACTGTAAAACATGTCTTAAACATGTCTTAGACTTGCTGCTGCAGCCTGTAGTGCAGGTGTAAGCTGCCATTTCAACCTAGCCAAATACAGCTTTGCCAGGCCTAAACCTTCCTTTTTTAATACTTCTAAGGAGGGCCACTGTAATTATGTGATTGTGTGGCGATTCTTCACATAATTATGGATTTACCACATTTGCCACATAATCCATTATCTGCTGCAAAAAAATGTTCATAGCTTAAATGGATCAAAATTTACTAAAACATGGCATCAACTGTTCCTGCACACTTGACACTGGAAAGCCATTCACAAAGGTTGACTGGTCATCTTTCAAATGGTTATTTGGGTGTTACATTGGTACTAATAAGGTTAAACGTTTTCCCAGACAGTGAACCCAAGTATAAAATAATGAAGTAATGTTATCACAAACTGTGCTGCATTACTCCAGTTTTCTTGCTGCATAATTTAGTCATCCTGCAGGGTAATTTGGTTCTCCTCATCCACATAATTGCAGTAAGCCTGCGTCTGAGTCACCCTTAAGGTAGGCTGTAAAGCATCATAGGGCAGGGTGCATGGTATTAAAAAGTAGGACATGTAAACTTCAGATTTAAATGTCCTGTCAGTGAAAAATACCCTTAGGTTGATTTTCACTGTAACAAGGGTAGGTCTCCTACAGACTGTGTTATCTTATTATACTTGATACGTGATAAACTCATTTGGGAACAGATGGAGAAATACTTCTTACATACATTTGTATTGTAGAATAAAATCCTGTATTATGTTAAAGTCGGATTTTAAATTATTATCCGTCAAATGCTACTTTTAGAACGTTGGTCTTTTTCTGTCTAAACCAAAGGTGCCTTCCTTCCAGTGTCTGTGGTCACATGATTGTTAATTGCTCTTCTGTGATGTGAAGAATAATTTCTTTCAGACACGGGTCAATATGTCCTTTGGTGTGGGGAAGGGTGGCTCTCTTCTGAGCAGAATGACATGAGGGGTTGTACTCTGCGCCGCCCGCCGAGCTTCAAAGGATAGCCTGTGGACTGTTCCCAGCCCCTTCCTGACTTCTGAAGATGCCTGCCCTGTCACTGGCAAATGGAGCACATACATGGGTCTGCCTGCCCTTTGGTCCTGCAACAGATTGGAGCCAGACCCAGATAAAAGGGAAGTACTAACCAAAACCAGTTTAAGGCTGGATAAGAGGGGTGGCTTCCACACACAGGCTGACACTGGGAATACAAGGGATACCCTCATTCTCCTCATATGAATCTAGGGAGACTCGGAAAAAGGACTGTCCTGCTGTCTAAAGCCCAAAGGAAGACTGAACCTCTACTTGGCTGAACCCAGGACCCCAAAAGTGGCACCAAGGATTAGTTGACTGACCTCCTGTAGGAGCTACAGGGACACAACAAGTTTCCCAGGCCTTTCCCTGCAAACTGTCCAGCTAACAAGTACCAACAAGGCATGCCGGAACCCTGCAGAACCCTGCAGCTGGCCTCTACTGCCATGAGTCTTAACCCCCCCAAGAGGTGTACCTCCAGGCCCTGAATGCATTGGTAGTGTTAGAGTGTACTCCTCCAATACCAGACTTCAGGAACTAGACTTAAGGTAAAAAAACAGAGGCTCTGGATTCCTCACATTGAATAGAACAATCTGTGGTTTCCTTGCAAACACAGATAGACTTTACAGAGGCCATCTGGGACCTGCATCTGACTGCCGATGCAACTTTCCAAGACACAGACCTCAGACCTCACCACCCCTAGCTCTTCCCGTCTAACATATCTGTCCCATGTTTCCCACCACCTTGAGGTTTCAGCCAAGGCTTGGGACTTCAGCAATTGCTGGTGACAAGCCCCTCTCTAGATCGATGCTGCGACCTGAAAACTGACAACCTCATCGACAAGTGTTCTTGTCTGAAACTAGATTACGTTAGGAAGTAAACTTTCCATCAGGATGAGTCTAGTCACTATATGCGACCAACGCTCCATCTAAGTCGACCTAAACTTATGACTTTGGCCCTCATTTGGACCGCCAGGGCTGCTGTGGCAGTCTCACTGCTGAGGGACCAGTGGTGCAGACCGGCATATTACGAACTCAGTGGTTTGGCCACTGCCAAACAGCCGTGTCCACACCCATCTTACCACTTAGCAACGGCCCGCTGGGCTGGAGGTTTCCACCTGGACACGCATACATACGTATTCACATCACACATGCACGATACACTCACCACCCCCTCCCTTCAACTACATACATACGCGCACCTGCATGCACTCATTCACACCCCCTTTACCCCATACACATTCATCCATGCACACACTGCCACCTCCGTCCACATGCATGGTCACACACTCATCACAATCGCCACATTTACACACACGCACGCACAGACACTACCCCTCCCGCCTTCCCATTCATGACACACATACACACACTCACACCCATTCACACACCCCCACCCCCTCCTCTCGCTGGCGGCACTTATCTCGCCTACGAGGTGCTCCTCGTTATGGGACGGGATCTGGCTCTCCCACCGCCGACACCGCCACGCCAATAGAAGACCGCCATACAGAATTACTGGTTGTAATTCTGTGTGCAGTCTTTTTTTGGAGTCGCTGTGCTGGCAGTGGAATCGCCTATGTGCCGCCGACCGCCGTGGTGAATGTCACCGTATATCCGACCGCCGGCAGTGCGGATATCCTGTGGCACTGGCGGTCTTCCGCCGGCCGCAGTGGTCTTGCCCAACCAGGTAACTGTGATTGGTGCTTTGTGCTATTAGGTACTATTTCTACTGAAAAGTTTTAAAAATCATATCTCAGGTTTGATTCATTGGATTTTAGTTGTTATGGCGTCAGTTTACTTATTAAAATATTCTCTATTTTTCTAAATTGGTTTGAGATTGTTCTTGTGTTTTGCGTTTTTACTTTATTACGCTTCGAGCACTGCATGAATACTGTGCACGTGGCCTCTAAGTTAAGCCTGACTGCTTTTGTATCAAGCTACCAGAGGGTCAATGCTTAGTTTGTAAAAGAATGAGTGCAGGTGCCCAAAGCTCTTTTCAGAAGTCAGCAGCCAATGCTATAAAATTTGTGCTATGCCCAATACCAAGGTTGTGTAGTCCTAAATCCTTTTCATACCTCTTTAATCCAGTATCAGGCCTTTTATCCCCCTCTTGCAGGTTCATGCTTTCTCCCTTTGTGATGGTTTTCCCATGTTTCTCGTCCTCGGTATTTATGCTCTAGGTATTTTTCCTTCTCTTTAAGAAAAAATATTGCTGCTCCTCAAAAATGAGTGCCAGTGGCCCCCACCGATAACCGCTGGCTCACATTACATAAAGTAGACTGTTAAGCACAGGTTTATTTAGTTACTTTCATGGTTAACTCTGAGAAGGATTGTGTTTATTACTTGAGTGGGGCTCTCAATCCTCTCAGTTAAAAAGCTAATTTCCTAGCGGGGCATATTTACAATCCCATTTTGAAGTACGTAAAGTAGTACTCTTGTAGTGTTCTTTTATGCACAGTTATGTGTCTGCATAAATCAGCCTCAAAACTTCCAACTCTCTATTAGTAAAAGTGCAAAGCTGACCAAGTTCTTTCTGTTTGTACTAATAGAATATGACAATTCCCTGAATACTTCGATTTTATTCATATTTTAGATGTTTTGGAACATATTCACAAAGACATGTATGTATAAGTACCATACTCTGTTCCTTATTTTTCTACTAACTGATACCTGCCGGATTTCTAGAAAGAGATAGATTATTATAGCAAATTAAGATTTGTTTGGACCGAGTATCAATTTCCTATGTATATATATAAGCAAACTGCAAATTGCACATAGTACATTTTATGAACATATAAACTGATTATATTTCACTATCTTGACCTTTAAGCTGAAAACCAAAGCACAAATGTATGGTTAATAGCCTCCTGCGACAATTTACAGTACAAATGATAGAAAAGAGAATTAATGACAAGAAAGAGAACAGTCTTTTTGAGCTCTGACCGGATCCAAGACGGTTACTTCTTGTCACAAACAGGTCATGTTATGTCGAATGCTCATATATAGTGGAAAGTGCTGCATTCCAGGCCTACTTCAATGCAATTATAGCAAAACACGAAAGGAATAGGCAGAATGTGAGTGCTACAAACTTAAAAATTGGTACTGTCAAACACATTTCGCTCTGAGGAGAGGGTTTTTGATCACCAGTCCAACCTTTGTAAATAGTGGTTCAATTCACATAAGAATAGCTTTTCCCAACTGTGTTTGCTTTTTTGCCACCTTTATCTCATAGATGCATTCTGTAATGATATACCACTAAGCATCTTTTCTATATTTCATGTAAGAACTTTTATACATTTCAATAAAGAGAAGAAATTGCTTTTGTAGCATTCGGCGAACTACACCCTTGCCTTCCATAATGCAGACAGTTTAAATAGGGTTCATAGCAGATAGCCCAAACTGAGGCCCACCAGGAGGTTATAAGCCTGACCGCCAGAATGCCACCTGTCATCATTCTGGCCACCTGCACATTACTACATACCTTTTGCATACATGTCAATATTTAGAAGTGGGTAAGAGGGAGTGTTAGAAATGGGGTCTTTGATTGGCAGTCAGGTTACCCCCTGTCCAAGCAAGGACCCTCACTCTAGTCAGGGTAAAGGAGAATCACCCTCAGTTAACCCCCGCTCAACCCCTTGGTAGCTTGGCAAGAGCAGGCAGGCTTAACTTCAGAAGCAAGGTGTAAATTATTTGTACCAACACACAGAGTAACTCAGTGAAAACACTACAAAATGACACAAAACAGGTTTAGAAAAATAGGGAATATTTATCCAAACAAAACAAGAACAAGGCGATAAAAATCCAACATACACAAGTCAAGTTATGAATTTTATAAAGAATAAGAGTCTTACATCCTTTGGATAACAGTGAGAACACTGCACGCGTGCAAAAGTAGCCGGGTATCGTCAAAATAACACCGCACAGGCGAGTGTGCGTCGGAAAAGGCCAGTGATGCGTTGATTTTTCACTCGCAAGCGAGACCGTGCGTTGTTCCTCCTCCGGTCGGGTCAGCGTGCATCGTTTTTCCTCTCCTGCAGGAAAGTAATGCGTCGATCCAGACAGGCTCTCGGGTCCGGGCAGGCTTTGCGTTGTTTTTCTGCGCCCAGTGATTTTGCGCTGACAATCCCATCACACGGTATCCTCAAGCCCCACTGCGTGTGGTTTGCATCGTTATCAGCCTCGGTTAGTGGGTGTTGCACATTGTTTCTCCAGCCACATTGCATCGATTTTCTAGCCGCGATGCAGGTGGAGCGTTGATTTCAGCTGTGAATCCGGTGGCGCGGCGCGTCGTTTCTCAGCTGTGTCACGGAAGGTGCATTGACAATGTCCTTGCACGACAGTCTGTCCGTGGATTTTCAGTCTTGGTCTGCCAGCTTCACCTTTCAAGGGCTCTTGAACTGGATAGAGCACCACTTGGCAGGGCAGGAGTCTTAGCAGAGAGTCCAGGTGCTGGCATGGGAAGTCTTTGATGGTCCTGAGACTTCAACAACAGGAGGCAAGCTCAGTTCAAACCCTTGGAGATTCTTCAAAAGTAGGAATGCACAATAAAGTCCAGTCTTTGTCCCCTTTCACAGGCAGAAGCAGCAACTGCCGGATAGCTCCACAAAGCACAGGCATGGCAGCACTTCTCCTCAGCTCTTCAGCTCTTTTCCTTGGCAGAGGTTCCTCTTGATTCCAGAAGTGATCTAATGTTCAGGGGTTTGGGTGCTCTTATACTCCCTTATGCCTTTGAAGTAGGCGTACTTCAAAGGAAAGTCTCTCTTGTTTGTGAGATCCTGCCTTGCCCAGGCCAGGCCCCAGACACACACCAGGGTGTTGGGGACTGCATTGTGTGAGGGTAGGCACAGCCCTTTCATGTGTGAATGACCACTCCTCCCCTCCCTTCTAGCACAGATGGTCATCAGGATATGCAGGCTACACCCAGCTCCCTTTGTGTCACTGTCTAGAGAGAGGTGCAAACAGCCCAACTGTCAAACTAACCCAGACAGGGAATCAGCAAACAGGCAGAGTCACAGAATGGTTAAAGCAGGAAAATGCCTACTTTCTAAAAGTGGCATTTTCAACCACACAATCTCAAAACCAACTTTACTAAAAGATGTATTTTTAAATTGTGAGTTCAGAGACCCCAAACTCCAAGTGTCTATCTGCTCCCAAAGGGAATCTATGCTTTAATAATTTCTAAAGGCAGCCCCATGTTAACCTATGAGAGAGGTAGGCCTTGCAACAGTGAAAAACGAATTTGGCATTATTTCACTGTCAAGACATATAAACCACATTAGTATATGTCCTGCCTTAAACATACACTACACCCTGCCCATGGGGCTACCGAGGGCCTACCTTAGGGGTGTCTTACATGTAAGAAAAGGGAAGGATTATGCCTGGCAAGTGGGTACACTTGCCAAATCGAATTGGATGTTTAAAACTGCACAGACAGACACTGCAGTGGCAGGACTAAGCCATGTTTACAGAGCTACTAATGCAGGTGGCACAATCAGTGCTGCAGGACCACTAGTAGCATTTGATTAACAGGCGCGGGGCACGTGTGGTGCACTGTACTAGTGACTTAGCAGTAAATCAAATATGCCATTCATGGAAATCCAATTACACATACATTTTACATAGTAACACTTACACTTTAGCATTGGATAGCAGTGATCAAGCAGCAGAACAGAGTCCAGCACACATCAACAACCTGGGAAACAGAGGCAAATAGTTAGGGGGAACCACGCCAAGGATGCAGAGTCTAACAGGGAGATTGAGGAAAAAAATAAAAATAATTACATTTTTCCATTTACTTGGTTTTGAGGGGAGGAAGTTAGGTGGAGAAAGCTGGGGAAACTGTGTTTTGCCTACAGATTATTCGTGAGTGTCCCACCTGAATCAGAAGTGTTGGCATTTATGCTTTTGAATATTACTTTGTAACAAATGCATAGT
Organism: Pleurodeles waltl; assembly: GCF_031143425.1. Classification (NCBI taxonomy): domain Eukaryota; kingdom Metazoa; phylum Chordata; class Amphibia; order Caudata; family Salamandridae; genus Pleurodeles; species Pleurodeles waltl. The sequence continues at coordinate 199,273,291 of NC_090449.1, forward strand.
ATTTTTGGGAAACTACACATGCAAACACAAATTGTCCTAAACGTCCCCTCTTTTTCCACCGCAAATCTCCCCCTGTTATCTGCATTCTCCTTATTATCAATATTTCCTGTTGCCCTTATACAGGCGAGGAAACGCATAGTAAATAACACCAAGTAATCCCAATGTAAATGTTACTACCAGCTTTTATAATTCTCTCTTAATTATGTACTTCAATGCTCAGGCTTTGTGAAAATGAATACTAGTGAACCCTAGGTACAGTTTACAATCATTTTATTTCAGGTTCTTCTTAAATTAAGGACTGCTGGTTTAGAGGCTGAATCTTGAATGGGCGAGCATGGGTTTTATGGATAAAGTTGCTGACCTTGGAATCTGGAGATATTTGTTTGAATCCTGCGGTCCCTTGGCATGGTCGCTTGCTTGGCGGTGTAACCAGGGCCGGCATTAGCGCTGGTGGTGCCCGGTGTGACCATGTTTGTTGGCCCCTCCCCCACAACTCGCCCCATGGCCACCTCCACCATCGATTCCCTCACTGGCACCCTTTAACATTGCTACGCAAGTCTCCATACCTTCTCTCTCTCAGATGCATCTAATTCGTTTTATAGCACCATTCATACCAGTGAAGTGTGTCGGAACCCTTTATATCACACACATTACACAGAGTCAGTGTATAGGAAATGTTACATAGGACAGAGGAAAAGTTGTAGGAGGCACTGTCATCCATATTGATAGACAGTATAGTTTAGGAGTGCTTGGTCTGAAGAGGCACAAACTCAGGATTTAAAACGTAACACCATGGTTGGGGGTTCTCTCTAATAATAAGAATTGATTTCTACCTAAATTATACCTTTTTGCTTCATTAGGATAATGAAAGACTAGGGAAAAAATCATAACGTTCTAATCTATGCTTTGCAGTTTGCATGCAGCTCTTGGTGACAGTTAATAGCTCACTGTTTTATATCGGTATTTTAACTTGTAAACTGCAAAAGGATCTCTCTGACAAAAACGGTAACCAGTTAAAAAAGCAGCAAACACTTTCTACATTTAATGCCTTTTGTGATCTGCATGGTAGTTGCTTGCAGCAGGCATATTACCCCTCTGAGCTACCTTATGATCAAAACTTCAACTAGACAAAACTACGATCTCTCTTCAGGAAGAACATTAATCACCAGAGTTATCTTGACCTTTTTGTTGTTGCCTGAAAATTGTTGAAGGAAAGGAACACTGCGGCAAGTGTTTTAAAACTATAATATACTTGCAAACAGGCTCCCCCACCCAAAGTCAGCACCCGGTGCGATAGCACCGGCTGCACTGCCCTAGAGCCAGCAATGGGTGTAACCCCCACTGTATAGTTGCGTTGCTCTAAATGGGAATAACTGCCGTTTCTGAAGTTCTCAATAAATGGTTACTGGTAGCATAGGCTGTGCTGCTTTATTAATCACTGCAGATGGTCTAAATTGAAAAATGCTCAGTCTGGCACCTTTCAGATCCCATGATCAAGGGCGTTGGAGAAGGGACATAATTTGAAATTAAGAATTAAACATACTATCAATTTTTGGAGAACGTCATTTACCGAAGTGTTTTAACACTCTTTTATAAAAACTAAAATATTCTAAATCCAACCAGCAAGCCAAACTATAGACCCCTCTTTTAGCTTTCCATAATAGACAAAGGTTTTCAGAAGGATCATGGCAAGTCAACTGCAGAACTATATTGAGACAAGGAATGGGTCGAATTGTGTAATTCTTTCCAGATTTAACAGTTATACACATGTTGCTTGCAGACAGCCCTCTGTATGAAAATCGTTCATGATGTATACTCTCGTGTGTCAAAGGCACCCGAGATACCACTCTCATTACATGGCCCATACAGTTTCTAAATTCATGCATTGATTGTTGCTGGGCCCACACATCTGCAGCACTCATACATTACACACATACATTCTCAGCCTGAACCAAGTCTCCCGCAAGAGAACAATACAGAATCATCATACGTGCAAGTGTTGGTAAATTGCCATTCTGCATGGACTCACCAGATTTTTTTTACCCTTTAGGAGACTGGATTGGTGGGGGCTTATTTTGATTCTAATCATGAAGAGGTATTGCCTACTAATGTGCTCTGCCCCTTAAAACATGGTTAGAGCTGCAGCAATGCAAAAACTAGAGTACAAGGTTTGCGGTTCCCTCAGAAATACGAGCCAATCTGGGGCCTGTGGACAAGATATAAGAGCCCTGTGGATTGAGTCTGCAGGTGGTTGCTGGGTGGCTCATCTCTCCTATCAAACTGTAAATTCACCTGTCACTGAACTGGAGACTGTATTAATGTATCCTGGTTTGTGCAGCATTAATTGCTATATATGTGTTGCCTTGCGCTTCAACACGGGCCATGTTGTACGGAATTCTATAGTGGTTAATTCGAATTGTCATAACTGTTAGCGCGTCGGTCCTTAATAAGTAAACTTACAAGGGGACACGGATAGGTTGATGAACCTTTTGATTTGTATAGGGTGTTCTTACCATAGTTTCTGCACAGAATCAATAATCAATACACAATAATCAATAACCATTAGTCAAATCAACAATCAATGGAGTCAGTAAATTTCACACACCCCATGACTGTTCAGCCATGAATAACCACACCTTTACTTATTAGTTTAGTAAGTTTATTTCCCTTTCGTTAACAATACTAAGTCATGAATCTTAATATTTAACTTAAATCAAAACTATCCTAATAATGCTGGTTAATCAACAAGTCGCAGAAGACGTGATCTAATCAGAGCTTGAATCAAAAGACATTCTAAGGCATCAACGCAGAACATTAGTAAAACCCAATTCAGGAAAGCTATGATATCCATCAAATTCAGCAAAATAGTTTGTCAACCATTTGTCTCTAATAATTGTCAATCGTCAAGTGGTTAACCTCAAATAACACAGATTTGCATCAGCATGTGGGGCTTCATGCAAAACAATTTTAGAACACAAATTTGATAAAAACATCTACCTAAACAAAATATTTAGACAGCGCAGTTGATACGTAGAAAGAAAAAGGCATAAAAATGGAATTCAGTCATTGTCATATTTACCTATCCATGGTGTGGGTCAGCAAGCAGGATCAGTCTTCGTCCTCAGTTCATCAGTCAATCAGCAAAACATCAGGCCCTCAGTCAGAGAGTATGAGCCCAATGACAGAATCTCAAATCTCTTCTTCACCGAATATTGCATCTCATAACGGGGTAAGATGTAATCTCACTGTGTCCTCCTCTCGTTGTTATATCAACGTTTTCCAAACCACCCCCAATTTCCAATTGGTCAGTTAATCGTACGTTTATTACTCTGCCCAATAATGTCCATACACGAAATCTATGAATTCTAAAATTTCACAGTTCACATGTCGTTGATTGGTTCTCCTTATGATGTTCTCATCATCCGGCTCGTCAGGTATCAATTTTGTTGCATCTTCGTCTCCAGTCAGTGGCTTCATTGTTCGCGTCATGGGAAAGTACATCTCATGCACATTACACACGATTAGATACATTACTAGAGTCTTCATCTCCTGTCCGTCGGTTCCCATAGAAAGTTTCTGCTAAGCATTTTATTAAAACAATGAGCATTTCACAGTTAGTTCATCCTGTCAGCATTTTGTATTAAATGCTAAGAAATACAGCTTCTGCATGAGGCCTGGCAAAACTATGCCAAAACACTCGCTAAGTAAGGCCTACAATTAATAATCAATAACATAATTTATAATCCATAATATTACATATTACTACATTAATCTAATACATTTTCAATATTTCATGTGGATTAATCATAATTTTAGTGCATTTTGTGAATACTGGTGCCCATTCTTCGAGGTCACATTTTCAAACGTGCACATTATTTTTCTACGTTATTCAATTTTCTACATAAGTCATTATTCAAAATACGTAAACCCTCATTAATAATTTCTAATTAAGACATCTGCTTCAACATACCCGAACCTTTGGTAAGGTCACGGTTTCATGGCACAAAGGCCTCAGCTGCATAAAGGTGTGATGTCATTTGTTGGTGTTAGTGTAACTTACTCCTCCCACATGTGCCACTTTAAAAGCATAACTTGTAGGCATGAGTCAAACTGAAGCTAGCCCATGTCAAATTAAACTGTGTTTAACATGTGGAACATACTTCTTTTTAGCTATCAAAACTAGGGCCTGGATTCACCAGAGGATGTCTACAGTTAGAGCAATATTGTGCGCTTACCATGTACCCAGAGGTTACAGGGGCACTGCAAATTTTGATCCGGCTCTGGATTCCAATTTCTCAGACCTTGAGCTCGATGAATCTCTTCCTCTGTTCTGAGGGGTGAGAAGATACCTTTCCAGTATTTTATCCATCGCAGTGTAACCTGCCTGCCACACATTAAATCTCGGAGACCAAATTGAAGTTAAAAGTTTACTTTGGACTCAAATTCAAACTTACATAATTGAGTCTCAAAGCATAAATTAAAACATGTAGGATTATTACCATCCGTGCACTTTACTTATATGCATTCTAATGCATGAGAAATCAATTTCCAACATGTTTACATAAGGAAATGACCACTACTCTATTTCACATGCTATGAGGCACAATGGCACAGCCACGTTATGCTCTTTCACTGGCATGAGTGTGTGATCTGCATTCAGTGCAAGACATCAGTCAGCATGAGCTGCAGTGGGAGTGTAGAATTTGGTAGCTGAAAAAGGATACCAAACTATATTGTCTTTGAGTGTTCAACTAATGCCATGATTCTGAAGGGTGAGGCATGGTTAAGAATTATTAGCTAATGTTTGACTTGGCCCTTTTTGCGGGGTTATCCTCAACATTTTTGCTTTCTTCCTTCAATTTTTTCTGACCTGTTTTTGTTGGCTTTCAGTCTCTGGGCACTTTACCAATGCTAACCAGCGCTAAAGTGTATATGCTCTCTGTCTAAAATGTATTGGTGATTGCTTTATCAATGATTGGCCTATTTGATTTACTAGTAAGCCCCTAGTAAAGTGCACTATGAGTGTCCAGGGCCTGTAAATTAAATGCTACTCCTAGGCTTGCAGCACTGATTGTGCCACTCCCATGAGTAGCCCTGTAAACATGTCTCAGACCTGTCACTGCAGTGTCTGTCTGTCCAGTTTTAAGCTGTCATTTCGACCTGGCAAGTGCACCCACCTGCCAGACCCAAACCGTCCCTTTTAACTACATGTAAAGTATGCCTAAGGCAATCCAATGGGCAGGGTGCAGTGTATTTGTATTTAAAAAGTAGGACATGTACTGGTGTGTTTTACATGTCCTGATAGTGAAATACTGCTACATTTGTTTTTCACTGTTGCAAGACCCATCTCGTCCATAGGGTACCATGGGGATTGCCTTGAAATATATTTCAGGTGTAATTTCCCATTTGGAGCAGATAGAGAAATGGAGTTTGGGGTCTGTGAATTCACAATTTAAAAGTACATCAGTTGGTGACGTTGGTTTTTACATTGTAAGTTTGAAAATGCCCCTTTTAGAAAGTGGCCATTTTCTTGCTTAACCATTCTGTGACTCTGCCTGGCTGTGTAATACAGGTCTGGGTCGGGATGACAGTTATGCTGTTTTGTGAATTTACTCAAGATAGTCACACAAAGGGAGCTGAGGTGTGTACTGCATATTCTCATGGGTTTTCCTGGGCTACAGTGGTGGAGGAGCTGACACTTGCACCTGCTGTGCCTGTCCTTACACAAAGAAGTCTCCAACCCTCTAGAGTGTACACGGGGCCAGGTCAGGAAAGGCAGGGTCTTGTGCACTACAAAGACTTCTCTTTGAAGTTTGCCTGCTTCAAAGATAGAAATGGGTATAAATAGTGGACCTCTGACCCCACAACTTTAGAATCCTTCTGCACTGAGGACAATCTGCCAGAAAGAAGAGCTAGATGTTATAGGAGGCACTACCACTCTGTCTATTGCTTTGCTGTTCTGACTTATGCTTACTGCCTCTGCCCTGGGAGTGAAAGGACTGGGCTTAGCTTTCTACATCCTGTTTCCAAAGGTTCTCCAGGGGCTGGACCTAAGTATGCCTCCTGTTAGAAGTCTCAGGGACGTTAAAGACTTCATCTGTCAGCACCTGGGCTCTCTTGCTAAGAGTCCTGGTGGCACCAAATTCAGTTCCTGTGTCCTTGGGAGTGAGTTCCTGTGTATCCCAGAAGGAACAAAGTACATCAACTCTAGAGTGACTTCAGGACCGGTGCCACTGTCTGAGTCCACGCTGCTGCCTGCACCGAGCTGTGGTCCCCACTGAGTGGAATGACCATGACCGACTCCACAGGCCCCAAGCCGCTGCAGTGCCTGTGAAGTCCTGACACAGTGTGGGTCCTGAGTGCCTTGCCACTGACATCTTTGACATTCAACTCCACTGCAGCACCTGTGTCCCCGTGGTGTGATTGCGATACCGCAAAGTTGATGCATTGCGTTTTGACCGGCTGGATTCATCAACCCCTCCGGATTGTAAGGACCGACACATCCTCAATGATGACACATGACCTTCCCTGCAACTGTAAGGCATCAATGTCTTACCTCCCCTACCTAGCAGTAAGGAACCAATGCCTCACCTCCCTGGTAGCAGTAAGGAACCTAAGACACACAGCCTCTAGCGACGCTTCACCTCCCCGACTCCATGAAATGTCTTTGTTTCCTTGTTTTCCAAAGGTACTGTATCTAGGGTCCTTTCAACTCCATGACTGACCCGCACTCCCTAGCGAATGGAGTTGGACTGTTGCGATCAACTCCGTCAAGGCATTATGATAGCCCCAGTTGGACCTATTGTGTTTTTAAGAGACTTACTGAGATTTAATCTTTAAAAATGTCTATCTTTGTGTGTGTTTGTTGGATTTTTGTCATTTTGGTCTCTTTTTTTTTACTCAGATAAATATTGCCAAATTTTCTAAACTGGTGTGGAGTACGTTTGTGGGGTTTTCATTGTGTAACTGTGTGTGTTTGTGTGTGTGTACAAATACTTTACACATTGCCTCTGAGATAAGCCTGACTGTTCGTGCCAAGCTATCAAGGGGGTGAGCAGGGGTTATCTTAGCTGTGTGACTCCCTTACCCTGACTAGTGTGAGGGTCCCAAATTGGACAGGGTGCAAACTACTGCCAACCAGAGACCCCATTTTTCCAATATGGTGGATTGTCTAGAGTATGCAACTGTAATTTCCCAGATAAAGTTTGAGACGTTTGTGTGATGTCAGTTCCTCTTTAAATCATATATAATGAAGGTAATTATGATGGATGCAATGTATTTGTTCCCTATTTTTCATCACAATCGTAGCACACTTGCTACCTATTTTTGTCTCTGATTCTTGCCCTCTTGTTTCTTAATTCCATTTAAATTCTTCTTCTAGAATTTATGGCAACTGTCTTCTCTCTTCCAGATGTCAGTGGGAGGTTTGTGCCTGGCTACAGCTGCATAATTCTTTATCACCATGCAAGCATTGCCATATTGCAGGGGAGGTTTTTAGCTTAATGTGTTTTTTTCCAATCTGGAAAACTCTTAAGGAGACACCTGATTTCTTTCCCATATGTAATACTGTACAGGATGATCTCATGGCAACTGAGAGGAGCCACTGTTTCCTTGGGCAATCAAGAAGAATACTGAACAGGCCTTCACCACACCAAGTCCTTGACATTAGCTAAGTCACTCCTAAGTAGGATATTTGAAATCACCAGAGCTGAGTGTATAATGTATAAACGAGGAGGCATGTCCAATACTACCAATGGCACGTCCATGTAGTAAAAGGATTGAAACTGCTATTTCACTCTTTAGGCTTCAGGAACCTTTTTCTATTCCAAATGCCTGTGTAATGCTAAAAGCTGTGTTTTTCAATATGTTGGGTTTTGGAAGAGCTATGAAAATAATTTGCATACAGTTTTAACACTTAGCAAACATCCTGTTTAATAGTATTACTAGGCTTTTAAGAACAATGACCCAGAGTTTATTTTAATAAAAACTGCTTATCTCTGGCTGATACCTAGATAATCAATAAGCCAGCTATACAAGACACTCCTTCCTCCAATGGAGGCCAGAATCTTTCCCAGTCTTCCTGAGTAAGTGGGAAATAAATGTCTGGGAAGAATGAAGACCTTGACCTGCATTAGGGCTCAGTCAACAAGGCATGCAGAGGTTAATTACAGAGCATCTAGGACTAGCTCTCCTTGAATGTGAAGGGATGAGTGGGGAGTGGACAGGAGATCCCAGAATAAAATGTGTATAGTTAATCAGGTTCTGCTATGGCAAACCGTTTGTTGGTAGCCTACTCCCAACAAAGTTGTCTCTGATTCCCACAGGAGGGGTGGTCTGAGCACAGGAACTGACTGGGCTGATTCTCCAGAGGGTTTTTATTTGTTTTACAGGAACAGCCCATGGGAAGACACAGAGTTCCTGCCACCTTGAGAGAATGCAAGAGCAGGGCTCTCTGTGATGAAGTTATAATAAATGTATTGTATGTACTGAAAAGAACAGCTGGCATCATGGGGGAAGGATTAGGAGCTCCTATCAATTACTGGCTAGTGGTCATATAAGAATTTTTCCCATCACAACCTTAGAACAGAACTGACCTTGTGAAGGTGAGAACAGGAGGAACCTTTGAGTTCACCTAGTAAGAACAGAGTTATGGGACTGCTCTTCCTTGTACCAAAGACTATGACATAAAGAACATGACAGAACTCTGTCTACCTTTCCTGTGAAGAGCTGGCATACCAGTGGGCACTAGGACCACTTGATGAAGAAAATGATTGAGTGTGATTGCCATTCCCATCTGTGCCTTATATTCTGTCCTTGAAGTTTAGGAGCTTATGGAGTCAGTAGGAGAAAGTAATTCACCATCCGAGAAAGGTTTCACCTCCAGAGAGCCTGGCCTGGGGTCCAAGCACAACCCTGTAGCGCATAACCATAGCAGATTTATTAGTTTGCCCTGGTTGGATCTTTTTGCAGTGAAAAATTAAACTTTAGATGGACACATGCTGAAGTTATTCAACATTATGTAACCCTGCCTGGATTTGGGGTTCACCTCCACCTCAGTGGAGCATTTTGAGCTTCATTATTTTTTCTATGTCTGAAGGTACAATTTGAGAGCGAGAAAAAGCAGCAGAGTGATCCTATCAGAGAACTGACCTTGGTGGTTATGTTATAGGACATTTGCCTCACTCACAGCTTTTGCACCAAAGCTCAAGCCTGCAGTGCGGTCTTGCCTTCACCATTTCTTTACTTTCATAATTTCATCTAAGTCAGACGATAAACCCGCAGTGAGGCATACCATGCACCCGTAGGCAACCCACTCTCCATTATGGTTGGCCTGAAAAGGTGCCAGAGACCAGGTCACAGTTGCCCATTTTATTGCTTTTGCACTTTGCGTTACCTGATGCTTCTTGACATATACACTTTAACATGCATATCTGTGGTTCCTTTAATCCAAGTTTGAACACTGTAATTTTACTTGTTCAGTCTTTCTTTGTCTTGCCTAGTTAGCTTGGTAACAATGTTGATCTTTCTAACTTCAGAGTTGTTTTGGTGCTGCTTAAGTTCTTTACCCTCTTTTCTCAGAAGAAAAACAATTTCTTTGTGTAATAGCTAGCTAGGTTAAACTGGGATTTTTCAATGAAACTCGGTTTACCTCACATGGTACAGCTTCATTATTGTGGGAGAGTTCATACCATGGCATCCCTGTTTAATAAGCCAAGCTCATGTACTTGAACTTTGCATACCAAAGCTAGTGAACACATATAGCTTCCATCTGCACAGCCATTGGAATATCACACTCTCCATTAAGCTATACATTCTTGAACCAGGTATTAACATGAGATGTTTGCAGTACTTCCTTTGAAGGATGTGCAGATTTTATTTGGACCTTCAGTAGTATACCTTTTACATGATAAAACGGGTGAAACCCATAAGACACATCATTACAGTTCAGTTCTAGGAAGATTAGAGAATGGAATGAGTGGTAGAATGAGATAAAGTGCAGGAGTGCATGGGTAGACAGGGTCTGCGTGTCTTAAAGGGGAATTCTGTGTTGTCCAAGAAGGTGTTTACTGTTTTTTGAACGTTTTATTTTCTTGTGACCCCTAGTTAGGTCATCTCTCCAAACGTGTCTATTATTTTCTCTGACTTTTGATTGTAGTTAATAATCTTTGAGGAGTTGCCTCCATTTAGCAGCTGGCCTACTTCATACGTTTAAACTCATATTTTTTGTGACCTATATTCATTGGCCAACAAGCATGTTTCTGACAATTCTCTGCACTCTTGTATATTGGACATCTTCATTATTTAATCAAGTATGTTTTTTTCTGTGTCCTTGTTAGAAATGGGGTCTTTGGTTGACTGTCAGGTTACCCCCTGTTCAAGCAAGGACCCTCACTCTAGTCAGGGTAAAAGAGAATCACCCTCAGCTAACCCCTGCTTATCCCATTGGTAGCTTGGCAGAGCAGTAGGCTTAACTTCAGAGTGCTAGGTGTAAATATTTGTACCAACACACACAGTAACTTAATGAAAACACTAGAAAATGACACAACACCAGTCTAGAAAAATAGGAAATATTTATCTAAACAAAACAAGACCAAAACGACAAAAATCCACAATACACAAGTCAAGTTATCAATTGAAAATCAAAAAGAGTCTTTAAGTAGTTTTAAACACACACTAGCGTTGCTAACGTGAAAATGTACCTGGTGTGCATCAAAAATAACCCCGCACAGGCGGGTGTGTGTTAAAAATAACTCCGCACAGCGGTACGTGAGTCAGAAATCCAGCCGCACGATGATCCGAAATCCCCGCAGCGCAGGTAGTGATCTCCCAGCCTCCGTCAGCGAAGCTGCACTTCGTTTCTACTGCTCTGTACGTCGATTCTTCGGTCGCGTTTCCTGCGAGTGTCATTTTCTCAGCTGCGGAGCGGGTGGCACGTCGTTTTTTCAGCCGCAGATCGGAGTAGCGTCAATCTTTTCCCCGCACGGCACTCTGTGCGTGGATTTTCTTGTCTTTAGGCTGCCAGCTTCTCCTTTCAGGGTCCCAGGAACTGGATGGGCACCACAGGGCAGAGTAGGAGTCACTCCAGAGACTCCAGGTGCTGGCAGAGAGAAGTCTTTGCTGTCCCTGAGACTTCAAACAACACGAGGCAAGCTCTAGATCAAGCCCTTGGAGATTTCTTCTCAAGATGGAAGGCACACAATGTCCAGTCTTTGCCCTCTTACTCTGGCAGAAGCAGCAACTGCAGGATAGCTCCACAAAGCACAGTCACAGGCAGGGCAGCTCTTCTTCCTCAGCTATTCAGCTCTTCTCCAGGCAGAGGTTCCTCTTGGTTCCAGAAGTGTTTCTAAAGTCTGTGGTTTTGGGTGCCCTTTTTATACCCAATTTCTCCTTTGAAGTAGGCCTACTTCAAAGTAAAGTCTCTTTGGAATGTGAAATCCTGCCTTGCCCAGGCCCCAGACACTCACCAGGGGGTTTGAGACTGCATTGTGTGAGGGCAGGCACAGCCCTTTCAGGTGTGAGTGACCACTCCTCCCCTCCTTCCTAGCACAGATGGCTCATCAGGATATGCAGGCTACACCCCAGCTCCCTTTGTGTCACTGTCTAGTATGAGGTGCAACTAGCCCAACTGTCAAACTGACCCAGACAGGGAATCCACAAACAGGCAGTCACAGAAATGGTATAAGCAAGAAAATGCTCACTTTCTAAAAGTGGCATTTTCCACCACACAATCTTAAAATCAACTTTACTAAAAGATGCAAATTTTAAATTGTGAGCTCAGAGACCCCAAACTCCACATGTCCATCCGCTCCCAAAGGCCACTCCCCACCTGGTGTCCTAAGTACACCACCGAACCCTGCCCTATTTGGCACTTGCTCGCCCTAATAGTGAGGCTTGCCTTCTGCAGGGCCTCTAACACTCTCCAGAGGTGTTGCGGGTGTTCCTCCCATGTGGAACTAAACACAGCCATGTCATCCAGGTAGGCGGCACTGAACTCATCCAGTCCTGCCAACACCTGGTTGACCAACCTCTGAAAGGTGGCAGGGGCATTCTTCATCCCAAATGGCATCACTTTAAATTGAAAGTGTCCATCTGGAGTAGAGAATGCTGACCTCTCCTTGGCCCCCTCAGTTAAAGCAATCTGCCAGTACCCAGATGTTAAATCAGACGTACTGAGGTACTGGGCAGCTCCCAACCGGTCAATGAGCTCATCAGCTCGGGGGATGGGGTGTGCGTCAGTCTTGGCGACCGCATTGAGTCCCCGGTAGTCCACACAGAACCTGAGTTCTGGGGTGGCACCAGGTGCAGCAGCCTTTGCGACCAATACCACTGGGCTGGCCCAAGGACTGCTGGAGTGCTCAATAACCCCTAGGGTAAGCATTTTGGATACCTCAACCTTAATGCATGCCCTGACCCTGTCAGTCACCCTGTAAACCTTCTGTTTAATAGGTATACTGTCCCCAGTGTCCACATCATGTGTGCACAAGTGTGTAACTCCTGGGATCAGGGAAAACAGTGAGGAAAACTGTCCCAACACGTGGCGGCATTCACCTTGCTGCTCCTCAGTCAGGGAGGGGGAGAGGATCACTCCCTCCACTGACCCATCTTTTTCTCCTGCAGACAGGAGGTCAGGAAGAGGCTCACTCTCCTCCTCTACCCCATAATCTGTTGCAAGGGGCATAGACAGTTCAGTCCGCTCAAAGTGAAGTTTGAGGCGGTGGACATGCAGGACCCTTAAATGTTCCTTGGAGACCACAAGTCCACCTGGTAGGTGACTTCACTCTTGTTCTCCACCACCTCAAATGGCCCAGTCCACTTATCCTGGAGCGCCCTGGGCTCCACTGGTGCCATCACCCACACTTTGTGACCAGGTTGAAACTCGACCAGAGTGGCATTCTGGTCATACCAGCGTTTCATGTCCTCCTGGCTTGCTTCCAGGTTCTCCTGAGCGAGACTCCTGAAGCGGGCAGTCTGGTTTCTCAAAGCCAGCATGTAACTGAATACATCCTGGGGGGGTTTACTAGGAGCTTTCTCCAAAGCTTCCTTAACCAGACTCAAAGGTCCCCTCACAGGGTGGCCATAAATCAGCTCAAAGGGACTAAACCCAAGTCCCTTTTGAAGTACCTCCCTGTAGGCGAACAGAAGGCATGGCAAGAGGACGTCCCACTTCCGCCTCAAGGGCTCTGACAGGCCCATGATCATGCCTTTTAAGGTGCGGTTGAATCTCTCAACCAGACCATTACTTTGGGGGTGGTGAATTTGTAGGTTACCCCACACTCCTTCCACAGAGACTTCATATACGTGGATATGAAGTTGGTACCCCTATCAGATACCACTTCCTTGGGAAACCCCATGCAGGTAAAAAAAAACATCAAAGCATGACACACCACAGGGGAAGTGATTGATCTCAAAGAAATGGCTTCTGGGCACCGGGTGGCATGGTCCATCAAGACCATGATAAACCTATTGCCCATGGCTGTCTTGGGATCCAGAGGCCCCACAATGTCAATGCCTACCCTCTCAAAGGGAGTACTGACAACAGGCAAAGGTTGGAGGGGAGCCTTACATTTCCTCCCACTCTTGCCACTTGCCTGACAAGACCTGCAATGTGCATCTGAGTTTCTGCGCATTAGGGGCCAGTAAAAGTGTGTGACAAGCCTCTCAAAGGTCTTGTCCTGCCCCAAATGTCCAGCTAAAGGCACATCATGAGCCAACCCCAGTAGGAAGGCCCTGAAGCACTGGGGTACCACCAGCACACGGGCTGACCCAGGCTCAGGAACCTTAGGCTCGCCATACAGGAGGTCATCCTCCCAGTAAATCAGGTGTGATCCTGGCTCCTTGCCAGCCGCCTAGTCTCCAGCATGCTGCCGCAAACCCTCCAAAGTAGGGCATGACTTCTGTGCTGCACAGAATGCTTCCCTGGTGGACCCCCTTCCTGCTGCCACTGCGACAGCTCAGGGACCTCCCCCAGTTCAGTCACCTGTTCCCCTGTATGCTCCGGGGCGTCACCCTCAGGCTCCGCCTCCTCCCGGACCGTGGGAACTTCTGGGGCTGGTTTCCCGCGCCCCCTGCCCTCCCTCTTCTTGGTGGTCCCCTGCGCCACTGATTCAGGCTCCAGGGCCTCTTGATTACCCTGACAGGCTGCCATTGACCAGGTGGATACGCATACCCACCCAGGCAGACCCAACATCTCCAAGTGAGACCGATGTTCCACCTCATTCCAAGGGGAATCCTCCAGGTCATTGCCTAGCAATCAATAGGCATGGTTGGACTCACAGCTACCTTCAAGGATTCTCAGATCCCCCCCATTCAAAGGGAACCTGTGCCACTCTGCACAGGCGCTCTGAGTTGTCCACTGCAACTACTTGGTTAAGTACCCGGGGATCAATCTGCTCTTCAGACACCAGCTGACTCCTCACTGTAGTCACACTGGCTCCTGTGTCTCTCAGAGCCTCCACCCTCTGCCCATTAATGGCAACCCACTGCCTGTACTTCTTAGTGTTTTCAGGCACTAGGGTCCTATGAACCATCTCACTGTCCCCTAGTGAGACAAGGGTCATCTCAGCTGGTTCCCACCCACCTGAAACCAACTCCTCCCCAAGCGCTACAATGGCCAAACCCTGGGACGGCGCACCAGTGGGTGCTGGTGTACTTTTGGGGCATTTGGGTCTCCCCTCACATGACCCACCTGGTCACATGCATAGCACTTACGTGGGGGACCACCTGCCACTGGCTTCCCTTTGGAGAACCATGGCTTCTTTTCACTGGGGGGTTGGGAATTCTTACCCTGGGAATCAGTTTGGGGCCCTTTAGAGAACTCCCCCTGTTTACCCTTACCCCCCCTTTCTTCTGAGAGGGACCCTGCCCACCCTTGGCGTGGTCTCCCCCATACCTCTTTTGGACCATGGTGCTCTCCCAGCGGTCTGCTTCCTGCGCAAGCTTCCTGGGGTCAGTCAGCTTGCTGTCAATCAGGTGCTGGCGCAGCTCTGGAAAACATAAACTGTACAAGTGCTCCCAAGCAATCAGATTGTAAAGCCCCTCATACGTAGTTACCTTACTGCCCTTCACCCAACCATCCAGTGACCTGCAATAAGAATCAACACATTCCAACCATGTTTGGGATTCCTTCTTCTTGTAGGACCTAAACGTATCCTTGTACTGCTCAGGGGTAAGACCATACCTTGTAAGCAAGGCATCCTTCATGTTTGAGTAGGTGAGATTCTGAGCATCCCCTAAGGCTGTCAGTGTATCCCTCCCCTCTACCTCAAAGTGCTTCCACAGACCTGCCCCCAATGAGCTTCAGGGACCAGATTCATGTGGAGAGCAGACTTGTACCCCTTGAACCACAAGTATATGTCATCCTCCCTCTTGTAATCTTTCACAAAGTCTTTAGGAATGTGCACCCTCCTCCCAGGCTGCACTGTAGGGTTGCTGCCACCATCTGTACTGGAATGGCTTCTATGATCCATCTCTCTCAAGCTAAGCTCATGAGCCATCTGTATCTTCCTCTCCACAAGAGCTAGCCTTCTCTGCTCCAATTGGTAATCCCCTTCTGCCTGTCTGTCCTGCAACTCTTAAGGTGTCAGACCCTTGGATGAGACACTGCTACCTGCCCTGGAGACCTTCTCCCTGGACAAAACAGGCCCACCTACAATACCATTGTGTACTGAACACTCTTCCTCCTCCTCCTCATCTCCCTCATCCTCTGTGTGCCCTTCAGTGCTCTTGGCTGTCACCCAGGCCCTCAGCGCCTTTTGCAACTTCTCCTTCCTGGATGAGCTCTTAATGGGACAGTCAAAACTTTTACAGAACTGCTTCAACTGAGCCTTGGTATAACCCTCCAATTTTTCAAGGTCAAAGTCAGCTTCAACTGATGCATCTCCAGCTTGGGACATGATGACGATTCAAAAAGAAGTGCATAGTTCCAAAAGGCAGAAAAACAAGTTCCCAAATGAGGTTCCAAAGAAAGTCAATCAAGGAATCAGCAACAAAAAATGGAGTAAAACAAAAACAGTCCCAAAGAGAAAAATCAAAAGATCACCAAACAAGTAGTATGTGGTCACGTAGTGGTCTGAACTCAAACAGTAGTGTACACTTAATCACTGTATGTCAAGTACAAATACAAGTCCAAATCCCAACCGCTGATCACCAATGTTAGAAATGGGGTCTTTGGTTGACAGTCAGGTTACCCCCTGTTTAAGCAAGGACCCTCACTCTAGTCAGGGTAAAAGAGAATCACCCTCAGCTAACCCCTGCTTACCCCCTTGGTAGCTTGGCAGAGCAGTAGGCTTAACTTCAGAGTGCTAGGTGTAAAGTATTTGTACCAACACACACAGTAACTTAATGAAAACACTACAAAATGACACAACACCAGTTTAGAAAAATAGGAAATATTTATCTAAACAAAACAAGACCAAAACAACAAAAATCCAAAATACACAAGTCAAGTTATGAATTAAAAATCAAAAAGAGTCTTTAAGTAGTTTTAAACACACACTAGCGCTGCTAGCGTGAAAATGTACTTGGTGTGCGTCAAAAATAACCCCGCACGGGCGGGTTGGCGTCAAAAATAACTGCGCACAGCGGTACGTGAGTCAGAAATCCAGCCGCACGATGATCCAAAATCCCTGCAGCACAGGTTGTGATCTCATAGCCTCTGTGAGCGAAGCTGTGTGTCATTTCTCCTGCTCCGTGCGTCGATTCTTCAGTCGCGTTTCCTGCGAGCATCGTTTTCTCAGCTGGAGAGCCGACGGCGCGTTGTTTATTCAGCCGCAGATCGAAGTTGCGTCAATCTTTCCCCGCACAGCGCTCTGTGCGTGGATTTTCTTGTCTTTAGGCTGCCAGCTTCTCCTTTCAGAGTCCCAGGAACTGAATGGGCACCACAGGGCAGAGCAGGAGTCTCTCCAGAGACTCCAGGTGCTGGCAGAGAGAAGTCTTTGCTGTCCCTGAGACTTCAAACAACAGGAGGCAGGCTCTATATCAAGCCCTTGGAGATTTCTTCTCAAGATGGAAGGCACTCAAAGTCCAGTCTTTGCCCTCTTACTCTGGCAGAAGCAGCAACTGCAGGATAGCTCCACAAAGCAGAATCACAAGCAGGGTAGCTCTTCTTCCTCAGCTCTTCAGCTCTTTTCCAGGCAGAGGTTCCTCTTGGTTCCAGTCCTTATATCCAATTTCTCCTTTGAAGTAGGCCTACTTCAAAGTAAAGTCTCTTTGGAATGTGAAATCCTGCCTTGCCCAGGCCAGGCCCCAGACACTCACCAGGGGGTTGGAGACTGCATTGTGTGAGGGCAGGCACAGCCCTTTCAGGTGTGAGTGACCACTCCTCCCCTCCCTCCTAGCACAGATGGCTCATCGGGATATGCAGGCTACACCCCAGCTCCCTTTGTGTCACTGTCTAGTGTGAGGTGCAACCAGCCCAACTGTCAAACTGACCCAGACCGGGAATCCACAAACAGGCAGTCACAGAAATGGTATAAGCAAGAAAATGCTCACTTTCTAAAAGTGGCATTTTCAAACACACAATCTTAAAATCAACTTTATTAAAAGATGCATTTTTAAATTGTGAGCTCAGAGACCCCAAACCCCACATGTCCATCCGCTCCCAAAGGGAATCTTCACTTTAATCAGAATTAAAGGTAGCCCCCATGTTAACCTATGAGAGGGACAGGCCTTGCAACAGTGAAAAACAGTGAATTTAGCAATATTTCATTGTCAGGACTATAAAACACATTACTATATGTCCTACCTTAGCCATACACTGCACCCTTCCCTTGGGGCTACCTAGGGCCTACCTTAGGGGTGTTAGACATGTAAGAAAAGGGAAGGTTTAGGCCTGGCAAGTGGGTACACTTGCCAAGTCGAATTTACAGTTAAAACTGCACACACAGACACTGCAGTGGCAGGTCTGAGACATGATTACAGAGCTACTTATGTGGGTGGCACAACCAGAGCTGCAGGCCCACTAGTAGCATTTGATTTACAGGCCCTGGGCACCTCTAGTGCACTGCACTAGGGACTTACTAATAAACCAAATATGCCAATCATGGATAAGCCAATTACATACACATTTTGTAAAGGAGCTCTTGCACTTTAGCACTGGTTAGCAGTGGTAAAGTGCCCAGAGTAACAAAAACAGTAAAATCAGAGTCCAGCACACATCAACAACCTGGGGAGCAGAGGCAAAAAGTTAAGGGAGACCACGCCAAGGATGAAAAGTCTAACAGTCCTGATTTCACATGCAGAAGGACTTGCTGCAGATTGTAATTCTTTACTTGGGATTATTTTCCCATCCACCCATAAGTACACCTCTTGTCCTGTCTGTCCAGCAGCTTCTCCCACTGTTTCTGTTAGTGGATCCATCTACTTCCATTTCCATGCCACCCCACTGCAGCCACAACTTCCTGCCAGAAAAGAGGAAGAATAAATAAGTACACCTCCCATCTCCCAATCTGTTTATTGCTGATGGACACCATAGTGAACTTTATATTATAAAAGATATTCCTTCTGAAACCCACTGCTTTTTGAGATGTCCTTTGGCTGCAGAACCAGCATACCAAAGAGACATATATCCTTCTCCTGCTACTGTGTGCCTTTCTTTGCCACAAGAATAGAATGGTGAGTGTTGGTGTTGAGGTATACTGCACACCAACAAACTGCTGTTTCAAGAACACTGTCGTAACAACCGTTCTGACAATGTTAGGTTGGCCTTTTACAGTCACACATTTTGCACGTCGCAAACAGCGAATCGGGCCGTTTGCGACGTGCAAAATGCAATTTGTACATGTGGCCCTAAGTGTGTACAAAATGCACTTCTGTTTCAGGACATTTTACAAGTTCTTTGAACCTTGTGCAATATTCTTGTAAACTGCATGTCACAGTTCTTTCCAACTATAACAATTTTCTTTTCAGAAAGAAATTAAATAAAGGCCATTTTCAGTGGGCCAGCCATCACATTTTCAGTTGTAAAAATGATTCTCATGTAAACAATACTCTAACGCTGAGAGTTAGTTGCTGTTCGCTGAACGCTTTATAAAAAATGCAGTGTGACAGCTTGCTCCCCCAATCGACTGCCTTCCCACACCGGTGGAAAAAAGTCCAACCATGTGCCCTACTTAAAAAAATGATGACAAAATCTACAGCTGGTGTGTAAAATGTGCACATAATTATTTATTTTAGTTTGGTTTAATACTAATATACAGACTCACACCGTATTCAGTGTTTTTGCAAGTAAATAAATTGCATGCACTGCAGGAGCGGCTTGTGGGGCATGGAAGGGGAGCTCCTCTCCTTCGTCTTGCTGCAGACACAGGCTCCCAGCCTGCCCTCCAGCCAATCCTGACGCTGCTCAAAGCTGTGTCGGGATTAGCCCGGAGTGCCCATCCAGGGCACTCCCAGGCAGACTGGGAGACTTTGCAGGCTCTCTCCAGCCTGACAACTGTGTTGCCGGGCTGGAGAGAGCCTCCTCACATGTATGTTTGGCCGGCCCGAGACGGTCGGCCAAACATACATGCACTCTGAGGGGGAGTGGTGAGCACTCCCCCTCACTACTCGTTACCCCCGTGGCCCCGCCACTTTAAACGAAAAGGATAATAAACAAAGTTTGTTTTCCATTTCTTTCAAAGGTTTTGCTCCAGCCTAATGGAGGAGCCGCCCCTGATACACTGGCACATGAATATTTACTGTTCTCCTTTCCGCCACTCAGGAGCATAACACAGGGCCCCGCAGCCACGGTGCCACTTGTAAACACCATGCAGCTAAAGAGATTTAGAAAATAGGTCCTATATTTAGTATTTCCTGCCCTTTGCACTAGATAGGCAGACAGTGCACATTCCGACAGTGCTGGGCAGGAGGGCCCCTGCACAGCCCATGTCATGGCAGTGCAGGAGCCTCCTTGTGGCCCCCAGGACTGGCTTTCCACCCGCCTTTTAATGGCATGAAAAGACTGGTCAATAGAGAGGTTGTAATCAGTCTGGTAATGCCGAGTTCAGAGCCGCTATGGATGGTTACAAGCCCAACCACTGTCACCCCAGTGGGATCTTTGATCCTAAAGGGAATGGCAGTCTTTAGGTGAGTCCACCTGCCAATTTTGTAATGTGACGGTCCAACTGCCACAGCTTTGGTGGTCCAACTGCCACCATGTGGCTGGCGGTCTCGTAATGAGGCCGTAAGTGACCAATTCCCAAATGTAATGCAAATCCAAAGTCTTACGAATGGGAGCAGTCAAAGTTACCGGGGATGAAAATATAGTTGGAAATAAGGAGCGTGTAAATACATTAAAAATAACATTTCATATAAAAAAAGAATGAATCAGGTTATACATTGTGATGTTCACAAGAATGCATTGAGACCTCTCTTGTTGCAATGTTAGTTCTATGGAGGAAATGTCTTGTAGCATTTCTGACACTTTAATTGTATTGTCATTATTACTAGGAAAATATAAGCGTGATAATTTCCATCAAAGGTCTTATTATTCAGTAAAGATGGGGATTTTGTTGTGATATCAATCAACCTACACTTTTAGCCATACAGATATATGGCTGTCATGACTGAGTTGCACGCTTCATTGAAAAGTATCTTTTTAACTGCTAATAACTTTGGCTCCGTTTTCCGAATTTGCATTGCAGTTTCCAAATAAATAACGTAAATGCATATAGGTTTTATCATTCAAAATCTAGTAAATATTGGAAGGGGGTGGGACAATAGTATAATGTTCTAAAAAATGTTTGTTTTTAATTTAATTTCCAGTGGTACTTAATGCTCACATTTACAACAAGAATGCTAGATGGAATGCTATCAAACTTGGACCAAAATGCTGCACTAAAACTCCTTTACTTCCTCGCAGAAAAAGAAAAAATATATATTGTTGGTTGAGTTCACAAACTGGTTCAACTACTAGTTCGAAAACAATTATTTAAATTTGAATTTAAAGTTTGATTGGTTATGAACAAGTGCATACTTGCCAACACTCTGTAACGAAAAAGAGGTAAGATTTTTCAGATTTGTAAAACCATTAATTTACATAAGTATGACCTCACTGGAAACCCCATCACACAGGCTCCATTTGGATGATTCCGGGAAATCATCAATGGTGACTTGTGTTCTTTGAAACTATTGGGTAGAAATTATCCGCCACTCAGTGAACTGTTTCCAAGTCAAAACTGAAGCCGGAACAGTGTTTGTCCTCTTTTCAGTAATTCAAAAAGCACACTAATTCCTAAAGGAAGCGCATGAGCAACTGGAGACAAGGGCCACACAAAACATGGAATGGGCTTGGTCTGACTTTAAATCTGACTCAGCAGCTATCTTATTTTAAAATCCAAATCAAAGAGGAACTCCTGTCTGTAATTCCATTTCTGTGAAGTGCACCTTGAAGTGCACCAATGGATTGAGACAGCATGAACTTCAGCAAACCCATCAGGAAGCGTAATGCACATGCAGATGGAGCTGCCATAAAAGCCTTAAAGTACCCTGTTGCCAATCTGCAGTTGGCAAAAGATAACAGAGACAAGAAAATCATGGTGTGTGTGTAAGAGAAGATCTCAACATTAACTGCTTACTGTACAAATATCATTGATTTGGTGGGGGTGGCAACTCTCCCGACTCATTCTTATATCACCCACAAGGGAGAGTCCCAGGAGGAAGAGGTCACTGAGACAGAGCCACAAAAACCAGTGACCAGAGTTCAGAACAAGTTTATTTTCAGTGTCAGCAGTCCCTAGCCCAGTGTCCCCTGTATCAATGTTCCTGTGAACATTACTTTTATGAAAGTCAGTGTCACCGTACCTAAGTCACGGTGTAATCTCTCTATGTGAAACTATTATGACATGAATGTCAGTGTTCAAGTGTATCTCTCTGTCAGTGTCCCTGCCCTACAGTCCCAGGCTCTGTATCTCTCTGTGAGTAACTTAATGTTTGTATATATTTGTATATATATATTTGTTCCTTAGCCCTTGCCCTGGCTTCTTGAGTGCACGTGCCCTGGGTGACTCATGCTATTGCACGCATATCTTCATGTCACTGACCATATCTCTGTATCATTGTTGATGCCTATCTTTGGGTTTTTATGTGTCAGTGCCATCATCCCCATCCAAAACTCAGTGTCCTTACGTCAGTACTCTCACATTGAGTTTTGTGACTATCATCAGAAGACTCTGCTTCATGTCTAAGAGCAAACCTTTGCCATCCATATCTACAGGGCTTTCACAGTTAATTTTTAGTGCCACCAGTCCCCTTCTCTGTGTTTCAATGATGTTTTCAAATAATTGTGCTCTTCAAAGGATAGTTTCAGCTATTTTTGGTCAGTCTTGTCCACTGTCATTGTTTTTCTGCCCCACTAAAGCTAACTCTAGTCCTGTCAGTGGTGTAATATGTGCAGTGCTTGCAGGGGCCACATCCGAAGCAACCCTCCCTACTGCAATTGGAATCCGCTGTTGTCAGTCACACCAAACAGAGAAGGCACTTTGCTTTTATGCCCGGTCCCACTGGTCCACTAGATACCCCCAAAGACTCATGAGCATTCATCTAGCCCGCTACTGCTACTGCTTTGTAAGCATGTTCCCTGCTAAGAATGAACTGTTTATATATGCTTTTTATATTCACCAATTTCCCTTTGAAGATTAATTTCAGACCAGACAAAGGTCCTCATTATGACATTGGCAGTTCTTCCCGATGACCCCGTGCTGGCGGCTGACAAAAGACCACAGTGGTGGCGGTAATCCGCCCGGCCGATTACAACACACAAAAACAAAATCGCCAGAACACAGCCACAAATCGGACACCGTCAGGCTGAATGACAACAGCAGAGAGGCGGTCCCATCACCCACATCACCACAGCAGAAAAAGACCACGCCCCCTAATACGACAGTGGTCATAGCGTGGTGGTAATCCGTTGGCGGTCTGGACTGCGGCGGTCAAAATGGAACCTCCACTACAACACAACACAACATTTACCAATTCAAATACCCCACACCTGAAAAACATACACACGCCACACCACACCCCCCACTATAAAACACGCACACACAACCCACAACTCCTTGCTATGCCAAACAACTGACATACATTGCAGGACCACACTGGAGATCGCACTGCACACAGACATCACAGACACCTGCACACCTCTGATGCATCACACATCACTCCAAATATTTTACACACAGACATCGCTCTCACCATGTCTCGACAAAAGCACCCCTGTTTCACCGAAGGACCATGGTGGACAAAATCATCACGGTAGAGCCACAGCTGTTCTGAGCATGAGTCCAGCAAACACCAATGGCCAAGAAGTTGGAGTTATGGTGGAGGATCAACGACAAGGTGAACTCAGATGGAAGCCACCAATGCACAAAGGAGGACATACGGAAGAGGTAGAACGACCTGAGGGGTAAGGTCCAGTCCATGGTGTCCAGACACCAAATCGCCCTCATGAAGACTGGTGGTGAGCCCCCACCCCCTCCCCTGGAGTTCATATCATAGGAGGAGAAAGGCTTGGCAATCCTGCACCCTGAGGGTCTCACAGGAATCCCTGGAGGACTGGAAACTGGTAAGTCACCCATAATCCCCTTATAAAAAGGATACCTGTAATTCATGATACCCCATCCCCTGCATGGCCAACCTACCCCACTAACGCCAATCCCATTGTCTACACACCCAAATGCACCCAATACATGTACAGCATGATGCACTACAACTCCCAAAATGCATCACCCTTTAGACACCTAACAATGCACATTCCCCTCCCATGACTACACCTGAGTACTGAGGCATGACATATAGCACTCACATTGCAGCCCCTGGAAAGTACAACAGGCAAGTGCAAATAACAATCTCTGTCATCCACAGGTGCCACGTAGAATGTTGTCAGATAACCAGTGCCACGTACAACCAGTCCTCCACCTGATGAAGGCCCCAGTAATGACAGTGACACATGATATCTGGAACTGGAACACCTACCTGGCCCATCAGGCTCTCTGGGCAGTCCACCTCCACCAGCCTCACCCAGCACACCATAGAGCCCCCCATAATCTCTGCCACCACAACACCTGTCACCCAACGCCCCCACACCAGTGTCTCCAGGCCACATCAATCCATAGTGTGCCCACCTGTCCGGGAAACCTGAGTCAGCAACCACTACACAAGACGATTAAGGTCCTGGTGTATGTGGGAGTGGGCACACCGTGCCAGGGACACAGGTACAGAGGGCTAGGCCCAGTGAGAGGGCACCTAGGGGCCACACAGCAGGGCAACCCAGAAAGCCACCAGCTGATTAGGCCATGGTACAAATCCTGGGAGCATACAGCGTATCCCAGGACAAGGTGGGCTAGATATTAGAACCTTTGGGGGAAAACCTGAGCCAGCAGAGGGGGTACCAACAGGAGGCCATGCAGGAGTGGCATTCCCTCAGTGCCCCCATGACCTCCATAAAAGCCTTGATGCAGGAGCTAGTCACAGTCACTAGCCAATCTACTGACCATCCCTCTACATCTGCTGCAGCTAGTGGGATGGTGGCCATGACTGAGGACTCACAAGCTACTACTGAGCCACCCCCTGTTGCTGAGGAACCCCCAAGTAAACGTGGTCACCGAGCCAGACATCCTTCAGAGATTGAAGCCAAGACCAACCCCACTGCCAGGAAATGAGCCACTCCAGAACTGTCTCCATTGTGTGCCACTGAGACACTTTGTTGACTCCCCGCTGCCATAACCCTGTTTGCAAATGCCACGTGGATACTGGACCTGTGCTACCCACTGCTTGGCCTAACAGACTGACATCTCTGCACACCATGGTCCCACTTTTTGGCACTCTATCCTTCCCTTGGTTATGCACAATAAATACACTTACACACAAGTTATGTGTTATGTGTTTACTTATTGTAATGGTGCAACAAATGTGTGATTAGTCACAGAAATTGATTTGTGTAACACAGTGAAGATGTGTATGTATCATTCTGTCATCCGGTTCCCTGCAGCAAGGTCAGTATCCACACATCCCTGGGTCCTCAGGATCAGAGAGGGAAGAGTAGTGAAGCATCATCCACAGCACATCTGCAAGTGATAGCACAGAATGTATATCACATATCAGTTGCACTGTTGCCAACAGTATGTACCTGCACATCATGATGGTTAACTGATTTACAATCTAGGTTTGCACATTGATAGACAATCCAATGTTATTGCACACATGAACACAACCTTGTTTAGGTACTATGAGACAAGATAATTGTTGCCTCTAACAGTAATCACCTGAGGCAGTGGTTCCCAACCTTTTCACATCTGTGGACCCCCACTTTATCATTATTGGAACCCGGGGACCCCCACTGAATCATTATTAGAATCCGGGGACCCCCTACTAAGCCATTACTGAAAGCTGAGGACCTAATCTGTTAATTTTAGTTTATTTTCTGAGCAGTCGCGGACCCCCTAAGGATTCTTTGCGGACCCCCAGGGGTCCCCGGACCACATGTTGGGAACCACTGACCTGAGGAATAGATGCTTGTTGTAGTTGTACTACACAGATCACACCCTTGGATGCCAAGTATTTTCAACAATTGAAGTCACAAGAAGCAGCATACAATGCCAATGAACATATGATACCAGAATGTAGAAGTCACAAATGTGTGAAGAAGATAGGATGTCTGAAGTATATGCAGCAAAGACAGATGAACTGGATTACATCACAGTGGGACTGTTGACCTGTTTGTCAGACCACTCTTGTATACACGCAGCTGATACTCTAATGGGATCAGCACCTGCTCATATCAGGAATGATTAAGGAAGTACACCCATCATGTACTTCAACACTTGAAATGTAGAGAAGTACCTACCAGAAGCTTAGCTGAAGTACTGCTGGATGAGCTCTGTCCTTGTGCCTACATCTTCCTCATCCCCATCTTCGTCACTCATAGTTCCTCCCTCCTCTGCCACCGGATTGTCCCCTACTCCTTACTCCTCCAGCAATGGGATATTCCTCCTTAGTGCCAGATTGTGGAGCATGCAGCAGGCCACCATAATCTGGCATGCCTTCTGTGGTGAGTATTGCAGGTAACCCCCAGAGATGTGCAGACATCTGAACCTTGCCTTCAACAGACTGAATGTCCTTTCGATTACCCTTCTTGTCCTCCCATGAGCCTCATTGTACTCGTCATCAGCCCTTGTCCTTGTATTCCTCTCTGGTGTCAGTAGCCAGGAGAGATTGGGATAACCTGAATCACCTGTGTATAGGGTAAGCTAACATTTACAATCCACTATGTCACATGCAGGCTGAGTAGGAAGGCTGGGGTAACAGTGTTTACATATACATACACTCATCATACTCACCAATGAGGAAAGACCTCACTCTTTGTAGATGCGCCATCAGCCGTGAGACACTGCTATTCCTGAGGATGTATGAATCATAGACAGACCCTAGAAACCTTGCAGTCACCTAGGAGATGTACTGGTCAGCTAAGCAGACCATCTGCAAATTAATGGAGTGAAAGCTCTTACGGTTCCTGTGCATTTGATTATCAGCCGTAGGTGGCATTAATGCAATGTGGGTGCCATCTATGGCCCCAATCACATGAGGGATATGTCCCATTACATAGGAACCAGCCTTCACACTGGCCAAATCAACATTATTGGGAAATTGAATGTAGCTGTCCATATGTTTGACTAAAGTTGTCAAAACATTCCTCAATGATTTGCTGAACATAGGTTGGGATATGCCTGTTGCCATGTCCACTATCCTCTGGAATGAGCCAGTGGCCAAGAAGGTAAAGATGGATAGCACCTGCACAGTTGAAGGAATGGCTGTCGGTTGTCAAATGGCTGGCAGCATATCAGACTCCAGCTGAGTAAACAGCTCTCTGATTGTAGCACGGTTCAGACGATAGTGGAAGATAATGTGGCGTTCTTCCATAGTTGCTAAGTCAACCAGTCGCTGGTACACAGGTGCATGCCTCTCCCTCCACAGTGGTCCCATCGACACATGGCATACACCACAAGTGTGCAAGATTAAAGTTCATGCATCCTACTACATGGTCACATATGGAAAATCAACATCACATATGCTACCACTTGTTGCATGCAAAGCAGATTTCAAAGTGCCGAGCGATTGCAATTCACATGTTAGTTGCACATACAGTGTGGATTTAAAATGGATGAAATCAGTTAGCTGCTTGTCTGTCACTGCTAGTGTACAGTCAATACTGCCTGATTCTAATGTACACAGACTCGGGCGTAACTCAACACATGCCCTTGATGGAATTGAGTAGTGACGCTATAAAGTTATGCAATCGTAACAGTTGCTCTACAAAATGGCTGCTGCCTATCCTGCATGAAGTAGACAGATGTCAGGGAGCTCATTCTGCCGGCGTATGCCGTCATGGTGGTTGCCGGTCGGAACCGCCGCGCAACTCCTCATTGGTTAACATTGATGTCTATGGCATACAGGGACCAATTACGATTACCGCTGGTGGTGACGGTGCAGACCACTGCGGCCGTGACCACCATTTTCTACAGTGTATCTCACTTGACTCCTGACTGTACAGCCATAAAGACCTCCACTGAGTGTACTGCTGTGTCCTGGTCCTGGGAGCCACACTGGTGTGTGTTATAGGGGATAGGGCCCCCACCTTCACATCTTAAGAACTGGAGAAACTTGTGGATGGGGTTCTACCCCTGTACACAAAGCTGTATGGTGCTCCAGAACAGCAGGTAGGTTGCATTATGGTTATTTTTGTTGCTACATGGGCGTTTAAGTGTGTTAGTATGTGTATGCAGGATGTTACATTGGAGGATGTACCTACGGAAATGACTGCTAGGAATGTTGTGGAACTGTGAAGTTGTGTACAATGCTGATATGTGTACTGTTAGTAGGCCTATGAATGTCGTAGGTTGTTGGGTCTACATTGATGTGCCTTTCCTTCTGTGTCTCCCACGCAGGTCAGAGCCCATCAGAATAAAGAAGAAAGGGATGTGGAACACCATCACCAAGGAAGTGCGGACCCTAGGGGTCCATATCCGGCAGAGCACCCACTGCAGGAAGCGGTGGGAGGACCTAAGGCGCTGGGCCCCGGAAGACTGCAGAGGCCCAGTTGGGGACGGCCTCCCAACGAGGAAGGGGTACCTGTCAGACCCCCCCCCACCGATGGCCCGCACACTGGCGGTGGCCCACCTAAAGTTGGATGGGCACTTGAGGGCAACACAGCAGCCACAAGGGGGTGAGTGACAGAGTATATTTCCTGTACATTTTGCTTTATACTGTATAGGGTGTTTTAGCCATGGGATCATGTCTGCTGTAGGTAAGACAGTTCATGAGGATAGGACACAGTTGTGCTGTGAACAGAAGTAGCTGTGATACATGAGCATCTGTGCAACAGGTTTTCATGGCATTTGTACAGTCCCAAATTGTAAGATATGACATGGACATACAGGACCTTCAGTTGGTTGCAATACCTATCTATACATGTCCATTATGGGTGACACGGGTAGGTATGACAATGTACAAATGTCACTCATGGACAGAATTCTCACAGTAATGATCCTGTATACATGAGCCCGGACAGTGTAGAGTAGTACCTGAGTGTAATTGCAGAGGTATCATAATTGTGTATGCACATCAGGGTGTATGTACAGTGGGTGTAGGGAAATGTTTATTGACGTTGTAGAGAGTGCTTTCAGGAATGTTCATAGAGTCATGTTGTTTAAATGTACAAATGTGCAATGGGGATTGGTATTGACCCTATGCTCCTATCTTTTTCACCCTCCTATTTGTACTCCCCTATCCTTGTGTGCATTAGCATCAGCAGGCGAAGGAGTGGGGAGGCTACAGCCCATGGGACCCAGGAGGCAGAGACCACCGAAGCCGAGGGGGCCAGTGGGTTGGAGGGTGAGGGGTGCACCATGGGGGAGACTGAAGCAGATACCACTGACACTGAGTCCTCCTCCGATGGAAGCTCCCCCGTTGTGGCAGCACCCTCTGGGACCATCCCAGCACCATCCTCGTCTGCCACCACCCTTACCAGCACCACCCTCCCAGCAGCTCCCCATGCCCACTCACACAGGAGGGTCGGCGTCTCCTTCGCCGCAGGCACCTCTGCCCCTGCCCCAGTCAGCCATGCTGCCCTCAATGCTGAAGCTATTGACCTCCTGAGGTCCGTCTCTGTATGGCAGTCAACCATCATGAATGCCTACTAGGGCCTGGCATCCCAGATGCAGCACACTTATGCCTACCTGCAGGTCATTCACAGTGCCTTGACTAGCCTACAGAGATCATTTCAGGCTCTGGCCTCTTCGTTGACGGCAGCCTGTGTCCCTAGTACTTCCCTCCTCCCTCCTGCTGCCTGTGCCCCATCCGAAAGCCCTCTCCCCTCTACCAGCCAAGCCACACATCCAGACAGCACTCACCTAAAGACAAGGTACGCAAAGACAAATACAGACACCACAAATCACATCACAAGCATGCACACACTCAACACACAAAAGCAGACACAACATCAGCCACTACTTCCCCTGTCTCCCCCAGCACCTCCTCCCTTACAGTCACATCACCACTCACATCTGCCAGCACTGCAACTTCACTCCAAGTTCCTGTCGCCACTTTGCCCACAGTCACCACAACAGCAGACACTCCTACATGCACCCCATACACCACATCCGCACTCACCACAACCCCCTTCACTGACACATGCAGCACACTCACCTTCCATCTAGACATCACCCCAGTGTACATCCACACAACCTGTCTGTCCTTTCCTAGCCTCTCTTCCCCCTCCTCCCAAAACACATAAACACCCACACTCAAACATTCAACATTCCTTCGCCTCACACATACATACTCTGCATACATCTGCACCCATATTCAGCACACCTACACATCCTACTATCACTCCCTCTATGTCTACTCCTACACCTGTTTCCAAATCCATCCCCCGTGTTCCTAAGATTTTCCTTGCCCACTTTGACCTGTTTCCTATGCCTGCCCCATCCCATGTTGCACCTCGCCATCACTGCTCCCTCCCCAGGCCAAGTCCCTCCACCTCCAAGTCCTCCCATGACCCCGGTTGTGATCCGGGGTGTGTGTATGTGATGTCTGTATTTGGCGTGTCTGTGTTTTGTATGTGTGTGTCACTCTCCCCTTCCCTCCCTTGTGTGCTCTGCAGGAGTACTCAGTGAAGGCGTCGACGTTGGTGGTCATGGGGGAGGAATGCAAGGAAGAGCGCTGGAAAGATTTCAAGGTGGTGTCCATGGCTTCCGCTGAGTCATCTGTGTCCCTGGAGGTGACTAGGTCCTTTTCTACTTTCTGGTTCCACCAGGCTTTGGGTGGCGGTCATCCCACCATGTAAATCGTGGCAGTCTGCTGTGTCGTAATAGGGTGGGCGGTGCAGTGGCTACCACCAGCCTGAGGATGGACCTCATCCTTGATGATTATGAGTCTACTCCCTTTGCCCCGCCGACATAGTTTGGCCAGGTCCCCTATCTGGCCCATTAATCATCCTCACTAACTCCATTCCAGTAAGGCAAGAATGCAAATTCATCATCTCCGTCACAAAATCTACTTACATCCAGGGGACAGTAATTTCCCCTCCAAAGGCCAAACATTTGCTATTCTGGCATTTCAAAAACTTTGTGCCCCACACATAAAACATATTTTGTCCCCTTCAAAGTAGAAATATATTGAAAATCTTACATATATCACAGAGAAAATTTGACCAAGACATAACTGTCCCTTTCACACTCCCCCGCCACCCCCCTGAAATAGCCCCAGATCTGCAACACCCTCTCACTCATCACTGTTGAAGAATTAGTCACTTCATTAAAGGAACTGAGATCCAAAACTACTTTTGTGACTCCATACCAGCCAAAATAGTTAAGGCCAATTTTTATATCTTTCAAGATACATGGAGAGATTTAATCAGCACCTCCCTATACCAATGTTTATTCAGTACTGTACTGAAGACCAGCCAAATAAACTCAATAATCAAAAAGCTCACCCCCTGAAGCATCAATAACTTGCCTTGGGCTAGAAAAAGACATGGACAAACCAGTGGGTAACCAACTAAAGAAAACAATTTAAAGTTAACATCTTCTGGCCATCCATCAGTCATGTTTTGGAGTCAAGCTTCATCATTTTAACTTCAATCTTAACAATGCTGAATGGCATTTTTAATGTACTGGACAAAGATGACTCATGCGTATTGATGCTGATTGACCTGTGAGTGTTTGACATAGTTGATCATAGTAGACTAACTCAGACATTTGAATACCGCATAGGCTTTTGTAACAAGGTAGTAGGGTGCTTCAAATCTTTCAAGACCATGGATTCCAACTAGTAAAGACTGGACATCACAACTCTCTGGCCATCGAAATGATCTGCAGTCTTCCTCTGGGATCCATTTAGTGCCAACATTATTTTATGTGTACATGCAGCCATAACACCTGTTCAGCTGCAACATTACTGAGCCAATACCTAATGATATTTAAAAACATTAATGATAAAATATATCATCACACTGAGATGCAGCCTGTTACAACTTCAAAGATTGATGCAAGAGAAGGTCCTTCCCCTAAATCACTACAGAATATGATTCCTCCTTTCATGCCCATCAAGAGCAAATTCCATCCCAATCTTCTGAAATCTCTCAAAATGAAGTGCATTTCCCCAACTCCACCAGCCTAATTGTTAGGCTTTAGTTGGGACTCAATAATCACAATCACCTTTGATGTCAACAGTGTGCCAACAACCGCCTTTAAATCTGTCCCTGCATACTGCTGATCATTTTAACACACCGAACAGGCCTTTGCCATCTCAAGACTGGACCTCGGAAACACCATTTTAGCCAGAGTTCACCAAACACCCATGCCCCATCCAAAGCTGTTCTAAACATGTTGCTAACTTGGGGCACTCTGCAGGAGGATACAACCACATCTGCCCAATACTTGGCAATGTACACTTACTACGAATTACAGCAAGAGTGTCTTTTAAATGCACTGCTTCATACATAGAGGCATACATCAAAATACCCCTCCTTAAATAGCAGAGCTACACAACATTTCTAGGGGCTCAAAAGATCTCTAAACTCACAAACAGCTCCTCTTAAACCTTTCAAGTTCAGACCACAGAAGCAATCTTTCGCTGGTGCCGTCACTGCAGCCTAGACCTCTGTACTCCCCGACCTCAGGACTCCGTGCCCACTCTCTGTCTTCCATAAGCAGCCCAAAGCTTACCTCTTTAGAAAATACCAAGTTTAAGATTTATAAAACAATTACCAACAATTCAACATGGATGCACTGGGCAAGTTCAGTGTTCAAAACTGTTAACCTTCGCCTCATTTAGATGTAATCTCAACATGTTACCATTGTTGCTGTGTATAACACTCTCATAAACATTACGAGTTGTGCTGTCTATAAATATTAATTATAATTATGTCCTAGTAGACATTCTTGCACCTCTTCTTGCAAACTCTCTACTCTGCTTTCTCTGGGTTTTGGCAAAACTTCATTTATTTTATGGCAAAAAGTATCCCAGAAAGAAATCTTCTTACTGTTCTTTCAAGATTGGTGGAAGGTTAACTCATCTCTCCAAGTCCTCAAGCTAGCCCATGGGCCTGCTTTTGAAAAATGAGGCCACACTCTCTCTGCAAGAGTGAAAAGCCTACTCAAATAGGTCTTCTGCCTATTGTACCTTCATTATTATGAGGACAAGTGAGTGTATTAGAAGTCCTTCCTCAAATGCTCATTCACACTATTCTCTGTTTCTAAAATGTATTGAAAATTCCAAAAGGTCCTTCTGTCTTTCACTCATTTTCTCTTCTTGTTTGTATAAAAGAACGACCTGTAAATATAAGGATGTGATTCCTGAGAGTGTGATGTTCTGTAAATATTTTTCCCTTGTACTCCCGATGGTGAGCTCGAACAGAGTTGCTTCCATAAGCTAGTGTCCTGCACATTGGGTTTTAAAAGCAACAGAAATTCACACTTTGCTGGGCTGGAGGAAACTAGAGACATTGCAGAGGGTTAGTACCTGGTAGACCGGTTTTAGAGGCTTCTAGTTCCAAGGAATAAATAAACAGTGTTTCTGGAAAATATATTTCTACCATCTATACAAAAAATCTAAGGTCCAGATGTACAAAGCCCTTTTTGAGGTCCCTATGCATGTACACCATTCCCCTTTGGCGTTTTGTTGGTGGCTTGCAGGGAGCCGGCAGTGGTCCAGAGGATTGCGCAAAATATAAAGAGAGTATCGCTAGATAGGGTGGGTCACCAAGTAAAACATGCATTCCTTCACAGGGAGCTGGAAGCCAGAGCGTCCACTGATCTGGCTCATTGGAAGTTTGAATGTTAGAATTTATATGATCTCTTTCTTCACTGTGTCAGAATACATTTTGCTAGTTTCTCTAGACTCCGTAAACGTTCAGGTGCCTCGCTCTGCACTCGTTGCAATCATCACACCATGCCCTTAGCCACGATAGGGGACTCATCTAAAGCTGCATTGCAAATAGTTGATGGTAAACATACAAGCAAGGTAGTTTGCAAAATTCCAGCATTTCAGCATTATTGACTGAAAATTAGGTTAGACCTAATTAGCCAGCCCAAATTTCCTGATGTTCATTACCAAGTTATCTCAAATATTGCTCTAGAAATGTATAGGGTGTATCTGTCACATTGAATGTGAAAAGAAGACACTATCTCCTTAAGCAACTCAGGGGTATCTAAATTTGGTAGTAAACTGAGGTCCTCTTTCTGTCGCTAAAATAGAAGTGATCCAGTGTAGGTGATGTATTCTCTCTGAAACATGTCTACTAACTTCTTTATAGATGTTACATTTTTTATCACTAAGAGTATGTCCTTCAAACATGCACTTCTGTGCTAGAATCCAATGACAACGCATTGCACTCCTAGTGACCATATAGCATACACCCTCTTTTTTTAATCTTAATGTCATCTTACATTTATTAATATGATGCTTAATACTGATTCTTCCCTTTTTTAAGTGGCTAATACGCATTTCAACAGCCACCAAGATCTAAGGTAAATAGTTATTATGTTTCTTTGATTTACAGCTAATTTCACTCAATTACCCCTAAATCTAATTGTTTGAATATAACATTTGTACTCCAAATGAGATGTTTTGTAATCAACTTGTTTGACTGATCAGTTTGAGCATAGTCCTTTTTCCTTACTCACACCACTTTCCTATACGGCTGCCCTCTCGGAGTCGGAAAGCTGAGTTAGCCTGATTCTCAAACAAGTTTTAAATCTACACTTGGAGGTCTAAAATCTTGCATCCGTGCATAAGCATGACTTTCTGAAATTCACACCACTTCCTGAAATAAGCCTGGAGAACTGCAACAATCACAAGTTAGCAGGCATGCTTCTGGAAATCTTTTAGGGAATTCCTGTTTGCGAAAATCACAGGTCATTTTTGCCTCCTTAATTGTATTTCTTGTACAATTACGCATGTTGAAAAGCCATTGACTTTGAGAAATAGCACACATTTGTGATTTGTTATCCACTCAAAATATATTTTTCCCCTGAGAAAAGCCCCTGCTCCTGCACCCTTACCAGTTTTCCTACCCCAGAAAGAGACTGACTGCTGTCCTTTGCAGCAGTAAATCTGCAACCGTTTCCTTGGTGAGAGAATTTTACACAAACTCTGGAGTTCGTGGGTGTTCCCAACTGTTTAGGGAAACTACAACTTGCCTCTGTCATACCCACATACAATAGCAAATGACTTTGTAACCTAGCCCGATGTTAGCCCTGTGTTTTTATTTCCTCTTATTTTCATCTCTTACCATTGCTTTCTCTCACTGCTACTGTCCTAGCCTTTAATCAGTTCCTCTATTTTTCTACTGTTGCAGACCCAGCTTCTTGGCCTTCTACATGTACCTTGCATGGTTATGCGGTTGCCAGGCATTATAAAAGCCACGGGTGGCCTGTAACTGCGGACTATGCGTCTCACTCACTTGGGGCTGCCTTCTCTCATGCCCCTGGTTGCGCCTCCTCATCCCTCCTGCTCCAAAATTGTAATCATCTGAGAGTTGGCAGCTGTGTTTTAAGGTCCTCTGCAGCCAGTCCAGTTCAGATTTTCGTTCTCTTTTCTTTTCCTTTTTCATTATGGATGGATCTTCCTTTGCTTCGTCCTGACTTTCCAATCCATTATGTTTTCAACCATCTTGTTTGATGCTGATTACTTTTTCTGTTCTTTTGCTATTTAAAAGCTTCAGTCTGTTTGGAGGCTGCATTGCAAAAAAACAATTTTCCTTTAGTTGTTTCCTCACTCCCTCCACTTACTGATATTGACTCTTTGCTCCAGAAGAACTCCACTACTTGGGTCCTGATTTCTGGTTTTCTTCAGTCGTTTGAAGTTTTCGTCCAGCAAGGATAATTTGTATGCCTTTGTCTTTTTCCTCTTGAGAAGGTGGTAACTTCTCAAGGGAAGTTGTCAAACACATATTATAGTGTGTAGTGACACTGTGGGTTAAAAAACACAATCGCCCTTAGCTTGAGCAGCAGAATACCTGGACCTGTACGCTTTCTGGCCTGAACATGTGCCTTGCCTCCACACCTCCTCTGGTTACTGCACCTTTATTTTTTGCTCTATTGGTTGTAGCTTATCTGCCAAAGTTTCCCATTGACTAAACCATCTCCATTGTCTCAGTATTCAAAGAAAGGTGTAAATCTACACCTAGAGATCTAAATTCTTGCCTTGGTGCAGATTTTTGACTTTCACGAGTTCAAAAGGTTTTCAGAAGTATTCCTGTAAAGCTCCAATGCACACAGGACTCCAGACATATTTATGTAAGCGTTTCTTGAATATTATCTGCATTGTTTGCAAAGACTGTCTTGATCCCATAAGCAGGCAATACTCAAGCTAAGATAATTCAAAACATTGTTGTTTTATTTTCATATGGTCTATCACATACTAGTCTAGCACCAGTTTGTGCATGTCATTTTGGATATTTGATGACGGGTTGGAAGTCAAATTCTTAAAGTTGGTGGTCTTCAGAAGTGATGGACTTTTTGAACATTTCAATGTTTGGTGGTGTTTCACATTTATGAGAGTTTAGCATTATTTTGTAATCCCTATTTCCATAGCACAAGAGATGCAGAGAGCTTATCATGCAAAGAAGGAGATGGTGAGGAGAAGGTCTAGAAATGGAACTGAGAATGGTTACTCAGAGGGGGTCTTTGGCTCCGCCCATTGGTTGGAGTAGACAAGTGGGTAGTGCCCGTTTACGATAGTATGTTAATTTGATGGAGATGCCATTTCAGTCGATGACTTTTTTTCACTGCCTTACAGCAATGTTAATGATGGTAGGTGCAAGAGGTGGCACTAGTCGATTGCGAGTCACTGTGGAGTACAGATTAGGAAGATTTGCTTCCATTTTTCATTACTGTTCCAAATCAAGCAGTACTGTTGTTGCGTGGCACACGCGATGGGCAAAATATCTGCTACATTCACGTGTTGTACAGGGGTACACAGTTTTGTTGCAAATCCAACACTTCTTGAATATTAGTTGGGTATCCAGGGTACATCAATCAAAGCGGGTAATATGGTTGAATTTCTTTTTACCCTTCCTGAGTACTCCAGGTATGTTTAAAACCTCCTACTATGCTATTTGGGTATGTTTAAAACCTCCTACTGTGCTATTTGTTTTTTTTTTGTGATGTAGTTCTTCTAGGAGAAATTGCTGTTGATGTGTAAGAAAAAAGACAGGGGTCATGCCCTAGAGCCATGACTGGATGTGACAATGGTCATTGTTGTTGGCGTTGAAGAACAATTATGTTTTTGTTAATGTTGCTTCAAATTGTTGATGAACATCCAGATTTGCATAAGTGAATGATAGAAATTTTCAG
Source organism: Pleurodeles waltl (assembly GCF_031143425.1). NCBI lineage: Eukaryota > Metazoa > Chordata > Amphibia > Caudata > Salamandridae > Pleurodeles > Pleurodeles waltl. The sequence goes on from NC_090449.1 coordinate 199,310,124, forward strand.
AAGTAGCTGGTTGGGATTGGCGTACAGTGTTTGATGGTGTTTGTTACTTGACTGAATTCCTGTATCTGACATTTAATTGCTAAGAGCACAGAGCAAGCATAGCAAATACCTATTTTGACACATTTGAATGGTTTATGAACCTATTTATGTATTGGAGGCCACTGGCTTTTTTGCAGTGCTGCGTGCTTTCATATTTTAAACATGGCTTATAGTAACCCGATTCTCAGTGAGGCAACATAGTCATGCAGTAAAAAGGTTTGGTATTTCATAAAACTATGGCTCTTGTTTAAGCTTTTCCATTTGTTATCTCTGCTTTTTTGTTATATTTACATAATGTATTAAGGTTTTGCTTATTTTACGTGGGACTATATTCATTGGGTTCTATAGGAATAAATAATTGATGATAATGATGTTATATATAAGGCCTAGGGTATAGATGGTTTTAGAAGGTGAACAATCAGCTTATTTTGATGGTGCAGGTGTTAAAAACTCCTTTATGGTGAATATGTTAATTATGTTGAGGATGTGGATGATTACATCACAAAAGTGGAATTTTATTTCATGGTTGTAGGAAGTTGGCTCTGTATGCGCTATTTCCAAGTAAGGAATAGTATGCACAGAGTCCAAGGGTTCCCCTTAGAGGTAAGATAGTGGCAAAAAGAGATAATACTAATGCTCTATTTTGTGGTAGTGTGGTCGAGCAGTAGGCTTATCAAAGGAGTAGTGTTAAGCATTTGTTGTACACACACAAGCAATAAATGAGGAACACACACTCAGAGACAATTCCAGGCCAATAGGTTTTTGTATAGAAAAATATATTTTCTTAGTTTATTTTAAGAACCACAGGTTCAAATTTTACATGTAATACTTCAAATGAAAGGTATTGCAGGTAGGTACTTTAGGAGCTTTGAATAATCAAAATAGCATACACAGTTTTCATATAAATCACATATAGCTATTTTAAAACTAGACAGTGCAATTTTCACAGTTCCTAGGGGGAGTAAGAGTTAGTTAGTTTTTGCAGGTAAGTAAACCACCTATGGGGTTCAAGTTTGGGTCCAAGGTAGCCCACCGTTGGGGGTTCAGAGCAACCCCAAAGTTACCACACCAGCAGCTCAGGGCCGGTCAGGTGCAGAGTTCAAAGTGGTGCCCAAAACGCATAGGCTTCAATGGAGAAGGGGGTGCCCCGGTTCCAGTCTGCCAGCAGGTAAGTACCTGCGTCTTCGGAGGGCAGACCAGGGGGGTTTTGTAGGGCACCGGGGGGGACACAGGTTAGCACAGAAAGTACACCCTCAGCAGCACGGGGGCGGCCAGGTGCAGTGTGCAAACACACGTCGGGTTTCCAATGGAAATCAATGGGAGACCAAGGGGTCTCTTCAGCGATGCAGGCAGGCAAGGGGGGGGCTCCTCGGGGTAGCCACCAACTGGGCAAAGGAGAGGGCCTCCTGGGGGTCACTCCTGCACTGGAGTTCCGATCTTTCAGGTCCTGGGGGCTGCGGGTGCAGAGTCTTTACCAGGCGTCGGGATCTGGGAAGCAGGCAGTCGCAGTCAGGGGGAGCCTCGGGATTCCCTCTGCAGGCGTCGCTGTGGGGGCTCATGGGGGGCAACTCTGGTTACTCACAGTCTTGTAGTCGCCGGGGAGTCCTCCCTGAAGTGTTGTTTCTCCACAAGTCGAGCCGGGGGCGCGGGTGCAGAGTAGCAAGTCTCACGCTTCCGGCGGGAAACGCAGTTGTTTTAAAGTTGCTCCTTTGAAACAAAGTTGCAGTCTTGGGTGAACAGAGCCGCTGTCCTCAGGAGTTTCTTGGTCCTTCTAGAGCAGGGCAGTCCTCTGAGGATTCAGAGGTCGCTGGTCCCTGGGGAAAGCGTCGCTGGAGCAGTGTCTTTAGAAGTGGGGAGACAGGCCGGTAGAGCTGGGGCCAAAGCAGTTGGTGTCTCCGTCTTCTCTGCAGGGTTTTTCAGCTTAGCAGTCCTCTTCTTCTTAGGTTGCAGGAATCTGAGTTCCTAGGTTCTGGAGAGCCCTTAAATACTACATTTAAGGGCGTGTTTAGGTCTGGGGGGTTAGTAGCCAATGGCTACTAGCCCTGAGGGTGGGTACACTCTCTTTGTGCCTCCTCCCAAGGGGAGGGGGTCGCATTCCTATCACTATTGGGGGAATCCTCCATCTGTAAGATGGAGGATTTCTAAAAGTCAGAGTCACCTCAGCTCAGGACACCTTAGGGGCTGTCCTGGCTGGCCTGTGACTCCTCCTTGTTATTCTCATTATCTCCTCCGGCCTTGCCGCCAAAAGTGGGGCCATGGCCGGAGGGGGCGGGCAACTCCACTAGCTGGAGTGCCCTGTGGTGCTGTAACAAAGGGGGTGAGCCTTTGAGGCTCACCGCCAGGTGTTACAGGTCCTGCAGGGGGAGGTGTGAAGCACCTCCACCCAGTATAGGCTTTGTTACTAGCCACAGAGTGACAAAGGCACTCTCCCCATGTGGCCAGAAACATGTCTCGAGTGTGGCAGGCTGCTAAAACCAGTCGGACTGTAGTCTGGTTAAGGTTAGTTGGTTAAGGTTTCAGGGGGCACCTCTAAGGTGCCCACTGGGGTGTATGTTACAATAAAATGTACACTGGCATCAGTGTGCATTTATTGTGCTGAGAAGTTTGATACCAAACTTCCCAGTTTTCAGTGTAGCCATTATGGTGCTGTGGAGTTCGTGTTTGACAGACTCCCAGACCATATACTCTTATGGCTACCCTGCACTTACAATGTCTAAGGTTTGGCTTAGACACTGTAGGGGCACAGTGCTCATGCACTTGTGCCCTTACCTATGGTATAGTGCACCCTGCCTTAGGGCTGTAAGGCCTGCTAGAGGGGTGACTTATCTATACTGCATAGGCAATGTGAGGTTGGCATGGCACCCTGAGGGGAGTGCCATGTCGACTTACTCGTTTTGTCCTCACCAGCACACACAAGCTGGCAAGCAGTGTGTCTGTGCTGAGTGAGGGGTCCCCAGGGTGGCATAAGACATGCTGCAGCCCTTAGAGACCTTCCCTGGCATCAGGGCCCTTGGTACCAGGGGTACCAGTTACAAGGGACTTACCTGGATGCCAGGGTGTGCCAATTGTGAAAACAAAAGTACAGGTTAGGGAAAGAACACTGGTGCTGGGGCCTGGTTAGCAGGCCTCCGCACACTTTCAAATCAAAACTTAGCATCAGCAAAGGCAAAAAGTCAGGGGGTAACCATGCTAAGGAGGCATTTCCTTACACAACCCCCCCCCCCCAAACGAAAGAGGATGAGACTAACCTTTCCCTAGAGAGTCTTCATTTTCTAAGTGGAAGAACCTCGAAAGGCCATCTGCATTGGCATGGGCAGTCCCAGGTCTGTGTTCCACTATAAAGTCCATTCCCTGTAGGGAGATGGACCACCTCAACAGTTTTGGATTTTCACCTTTCATTTGCATCAGCCATCTGAGAGATCTGTGGTCAGTTTGAACTACAAAGTGAGTACCAAAGAGGTATGGTCTCAGCTTCTTCAGGGACCAAACCACAGCAAAGGCCTCCCTCTCAATGGCACTCCAACGCTGCTCCCTGGGGAGTAACCTCCTGCTAATGAAAGCAACAGGCTGGTGAAGGCCATCATCATTTGTTTGGGACAAAACTGCCCCCATCCCATGTTCAGAGGCATCTGTCTGCACAATGAACTGCTTGGAGTAATCTGGAGCTTTTAGAACTGGTGCTGTGCACATTGCTTGTTTCAGGGTGTCAAAGGCCTGTTGGCATTCTACAGTCCAGTTTACCTTCTTGGGCATTTTCTTGGAGGTAAGTTCTGTGAGGGCTGTCACTATGGATCCATATCCCTTCACAAACCTCCTGTAATACCCAGTCAAGCCAAGGAATGCCCTGACTTGAGTCTGGGTTTTTGGAGCTGCCCAGTCCAGAATAGTTCGGATCTTAGGCTGGAGTGGCTGAACTTGGCCTCCACCTACAAGGTGTCCCAAGTAAACCACAGTTCCCTGCCCTATCTGGCATTTGGATGCCTTGATAGAGATGCCTGCTGATTGCAGAGCCTTCAAAACCTTCTTCAGGTGGACCAGGTGATCCTGCCAGCTGGAGCTAAAGACAGCAATATCGTCAAGATAAGCTGCACTAAAGGACTCCAAGCCAGCAAGGACTTGATTCACCAACCTTTGGAAGGTGGCAGGGGCATTCTTTAAACCAAAGGGCATAACAGTAAACTGATAATGCCCATCAGGTGTGGAGAATGCTGTCTTCTCTTTTGCTCCTGGTGCCATTTTGACTTGCCAATACCCTGCTGTTAAGTCAAAGGTACTTAAGAATTTGGCAGCACCTAATTTATCAATCAGTTCATCAGCCCTTGGAATGGGATGGGCATCTGTCTTGGTGACAGAGTTAAGTCCTCTGTAGTCCACACAAAACCTCATCTCTCTCTTTCCATCTTTGGTGTGAGGTTTGGGGACTAGGACCACTGGGCTAGCCCAGGGGCTGTCAGAGTGCTCAATTACTCCCAATTCCAGCATCTTGTGGACTTCCACCTTGATGCTTTCCTTAACTTGGTCAGACTGTCTGAAAATTGTGTTTTTGACAGGCATGCTGTCTCCTGTGTCCACATCATGGGTACACAGGTGTGTCTGACCAGGGGTTAGATAAAAGAGCTCAGCAAACTGTTGCAGGACCTTCCTGCAGTCAGATTGCTGTTGGCCAGAAAGGGTGTCTGAAAAGATCACTCCATCTACTGAACCATCTTTAGGGTTTGATGAGAGGAGATCAGGGAGAGGTTCACTCTCAGCTTCTTGGTCCTCATCTGTTACCATCAACAGATTCACATCAGCCCTACCATGGAAGAGCTTAAGGCGGTTCACATGGATCACCCTCTTGGGGCTCCTGCTAGTGCCTAGGTCCACCAGGTAGGTGACCTGACTCTTCTTCTCTAGCACTGGGTAAGGGCCACTCCATTTGTCCTGAAGCGCCCTGGGAGCCACAGGCTCCAGAACCCAGACTTTCTGCCCTGGTTGAAATGCAACCATTGCAGCCTTTTGGTCATACCAAAACTTCTGGAGCTGTTGGCTGGCCTCAAGGTTTTTACTTGCGTTTTCCATGTACTCTGCCATCCTTGAACGTGGGCCAAGTACATAGTCCACTATGTCTTGTTTAGGCTCATGAAGAGGTCTCTCCCAGCCTTCTTTCACAAGAGCTAGTGGTCCCCTTACAGGGTGGCCAAACAGAAGTTCAAAGGGTGAGAACCCTACTCCCTTCTGAGGCACCTCTCTGTAAGCGAAAAGCAGACATGGCAAGAGGACATCCCATCTCCTTTTGAGTTTTTCAGGGAGCCCTATGATCATGCCTTTTAATGTCTTGTTGAATCTCTCAACAAGGCCATTAGTTTGTGGATGGTATGGTGTAGTGAATGTATAAGTCACTCCACACTCATTCCACATGTGTTTCAGGTATGCTGACATGAAGTTGGTACCTCTGTCAGACACCACCTCCTTAGGAAAACCCACTCTGGTAAAAATACCAATGAGGGCCTTGGCTACTGCAGGGGCAGTAGTCGACCTAAGGGGAATAGCTTCAGGGTATCTAGTAGCATGATCCACTACTACTAGTATGTACATGTTCCCTGAGGCTGTGGGAGGTTCAAGTGGACCCACTATGTCCACACCCACTCTTTCAAAGGGGACCCCCACCACTGGAAGTGGAATGAGGGGGGCCTTTGGGTGTCTACCTGCCTTACCACTGGCTTGACAGGTGGTACAGGAGACACAAAACTCCTTGACTTTCTGGGACATGTTGGGCCAATAGAAGTGGTTGACTAGTCTCTCCCACGTCTTGGTTTGTCCCAAATGCCCAGCAAGAGGAATATCATGGGCTAAGGTCAGTATGAACTTCCTAAACTCCTGAGGCACTACCACTCTCCTAGTGGCACCAGGTTTGGGATCTCTTGCCTCAGTGTAAAGGAATCCATCTTCCCAATAGACCATATGTGTTCCAGTTTTCTTGCCATTGGACTCTTCAGCAGCTTGCTGCCTAAGGCGTTCAAGAGAGGGACAGGTTTCTTGCCCCTTACACAACTGCTCCCTTGAGGGTCCCCCTGGGCCTAAGAGCTCAACCTGATAAGGTTCTAACTCCATAGGCTCAGTTCCCTCAGAGGGCAGAACTTCTTCCTGAGAAGAGAGGTTCTCTTTTTGTTGTTGTGTTGCAGCTGGTTTCCCAGTTGTCTTTCCTTTTCTCTTGGTAGGCTGGGCCCTTTTTCCAGGCTCCAGCTCTACTTTTTCACCCTGAGCCTTGCACTGTGCCCTTGTCTTGACACACACCAGTTCGGGGATACCCAGCATGGCTGCATGGGTTTTCAGTTCTACCTCAGCCCATGCTGAGGACTCCAGGTCGTTTCCAAGCAAACAGTCTACTGGGCTATTTGAGGAGACCACCACCTGTTTCAGGTCAGTGACCCCTCCCCACTCTAAAGTTACCATAGCCATGGGATGTACTTTAGTCTGATTGTCAGCGTTGGTGACTGGATAAGTTTGTCCAGCCAGGTATTGACCAGGGGAAACCAGTTTCTCTGTCACCATGGTGACACTGGCACCTGTATCCCTCAGGGCTTCTACACTTGTCCCATTAATTAAGAGCTGCTGCCTGTATTTTTGCATGTTAGGAGGCCAGGCAGCCAGTGTGGCTAAATCCACCCCACCCTCAGAGACTAATGTAGCTTCAGTGGGACACCTGATTTGCTCTGGGCACACTGTTGATCCCACTTGGAGACTAGCCATTCCAGTGTTAGCTGGAGTGGAGTTAGAAGTGGTACTTTTCTTGGGTCTCCAGTTTGGTGTCCAGGCTGATTACAGCTACGACACCAGGCCTTTTTGGGATCAAAGTTCTTACCCTTGTCCCCAAAATTGTTTTGTGACGAGGCTCTGGGCCCACCCTCCTGTGCAGGTTTTTGGGGGCCTGTAGAAGACTCTTTACTATTTTTGTTTTTGGATGTCTCAACACTCTTCCCCTGGGGAGGCTTTGTGACCCCTTTCTTTTGGTAACCCCCTGTGGAAGTCTTGGTCACCCTAGTCTTGACCCAATGGTCCGCCTTCTTTCCCAATTCTTGGGGAGAAATTGGTCCTAGGTCTACCAGATGCTGATGCAGTTTATCATTTGAACAATTACTTAATAGGTGTTCTTTCACAAATAAATTGTACAGCCCATCATAATCATTTACACCACTGCCTTGAATCCAACCATCCAGTGTTTTCACTGAGTAGTCCACAAAATCAAAGCCATAAGATTCTGCATCTTTTCCAGAGAGTGTGAGGAGTCTATCTCTACACTTTCCAGTGAACATTTCCCAAAGGAGAGCACCCCAGTGAGATCTGTTTACTTTTCTGGTTGCACAAGCCCTCTCAAAAGCTGTGAACCATTTGGTGATGTCATCACCATCTTCATATTTAGTTACAATCCCTTTTGGGATTTTCAACATGTCAGGAGAATCTCTGACCCTATTTATGTTGCTGCCACCATGGATGGGACCAAAACCCATCTCTTGTCTTTCCCTTTCTATGGCTAGGAGCTGTCTCTCCAAAGCCAATCTTTTGGCCATCCTGGCTAACAGGAGGTCATCTTCACTGAGGCTCTCCTCAGTGATAACAGAGGTGCTGTGCCTTCCTGTGAGGGAAGCAGCATCTCTGACTATTATGTTTGGAGTCAGGGATTGAGGGTCCCTGATCTCCCTAATTAGGACTGGAAAGGGGGAATTCTCCTCCAAGTCACTATCTTCCCCCTCTGTGAGGTCATCCTCAGAGGAATTGGCTTTTTCAAACTCTGCCAGCAGCTCCTGGAGCTGTTGTTTGGAGTGTCTTAAGACAACTGGAATTTTCTTTATTTTGCAGAGAGACCTTAGCTCCCTCACCTTAAGATGGAGGTAAGGTGTGAGGTCGAGTTCCACCACATTCTCTTCTGCACCAGGCATTATGTTTCTAAAAGTTGGAATACTTTTTAATAATCTAAAACTATTTCTAGAACCTAATTCAAACTTTCACAAAACTTTTAAACTCTAAAAGAAATGCTAACAGGGACTAACACAAGGCCCTAGCAGGACTTTTAAAAATTTAGAAAAATAGCTCAAATGGCAAAAATCAATTTCTAATGACAATTTTTGGAATTTAGTCATGTGATCAGGTATTGGCTGAGTAGTCCAGCAAATGCAAAGTCTTGTACCCCACCGCTGATCCACCAATGTAGGAAGTTGGCTCTGTATGCGCTATTTCAAAGTAAGGAATAGTATGCACAGAGTCCAAGGGTTCCCCTTAGAGGTTAGATAGTGGCAAAAAGAGATAACACTAATGCTCTATTTTGTCGTAGTGTGGTCGAGCAGTAGGCTTATCAAAGGAGTAGTGTTAAGCATTTGTTGTACACACACAAGCAATAAATGAGGAACACACACTCGGAGACAATTCCAGGCCAATAGGTTTTTGTATAGAAAAATATATTTTCTTAGTTTATTTTAAGAACCACCGCTTCAAATTTTACATGTAATACTTCAAATGAAAGGTATTGCAGGTAGGTACTTTAGGAACTTTGAATAATCAAAATAGCATACACAGTTTTCATATAAATGACATATAGCTATTATAAAACTAGACAGTGCAATTTTCACAGTTCCTAGGGGGAGTAAGAGTTAGTTAGTTTTTGCAGGTAAGTAAACCATCTACGGGGTTCAAGTTTGGGTCCAAGGTAGCCCACCGTTGGGGGTTCAGAGCAACCCCAAAGTTACCACACCAGCAGCTCAGGGCCGGTCAGGTGCAGAGTTCAAAGTGGTGCCCAAAACGCATAGGCTTCAATGGAGAAGGGGGTGCCCCGGTTCCAGCCTGCCAGCAGGTAAGTACCCGCGTCTTCGGAGGGCAGACCAGAGGGGTTTTGTAGGGCACAGGGGGGGACACAAGTTAGCACAGAAAGTACACCCTCAGCAGCACTGAGGCGGCCGGGTGCAGTGTGCAAACACACGTCAGGTTTCCAATGGAAATCAATGGGAGACCAAGGGGTCTCTTCAGCGATGCAGGCAGGCAAGGGGGGGCTCCTCGGGGTAGCCACCACCTGGGCAAGGGAGAGGGCCTCCTGGGGGTCACTCCTGCACTGGAGTTCCGATCTTTCAGGTCCTGGGGGCTGCGGGTGCAGAGTCTTTACCAGGCGTCGGGATCTGGGAAGCAGGCAGTCGCGGTCAGAGGGGGCCTCGGGATTCCCTCTGTAGGCGTCGCTGTGGGGGCTCAGGGGGGGCAACTCTGGTTACTCACAGTCTCGTAGTCGCCGGGGAGTCCTCCCTGAAGTGTTGTTTCTCCACAAGTCGAGCCGGGGGCGTCGGGTGCAGAGTAGCAAGTCTCACACTTCCGGCGGGAAACGCAGTTGTTTTAAAGTTGCTCCTTTGAAACAAAGTTGCAGTCTTGGGTGAACAGAGCCACTGTCCTCGGGAGTTTCTTGGTCCTTCTAGAGCAGGGCAGTCCTCTGAGGATTCAGAGGTCGCTGGTCCCTGGGGAAAGCGTAGCTGGAGCAGTGTCTTTAGAAGTGGGGAGACAGGCCGGTAGAGCTGGGTCCAAAGCAGTTGGTGTCTCCGTCTTCTCTGCAGGGTTTTTCAGCTTAGCAGTCCTCTTCTTCTTAGGTTGCAGGAATCTGAGTTCCTAGGTTCTGGGGAGCCCTTAAATACTAAATTTAAGGGCGTGTTTAGGTCTGGGGGGTTAGTAGCCAATGGCTACTAGCCCTGAGGGTGGGTACACCCTCTTTGTGCCTCCTCCCAAGGGGAGAGGGTCACATTCCTATCACTATTGGGGGAATCCTCCATCTGCAAGATGGAGGATTTCTAAAAGTCAGAGTCACCTCAGCTCAGGACACCTTAGGGGCTGTCCTGACTGGCCAGTGACTCCTCCTTGTTATTCTCATTATCTCCTCCAGCCTTGCCGCCAAAAGTGGGGCCGTGGCCGGAGGGGGCGGGCAACTCCACTAGCTGGAGTGCCCTGTGGTGCTGTAACAAAGGGGGTGAGCCTTTGAGGCTCACCGCCAGGTGTTACAGTTCCTGCAGGGGGAGGTGTGAAGCACCTCCACCCAGTACAGGCTTTGTTACTAGCCACAGAGTGACAAAGGCACTCTCCCCATGTGGCCAGCAACATGTCTCGAGTGTGGCAGGCTGCTAAAACCAGTCAGCCTACATGGGTAGTTGGTTAAGGTTTCAGGGGGCACCTCTAAGGTGCCCTCTGGGGTGTATGTTACAATAAAATGTACACTGGCATCAGTGTGCATTTATTGTGCTGAGAAGTTTGATACCAAACTTTCCAGTTTTGAGTGTAGCCATTATGGTGCTGTGGAGTTCGTGTTTGACAGACTCCCAGACCATATACTCTTATGGCTACCCTGCACTTACAAATCTAAGGTTTGGCTTAGACACTGTAGGGGCACAGTGCTCATGCACTTGTGCCCTCACCTATGGTATAGTGCACCCTGCCTTAGGGCTGTAAGGCCTGCTAGAGGGGTGACTTATCTATACTGCATAGGCAGTGTGAGGTTGGCATGGCACCCTGAGGGGAGTGCCATGTCGACTTACTCGTTTTGTCCTCACCAGCACACACAAGCTGGCAAGCAGTGTGTCTGTGCTGAGTGAGGGGTCCCCAGGGTGGCATAAGACATGCTGCAGCCCTTAGAGACCTTCCCTGGCATCTGGGCCCTTGGTACCAGGGGTACCAGTTACAAGGGACTTACCTGGATGCCAGGGTGTGCCAATTGTGAAAACAAAAGTACAGGTTAGGGAAAGAACACTGGTGCTGGGGCCTGGTTAGCAGGCCTCAGCACACTTTCAAATCAAAACTTAGCATCAGCAAAGGCAAAAAGTCAGGGGGTAACCATGCCAAGGAGGCATTTCCTTACAATGGTTTTGCACAGTAAGATTATGAGAGTCATTACAAGTTTGGCAGTCTTTTGGGAAGAATGCCGGAATGGTGGCCACCAAAAAACCGTCATGATGGCGGTAATCCAAACACCGTACTAAGCGTTACGCTGTGAAGTCAGTCAAAAAACAGCCAATTGTATTAAACCGCCAGGACACTGGGGGACAGAAAAGAGGCAATTCCATCACCAACACCGCCAGCCCGACAAAAATCCTCCCATCAGATTACGATCCACACATCACAACAGCGGTTCTTCAATGGTGGAAAACTATTGGCGGTGCAAAGCACCACAGTCTCAATTCACATCACACTGAACACGACACCACTTTGGATAGTTTGAATTCCCTATACCTGACACACATCCTCACACTCAGCACACCTACCCACTCCACTGTGTAACACAACCCTGCACAACACACAATCCTTTGCAGGCAAAAAGCTGCACACAGCCACAGTGGAGCAATAACCAACACAGATTTCCAAAACCAACTTCTGGCACCTACACACATTGAACTATACATATATCACACACCTGCACAAAACACAATTTACTTTTAACACCTGTCACCGACTCACATCATAGCACCTACACCTTATCACTTATATTTTTTTTCAGCCGTTTTCCTTTAACACTATCTCACCATCTTTACCACCACTACCATGTCCTCACAAAAAAACCTATATTTTACTGATGATGAGTTGAGGGTCATGGTGGACAAAATCGTCAAGGTAGAGCCACACCTGTTCGGAGCACTGGTCCAGCAATCATCAATGGCCAGGAAAATGGAGTTTTGGCAAAGAATAGTCAACAGGGTTAATGCTGTAGGCACCTATCCGTGCAGCACAAGTGAGGACATCAGGAGGAGGTGGAATGACCTCCGGGGGAAGGTGTGTTTCAGGGCCTCCAGGCACCAGCTGGTGGTACTGAAGACTAGTGGTGGGCCCCCACCTCCTCCCCTTACTTTCACAACTTGGAAGGAGAAGGTCTCGGCCATAATGTATCCTGAGGGCCTGACAAGAATACCTGGGTGAGTGGAGTCTGGTAAGTCCCCACAACATTCATGTCACCGAATTGATTTGTCCTGCATGCTTCCTCACCACCTTACCCCACCTCACTTAACAAACAACCCACCACCTCTCTGTCCAAATGTCCTAATAACCCTCACTGTCATGCCACATTTTCACTAAACTCATCTGGCACCACAGCTCATAGGAATGACATGTGAAATACTGGGAAATGATAGCACTACAACGCCCAGAAGACAATTTCCCACCATTATGAAAGCCTGAACAGTGCACCAAAAGTGAGATGTCATGTATGTGAAACTAACTACCAATCTAACCCATCATGAATGTCCAACTGTGAAACAGTTTATGGTATTGACAGCAATGCAAAGGCCCATTCCCACAATTATTACAAGCAAAACATAGATACAGCTGAGTGCCCCATCAAACTGCCCTTAGGACAAATATACCTGAGGTAGAAATATACGCACCTAGGCTGGAAATCTAGTTGCCAAAGTGAATGTACATGCAGTACATCCATGTAGAGGTCAATATCTATTGCTTACTCCCATACTGTGTCCCTACTCTGACACTGTTGTGCAGTGTCCAGAATTTTTGTGCCATGTATCGTGCCGGACACTTCACTAGGCAACAAAGGTGAACACCCATGTCAATAGTCAGACAAAATAAGATGGTATCAGCAGTCTAATGACTACCAACATAGTTTAACATATTGAAGCATGGTGTATGGTATTGAAATTACAGTCTCATGTAGTACTAAGTAAGATTTTGCAGCAGCTGTCATTGTCATTTCTGGGGATCATGTTAAGGCACTAATACTCTAAATGAAACATCACTTGTTGTATCACTTACTGCAACTCGGTGTTCCACTTCTCCCACAGGTAACCTTTGCCCTTGCCAACTTGGAGAGGATACCAGAGACTGCCATTACCCTCTGGATGAAGGCCCATTTGACATGTGTGTTTGCTAGGTTTCTTTCTTGCTATCACAAATGTGTATGTCCCAGATATATGTTTGTGCTGTTATACATATTCCTTGTAGGGGACTCAGGCTATGTGCCCAGTGAGGACAACACCCCTGGATGTGTGGACACTGAGGACGAAGCTGGCCCACCAGGAACCCTGGTCAGTCAACAACTGTGAGCCTCACCCTGCCCACAGCGAATTCTCCCAGCACTGTTGCATCAACATCGCAGGCAACCATTCTCCTCCAGACCTGTGTCCCAAGGACTGTTTTATCCATTGTGTGCCCCCCAGTACAGGTACCCGCGCCTCACCCTGTCATCCCTGACAATGATGGTCCTGCCACCACTGGGAGTGAGCACACTGTACCAGGGATCAGGCAAGTGGGGGTAGAGTGAGTTAGAGGGATGGTGTGGGCCAGAGGATCGGGACTCCAATGTACAAGACCAACAAGGAAACCAGTCCCCAAGTCTTGTGAGCTCACCAAAATTTCCAAGGCATGAGGGGCTAGGTAGTCACCATGATGGGGGAAATCCAACAGCTGCAGAGGGACGACCACCAGGAAGTTATGAAGAGGTGGCAAGCACAAACTGCTATCCAGGCTTACATTGCTGGGGTGCTGAGTGACAATAATACTACCCTGAGTAGGTCTGCGCATAACATTAGGTCTCTTCCACTAGTAATGACTGTTCAGACCCTTTAAGATCTGCGGCTGCTAGTGGAATGGAGGCCCTGCCAGAGGAAGAACATGCCTCACACACCCCACCCTCTGTAGCAGAGGAACACCCCCCACACCCCAGCAAACCTGGACGTCCACCCAAACACCCAGGAGGAGCTGATGCTAAGACCAAACCCACTGCCAGGAAGTAAACCTCTCCTGGCTAGTTCCCCTTGTGTGCCACATATGCACCCTTTTGACTGTTCTGTAACCTAACTCCATTTTCCTGTTGTGCAAGGACACTGGGCTTGTGTTTCCTAATGGTGTAGCAGCTACCCTGATGATTTCAGCCCCATGACTGAACCCTTCACTGTTTACTTTGTGTTTTTTCTGTTACCATTCACACATATTGTTGTACACTCACCAATAAATTACACTTTAACACAGGCCCCATGTAAGTGTCATGCATCAACCAGGTACAGCTGTCATGTATGGCAACTATAGTAGCAATAAGTCCCTCTGTATTGTACAACCTTAGTTATGGACATCACACATATACTCTATCACCAGGAGACTCATTACATTGGGATTATAACATAGACAGAAGCCAATACTGCTGTATTCCACATTTCCACACATTTATTTCTAGCTTTGTAAACAGCAGATAGAATAGTACTGCTAATGATTTCTGATTGTGAAACTTAGGTGAAATACACTACTAACCCACAGGGTGGAGATGTTAGGGACATGCCAGTCTTCCTATAAGACAGGAGGCATACAGATTGGTCCTTTGTAACACCATGTAAAGCCTTATCACATACCCATACCTCAGCTTCCCTATAATCATACCCCATGATAAAGGCAGAGATCAGTACTGATGTCCCTAGTCCAGGGACCTTTCTCTCACATTGGTCATGCATCTATAGGCTTGCCACTCACCTATGTCAGTCCACAGAAACACGCACATTGGTCTGCAAAGTAGGAACACACTGACAGCTAAGTTACAGGTAGGTCACATACAACAGAAACCATTATGATGATAGAGGCTCTGGTTCAACATTTTCACATGTGTCAGACACATATTGACATACATATGACAGCATTTGACCACCTCCAGTACCAAACAGGTCTTCTTAGTGGGAAAAGACATTTCCACCTCAGTGTCCTGACAGGATGGCCATACTTAGCTCCACTCCACATACTCATGCCAATCAATACCTGTTTTCATCCTTGTCCACTTCTTATGTCTGCCTGCAATTCCCATCTGCCTCTGACACTGTCTGTCACTTCCCAATGATGAAGGGCCTAACAGAAACTTAGCAAATCTGTGATTGACAGAGATGAGGTATAGTACATAGCTGTAAACACACATCAATTCTGACAAGTCATTTTCACCAGTGTGACTTTGCATGTGCAGTAACAATTCAGGACACTGTATACCACTATGTTCTGTACACAATACTAAATTACAAACTACAGCACAACTGACTCTCATTAATCCATGTATTTTATAATGGTTTCCCTGATCAATACTTATTTCCAGCTGAGCAGTCTAATGGTAAATAGAAGGTGACATGCCAGCCAACAATTCTAGGTTACAAAATGAAATTTCACAATTAAGGAGACATCACATACCTTGAGTCAGTTGAAGTACTGATTGATGAGATCTGCTCTGGGGTCTCCAGCTTCATCTTCATCTACCTCATCATCACTTGGCAAATTTGCCTTGCCACCCATAGGTTGTGCTGCCTCCCCCTCATCTGTTATGAATGTGTCAAAGCCCAGCTCACCTGAGTTCTTGTTCAGTTCTGATGGAGGTTGAAGACAATCCGACCCCACCCTGAAACTGCTTGTTCCAGCACACTAGTTTTTAAAACAGTGCACTAAGAACAGAAGCTCAAGGGAAGGGGGGAAGTGGATAAAATAAAAAAAAGAGAGACAACACCGTTCTTGCGTTTCCACTGTTGAAGTGCTGCACAAATCTGCGGCCCTTTCTGACTTCTGTAGAAACTGGTGCCTAATGAAACATAAACAAAGAACAGATAAGTGCAACCTATTCCTAAATGGGTTCCTGACTATCCCTTTATTTATTGGAAATTCTCTTCTAAAAGTACCTCTTGGATCCTGGTCTCTAGTTTCCAGGTTTGGAATGTGTTACTGCTCTGGGATGTGTTTTCTATTACTGTTAAGCTTCTAAAAAATTAAACAAATACCGTTATCAGAATTACCAATATCAAACATTCATCATAATATAACTAAAGCCTAAATTCCCAATAGCAGACTCACTTTTCGCATATTTCCAGAATCTTTTATAAAACAAATACTGTACTTTTACATCAAAATACAGCATGTAATTTGTGCAAATCCTTGATTTACTGTTTTCCTTGCTGTCAATGGTTTCCACTGTTCGATTCCCAAAAGTTCCATGAAAAAAAACAATGTCCGCTTCACAAAGTCCTGCAAAATAATCCTGCAACAAAGAGCCTTAATCACAATGCTCGTGGAAGGCACTTCGCCTCAAACTGTCTATACACGAATCCAGAAATTGCCGTCAAAGCTCCCTCAGGTAATAAAAAGTTTTGCACTTACTTGTTGCTGGCAAGAGATAATGATCAGTCTAACCTTGTCTTCTTTCTCTTTTGCAGGTTACTCGTAGGAGAGAGGCTGAGGCAAGGAGGAACCGGAAACCAGAAGAAGGAAGAGCCAGCAGCTGCGCCAATTGAAGTCAAAGAAAGTCTGTAAAGAGCAGGAGTGCCAGCGCCGAGGGATCTGTTCTCAGGTAAGCGGGAGGTAGACGAGCACAAGCACTGGATGAGGCTCGGGGGATGCCTTTTATAGACAGTGCTGGGTGTGGTTCGAAGAGCTGGGTGTGGTTTGAAGGGCTGGGTGTGGTCCTCACATGCTGCACATGTTCTTGGAAGGTGTGCAGAGCTGGGTGTGGTTTGAAGAGCTGGGTGTGGTCCTCACATGCTGCACATGTTCTTGAAAGGTGTGCAGAGTTTCAGTTATTATGCACATGAGTTGGATTAACACATGGCCTAGGGAGGAGTGTTTTAAAGAAGCCTTGGTAAAAGCAAGGCCCAATGTGTAAACAAAACAGCACATTAAACAACATACACAGAAGCCTGGGGGGGGGAAGGTGAGATAACAAGAAAGGCTTTGAATAGTAAGTTTAAAAGGGAGCTATTACAGAACCCACTAGTGCAGTGAGAGGGGACATGCTCTTTGCTGTGTACAAACCCTAACAGTTGCCCCCCTCAAAGGCCCTCCTACAGGACGGGGTTTTCCTGGATTTTTTAAATAAAACCGTCTAATCAGCTGTGGGGCATGTACATATGATGCTGGTTCCCATGAATTCTCAGATTCATCATATCCTTTCCATTCTACTAAATAAAACAGACGTCCACTAATTCTTTTTGAGTCTTTTATGCTTTTCACTTCATATTCCAGATTTCCTTTAATTGGTATGGGTGGAGGTGGTGGTTCAGGTCGGGTTTTTGAGTTGTACGGCTTAAGCAAGGACACATGGAATGTAGTATGTACTGGATATTCTTTTGGTAAATCTAATTTTACTGTTACCGGGTTTACTATGGCAGTTATACTAAAGGGTCCAATGAAACGTGGTTGCAGCTTTCGGGATCCCTCTATGTTTAGGTTTTTTGTGGAGAGCCATACCTTGTCACCAATTTTATACATTGGGGCCTCAGACCTGTGTTTGTCTGCTTGTCTTTTCATGCTTTCCTTGTACTTTAATAAATGTTTCCTGGCTTTGTCTTGTATGTCACCTAACCTCGTTAGTCTATCCGTTACTGTAGGCAACAGGGAATCTTCTAACAAAATGGGTATAGCTCTTGGATGATACCCCTGCAAGAAATAGAATGGTGAGCAAAGTAGAGCTGAATGCTCAGTATTATTATAAACAAACTCTGCTACAGGAAGAGCTTCCAACCATTCACTAGAATAATCAGCCAATAAACAACGTAGCGTTTGAAGTAAGGTTTGGTTCAGTCGTTCAGTCTGTCCATCTGTCTCTGGGTGGAAGGCAGTGGATAAGGCCACATCTATTTTCAGTTTTTCACATAATTTTTTCCAAAATCTGGAGTTGAACTGGCTCCCTCGGTCTGACACCACTTTGCTTGGCAAACCATGTAAACGCACAATTTCCCTTATAAAAATATCGGCAAATTCTGCCGCCGTGGGTAATTTCCGTAATGGTACAAAATGTGCCATTTTAGATAAAAAATCCACTATAACCAACACTGTTGTGAAGGATTTTACAGGTGGTAAACCTACAATAAAGTCTACGCTCACAGTGTGCCAAGGTTGTTTGGGTGTTGGCATTGGTATTAACAAGCCGTCAGGAGCCTTATGAGAAGATTTATGTCTTGCACAAATTGGACAGGTAGTGACAAATTGCTTAATGTCCTTTCTTATAGTGTCCCACCAAAAGTGTTTTTGCACATTTTCCAGGGTTTTTACCCAACCAGGATGACCTGCCAACGGTGAGGCGTGATGCCAAATTATCACCTGTGTTTGTAATTCAGAGGTGGGCACTAACAGCATGTTGTCGTGATACAATAAACCTCGTTGTATTGTGTTATGGGAATCCTTTAACCAATCCTGAGGTGCTATTTGCATGTGTGCATTATATAGATCTGTGATGAAATCCTTCTGTTGTACTGGTGCCAACAACTTTTGGGGAGGAATAATGGGTTCTCCTATTTTATCTTGTTTCATGTCTGAGGTATGTCCGTATCTAGATAACACATCAGATTGAATTTGTTGTGCACCTGGTCTATAGGTTATAACAAAGTCAAATGTGCTAAAAAAATTTAACCAGCGCATCTGACGTGGTGTTAGTGCTTTAAGTGATCCAAAAAACTGTAGGTTCTTATGGTCAGAAAAGATTGTAACTGGGTACTTGGCTCCCATTAAATGGTGCCTCCATTCTGAAAAGGCTACTTTAATAGCTAGTAGTTCCCTTTCAGCCACAGTGTAATTTTGTTCAGCTGGTAATAACTTTTTGGAATAGAAGGCTATAGGATGTAACTGGCCATCTACTGCATCTCGTTGAGAGAGAACTCCTCCTAAAGCTACTTGTGAAGCATCCGCTTCAACAAAAAAGGGCAAGTCAGGATCAGGATGTTTCAGAATTGGGGCTGAAGTGAACTTTTGTTTTAGGAGTTGAAAGGCGTGTGCCGCCTCATCAGTCCAAAGAAATCGTTGCCCTTTCCGCAACAAGGTAGTTATTGGGGCTGCAATGTCTGCAAAATGTGCAATAAACCTCCTATAAAAATTGGCGAAACCCAGAAATTTCTGAATATCTTTTACAGAGGATGGTTCTGGCCAATCAGCAATAGCACTGATTTTCTTTACATCCATAGTTATTCCTTGAGGTGACAGGCAGTATCCTAAAAAGTCCACCTTGTTGACATTAAAAGTACACTTTTCTAATTTAGCAAAAAGATGATTTTCTTTTAACTTTGATAATACTGCACGAACATGTTGGGTATGTTCTTCTGAGTTCTTAGAGTAAATGAGGATGTCGTCTATGTATACTATGACACAAACGTCCAGGAATTTGTGTAGGACCTCATTTATAAAGAACTGAAAGGCCGCAGGGGCATTACATAACCCAAAGGGCATTACTGTGTACTCAAATAAACCAAACTTTGTCTTGAAAGCTGTCTTCCACTCATCCCCCTTTTTTACTCGGACCAGGTGGTAAGCTCCCCGCAGATCTAGTTTAGTGTATACAGTAGAATGTCTTAATTGATCCAACAACACAGGTATTAGAGGAAGAGGATATTTATTCTTTATTTTAGCCTTATTTAGTCCTCTATAATCGATACACGCGCGCAGGGATTTATCCGGCTTCGGGATAAAAAAGAGTGGAGATGACACTGGAGATGTGGAATGACGGATGAACCCAGACTGTAGTAGGTCATCTAGGTAGGTTCTTAAGTATTTGGTTTCTTCGTCAGTCAAAGCATATACTCTGTTATTAGGTAAAGGGACCCCTGGGATAAGATCTATACGGCAGTCATAAGACCGATGTGGGGGCAGCACACTAGCCTTTACTGGATCAAAGACGTCTTTAAAGTCAGAATATTCAGGAGGGAGACTTGGTTCATCTTGTGTAACACTAGCACAGTGTAATACTGTGCTCTGTTCTGTACCTGCTTCCTGATAGCAATTGGTTCTACAGAAAGAGGAATCCAAAGTAACAGTTCTATTCACCCAATCAATTTTTGGGTTATGAGTTGTTAACCAGGGTACCCCGAGAATCAAACCAAAATTAGGAGTATCTATCAGATCAAAGCTAATCACCTCTGTGTGCCCGTTCTGACAGACCATAACAAGTGGACTTGTTTGTTTTGTGATTAATCCAGAGGTCAATTCTGACCCATCCACTGCACATACTGCTTCTGGACAAGGCTTTAGGCACATAGGAAGTCCTAAGATTTCAGCTAACTTATTATCCACAAAATTTCCTGTCGCGCCTGAGTCCAGTAGGACAGGGAGAGAATGCCTCACTTGGGTAGTAACAATTAAAACTACCTGAATTATGAAATGTCTAGGTATGTGCGGTACCCTGAAGGCTGCAGCATTAGAGGTTTGATTAAGATGTTTTCTCGAACAAGTAACCTCTCCCCTTGTCGAGCTTAATCGTTTCCCGATTCAGTTGAGGAGGTGGAGGAAACAGCACCCTTTCGTGGAGTTTTAGGCTTTACTGGACATTCTCTGGCAAAGTGACCTGCCCTGCCACAATATAAACATAATTGAAATGTTCTCCTTCTTTCTTTTTCCTCTGATGTGAGTGGACCTCTGAGTGTCCCTATTTGCATAGGCTCTGGTTCAGGGAGTTTATTATCTGTGTCTTTCTTCTCGTGTCTAATAAAAGTTAACCGTGATTCCAGTTTGTATTTATCTCTCTTTCTTTCTCCTAGTCTATGTTCTAATTTCACAACTAAATCTACAAAGTCTGAATAGTCTTTTGGCAAATCAACGATATGAGCCAGCGCGTCTTTTAACTCGTCTCTCAAACCTTTATAAAAAAGGGAGACACGCTTTTCTTCTGGCCACTGTGTCTCGGTGAGTAAACGATTAAAACTAGTGAGATAGGTCAATAAATCCTTGTTACCTTGTTTAAGATTTAAAAGCTCATTATCACTTGCCTGCATGAAAGTGTGTTTTGCAAAAAGGCTGGTCATGGTACGTTTAAATTGATTCCAATTATGGAGGATGGGATCATCTCTATCCACGAAAGGAATTGACCAATTGGCTGCTGTGCCACCCAAATAAGACAAGACGAATGCCACTTTCGTATCATCAGTAGGGAACTGTTGTGGCTTACAAATGAAGTGTAATTGACATTGATTGATAAAAACATGGAATTTGTTACTATCTCCATGAAAACGTTCAGGTGCTGCTAAGGGCACAACATTAGGAACATTAACAGTAACCTCAACTGGGGAAGGCAAAGTTGTATGTTTTGATGGCGCCCCTGTCTCTGAGGAGGTTTTAAACAAAGGCGTAGAAGCTGTGTTCCACTGAGATCCCCTACATTTATACCTGCTTAAATCCTGTTTTAAAGAGGTATTCTCCATCTTTAATCTCTCTATTTCCTCTTGCATATGTTGCAAGATGCCAGACACTGATTCATTATGAGCCAAGTCCTCATTTAGGGCCTGCGCCATATCCGTGACGTCAATGCCCTCTATTTCTTCCCCGGTATTCATCGTCCACCAGAACTGAATTTTTTTTTTTTTGAGGGCTTGTGCTTCTGTCAAAGCCCAGCTCACCTGAGTTCTTGTTCAGTTCTGATGGAGGTTGAAGACAATCCGACCCCACCCTGAAACTGCTTGTTCCAGCACACTAGTTTTTAAAACAGTGCACTAAGAACAGAAGCTCAAAGGAAGGGGGGAAGTGGATAAAATAAAAAAAAGAGAGACAACACCGTTCTTGCGTTTCCACTGTTGAAGTGCTGCACAAATCTGCGGCCCTTTCTGACTTCTGTAGAAACTGGTGCCTAATGAAACATAAACAAAGAACAGATAAGTGCAACCTATTCCTAAATGGGTTCCTGACTATCCCTTTATTTATTGGAAATTCTCTTCTAAAAGTACCTCTTGGATCCTGGTCTCTAGTTTCCAGGTTTGGAATGTGTTACTGCTCTGGGATGTGTTTTCTATTACTGTTAAGCTTCTAAAAAATTAAACAAATACCGTTATCAGAATTACCAATATCAAACATTCATCATAATATAACTAAAGCCTAAATTCCCAATAGCAGACTCACTTTTCGCATATTTCCAGAATCTTTTATAAAACAAATACTGTACTTTTACATCAAAATACAGCATGTAATTTGTGCAAGTCCTTGATTTACTGTTTTCCTTGCTGTCAATGGTTTCCACTGTTCGATTCCCAAAAGTTCCATGAAAAAAAACAATGTCCGCTTCACAAAGTCCTGCAAAATAATCCTGCAACAAAGAGCCTTAATCACAATGCTCGTGGAAGGCACTTCGCCTCAAACTGTCTATACACGAATCCAGAAATTGCCGTCAAAGCTCCCTCAGGTAATAAAAAGTTTTGCACTTACTTGTTGCTGGCAAGAGATACTGATCAGTCTAACCTTGTCTTCTTTCTCTTTTGCAGGTTACTCGTAGGAGAGAGGCTGAGGCAAGGAGGAACCGGAAACCGGAAGAAGGAAGAGCCAGCAGCTGCGCCAATTGAAGTCAAAGAAAGTCTGTAAAGAGCAGGAGTGCCAGCGCCGAGGGATCTGTTCTCAGGTAAGCGGGAGGTAGACGAGCACAAGCACTGGATGAGGCTCGGGGGATGCCTTTTATAGACAGGGCTGGGTGTGGTTCGAAGAGCTGGGTGTGGTTTGAAGGGCTGGGTGTGGTCCTCACATGCTGCACATGTTCTTGGAAGGTGTGCAGAGCTGGGTGTGGTTTGAAGAGCTGGGTGTGGTCCTCACATGCTGCACATGTTCTTGAAAGGTGTGCAGAGTTTCAGTTATTATGCAAATGAGTTGGATTAACACATGGCCTAGGGAGGAGTGTTTTAAAGAAGCCTTGGTAAAAGCAAGGCCCAATGTGTAAACAAAACAGCACATTAAACAACATACACAGAAGCCTAGGGGGGGGGGAAGGTGAGATAACAAGAAAGGCTTTGAATAGTAAGTTTAAAAGGGAGCTATTACAGAACCCACTAGTGCAGTGAGAGGGGACATGCTCTTTGCTGTGTACAAACCCTAACAGAATGGTATCTGATGTCCCAGGGCAAGGTTGTGGAACGTGCAGCAGGCAACAATTATTTGACATACCTTGTTGGGTGAGTAGAGGAGGGCTCCTCCTGAAATATCCAGGCAGCAGAATCTTGCCTTTAGGAGCCCAAAACTCTGCTCAATGACACGCCTTGTCCTTCCGTGGGCCTTATAGTACCGGACTTCTACTGGTATGTTTGGGTACCTCACTGGAGTCAACAACCAAGGACGGTTTGCATAGCCTGATTCCCCAGTAAGGAATCGGTATAACAACACAAACAAATATCTGGGAAATGCATATTTGTGATGTCAAATGTGACTTACCAATGAGCCAGGCCCTCTCTGTGTAGAGTCCTGTCATCAGCAGTGGGATATTGCTGTTGTGCATGATGAAGGAATCATGGACTGATCCTGGATACTTCGCACAGACTTGTGAAATGTACTGGTCTGCCAAACACACCACTTGGACACTGATGGAGTGATAGTGTTTCCTGTTCCTGTATACCTGTTCATTGGCATTGGGGGAACCAGTGCAACATGAGTCCAAACGCATGTTGAATGTGTCCCATAGCATAAAACTCTGCCTTCATATAGGCCAAATCCACACGTTGGGGAAACCTGATGTAGCTGTCCAGGTGTTTCAACAATGCACACAGAACATTCTTCAAAACCAGACTGAACATGGGCTGAGACATCCCTGCAGTTAAGGCCACTGTATTCTGAAAGGACCCAGTGACCATGAAGTGTAGTACTGACATTACTTGAACGATGGGAGGTATGCTATTGGGATTATGAATGGCAGGCATCGGATCTGTCTCCAACTGATCACAAAGGTCCATGATTGTCTGCCTATTCAGGTGATAGATCTGTATAATACATCTGTCATCCATGGTGTGCAGTTCTACTAGTGGGCAGTACACTGGAGGTTGTCTTCCTCTCCTCATACCTGGGTAAATATATGGAAAAACAATTATATTGTAGGTGACTTTAACAATGTACACATAATGAATCTTTTCATAGACAAGTCAGAAATATCTGCTGTCGATGTCAAAGACAACATATGACATCTGAAGTACAGCATCTTGCTATGCATCCTATGGCATTCCCACTGGTCACATCTCCTGAATCCTCTAATGTGCTACACTTGCATACTTATCTGTGACTGTCAGTGTTTGATAGTCCCACTTAGTGTACATGTGAAACATATTTGTTGCACCTATGCTACATTATTGACACACATAGGATGTTGAGAATAGGTGTACATTTCCATTTCCACCATTACCTCTGTCACACAGCTTTTACTACTCACATGCACAGTTGGATTACTAAACATGAAGGCAGCACTCACTGATATTTCGCACAATATACAGAACCGTTCATGATGCAGATTCCCATGCTTTTCCATAGATATACTTGCATCAAAATGGCGGCTGCCTGACTTACTGTACTGGACATGAGGAAGTGACCTCACTCTGCCGGCGGATGTCGTCATGGTGGGGGGCAGTTGCCACAGGAAAACATTGCTGCCTTTCGTGGACTTGGGCCACTCGCGATGTCCGCCGGGGTGATGGTTCTGTACATGGCGGACATAACCGCCATCTTCTGCACCATTGCTCACTTGACTCCTGACACTTCTGTCAGCAAGACCTCCACTACCTGAGCTGCTGTGTTCTGCCTCTGGGAGCTATCATGCCATGTCCTGCAGATGATATAGCCCCAGCCTTCACCCCTGAAGAGCTGGAGAAGCTAGTGAAAGAGGGCCTACTTCTAGGAACAAATAGAAGTTCAGTTGCTACCATTGATACACAGGTATGGACATGGTATTGTGTATAAGGAAATATAACTCAACTATATTAAGCCTATTGTATAACAGCATGTGGTGATGCACATGTGACTGTATCATATGTGTACCTCTACCGTGCTATACATATGTGTAACCTATGGTTTCTACCTGGGGTTGTTTTACACATAGATGTGATGTTACTGTAGTGTATGGTGTAATGTAAGTGGTATGTAAAGAATGTGATGACCCTACCTTTCTCTCTGTTTCTCTGCATCAGCATCAACTGGCGAAGGAGAGGGGGCACAGCCGAGTGGAGAAGCTGTCATCCACGGAACCTGAAGTGCTGATACCACTTACAACTTAATTGTTGGAAGCATCCTCCAGTGGACATTCCGTGGCCATAGCGAACCCATCCGGGACCACCTCAGCACCATCTAAGTCCTCCAACCTCCTTACTACCAACGCCCTCCCAGAGGCTTCCTACCCAGTTGGCGTGCTCACTCATCCAAGAGGCTGGGCGTCTTCTTTGCCACAGGCACCACTGCCCCTGTCAGCCCTGCTGCCCTCAATGAGGAAACTATTGGCCTCATGACGTCGATTTCTGTGGGTCAGTCGACCATTGTGAATGCCATCCAGAGACTTGCAACTTAGATCCAACAGAGTAATGTGTTCCTGGAGGGTTTTCATGGTGCACTGGCTGGCCTACAGAGATCCTTTCAGGCTCTAGCCTCCACACTGATGGCAGTCATTCACCTTTTGTCTCCCCTCCACCTTCCTGTTTCCAATCCCAAACCCCTCTTCCCTGACCCAGCCAAAGCACACAGACAGACAGGCATGTATCCACCTCAACATCCAAAGGTAGCTCGGACAAACACAGGCACTACAAGACACACCAATGGCATGCACACAAGAAACATTCAGATGCACACACAGCAACAGTCACAACCTGCCCTGACACTGCCACCACCCCCCAGCATCACTAGCAGCACACCTGACACACCTGCAGACACTACACCATCATTCACAGATCTAGCCACCACTCCAATCCTACCCACAGGTAGCACCTCAGCAGACCCTCAGGCATTCACCCCAGTCACCAGACCCGTAGACACCACAACCACTGACATACCTGCGTGCAGCACATCCACCATACCTGCAGTCACCACCCCAACAGACAGTCACCCACCCACCACTGCATCCCCCAGCACCTCAACCCCCGATACCAAGACACATAAATGCCCACACTCAACCACTCAACAGACACCCACCACCCACAAACATAGGGCCTGATTCAGACGCCGCCCGCCAAGGTCCCGCCGACAAATGACCGCACCGCGGTCAAAAGACCGCGGCGGCCATTCATACATTTCCGCTGGGCCGGCGGGTGCTCTCCAAAAGAGCGCCCGCCGGCCCAGCGGAAATGCCCCTGCAACGAGGATGCCGGCTCCGAATGGAGGCGGCGGAGTTGCAGGGGTGCGACGGGTGCAGTGGCACCCGCCGCGTATTTCAGTGTCTGCATAGCAGACACTGAAATACTTTGTGGGGCCCCCAGGGGCCCCGTGGCACCCCCTACCGCCATCCTGTTCCTGGCGGGAGACCCGCCAGGAACAGGATGGCGGTAGGGGGTGTCAGAATCCCCATGGCGGCGGAGCGCGCTCCGCCGCCATGGAGGATTCTGCAGGGCAGCGGGAAACCGGCGGGAGACCGCCGGTTTCCCGCATCTGACCGCGGCCGAACCGCCGCGGTCAGAATGCCCTGCGGGGCACCGCCGGTCTGTCGGCGCTGCTCCCGCCGACCCTGGCCGCCGTGGTCAGAATGACCCCCATAGTTGGCACAGAAATGCACCCATTACCTTCACAACAACACCTCAGACAACCAGTCCCTCTCCCACCACACCCAAACCCTTTTGCTATGACCATCGCCATGTGTCTAAAAAACACCTTTCCTTTTGGAGTTTGTCCTTTTCCCTACTCCTCTCGCCAGTAGACATTCTGTGTCCCTCCCCAAGTCTGGCCCTACCACTTCCAAGACCTCGCCTGTCCCCCTGCAAATACCCATGCCCCTCCCCCTGCCAAAAAGTCTACCCCTCCTAAAAAAAAAACCTCCCCTAAACCTACAATTAAGCCATGACCCCCCTCCCAAACCCAATCCCAAAGGCCCCCCCTACAAAACCCAAACCCAACACCTCCCAGATAACCCCGGAGGTGCCTGCTTCCCCCATAGATGCCCCTACCTGTGGAGAATACATGGCAGCCAGGAGTCAAGTTCGGGGCACACGTGTATGCACTGTGTGCATTGACAATGTCATTTATGGACTGGCCTATGGCCTTTGTTTTTCCAAGTAATTGGAATTGAATAATAATTTGAGCCAACCTATTGTTGATTTCCTGCTTAAATCTTTGTTATGAATTTCTTTCTCTGGTACAGAGTTGTTCCTGGCTGACATTAGTTGTGTGTCTGCTTGTGTGTGTGCTGCTTGGGCTACATCTTTTGTTTAGCCAGTATGTGAGGTTGTGTGCAATGCTTTTGGCTGAAAGTGGTAGGGTGTGTGCTGTGATGGACAATTTTGTGTTTGATATTTTGTTTGTGTTGGGATTGAATGTTTTTTGTGTTGAGATATGTTTGTTGGTGTGTTGTGTGGCTTTGTGTGCTTTGACTGTGTGTGTGTGTGTTTTGGGCATGGTATGTTAGATACGATGTTCTGTGTAAGCCAATTGGTAAGTAGTATGGTTGTGTTTTTGTGTGTATTTTTTGCCTCTTGGTGTTACGGTGTGGTGTATGCGTGATGTGTCCCTGGGTAGTGTCCCCTGTGAGTCCCTGTCAAGAGATTGGAAAATGTGCAGTTGTGTTGTGGTTGTGACGTCTTGAGGTGTTGTGGGGTACTGTGTAAGTGTAGGCCTGTGCAGTGTTTAATTGCGTACCTGTGTGTGTTTGAGATGTGTGTGTGGTGACTGTAGCATGGTTGTTGTGTATATGCTAGCATGTGTGTGGCTGTATGTCAGTGTGTGTTAGTGTGCTGGTACATGTGAGTGTTGCCCTTGCACCCCTTTCCCGAATGTATGTTGTGCAAGTGTACAAATATTGACAATCTACCACAGTACCAGCTAAGTGTGTGTACATACGGTCGCTGTTGTTTTTGTTGTTGCAGATTCCGGAGTCTTTGGGTGAACAGAAGCAGCTGGAAGATGTCTAGTTCAGGTTCCATGGCAGCTCCCTGCGAGTATGGCTTGCGGAAGTTGAGTGTCTCCATTTATGCAGTTATTTTCTGCCTGGCAGAAACATGGTCTCCACCCGCCTGCAGGTGGCTACCATCGTCTGTAGCAGCCAGACAACAGTGGCAGTACCAGTGGTGCTTTGGCAGTGTTCTGTACTGAATACAGCCATAATTTGGCTGTCTCATCCGCCAGCCTGTTGGCACTACGACTGCCACCGCTAACATGGCAGCCCTGAGACCGCCAAACTCGTAATGAGGTACATAGTCTTTGAAGGAGCTGAATTTTAGTGCATTCAAGTTACTAGTGAGCTATGTTAGGGTGAAAGAATTTAAGGTGGTTCATTTTGGTGAGCTCCATAGTAGGATGCGTATGTTGCGTAGGCTGAATCTAATATGATGTTTGTTTGCTGTTTTTCTCCATGTTGAATTTGTTGTTGTCAATATATATTTTCTACTTCTATGTGTAATTGGTGAGTCTGGTAGCAGAGTTACACAGTGTTTGACAATCCTGATCCGTGTTCTCCACATGTTTGCTTTGCAACATTGGTTTGATGTAAGGTCATTTAACTGAGCTGATAATGTGTCTTAAGAGAGAGCTGAGGGTATATAGTGGTATATAGTCACTGTCTGTTTAAGTGTTCCAGCACAATTTCTTTTGTTTCTGAGTGGCCTTTTTACTTTTACTTGATTAATCAAGGTGCAAATAGTTTGGCTGAATGGTCCTATGCTTATGATATGCATGCTTGTTTATGTTGTGGCTGATATACATCAACCTCCTTTCAACTTCTCATCATTATTGGGACAAGACCATACTCCAAGTACCATGGTGAGAAATGTAGGAACAATTTTAGACAGCAACCTTTTCTTTCTTCCACTAACGCCGTTAGTCAAAATGTAACTGCTTCCAGGTCACAAACGCCAAGGACGTTTTCAGATTTGTACTTTTTGAACAAAAAAGAGTTGCTGCAAACCAAAAGCTGTATCTACTTCAAATGAATATGCCTCTTCCAGAGACATCTGAGTGCAAATGACTGTAAAGAATTCAAGGGGAAGCTGAAGGTGTGACTATTTAGCAAATATTTTAAAAAGCTGAATCTCATGATTCTATAGTTTTATGGGTAGTCCATACCATTTACATATACAAACATTTATGTACGCATCTGCTATAACTTATTGCTATTTGATTTGGCTTAATCATTTAAGCATTTATTGTGAACATGACTGATTCGAGCCATTTGTTTGTGTTTTGTTTCCTTAGAATGATTTTCCATTGCGGTAGCGCTTGTAAACATTTGTGATTTGTGTTTTTTGTCTTTTTTGTTTTTCCTCACTATGGACTAGCCTTTTGACAACAACAGGCATTCTAGAGTAAATAAACAGTGTATCAAAAAGATGTCGATGCCAGACGAATTTAGAGTAGTGGCAGCCAAAAAGGGGAAGGCCTGTGTTGAAGTTTCAAGGGATTGTGATACTTGTTTGAGGGGTAGGGTCTGGCCACTATTAGTGGAAGTGCGATGGATAGTGAAAAGATAAAGAGCTACATATTTGTCCAAAATGTAGATACAGAATGTTGCCTTTGTTGTGGTTGAAATTAGCCAAGTGTTAGACATTATCCAGGTCAATATTTATGCCATAAATGCTTCATCCATATCGTTACTAGATGTTATCACTGGTATATTTGCTCTCTGAGATAGATGTCATTTGTGTGTATAAGGGCATGTTTGTAATGGGTCAGTCAGGTAATGGTAAAATTACTTCTCGACTCCTGGTGGTCTTTAAATGCAATATATGGCAGAGGTGTGATTACCAATGATATAGGATGCTGCAGATGCAAGACATGATTTTGTAATGTAGAGTAGTTCTGGATTATTTGTGATAGTGATAATTTTTGCGGCATGAGGAATTGATGAATAAGTGCAAGCGAGGAGGTGTGATTTTAGCAGTGGTGTAATGTGTGGTGATATGTATGATGCATATGATGTTATTGGAGTTGGAGATGCATGGCTGGATGAGAATAAATGAGATGCTTACGGGAGTTGATGGCAATGGGGGTGGCTTGGTAAAGGTTTGTTCATCACATAGTTTTAGTGAGCTGTGGCCCTCAGGGTAAGGTGGCCACAGAGGTCCTTGATAAGCACTTTCTGAACTTTAAACTGGAAAGTCTTGATTTCCTAAATTCTTTTATTAGTTTTTCTTTGTAATTGTGTGCGGAATGTCATAAGTGCTCTAAAACTCTGAAAGGAGTGCGTTCATAACGAGTCCCTGACATTTCCACCTTGATTATAAAATGTATTCATGTTCTATGGGTAGGATTTATAGTGTGTGCTAAAGTTTTCAGCCCCAAGGGATCCATTTGCTTTCAAACTACGTGTGCACGTTTAAATGACTAGTTAAGGTTTTTTGTATCCTAATGAAAATAGCCCTTTTTTGTAGCAGATTATTGCTATTTTATAGCCTCTTGAGAACCTTAATAGCTTTTTTTATGTTCCAAAAGCTTGACATTTTCCATATTTCCTATTTTACTACCCCCAATATGTTGTTTCATTTTAAAAAGGTCCTCATTAATCCATGTCTTTTATAATGGTTTCCCTGATCAATACTTATTTCCAGCTGAGCAGTCTGATCGGTAGCTTCACATATAGTAAGACATGTTTTTGTTAGGACTGTAACTATCACGTTTGTGGCAACTAGTTTTTGTTTGCCATTGAATCTCCCAACAATTTTCTTTTCTCCTGTGAACGCGCAACTCAGATGTCTGGGTAGGCAGTATCCCAATCAGCACTAATGGTTTCAAAGTGCAGATGCTATGCTGTGACCAAAACGAAGGCAAACTTGTGGACAAAATGGAGGCCTGATATACCTTTGTAACCAGGATGTGTTTTTGACTCTGTTATCTTGGATTCTTCCTGGAATCTTGTTACAGAGGTATGAATATTCAGGCTACTGCTTTGACTCATGGTTGCCTTACTATTCATGGTACTTACCACAGTGATCTTGTTCAGACATAATAGTAATAAGGGGGGCTAGGGACCCATGCTGAGTCCACTCTATAATAGATAATAGATTGCAATATATTTCGGATATCAGAAGCAAATCACGGTATAAACCCCTACATTTTCAACGTGGTCCGAGTAAATTAGAGTTTACAATAAAAAGCGAACCCTAGCTCCTGTCTGTTTTCCTTAGAGATTTTATGTGCGCCAGTGAAGATACGAAGTGGGTTTTGTGAGAGAGTCAATCCATTATCAAAAGGTCCTCTGTGTTATTTCTGCACATTGATTACTCATTTAGAAATTAATCACATGTGACTAATCTCGGAATCATTAATGTAAAGTCATATTTTGTTTAATTATTTGGTTCCTAATTTTTTTTTAAGTACCTCTCGGAGTTGAACTTTGTTTTTATTTGCGAGGAGGAGAAAGGCACAATATATTCCTCGCCATTCCATTAACCTAGCTCTTTACAGCGTTTATCCTTAATCCATAATACCTTTTTGCTTTCGTATTTTTTCTGGTTACGCTCCCCCCCACACCACCTCCCCATTACTTTGACCTTTCCCATTTCAATTAAAGTCTTCCCTTACACTATACAATATCCAATTCTTGACCTTTGCCATTAACACTTAAATCTCACCTGTACATGTCACGATTTTGTTTAGTAATGACATCGTTTTTAGAATTACGGTCTATAAACCAGTATCCGATTTTAAATATACTTAAAAATGTGAGCATATAAAAACTCTTAATAAAACAATTAGCACAATTCTGATTTATACCTCACCTAACAATTAATTTACTAATTGCTTGAAAGATAAGGCAACCGACACTGCCAATTCTTTTGTTCCAAAACCAATAAACATTCAAATACCCCATGCACCGACAGACTTCCAACCTTTTTTAAAATAGGTTTGAAATACGTTTTACACACTTCTAATGCTGATAGACATAGGAGCATTAGATGAGTTAAATTATGTGGAAGACATCTCTCGCAATGAAACCAGAGATGTTATATGCTAATATTCAAACTGGAGTTAACTTGAAGTGTGCCAAGACATAACAGTAACAACTAACGTTGTAACATTAGAGTGATATTGTAAGAAATGGGGTTTCTGGTTAGCTAGGGTATGCACCCAAGCCAGACAGAACCCACCACTGTTGTCAGGGCAAGTCAGTTACACACCAAAGATAAGCTGCTCACCCCCTGGTGGCTTGGCCAGAGCAGTCAGGCTTACCTCCAGAGGTCATTTGTAAAGCGTTTGCACAACATACTAACACCAGGAACACAATAGCTACACCACAAATAAGATTCCAGAAAGGATTATAGAAAACTAGGGTACATATATTGTGCAGGTAACGTAGAACAACCATAAAGCATAAGTATTGTGCATAAACTTAGGACAAAGTGACACAGGTGCACACTATTGTACAAAATGCAGACACTGAGATAGCCCCGGTTATCCTGGCCCATACAAGGGGAATATAACATATATCCATAAACACTGTACGAATGATGCAGGATTAGACTGGCACCTCAGTTGTAGCAAGTCAATATTTCCTAAAGATTAATTTATATGCATGTGCCCCGTAGATATTGTGGTTATAACACATCCAAATTAGGTATCATGATCGTATCAGGGATTAATTAGAATAAGAAAATGCAACTGACTAAGAAACGAGCCAAGGGCGCAGAACACCAGCACTCCTGTTAGGATCTATACGGTAATTTCAGATATCCCCCTTCCATGCGTCTGGCACCACCCAGCAATGTGGGGCATGTGGTCCTCTTTGGGCCTACTAAGCATTATACAGTGGGTTGTTGGGAGACTGTACACGCAGTTATATTCCTGGGCCATTAGGTAGGATGCAGGTTCACCTCTCCCTTCGTTACAGTGCATATAGTACTTGCCACGAAAAACCATAGAGTGTGAAGCGAGCTCCCCCGAGGCAACCAGGGACCTCTGCCTGCACAGACAAATGTCTCAGGGGTGTGGGAAGACCCTGTGTCTCACTTCTCTTTGTCTGGAGCCCTCTGAGCTTCCTGATCCCCACGGACAGAGCACCAGGTACGTGGGCACCTGCCCAATTCAAGAGACAGGGGATGCAGGGTGGACGGTAGCTCACCTTTCCTACCCCAATGAGGTGTTGTGGTACAGCTTCCGGGCCTGGTTGGTGCATGGAAACTGACAGTTAAAACCTGGGGCTGCCACTGAGAGGAGAGAGCCGCTGATGCGACTTTTCAGCGTGGCATCTCTCGGCTGAGCATCACAATGGGAACACACACGCTTCTGACATGGCAGTTCACTGCCACGCGTGCTTCTGCCTTCCTTGGCGTAACGAAGGCCAGACAGGGCCTCCCAGACGGGGTTCCCTCGAGGTGACCCCAGCAGGGAGACTCACACCGCTGTTCTTCTTGGTGCCTTTAGAGTGCACGATCAAGGTTGTGTGGGGGTTTCAGGGGCAAGATACAGTGCTCTCCACACACTGGTCTTCACAGAGGACCGGAGCAGTAAGTACAAATTCCCATGCACTGGGAGACATCAAAGGGGTGTGCCCTAGTGACCTCTACTATACCTGGATGAAACGAAGATAAACAAAAGAGGGTGGTATATAGTAGGGATAAATCTTCTACAATTTATTGCCTCAGGGAAAACATGGATTGATCACAATGTCCTGTATTTCTTTGCACAGACATTTTCCTTATTCTGTTTATGAAAAACAATGTCCCACACCTCTATTTAGTTGCACGTGAAGTTGGAATTAATCATATAAGTATACAAATCTTCAATACATACACAAATACCTGTATATCACATCACATCACATAACGAACAGTATGCTAGATTACTGGCTGTACCAATCAAATTTGTCAGAGAACCGCCTCACTTTAGTCTTCCAGAATATTTCTCAATATGTAGCTGTAAGTCCTTTCTTTGAGAGCACATTCCACACAAGAGGTTGTTCCACTAAGAAATACATAGAGAGGGCACTCTTGTCTCAAGGTTATTCAGTGTGAGTTCTGTGTATTTATGAAGCTTATTACTAAATTCAAGAACCCCTCTTGAAGGCTGTTGACGCATTCAGCATCCGTAAAGTATGGGAGGCAATGAATTGTTCACTATGCGCTTAGTGGGGTAAAAGAAGTAAAAAGCACAGAGGGCTCACCATGCGCTAGTTGCCCAATAAAAGTGGGAATGCAAAAGTGCTCCTCATGCGTTATTTTGGAAGATCTGTTAGCCTCAGCCCCATGTCAATTCTGCTGGTGCAGTGGCTCTGGTAAGGGGTAAGTCAGTAGCCCCTGGAGAATACTTGCAGTTGGGGGCAAAGCAGGCAGGCCAGTACACCAGTGCAAAAATTGTGGTTCCTCCTGGCAGTCCCACATGATCTGGTGACCCACAGTCAAAGAGCAGCAGGACAGCAAGCAGAAAAGCAATCCAGTGAGTCCTTTAGGTCACCTAGGAGAAGGCAGGACAACAACAGAAGGTCCTTCCAGAAGAGTCCTTGGTGCAGTTCAGCAGTCCTTCCTACAGAGGTTCAGTTCCAGTTTCAAAAGCGCTCTAAAATCATTGGGTCGGAGCTTCTGTACTTATACTCAAAAAATGTCTTGGGTCAGAGGTCACCTCAAAGGAACCCTTTCAAGTGAATCACAACCCCTTTCAACCCAGCCATGCCTGGAGACATCAGTAGGGGGTAATCAGAACATTGTGTGAGGGCAGGACACAGCCTATTGACATGTAAATTGTGAATGACCCTCCCTTTCCCCAGCCCGGGATGACTATCAGTATGCAGATGCCTCTTCTGTCACACCAAGACCCTCCTGTGTTATGGCTGTCTGGAAAGTGTGTACCATGTGTAGCTCTCACTCTGCCCTAGGATTACATTGGAGTCACTAGAGTTATAAGCAAAGAGAAATGCCCACTTTCTAAAAGTGGCATTTCTAAACCTGTAATGTAAAGTCTTACTACACCAGTAAGCAGGATTTCTCACTACCATTTCAAATATACCAAATGTGCCCACGCTACTCCTCACAGATCAGAAATTACTACTTAGACATATATAAAGGAATTCCCAATGCAGACCTATGAGAGGAGCAGCACTCACTGTAGTGAAAAGCAAAATAGGCTGTTTGTGAGTACTAAGACATGTAACACATTAAAGTACATGTCCTACCTTCTATATGCGCAGCACCCTAGCCATAGGGCTATCTGGGCCTACCTTAGGGGAGAGTTAGGTGTAGTAAAAGGAGACTTTAGGCCTTGGCAAGTAGTGTGACTTGCTAGGTCAATGTGGCATTAAACTGCACATGCAGGCACTGCAGTGGCAGGCCAAAGACAGGTTTGAAAGGCTAATTCTGTGGGAGGCACCGTCAGCACTCAGGCCTGCTAGTAGCATTTAATATACATGCCTTGGGTAAATGGTATACCACTTTACAAAGGACTTACAGGCAAATGAAATCAGCCAAACAGATGTAAGCCAATTATACCAAGTGTTAGGGGTGAGAGCACATGCACTTTATTACTGATTAGCAGTGGTTAAGTACCTAGAGTCCTAGAGCCAACAAAAAGAGGGTCAGAAAAATAGAAGTAGAAAGGCAAAATGTGTGGGGGTGACCCTGCAGAAAGGGCCATTTCCAACAGTTACCATTTATTTGATACTTTTCCACCCCAGGTACTAATTTTGCCTCAGTGTAATAGGTTAATGACTGATAATTGTAAAATGCTCACCTGCCATAAACAATGTATCCATGCTGTCTCTAGGTAGCCTTGCTTAGATGCAGAAAGGTACCATCAATTATTTATTTATGCTCAAATTTTCAGTCATACTTTTCAAACAGTATTTTAATTTTGGTTCATTTGTTTTCTATTGCTGTTGTCTGTGGGAGGTCTTTCTAAAAGTCAGTGGCCAAGCTAACCCTGCTCTCACCTGCCAGAGTCAACTTTATGCAAATTATGCCAGTCTTATGTTGCACTGAAAACAACCCTGATTCTATATGAATAGCTGCTGTACCTACCCTGAATGGTAGCCATAGAATGTGACACAATTCCTATCCAGCAGTTTTACTGATATTCACAGATGGCCTCTGTAGCCAATTCTGGTCCAGATCAGTAGCTGTGGCACACAGCAGACAGGCTTAAGTGGACAACATGTAAAGCATTTGGAAGTACCAAATACAGTTAACAAGTCAAAAATGCAATACAATAAAAACATGCTCCAATGTGTAAAAATAGAATAAAATGTATTAATGTATTAAACAAAGTGACACCAAAATGACCACACTCCAATAATAGGAACCGAAAATATGAATTTTTAAAGATTTGATAGAAAAAGATCTAAGAAAAGTTAAAGCACCTATAGAAAGTACTCACGTATGACTAGCACCTGGGCGTGATTTCAGGCCGACTATGATGGAATGCGGGTTGGATACACCAAGTGGGTTGTCCTGGCCAAATATCTTATCTTATCTTTTGACTTAGTCTCTGAAATGAAAACAAAATCTTTCAACGAAACAAGGTTGCAGACTATACCTGAGGAATATAAGACAAAGGCCTGCTGAAGCTACTGGGTATGGGTGGGAGAAGCTCTGAGTGGTAAAAGTTCACATTTCAAATCCAGGTACGGCTGCTTATTGGCATGACACTTTTCTCACCTTTGCCAGGTTATTATTTCTTTGTTCAAACTAAAGGCCTCATTACGACATCGGGGACGCAACCACTGGGCCACAAATGCTGCAGGAAGGATGCCACCGCCATGCTGGTGGCATCCCCCCAGTCGTATTGCAATGTTCCCGCCAGGCTGGCTGCCGGGAACAATGTATTATGACGTTCTCACTGGGCTGACCAGCAGGAACAGTTTTACGGTATTGAAGCTGAGGCCAATACAGTATCTCACCAGCACCCTTGTAAGCAGACAGTGCACATTCCAAGGGTGCTGGGCAGGGACCCCCCTGTGGCCCATGGCACTGGCTTGCTGCCAGCGTTTCCATGAGGGGGTGACCACCAAGGAAAGGCTGGTGAAAAGCTGAGTTGCAGTCAGCACAGCAGTACTGAGTTCAGCGCCGCCATGGCTGGCCACCACTCAGACCACTGTCTAACTGTCAGGAACCATGTTCCTGGCGCTGATGGAGGTCTTTAAGTGGTCCCCCTCACCAGCGTCATAATGTGGTGGTGGGACTGCAGGGAGTGCAATGGTCCCACCGCTACTGCTAGTGTGGCGGTCTCAAGACTGCCACACTTGTAATGAGACCCTTAGTTTCTTTTTCAGAGCTCCGAAACCCGCAACGGGCAAGGCTGCAGGCTGTATCCAGGATAAGTCGAACCAAAGTCTGATGGGCTTACTGCAAGGGTCCACTGAAAAGGCTTTTGAAGTGAAAGAAAATGCAGAGCATGACCAACTTACTTTTCTTTCCCAATGAGGTCACCCCTTCAGCAGATTGACTTGGGTGTTTGGTCACAGTTTACCAGAGGTCTGAAATCCCACTTTTCACAGATTATTGAAGAAGTCCAGCTGGACACAGCCAAGGGTCACAATACCTTAGGGATAGGACGAACGAGTCAGGACTCAGTCCAGTAGAGGCGACCAGCAGTGTCCGGTCCAGATACAGTTGCAACTAGTCAGGAGGACACTTCAAGAAAAGGGCCTCTTACAGCTTGTTGTATCCCTATAGCCACACAGGCAGTCAGCCAGCTGACCCTTGGAGTCTACAATTATGTCTGGGATACAAAATGGAGCAGGTCCAGCTCTTCAGGCATCCTCACAGGTCTCAACCAATAGGTGCAGTCCATCTTCCATTCTTCCATATTTCCAGACACGGTTCTGAGGAGCTGAGAGTAAGGGGCCTGCTCACTCACAGTAGCTTTCAATAGCTAGTGGGTGGGGCTGACTTTTTGTAATCATTAGGGAAAAAATTTCCAGAGACATTTGCACAACGTTTGCAGTACATCCTAGTTCTTTAACTGCAAACTCGTCTGAGGCACTATTCTACAGGAATCCAAGATAGTACAGGCCTTCTCCCCTTGGAGGGAGTTTGTGTGTCAGTCAGGTTTTTGTTTAGGGAAAAGTCCCTTTAGCCTTAGCTGTCCCAATCTCGTTCTAATACCAGCACCATTTCCCAAAAAACAAAGGCTTCTTCTTTAAGTCTCTCCTTACACTAAACTATGGATGTACAGGCTTCACCTCTGTACCCTTCATGTTAACGAAGTTCCTGGAATCTCCCCAGCATGTCCTTCTTGAGCTGATATAGATCACCTGCCACACACCCAGCCCACTCTATCACCAGGCTTAAGCCATTATCTTTCTATAGGAGTAGCTTTTACACCTTAATAAGGTCAGCTGCTGGTAGGCTAATGCAAGTTAGCTCATAAAAGTTCACACATGGTAAAAGTAACTCTATAAAACTTCCTATAAGGACTATATAGAGGTGACTTAATAATATTTAAAAGATAGGTTTTTCCCTGTCAAAAAGTGTTATTGAAATGGGATCGTGCTGCAAGTTTAAACTGGAGCAGTCAGTCTACGATGCTAAGCCTAAAGCCATATTTTCCTTGCCACACTAGTGTATGACACAATAGGTGCTGCAGTCCACAAGTGACATTTAACTTTCCATATAATGGAACTAGTTATTAGATCATATGCTACGTCCTTACAAGAGAGTTAAATATGCCAATCAAGGAAAAGCCAAGTTTTAGATGTTTTAGGCATTAGAGGATATACACTGGGCAGTGGACGACAGCAGCCCAGTGTACAGAGTCTAAAAGTCATAAATTAAATTCAGCAAAAAGTGGGTGAGACCACATAAAAAGAAGCATTTTCACATAGCTGGACTACAGCAAAGGATGACAGTGAGTGTAGGATAGAGAGAGAAGCGGAATGAATTGAATGAACATTATTGTTTAGGAAGAGAAGAAGCCCAAAATTGGAAACAAGTGTTCATATATGAGAGAGAGCAACCTGGTATGAGAAATTTGATATCACCTGGAGGTCAATATATATGGCTTGAGAATTAAGTGGAAATGAGAAAAAGTGTGGTTGACTATTGTGTGAGTGGAATGCATGTTTTGTTGGGATTTGAAGGTGACTAGCTATGAAGAGTTTTGAAAAGGGTCAGGTAACAAAAGTGCAAGCAACCTATGATTGTAATTGGGGAAAATTATTCTAATGAAGGAGTTTGCCAAGGGCCTACTTATCTGGTGTGTCGTAGCCAAGGTTCATAATGTTTTCCATTTTTTCTTCTGTATACACTAAGGACCTCATTACGACTCTGGCGGTCTTCAGACTCGGAGTGGCATTAGGACCGCCACAGCTTTGACGGTCCACACGCCAAATTATTGCCCTCATTATGACATTGGCGGTATTTTCCAATTACTGCCGTTGTGACAGCTGTCAACATGCTGCTGCTCAGGCGAAAATCCGTCCGCAAGATTATGACATACACACACAAAACTGACAGAAACCAGCCACAATCACAAATCCGCCAGACTCAACGAACACGATAAACTGTCGGAACTAGCACCCATACCCAGCAAAACAATGGCCTCCAAATAATGACTCACGAATCACCACAGCGGACATTCAACGGCGGTAAACTATTGGCAGTGGACACCACCGCTACGGAAATGGCCACCCAAAAACAAAACAAGACAACATTGGCCAGTCTAAAAAACCCACACCGGACAGGAATACACACACCCCACACACCCACCAACAGCACTATAAAACATCCCCCCCATTCACCCACAATCTTTTGAAAAACAAGAAGAATGCAATACCTTGCCAGGCCAATCCTAGAGATAACTGCACACAGACAACAACTACCCATTCATCCGTCACGCACCACACACCCCACCATATCACTCAACACCCTCTGCACAACACACACACCACAGAACACCCATGTCCCCACAAAGGCAGCCCTGTTTCACTGATGAGGAGTTACGGGTGATAGTGGATGAAATAGTCAGGGTAGAGACACAGCTGTCTGGAGCACAGGTACAGCAGATCTCCATTGCCAGGAAGTTGGAGCTATGGTGAAGGATTGTGGCCAGGGTGAACGTTGTGGGAACAAACCAACGCATAAGGGACGACATAAGGAAGAGGTGGAATGACCTACAGGGGAAGGTGCATTCCATTGCAGCAAGGCACCATCTCGCCATAAGGAGGACTGGTGGTGGACCCCCAAAGTTGACAGCATGGGAGGATAAAGTCTTGGCAATACTACATCCTGAGGGCCTCAGTGGAGTAGCCGGAGGCCTGGACACTGGCGAGTCACCATTACCAACCTACCACCACCCATACCTGTATGCTATGTCACCCCCTCACCCTGACTCCCTTCATCCCACTCCATCCCACACAGTGCACCACCCCAATTACCACACCTAAATGTCTACACCTGCATGCCATACCCACTGCAAGCACATCCCTCCCAGCTCAGCATGCACACCCACCAGCAATGCATGGACAGCATGTAGAACTACCAGTCCCACCATCCATCACCATACACTACCAAAGGTGGGAGAACAACACCAATATCATTAAGAAAGGTAGGAATTCTGAACGTGTGACAGAAAATCACCCTGACAAACCACTTACATCCCCACAGGTGCACCAGGCAATTTCAGCGGCAAGGAGGTGCCACGGCAACCCAGTCCACAACCAGATGATGCCCTCAGTGATGACAGCCACTCTGGAGGACGTGATCTGGATGAACTCCTTGGCACATCTGGAACCATAGGTCAGTCGGTTACCACATCTCACAGCCAGTCCACCACAGGACCCCACCCCCCAGACTCAAACACCACAGCAGACAGCCAACGCCCCCAAACCTCTGTCCCTAGGACACATCAATCAGTAGTGTGCCCACCTGAACAGGGACCTGAGTCGACACCACACAGGCAAGACAATGAAGGTCCTGGTGTAAGTGGGAGTGGGCACACCATTCAGGGGACAGAGGCATAGAGGGCCAGGGACATTCGGATGACAGCTGTGCACCAGGGGAAGCTAGGCCCAAGTAACCGACTGACCAGGAGGCACTCACAAATATCCTAGGGGTATGCCAACAATTCCAGGACATAATGGGTCAGGTGCTCAACATCATGCAGAAGAACCAGCGGCTGCAGGGGAAACACCACCAGGAAGTCATGCAACAATTACAGGCCTTGAATACCACCATGGCCTCCATTGCAAGGGCTCTGAGTGACATGGCGAACATCATGCGTGGTACACAACACACCAGTGGGCCCCTACCACCAGCCAGTGTACTAACCAGCCCTCCACATCTGCTGCAGCTAGTGGACAGGAG
Source organism: Pleurodeles waltl (assembly GCF_031143425.1). Classification (NCBI taxonomy): domain Eukaryota; kingdom Metazoa; phylum Chordata; class Amphibia; order Caudata; family Salamandridae; genus Pleurodeles; species Pleurodeles waltl. The sequence continues at coordinate 199,351,244 of NC_090449.1, forward strand.
GCCCTGCCACACGACTCACAGGCCACCAGCACCCCTCCACCCTGCAGAAGGTGAACCACCCCGCAAACATTCCCTGCGACCCAGACAGACACCAGAAACAGTTGCAAAGACTACCACCAGGGAATGAGCCCCTCCAGAATGTCCCCCTTGTGTTCCACTGATTCATCTTGTTCACTTTGGACTGCCATTGCTCCTCCACCTATGGCCCCATGGACACTGGACCTGTGCTACAAACAGACTGGGCAATTACACTGGAGTTTTCCCACACATTACCCCACTCTATTGCAATTTCCATTGTTTTTGTAAAAGTCAAATAAACACCCTTGACCACAACTAGAGTAATAGTGCTTTATCAGTAAGAAATGTGCAATGTATTGAACTGTAGTGAACTTCATTATCCTGTGCAAATGTCCTGTAATGTGTTAATCCATTCAACAAATGTGTTCCAGCAGTCTGTAGACATCAAATCAGTACACTGTTGTGACCACACCAACATCTGCAATAAAGGAAGGCATAGATGACAGTCAATTGGGTTGCAAAGGTAGTGATTGGCACAACACAACAGCCACACAGTACTTTGCTAAAATGGAGACATGCATAGATCAACAGTCTTACCTGAGTGTCATTGGAAGTACTGCTGAATGATATGTATACTGTTGTTCACATCCTCGTCCTCTTCCTCCTCCTCACTGTCCTCAGTGTCCACTGTTGCCCTGGGTGCATTGTCATCCCCCTACTCCTGCAGATGCGGTAAATAGTGACTGAGAGCCAAATTGTGCAGCAGACCACCACAATCTGGCAGACCTTCTCAGGGGAGTAGCATAGGGATCCACTTGTCGAATGGACGCACTTTAACCTGGCTTTCAGGAGACGGCAAGTGCATTCCACAATCCTCCTGGTACGCCCATGTGCATCATTATACCGATTTTCAGCCCCTGTTCTCAGACTCCTAACAGGGGTCAACAGCCAGGACAGGTTTGGGTAGCTGGAGTCACTTGGAAGAAGTGAGTAACACACATTAGCCATGCACAATGGCATGAGTTATGACTCCAGGAGGCATACACTGACATACATTGGGTGGGGACTCAAGCTCACCAATGAGCCACACTCTGTGCCTCTGTAGTTGTGCCATCACCTGTGGGAAACAGCTATTCCTCAAGACATAGACATCATGCACAGATCCAGGATACTTGGCAGTGACGTGGGAGATGTACTGGTCAGCAAGGCACACCATCTGGACATTGAGAGAGTGGAAACTCTTCCTGTTCCCCTACATCTGTTCATTTGCCCTGGGAGGGACTAAGGCAATATGGGACCCGTCAATGGCCCCAATTATATGTGGTTTGCGTCCCATGGTATAGAATCCAGCCTTCACAGTGGGTAAATCATTAACCTGGGGGAATGTGATGTAGCTGCTCATGTGTTTGAGCAATACAAAAACAACAGAAGATGGACGGAATGCAGAACAAATCAAATATTCACCCCCAGTCATAGATCTGGGTTTAATCCATCAGTTTTTTTGCTTGCCATGCCATTCCAGCTCAGACCCAGCCATATGCAAATCAGTCTTGACCCTGTTCCCCATGGGAACAGTCCAGCCCGAACTGCCAGGCCAGGGCCTTCCTGGACCAGAAACAAGCATCCTGGGACCGGTTTCACGGAATCACCCTTCATCTGCCAGGCTATCTTGAATCTGGTGGCATAGCAAGCACGGGACCCACGCCTGGGCATACCATTCCCACTTGGGGTGACAAATGCAAAAACAACAGACGATGCACGGAATGCAGAACAAATCAAACATTCACCCCCAGTCACAGATCTGGGTTTAATCCATCAGTTTATTTGCTCACCATGTCATTCCAGTTTGGGCCCAGCCGTTTGCAAATCAGTCTTAACCCTGTTCCCCATGGGAACAGTCCAGCCCGAACTGCCAGACCAGGTCATCCCTGGACCAGAAACAAGCATCCTGGGACTGGTTTTGGGGTATTTGAGCAAGGCAGCCAAAATCCTTTCAAGCACAATCGAGAACATCGGCTGTGACATTCCTGCAGCCAAGCCCACTGTCACCTGGAAAGAACCAGTTGCTAGATAATGGAGCACTGACAGTACCTGCGCAAGTGGGGGAATTTCTGTGGTGCAACAGATAGCAGGTATCAGATCAGGGCTGGCACAGACAAACACAGGCACCACACTCTACAAGTACACACACAGCGACACACAGATGCACATTCAACAACAGCCACTGCCTCCACTGCCTCCCCCTCATCCTCCTCCCTCACAGTCAAATCAGCACACACCCCTGCATGCACTGCATCAACAGTCCCAGATCCTGCCACCTGTATAGCCTTGCCTACAGTCACCACAACAGCAGAACTTCAGACATGCACCCCACACCACATGTGCAGTCAACAACACTACCATCACCACCTCATTCAGCACACTCACATCAGTTGCAGACACCACCACAAGATACATCCACACATCCTGTTTGTCTTCCCCCACCCTGTCTGCCCCCCCCTCCAAAGACACATAAACTCTCTCATTCAGACACCCAACAGCCATCCACCTCACACAGTTACACTGCCCATGTGCCTGCACCCAAGTCCGGCACACCTCCTCCTCCTACAACCACTTCCTCTACCTCCACTCCTATTCCTCGTTCCACACCCCCACTGGTCCTAAGTAGATTTTCCTTTCCCGCCTTAACCTCTTCCCTACCCCAACCCTCCCTCCTGCCCGTAAGAGGAAAGTCCCCTCCCCCAGCCCAGTCCCTCCACCTCTGTTTCCACTCCTGTTCATCTCTTTAAGAGTTCCCCCGCCACTAAGGGGAACAAGAGTTGCACTCTGGCCTCCCGTCCCAAGGCCATTCCTCCGCCCCATACCCAGAAGGGCAAGGACCCGCCCCCTCCCAAACCCAAACCAAAGGACCCCCCTCCCAAGAAACCCAAGCAACACCCCCACCCACCCCTGCCCCCTGAGGTGCCTGCCTGTCATCTACATGATGCCCCTGCCCAGTGGAGTGCCCAGGTTGTCGGGAGTCAAGTTGGGCTTTGGACGTTGCCCTGTGGACATTTGAAAACTTTGGACTGGACAATGGCCCTGCCTGTGAATATGTATATATTTATTTATTTGAATTTGATCTAGTTGTCCAACATGATTATAGTGGTTGGACCAGAGGTATGTGTCCTAGCTTTATTTGCTCCTGGGTTCTGTTACTGTCGATTCACTCTGCAGATTGTTCTGGGTGTGTGGTGTCTGTGTATGGTGTGTGTGTTGTGCGTATGTGTGTCATACTCCCCTCTCTCCCTTGTGTGGTAGGCAGCTGTACTCACTGTTGTCGTCTTCGTCGACGTTGGTGCTCCTGGACCGCCATTGCGTGGTACAGCATCGGGATGACTTCCAGTTCTGGTTCTGTGGCGGCCATGGAGTCCTCTGTGTCCCTGGAGGTGAGTGTCTCGTTTTATATGATGTGTTTCCACCAGGCTTTTGATGGCGGTACTAACGCCCTGGAAATCCTGGCGGTTTGTTATGTCGTAATATGGCGGTCGGATCCTTGTCTTCCTCCTGCCTGTAGGTGGCTACCACCATGGTCAGTGGTCGTACCGCACTGGCGGTTGGTGTGGTACATTGGCTGAATGTGGGAGGGATCACTGCCATGGTCATGATTTGGCGGCCATTACCGCCAGCCTGGCCATGGTGCTGCCTCCATCGCCGGTGTGGCGGCCACCTGACTGCCAATGTCATAATGAGGGCCTATGACTTTGGCAGTCAGACTGACAAAGGTTTGCCGTCCCCACCTCGAAGATGGTTCCCGATGGCATGACAGCGGTCAGACTTGTAATCAGCCATGGCGGCGCTGAACTCAGCTTTGCCATGCTGATTACAACCCCCATAATGCATGTAGTGGGCAGTGCAGAGGCCCCCCTGCCCAGCACCGTGGTCGGCCCCCTCTGTGCTACGAGATAAGACTCAGCTCCTATAAGGGAGTCAAGTCTAAGTTGTAGCGCTGTTCTCAACGTACTGACCGGCGGGAACGCTCTATTACAAGGTTTCAAGCCGGTCATCCAGGTCAGGCCGACAGAAACTTTGTCATAGGGCACTGTCCCGTGTTGATTCCGCCAAACTCATAATGAGCCCCTAAGTACCATAAGGTAAACCAGACATCCACCAATATGCCAGTAAATGCTTTACTTAAACTCCAATATGCCAGTAAATGCTTTACTTAAACCTGATTATTTCCCCGAGTACCATTTAATAGCATGATTTGCCATAGTTATTCTCTGTATGAAAATTAATGTTATTATGTTTCCACATTTTCTGACTGTGAGTGCGGCTCTGCACCAGAGACCACATCACATGCATGGACACAAACTTTCACAAAAACAGTCATACATATACAGATAAACATACCCAGGCATAAAAACAAATAGAGAGCTGTATTTGCCTTCTCCCCCAAATACCTTTCTCCTAACTGTATAGCATTGGTGGTTCTCTTGTAGAACTCCATCTCCCTTGTCCCGGTGGGATGAGACAACTGCCACATGGTGTAGTGGCAAATGGCTTTCCAGTGCATCACTAGAACCCACACTATCTTAAAGACAATTGGGAAAGGCCGGGGGCAGGGGCATGGGAGGGCAGCCAGTACGGCAAGGACAGGCAGACGTGCTGTTGATTTTGCCACCCAAGCCTTATTCCCCATAGAGATCAGTCTGGCAGGCTTTTTTGTCAGATGCAGCCAATGAGGAGTGTGAAGCTGAGAACATCTTCCAGTGTGCCAAGAGTGAAGTCATTCACAGCCCTCCGTACAAGGAAAACCCTTTCCCCGGCACTTACCACCACATTTTCCTTATGCAGAAAAGGCTGCTGCTGAATGTGCCCTTGGTCCACATATGGGCATTGTGCTTGTACTTAAGTAGAAGTGTCTAAGCTGAGGGCATCAGCAATGCCTTTTTAGGCTGTACGTGTTTAAGATGTCTGATATGAATATAAACAAAAAATCCTCGATGTAGTGTTATTGTCAATGGATTAATTGATCTTTGCTGTCTTTGTCAATCACAACAATACATAACTCGTTGTCTAGCCACATACATGTTCATTTTTTTTAATACCCGTATTTGGACAGTTCTTCGAAAATGCTGGAAACGAACCACAACTGATCGATTGCCTTATCAATGGGATGTGGTTAATTATTGGCACGTTTTCTAATGTAAATGTGTTATTGGCTGAGTACTTCTCATTTTGTATGTTTGCTTTCTATGAAGGTGGTGCGACTGTTACCACTTTTTCAGAATTGGAAATATCAGTCATCCTAAAGGCTTTTCACCATATTAAAACCTATGTTTGTCTGATTCTTTTGAGCAGTTAGCAGTTTCTGACGTAAGTACACAGTTTAGACATTCTAAACCACATGATTTTTCTCAGCCAGCAATTACCACTCTTGGAGGGATAAATGATATTTTTTGAAGTACACCATTAGTAAGATCTTGACAGTGTGATGCTGCCCTTTAATGTCCTTTGATTAAAATCCAAATGCAAAAACCAGTCATTACATTATTCCAATTCACTTGTGTTATTGTTCAGAACAGTAAATGTCGTAATGTTAAAAACAAATCGCAGAGATCCGCGATGGAGCAGCCAGCTGAAAATAAAAAAACAAGGTTGATGTGACTGAATGATTGAATTCGGAGCTCTAAATATTAGAAGTGTGTGTTCTCTCTTTAAAATATTTGGAGCAAACATATACTACATTTTAAGTAAAGCAGAAAATACTTATCATTTTATTTTGAATTTTATAAACATTTTTACTCGACAATGTTGTGTTGTAGTAGATTGTAGGCTTTGGGATCCTCTTTTCAACATCTTCAAGTTTTTTGACAAAAATACCCTGCAGTAATTTATCCAAATGGCGCCTCTGCCTTTGATTGAGTAGGGTTAGAAAACCAGGAGGGAAATGGAGCACAAATCCTGGTCACAACCTCCCATCAAACTTTCATAAACAGCAAACGTGACCAGAAAATATGACAACTACAGCTAGGGCATCTACTCCCCTCTAATATTGTGGTCCTGACAGGGAAAAACATTAACTCGCAAATAAATATGATTTTATCAGTGCATCTCCTACTAACGGTGCTCTGTTTACATATTAGGAAGTTACCAACCGCAGTACTTAATCTGAGCCGGTGGTTGAAGGTGAGGCCCCATGGCACACATTTTTTTCTCATCAGACTTTGACCCAGAGTAAGAGAGTAAAGAAGAAGAAGAAAGAGAACAACGGAAAAGCAGTGACAAAGGGATAACTCAGACATGACACAGAACCTGCAGGAGTGAGATAGAGAAGCAGGGAGTGTCTTGAGGTAGACTGAAAAGGGATGAGATGGAATGAAGATTACGCAGCCTTGGGATTCGACATCTTCTACCTTCAGTAGAGTGGGCCACAGGCTTCTGAGCAAACTTTGGTCCCCCTTTATTTATTCTTTTTCAAATTAAGTACTGGCAACGGGCATACTCGGATATATAATGTATGTGGCCATGACAATCTCACATGTTACTTATTTTGATGCTGTTAATTCTTGTAGGATCAACCTGTAGTTAGTGCTTAGTTTATAAAAAATAAATAGCTAAATAAATAAATGCATGCATAAATATAAATAAATAAGTGTAGAGGTCCAATTTGTTTCTTGGAAGCCTGTCACCTGTGCTGCTGAATAATGGGGCTGCTGATATCAAGGCTGTTTAATCGTGATTTAATCTTTATCATCTTTGTTCCACCATCCTAGACTTCTGTCTGTGTACCTCACACTTGCAGGTTATTTTTTCACCTCTTCTGTTTCCTTTTGCCATTGTTTTCCTATTTTCGCTTTCTTCTTCCTTGCATGCCCTTCTCTTCGTGTTAATTAAAGTCTGATTATCAAAATCAGTTACATCCCCAGTGATAATGCCCGCCACCTCCAACCATGTGCACAAATTAAGCACTGCCTGTAGAATAATGAACAGATTTATTAATTAGCTTCTTATTATGACCTAAAAATACAAGGACCTAGCCACAAAGATACATTTGCACATGAGTAAACCTACGCATATAAATTTGCAATACCTTTACTACTTTTGGCTAATCACCATTTTCGAGTGCAATTTTTTATAACGTGCCGACACTTATATCCCATCCCCCTTAAAACCAGGGGGTGGAGACAAATTTACAAATGTAAAGTTAATACTAATAACTTTTCACACATAGTCAGAAGTCTCTGCCCTCTCCTAATTGATAAAGTAAGGGCAAATTTAAAAAAAGATGGTTAAACTTGTAAAAAAATCAAAATATGTTTGTTAATTATTATTGTAAAATCATTTATATATTTATTTTGAATGTAGAACAGATCCAAAAATAGTATATCGCATTTAATTTAATTTTGAATTACAATTATAATTAATTTGAATATATTCCATTAAATTAAAAATAGTTTTTAGAATTTTTTTTGAAAAAATTCCCACCTAAATGAAAATGTTTATATATAACTATTATGTAGTATAATTACTAAACGTTATGCAGATAAATATTTAAATTAACTTAAATATTTTTAAAAATAGATTCACATGTAATAAAGATTATTCATATATTTTATTTAAAAAATATGTTTTTCTATTTACATGTAGTGTTTTAACAATTATATTTCTCTTTCTCTGCCACTCTGCGGGCCTACTCCTGAAACTAATCTGGGGTGGTTGGCGCCTGCACATCAGCTGGGATACCCTTGTACTCCCTTATGAGCATGGCAGATTCTTCATACTATAATACCTAGCAGCACAATGCCAATTTGACCATCATTGGTTCCACACCGACACACAGGTCCCCTACAATGAACCCGAAATTGTTCAAGCTGCCTGATGCCCCAGGCTTTACTCCTTCTGTTAGGGCTCCCATTGGACCACACAGACATTCAAACTTTATCCAGCACCATTTGGGCATGGAGGAATCTTCTTCATCTGTTGGGGGGCAAATTACTATACTCTCCATCATTGCTGTTGCGGATAATCCCTGGCTCCCTATCACTCAGGAAAAAATAGTCCAGCACACTCTTCCATGTCATGGACTACATACTCTTGGAGAACACTTTCCTACAGACAATGTTATCACCCTATCTGATGACATCTATTTCGCTGCCACCTCCCACATTCCTTATGTGACACATTCACAGTACGCTGCAAGCCACTGTCCTGATATACTCTCTGGCCCCTGTCAAAGCCCCTCCTTTGTCCCTAGTGATCACTGGAGATGAATAATCTCCAAACTGTACCATGCAAATGTTGCCATGCTGGCTCCCCGAAATGGGAAACTTCATAGCACCTGGGAAACTGTTCTGGGGCCCCCGCTCACTGATAAGATATGGTTTGCCTGCTGTGCTCAAACACACCTCATTTCGCGCAGTAACTGCCACAAACTCCTACATTACACATTCCTGAGTAGAGCCTATGTTACACTAAGCACCCTGGTGAAGCTGCATCCCTCAAAACCCTCTAATTGTCCCAAATGTCACATAGCGGGGGCCGACTTTGTCAATGTATCATGGATGTGTGACCTTATTGAACTGTTCTGTATTCTGTATCCGCACTGTATTCTTTCTCCTGACCCAGGTGATAGCCACTGATCTTGCTCCTGACCCGTTGTTAGCGCTACTGGGCTATGTGCAAGACATACCAAAAATTTTCAGCTGTTTTACTGCCATTGCACTGCTTTTAGCCACTCTATTGGGACAGTATATGTCTACCAACTACCAAGGCTTTCTTCAATAGCTTAGTGTTTTGTGACTTCACCCGTGAACTGTATGCATCTTTGCAACCTCCCACATCCAGGCTAAAAGACATCTGGCAACCCCTGCATAAATATCTCTTGATAGGAAAGAATGGCAGCTAAGACTCTTGACCCATAGAGTTGTACCAGAAAGGATTCTCCCCACCTTGTAACCCCTGACTATGACTGTTCCTAGACGCAACCCGCTGCCGTCTATCCCTGACTGCTAACCGCTAGTTTCACCATCTATATCTGACATGATGCACCATTTCTGCTGCACTATCTATTCTTGCGTAAAAAATATTTATATTTCACTTTAAAAAAAAAACCTATATATATATATATATATTATATATATATATATATATATATATATATATATATATATATATATAGTACAGTATTTATTGTATCCTTAGTCCCTATGTGATGTTATTTTTAGTTCCTCCATTATCTTCTATCGGACGATGTTGCTGTACCAGTGGCTGGCAATGTGCGGTGGTGGACAGATTTGACCTGAACTATATTTGTTAGTGTTTTAAGACATTTTTGGCTTTAGTTGTTTTAGGTGTGCAGTTTGTGAATAGGAATGGGCCTACTTTTTTGTAGATGGTGCATGTCCCTCCCTAAACCCCTGTCTAGTCCTCCCTAAACCCCTCGTTAGTTTTACATAAACCCTTCCCATGTTGTAGTACGCATACCCAGTTTTCCAGACAGTTTCACATTTCCCTTCCACATTTACTACAAAAAATATACTTATATGACTTGAATTCTCTGCAGTCGGGCCAGAAATCTCCACACATAAAAAACAAGAGTAGCAGTATTGGAGACCTCCCCATCTAGGTTTGTAAATAGCATTTTATAGTATGTGAGTAGTGCTATAGTAGTACTACGAAACGTAGTACAAAATGTAGTTTGTGAATAGGTGCTAAAGCTCTTCTGAATTACCATGTTCTTTCTGTGCAAAAGAGAGGTGTTGCACAAGTACATGTTGTTAGACCTGGCATCAGTGGCATGGTCTCCCTTAACCTTTTTGCCTTCAGACCTCCTGTTTTTTTACCTATTTTTCTGTCCTTTAGGAATCTGTTGACTTTTCCACTGCTGACCAGTTCTAAAGTGCAAGTCTTTTGTCCTCTAAAACATGGTAACATTGGCTTTACCACGATTGGCACATTTAATTTACTTGTATGTCCTTTGTAAAGTGCACATGATGTGCCCATGTCCTGTAAATTAAATGCTTCAGCACTGATTGTGCCACCCACTATATAACCTCTCAAACATGTTTCAGGCCTGCCACTGTAGAGCCTGTGTGTGCAGTTTTAAACTATGATTTCGATCTGGCAAGTGTACCCAGGCCCAAACCTTCCCTTTATTTGCATGTATTTCACCCCTAAGTTAGGCCCTAGTTAGCCCCAAAGGCAGGGTGCAGTGTACATAAAAGGTTGGCCATGTACGTTTTAAGTTTAGCATGCCCAAGTAGTGAAAAACTGTTAAATTCGTTTTTCACTATTGCAAGGCCTATCCCTTCCGTAAAATAGCATTGGGGTTGCCCTAAAAGGTCTTTTAAGGATAACTCCCAAATGGTAACAGATAGAAATATGGAGTTTGGTGTTCATGGAGTCATAATTTAAAATCACAACTGATGGTGAAGTCGGATTTTTAATTGTAAGTCTGAAAATGCCACTTTTAGAAAGTTGCAAACAGAACAGTTGATGGACGGACTGCAGAACAAATCAAACATTCACCCCTAGTCACAGATCTGGGTTTAATCCATCAGTTTTTTTGCTCACCATGCCATTCCAGTTTGGACCCAGCCATATGCAAATAGGTCTTGACCCTGTTCCCCATGGGAACAGTCTAGCCCGAACTGCCAGACCAGGTCCTCCCTGAACCAGAAACAAGCATCCTGGGACCGGTTTCGGGGTATCACCCCTCTACAACCAGGCTAGCTTGAATCTGGTGGCATAGTGAGCACAGGACCCACGTCTGGGCATACCCTTCCCACTTGGGGCGACAAATGCCAAAAAACTGTTGGTGGGCGGAATGCAGAACAAATCAAACATTCATCCCCAGTCACAGATCTGGGTTTAATCCATCCGTTTTTTGCTTTTAGAAAGTTGACATTTTCTTACTTTAGTCATTCTGTGCCTCTGCCTGTCTCTGAATACACGTCTGGGGTAGATGACAGCTGGACTTTATGCATTTCCGCATTCCCACTAGACAGGCGCACACAAAGGGAGCTTAGGTGTGGCATTAGCATATTGATGGCCCATCACCAGGGTAATTGGTCTTCTTGGGCTAGGTGAGAGGGAGTAGCTGACACTTACTTCTGAATAGAGTTGTGCCTCTCCCACACACAGGGCTGCATAACCCCCTGCGTAGTGTCTGGTGCCAGAGAGAGCAGGAAAGGGTCCCTGTGGACTTCAAAGAAAGGTCTGGAGATTTCTTCCACCTTCCAGAACCTGGGCACCAAAGTATAAATCCTGGAACCCAAACCCCACCAAATGAGAACTCTACTGGGACAAGGAGACTGTACCAGGAAGAAGGACTGCTGTGCTGCCTGGAAGGACTGACACTCCACTCTGCATTGCTGTGTTGGCCTACTGTTGCTCTGTGCTGGACTGTAGAAGAGACTGCCACCTTGCTGCTGCACTGTGTGTTGGCCTGTTGCCTCGGTCCTGCAGGAGAGGGACTGGAGTCTATCAACTTTCCTTGCTTCCCCCAAGAGTCTCCATGGGCTTGCTGGCTTGCCCCCGGTTTTTCACAAGGTCCCTGGGACATCAAGGAACTCCCATTGCGGTTGTGTGCTTCCAACTCCAAAAGCATACCTGGTCACTAAGGACAAGAATGTTTGAGGCCTGCCAAACCCAAAGACCTCAGGCACTAGCCTGTCGGCCCCTCTCTGTGCCACGCAGCGGTGGCACTCCTTCACCTTGCAAGTATCCCTGTATGCGAGGCTGACCTCTCAATCTGTAAATCGGGCCATAGGGGAAAGCCCACCATTACCTGAGTGGCAGGGAAACCTGCAATTGGGAGGATTACCTGGGACTCAACTGCTTGCTGGTTATCTAGCTCAAAGCCGCTCTGGAAGCCCCTGAAGTAGAGTTGCCCGTGCTGAGAAACCCATTCGGACACCACCAACAGGACAGCACCATGGGGGGAGAGGGAATGACTCGCCCCTTTGTCTTTTCACTTCAAACCTGCCTGGTTCCAATGCTCTCCGCAGTGCTCACCATAAGAAATCTTCATTTTATAGTAAATACCCTGATAAAAGCACACAAACTTCTGAACTCTCCAGAAACTATGCTGAATTCCAAGTCCCAACAACGGAAAGCATTTCTGTAACTTAATGCATATCCTATGGTATAATTGGATTTTTGTCACTTTGGTATGGTTTCAACAAGAAAACTACTTTCAATTTTTTTTAAACTTGGTGTTGTGTTCTTTCTGTGGGTTCTTTCACTGTGTTGTTGTAGATAGGTATTGCACACATACTTTACACATCGCCTTTTAAGTTAAGCCTGCCTGTTCTGTGCCAAGATACCAAGGGTGAGCATAGGTTAATTTAGATTGTTTACCTGACTTACAATGACTAGGATTGTGGTCCCTACTTGGACAGGGTGCCTACCCCTGCCAACTAGAGACCCATTTCTAACATGTGTATCGTTTTAAATTGATTCAGAGGTTACTTTCGTGCTGCATATCAAATCTGCATACATCATGTGGTTGAGGGTCAGCATAGGCATAATTTCTGATACATTAATAGTGGTCCTTTTACGAATAACATGCATTGCATGCTCTTTGTAGGGAGATTGTTTTACTATCTCAGGAGTGTCTTATGATAAGGTTCTTAAACCACATTAAACAAAATGCTATTTGTAAAGTCCCTAGCGTTTGTTTTTTTGTTGTTGTCCAGTGACTTTGAGAAATTTCTAATTTATTAGAGTGTGATAGTATTTTTTCATATTTGCGAAGGAATAACCTATCTTGCCACTACACTGGGGTGCGATGTTTTAGCTTTTAAGCCCAAGAAGTGTTTAAAGCAGTTGATATCAGGTCAGATCGAGAGAATGTCGTGCTTTGAAATATGGCATACTGTGTAATGCATATTCTGCTTCAGACCCTTGTGTCAGGGGGCATCTTCTCATTGCATTTCATTTGTATGCATTGAAAGAGAAAAAACTGTGCTCATCAGATTCACAGACATGCTTCTTTAGAGGCGGCTCACTCTTTACAGTGTGCTAAAAGCATATTATTCTCTGCGAGGCTTACCCTGTGTTAGTCGGTATATTTGAGGAGTTCATGATTAACAGTGATTTCATTAAGAAGTTGTATTGACGATGTATTGTGATTTAAAATATCCGACTGTTCCATTCTTTAACAAAACGTAAAAACGAAAACATTCCAAACCAAACCTTTCTGACCGCTGTACAGCAAATGACACCTAGAAATTGCTCATTCTGAGTTTGCCTATAAATCCAGATGGATATTCACTCATACATGCACTCTCTTTTACATGAGCACAGTCTCACCGGCAAGCATGCACACAACATACATTAAAAAGGATTTTATTCTTACCTCAGCTACTAAGGAGGGTCATGTATTTGTACTCCATTTTTTTTATTACACTAACAGTGAATAATATATTATTCATTATTAGTATAATTTTAAAAACTGATTGGAAACAAGGAAGTGGAGCCCCAAGCAACGCCAATAGGACAAGGTACTCCTGTGTTCCTGGCACTGATTTTACAACCTCTGAGGCCAGGGACCACAGAGGCAGTGACAGGGGTCGCTAGGGGCACACTAGGAACTTCAATGACTTCCATGGCTTGGAATGACATCAGAAATCTGGGATTGGTCCACGGTTTATGCATGTTTTCCCCTCATTCTATTCACTTTCTTCAAATTCCTCTAAATTAACATTGGCAAAATGTGAATAGATTTGGCCATGAAGCCCTGCTTATTTGCGAAGGAATGCGCAAAATTGCAATTAGTACTTGGGAGCGTTCTAGCTGTAAACTGCAGGCAGTAAATTACGTAAACATTGGTTATAAATAGTTTAAATAGCTTAATTAACCAAGGTAAATTAAACTCCATAAATGATCGTTTCTAAAAGCTGAAGGTCAGGATGGCAGTGTGGTTGCAGAGGCGGCTGGTGATCCCTGAAGGAGGTGGGGCGTAATACTTGGCATGAGTTAACCTCATTGTTTTGAAATTTTGCCTTGGGTGCCCTCACACTCAAACGCACCCATACACTTACATTGACTGCTCTGTTTTTTTCACTCACAAACACAGTTGCAGGTGTTCACAGTTTCACAATCTCTCACTCTCACAAACACTTGAGTACAGGGGCTCTGAATTGAACTCCTGGGGTGCAGGTGTTTTGCATAAACGAGGCCCCTGTCTATTTAGAAAGGAGGCCCAAAGCTATGTTCTTTCTTAAAGCCATAGAAATATCAAGTGACTTGCAGTATTGTTATTCCGTAAATTAACCTGAGCCCAACCGTCTAGATTTTAATGCTGGGTCCAATGTTTGCAGAGAGGAAAGATCATTTTGGAAGCAGATATATCAACTAATGTGAATTTGGCATTCTGAAATAAACCATTCATTATGTAGTTTGTGATTTGTGTTAGGTTGAATTAGTACAACTGTAATTGTAGAGTTGCAGACTGATGGCGTGTTTTAAATCTGAGGACAACTGCAGCTGCTTTGCCCCTTGTGCAGGATTTCAGATTTTCGAGAGAAAAACATAACAAGCATTTTCAATGCAATGGGTCTTGCGTTTGCTCGAGGTAGAGCTATTGGCGTTGTAAATTCCTAACTGAACTTTTCTTGCCACACAAACTGAAAATCAAAAGTAAAACAGTTGACATAAGTGAGCCGATTTAAAGCGCTGCCGTGAGCACGGAGAGAGACAAAAGGAAAAAGAAGTTCGCTCGCAGTCAAAGTTATCGGAAATAGTACAATTATCCATGTAACAAGGTCAATAGCCAAGGAGGTAACAAAACCGCCCTATTGAGGGACAAATGTAAAGCAGTTACTAACAAAAACAAAGGATTTTTGAAGAGGAGGCCCATGAACAAGTGATAGTGGTGGGCGTGGTCAAAAGCCCAGATACATAACAACACATCGGAAAAGCAACACTTACGCGCTGCTATGCTCGACCTAAAAAACGGCTATAGTCATTAGCTGTTCCATTGAAACAAACATCCTGAAATGTCATTGAAAGGTCACATGAAGGGAATCTTAAAAGAGTCCCTTGTTTTATTACCTGACAGGTATTTTGTTTTGAGATGCTTTAAACACTTTTCCTGGTGCTGTAGAGTAGAGCACTGAAAGGAGGGTATGTAACTGTGGAAAGCTGTTTCAGGCTTCAGAAATAAAATAATTTAATTATAGTCGAGAAATGAGATAGCAAATGTGCTATGAAGAACTGTATAGGATTTTCCAGTAATTTAATGGAGGTGTCTTATAACATAAAAAAGCAATGAGGCTGAAGGTGGATTACACATATCATCAGAACTCAGAGAAGGCTATGTTGGACCTTAATTCACGTTAACCATAGTGTGTTTTTATATTACAGGTTTATTTAAAGCAGTAATATTAAATACTGGCACTTTTATCAAGGGCAGGACTGAAAGTCGCACATTGGTTTCCTTCTTAGATGACTGAGAAAGGGAATTTCAAGGGTAAATCAGTCATTCATTAGTGATGAGGGTTTTGCAAGTTTTAAGAAAATTAGCTACCTCCCACTTTCCAGTTTTTCAGCTATGTGAACCTCTTCCATTCCTAGAATTCAACACACCAACAACTTTGCGTTGCTCTGTGTGGAAATCTCTCCTGCATCATTACTTCAGCCATTGCCTGGCCAGTTCTTCTCACTAAGCATCAAAGGAAATCTCCTGCTTTGAGATAATATTTTGTCCAGAAAACCTGAAAGGCATAGACTGCTGGTAGGAATAGAAAGGTTACCACAGAATTCTTTATAAATCCAAATAGTACAACTTGGCATTCGCCTGGTGGTCCACTTTCCTTTCATAGCTATTGAGTTTTCAGTTCTTTGAAGAAGTAAATGAGGAAGCTCAGCTTCCCAGATGGTGTAAATGAAGAGTGATCTCAGACAAAAATTGTATGCCTTTGAAATGTACTCAGCTAATGTTCCCCAGCATGTTTTTATAGTCCCAAACTAGCATGAGTGTAGCCGATACACCATGCTCTGGGGCAAGGTTGTATGGCTAGCCTCCCTGTGGGATGAACATCCCCTAAGAAGAGTCTAGGAATCACTCTGGATAAACATCTGACTCTGTCCCGCAAGTGAAGAAAGTGTCCAGTTGGGAAGGTGTTATAGTGGCTCCCAGTGGAATCACACAGAACAGCGATTCAAGGGGTGATCCTAGCGTGTTTTGATTACAGGAATACTGTCTATTTATGCAGTACCAAATCAGTGATAAACAGGCTAAAGATTATTCAAGGAGGTGGTGGCTCGTATTGTAGTGGATCCTGTTTAGTTTTAGTGGAAATCAATAGTTTAGCTTAGCCTTCTGGCTTGCAGGCCTGTGCCCCGTCACCTAGTGACTTTTACCCCTACTTAGCCTGCTCTGTTTTAACAAATTTATTACATTATTTCTTCCAAGATGGCTGCTATGTTTATAGTTAGAAAGATGTTTTCATTTCACGGTATCAGTGCCACTCCATGAAGGCATCACTATCAGGGTCAAAGATAAATGAGATACGTAGGTATTCACATCATGTACTTTCCCACTTACGTGTGACAGTAACATGATGTACCTTTTCAGGGAATTGTTTATATAATTGCCACCCCAAGCATGCCTTCATATCTATTGTTTGGGAACATACCTGTGCCAGGGGTTCTACACGATCTGTATAACTACATTGCATGCAAATAGGGTTATCAGAGGGGTTCCTACCAGATGCCATCAACGCTATCTATGTTACGCGTCGCCTTGATGCAGACTCAGCCTTCGTGTCCCCTCGGAGTCTGATCTAGGGACCTCATTCCAAAATAACAAGGGTTGGGGGGTCTTTTTTCATGGACATGGGACTGGCAGAATAGGTTTAACATGCCTAGCTCTCATTAGGTTAGAGATTAGGTTTATTATGTTAGGGTATATTTGGCTATTTCACATCTCATGTTATTACAAGATGGTGGGGGTCTTTCTATTCATGACTCTTGTTTTCACAATTCTGTTTCTTGCATTGTTCATTATCCTAATCATTGGCAATCAGTCTTGTTGATAAAACCTATTGACAGCTTTACTGCATCTCCTTCATTGCCTGTGTGTGACAGAGAAGTACCTCGTGTGAGAAAAGGGTAATCACAATATGGCTAATGCCATAGAAATTCCTGAGAGTGCCAGACAAGCATTAACCCTACACTTAGTAGCGCATGGCTTAACAGAAGAGGGCGGGATGTCACATTCATCGTAGAAGCTAGTGAAGCTTATCAAACAGAAACATTTTACTCCTGGGTCACCTTTCCTTTCCTATCATTCACATTCCACACATACAGAGTTGCACATGTACCACAATGGTATCACGCATAATAGTATTTTAAAAATTCCGATCACTTATCAAGAGCACCACAACTGATTTAATGGTGCCCTACCACACGTAATACAACACCTGAGATTATTAGGTAATGTGGCCTATGTTTGCCACATATACACCTCACCCTGGTGTACAAAACATGCAGTCAGCTGATTTGCGCAATCTACATATTGAGCTAGCAACACTATATAGACGACTTGTTCAGTTCGTAATGCGAACTCTGAACCCAACACCAGCGCGTCCAACACCACCAGCACCTGCACCTGCTGGATATCAATTGACCACTTCTGGGTTTAATTCACAAACAGTACATTCTATCATGGGCAAAGTGCCCACGGAACGATCGTAAATCCCGTTCTGGACAGCCCAGAAAATATTCAGCTAGCAGCTTTGTTTCTACCCATATGGGACCATAGAAAAAACATAGTATTCTCACTATGTGCTTGCCCTTCAGGATGTTTCCCTCAGTAGATGTATGTGCCACACGGGGTAAAGTCTTCGTTGCAATTTATACTACCACACATGGTACCACAACACTTGCCAATTTACCAGAAGTGTTCAAACAAATTCAGTACGAACACAGGACTGCACCAACTCTAGATTTGGGAATGAAATTAATGCGTAACTTCAACGCAGTCTCCTCAATAATACTCAGTAACATTAAAGGGGAAGTGGTAGCTTTGGCTATACGCCAGCGGCTCTGGGAGATTCCACACCTGGAACAGGAGAAACAGCTTCCGAAAATAATTTCCGATACCTAAACCAGTATAGGACAGGATAGTTTGGGAGCGAAGCCATAAAAGCTTTAAATACAGAGTACCACCCATAAGGAAGGTACCAAACAAGCACAGGAGGGTTCTAAAAAGCACTGGGATAAACAAAAGCAAATTAAAGACAGACAAAGTCAGAGAGCGGATTCTCCTTACCCGAGGAACCCCAAAAGGAGGTATAATCTCAGAAATAGAGAAAATGTAAAAGCTTCTGACAGATATACTGATTAATGTCCCTCTCGTTCCTTTCAGGACACACCAGATAGATGTAGCAAGAGAGTTGGCTGGTCAGATCAACGTCCTGACTACGTGAAACAGAAGAAAGACTCACCACAGTCTTCAGACAAAATAGAAGACAAGTGCCCACAACAAAAGCCACAGTTTAAAAAGAAAAAGGTGTTAGCACTGTCAATTAAAAATGTGAGAAAACTTGAGAACGTTGGACGTAGGCAGTGACACTGCTAGACAGCACGGCAGAAGTCAAGATATGTCGCCAGAGTCTAAAAGAGCATCTGGATGCAACATCAACTAGTGACTTTTTTGCAGTCGAACCTGCAGATGGACGCGTTCTCTCACCCCACAGAGTTTATGATTTAAACATCCAAATTAAGGGAGACACTGAGCGCACCATTAGTGTGATATTCTGGGATGTACTTAGTTGTGACATCCTACTGGCCGAGAGGGACGGGCCACCTGAGCACGTCCGTAAGCTTCCACATGGGGAAGATGTCATGTTGCCTTCTTTCTCTGATCTTGTTCTAGAAGCAGTAAAACAAGCCTACGCTGTCAATTAGGCTATAGCTCAGGAACCTGCAATGTACCGCAGTCGTGTAGGTTGGGATAGGGATTCTCCTTACCATGTAATACCTATTAGGTCTACACCCAAGCCTCAGCCCCAGTTCCCCATTAAACACAAGGCTAAAGTTCCAGTGAGGGAGATCCTCACTCAGCTTGAGTACCATGGAGTAATTGAGTCCTGCGTCTCTGCAATGAACAACCCGTTATTTCCCATTGAAAAACCCCATCATTCATACAGAATAGTCTTAGATTACAGAAAGTTAGGCCCTCATTATGAGCCTAGTGGTCGTCTGACCGCCACGGTGGCGGTCTCACAGCCGACGGGCCCGCAGTGAAGACTGCCACATTATGAGTGTGGCGGGTTGGCCTCTGCCAACCTGCCACATCCTCGCCTGTACCACGAGGGCAGTTGGACCCGCCAGGCCAGAGATTAGCATCTCCGACCTGGCAGTCCAACGTAGACCGCTGGCGGTATTAGGAGTCAACTTTCCACCAGGGTTTCTGCGGCAGTGGCACTACCATGAAAGCCCTGGCGGAAAGGCTACCAGTGACAGGAAATTTATTTCCTGTCACCGGCAGACAAAACCTCCCCCGCTAGCCCAGTAACTCTCCCCCACCCCCCACCAGAACAGCACCCCACTGCCCCCCACCTTGTAAAAAGACAGCCAAAGTTGTGATGAGGGTCTTAACCCCTTAGCTGCTGGGCTGTTTCCCCCCACAAGTGCTGAGCCCTTTTTTGGCTATTTGGGGTAGTTCGCGCTTAGGCCTTCATAACTTTTTGTCCACATAAGCTAACCACCACAAATTTGCATCCTTTTTTTCCAGCATCCTAGGGATTCTAATGGTACCCAAAGTTTGTGGTTTCCCCTGGAGGAGACCAAGAAATTAGCCAAAATACAGTGAAAATTTTGTTTTTTCCAAAAAAATTGGAAAAAAGGGCTGCCGAAGAAGGCTTGTGGTTTTTTCCCTGAAAATGGCATCAACAAAGGGTTTCTGGTGCTAAAATCACCATCTTCCCACCTTTCAGGAACGGGCAGACTCGAATCAGAAAACCACATTTTTTAACACAAATTTGGCATTTTACTGGGACAAACCCCATTTTTACAATTTTTGGTGCTTTCAGCCTCTTTCCAGTTAGTGACAAGAATGGGTGTGAAACCAATGCTGGATCCTGGAAAGCTAAACATTTCTGAAAACTAGACAACATTCTGAATTCAGCAAGGGGTCATTTGTGTAGATCCTACAAGGTTTTCCTACAGAAAATAACAGCTGAAATAAAAAAATATTGAAATTGAGCTGAAAACAACAGCCATTTTTCTTTATGTTTTACTCTGCAACTTTTTCCTTCGATGTCAGATTTTTTAAAGCAATATACCGTTATGTCTGTTGGACTCTTCTGGTTGCGGGGATATAAAGGGCTTGTAGGTTCATCAAGAACCCTAAGTACCCAGAGCCAATAAATGAGCTGCACCCTGCAGTTGGTTTTCATTCTATACTGGGTATACAGCAATTCATTTGCTGAAATATGAAGAGGGAAAAATAGGTATCAAGAAAACCAAAAATGGGCTCAAGATAAGGTTTTGAGGAGCAGTGGTTATTTACACATCTCTGAATTCCGGGGTGCCCATACTAGCATGTGAATTGCAGGGCATTTCTCAAATAGACGTCTTTTTTACACACTCTCTTATATTTGGAAGGAAAACATGTAGAGAAAGATAAGGGGCAATAACACTTGTTTTGCTATTCTATGTTCCCCCAAGTCTCCCGATAAAAATGATACCTCACTTGTGTGGGTAGGCCTAGCGCCCGCGACAGGAAATGCCCCAAAACACAACGTGGACACATCCCATTTTTTGACAGAAAACAGAGCTGTTTTTTGCAAAGTGCCTACCTGTAGATTTTGGCCTCTAGCTCAGCCGGCACCTAGGGAAACCTACCAAACCTGTGCATTTTTGAAAACTAGAGACCTAGGGGAATCCAAGATGGGGTGACTTGTGGGGCTCTGACCTGGTTCTGTTACCCAGAATCCTTTGCAAACCTCAAAATGTGGCTAAAATAACACGTTTTCCTCACATTTTGGTGACAGAAAGTTCTGGAATCTGAGAGGAGCCACACATTTCCTTCCAACCAGCGTTCCCCCAAGTCTCCTGATAAAAATGATATCTAACTTGTGTGGGTATGCCTAGCGCCCGCGACAGGAAATGCCCCAAAACACAACGTGGACACATCCCATTTTTTTACAGAAAACAGAGCTGTTTTTTGCAAAGTGCCTACCTGTAGATTTTGGCCTCTAGCTCAGCCGGCACCTAGGGAAACCTACCAACCCTGTGCATTTTTTAAAACTAGAGACCTAGGGGAATCCAAGATGGGGTGACTTGTGGGGCTCTGACCAGGTTCTGTTACCCAGAATCCTTTTGCAACCCTCAAAATGTGGCTAAAAAACACATTTTCCTCACATTTCGGTGACAGAAAGATCTGAAATCTGAGAGGAGCCACAAATTTCCTACCACACAGCGGTCCCCCAAGTCTCCCGATAAAAATGATACCTCACTTGTGTGGGTAGGCCTAGCGCCCGCGACAGGAAATGCCCCAAAACACAACGTGGACACATCCCATTTTTTGACAGAAAACCGAGCTGTTTTTTTCAAAGTGCCTACCTGTAGATTTTGGCCTCTAGCTCAGCCGGCACCTAGGGAAACCTACCAAACCTGTGCATTTTTTAAAACTAGAGACCTAGGGGAATCCAAGATGGGGTGACTTGTGGGGCTCTGACCAGGTTCTGTTACCCAGAATCCTTTGCAAACCTCAAAATGTGGCTAAAAAAACAAGTTTTCCTCACATTTCGGTGACAGAAAGTTAAGGAATCTGAGAGGAGCCACAAATTTCCTTCCACCCAGCGTTCCCCCAAGTCTCCCGATAAAAATGATACCTCACTTGTGTGGGTACGCCTAGCGCCCGCGACAGGAAATGCCCCAAAACACAACATGGACACATCCCATTTTTTGACAGAAAACAGAGCTGTTTTTTGCAAAGTGCCTACCTGTAGATTTTGCCCTCTAGCTCAGCCGGCACCTAATGAAACCTACCAAACCTGTGCATTTTTTAAAACTAGAGACCTCGGGGAATCCAAGATGAGATGACTTGTGGGGCTCTGACCAGGTTCTGTTACCCAGAATCCTTTGCAAACCTCAAAATGTGGCTTAAATAACATGTTTTCCTCACATTTCAGTGACAGAAAGTTCTGGAATCTGAGAGGAGCCACAAATTTCCTTCCACCCAGCATTCCCCCAAGTCTCCCGATAAAAATGGTACCTCACTTGTGTGGGTAGGCCTGGTGCCCGCCACAGGAATAGATCACACAACGGTCAATGTTGGTCCTTATATGAGGCAGCTGTTTACCCTGGGGTGATCCATTCCTGACGCAGGCACTAGGTGTAGGCACTCAAGTGGGGTAGTGTTTTTATCAGGACAGTTGAGGAATCACTGGGTGGTAGGAATTTTGTGGATCCCAGCATATTCCTGGAGTTTGTGTGACAGAAATGCCAGAAAAATAGAGTTTTTATTCAACATTTCAGCTTTGCAGGGTATTCTGGGTAAGAAAACTTTGGGGAACCCACACAAGTCACACCTCTGTGGACTCCCCCGAATGTCTAGTTTCCAGAAATATTTGGGTTTAGTGTGTTTCTCTATATGCTGCAGAACCCAGGACCAAAAACACAGGTGCCTGCCTTACAAAACCAGTTTGTTTTGCGATAGATAATTTTGATGTCTCCACAATACTATTTGGGCGGTGGAATTTAGGGCTGAACTAAATTGGGGAGCTCCCAAGAGAGCACTCTCTCTTTCTCTCTCTCTGCTTGCCGCCGCATTCACCTGCTCTCTGGGTTGGGCTAACCCACTATTACCCAGTTGCACAGACTGCTTGCGAAGGGACAGCAGGACTGTCCTCATCACCTCCCTCATAATGTACTGGAAGAGGAGTTATCGAATGGGACTCCTCTGACTGAAAAATCACTCCCAGAGTCAGCGCCATTGTCCTATCCCTCAGATGCTGTCTCAGTATCTGATGTCTCAGTCTTTGATCCTATGTCAGAGCTGTCCTCTATGACCCGAGTGACGGCAGCAGTCATCCATCAAGATGCCATCTCTGCTATTGGCTAAACTGTTGCTCTAAAACACTAGCCTACGTAGACAGTCACAAAATCGATGGTGTGTGTGAGATACGTGCAACAGTAGAGGCCACCTTACCTGCGCTTCTTCCCTCAATCAGC
The DNA here is from genome assembly GCF_031143425.1 of Pleurodeles waltl. Lineage (NCBI taxonomy): Eukaryota > Metazoa > Chordata > Amphibia > Caudata > Salamandridae > Pleurodeles > Pleurodeles waltl. The sequence continues at coordinate 199,374,440 of NC_090449.1, forward strand.
ACGTTCTTTCAAGACACTCAAAAAACACCTTGTCACATACCATTCGTCACAGTCTTTAGCACCTCCTGCGCCCAGCCCAACAATCATTATTGGTGCTCCCACTCCCTCCTCCTCGGATTCCCTCATTACCACCCAAAAAAAGTGCCCTTCATCTCTCCATAGCCGCCTTCCACCCCGCACATAAATTTCATTTGTATTATAGCGCAGGTAATGGCTGACTTTACTAGTGTACTCAGCTATTTACATAAAATACAGATTTGCTCTTTGTAGTAGGCATATAAACCTTCTGCGCTTCTTTATGGCACTAAAACTGCCACTAGACAAGTCTGACCCTTTTGTAGCAGAAACATAATCACAATACTTACTTGACTTTTTTATTGCTGCCTAAAAGCTACAGTTGAAAAGCGTCAGTTGAAGTATGTGCATTGCTTTGAAGACGCAAGCTGCAACTGCAAGACAACTGGTGGCAAATCTATATATAATATATATATATATATATATATATATATATATATATATATATATATATATATATATATATATCACTTTTATATGTGGGTCTGGTTTTCCTGTGGGCCGATCGCAGCCCCCAGGGAAACCACACACATATTGACAAAAGTGATATATAGATAGATCTATATATATATACATATATCTATATATATCTATAGATCTATCTCTAGATATATCCATGTACATAGATAAACCCTACAACAACTAAAAATATTGCCCCCACAGGGAGTCGCCCTGCCCACGGGCGACCCCTGTCCATTTATTTTATTTTTTATTATTTAGCCCCTGGGGGGGGGAGGTGGCCCATTTTCCGAGGGGGCCAACCCCCCCAAGTGAAATCCCTGGTGTCTAGTGGTGTTTCCTGGTCCCCGATAAAACACTTTCAGAAGGCCTTGTAAGAAAGGGGAGACTCTCCCCTTTCTTACGAGGCCTTCCCGAACGTGGGGAATGCCGTTTGTGGCCGTTTTTGCTTCCTGCTCCAATGGGGAAATCAACATTGTAACGTCAGCGTGCCTCGCGGCGCGCTGACGTCACAAAGGGGCTGGTGGGGGGCGGGGGGAGACACGGAAGAGCTTCGGTGTCTCCCAGGGATAAAATAAATTAATTGTAACTCCTCGGGTGCGACGCACCTGAGGATTTATTAACCCCCTCCCTGGTGTCGGCCACTGGTCGTGACCCGCACCAGGGAGGTAGTGTGGGCATCGGCCATTTGCCGATGCCCGCACTTAAGCGGTTAATCAGTCATGAATGAACATATGCACTACAAAATTCACACAGCACAGCACTAATTAACAACATAGTGCATACAAAATACAAAACAACCTTGGAAATCTCCAACGTTTTTTTCTGCCAAAACTTAGCACACGAAAGTCGGGACCCGAGTGCATTCTCATGTGGCTCACAAAAACGTGTCTGTCGTTTGCCCAAGGCTACAAAACAGCCCAGGTCTGTTCTCAGCCCGCGAACATCAACATTGCATGATATTGATCCCGAGGCATTGTCCTATGTGGATGACATCTGTGGCACAGATTAAGACCTCAACATTCATCTTGCCAGAATAGATCGGATCGCTCTTGGATTCTCAGCCCTTGGTTACAAATGTAATTTTAAGAAAACTAATAGCCTTTCTCAGCGCATTGTTCCTGGGATATGAGCTATTAGACGAGGGCAAGAGCCTGGCCCGCACTTTTTAGAAAAATGTGCCCTACTCCAGCCACCTAATATTATCAAGAAACTACAGTCTTTACTTGGTTTCTTCAACTTTGGCAAAACTTACATTCCTGACTAAGTACAAGGCAACAAGCCACTTTATGATTTAATACACCCTGATGTTTCTAGCAGACATTGGACAGTAGAACACACACGCATCCTTAGAGGATTGCAACAGGACATGCTAGAAGCAAAACACACCCCCATGACAATAAAACAAATTTGGTTATCAGAATAATTGCTGGTGCCATTGGGGTCACTTATGTCACCTTTAACAAAGGCGACACAGTGCCCATATCATATAAATCCCATTTATATTCCAATGCAGAACAACGCTTTGCACCTACAGGAAAAATTCTGACTGCAGTGTAGATGGCTGTCATTAAGAAGAGGTGACTTGCCCAAGGGAAACGCATTATTGTCATTACCAGCCTTAGAGGACATCACCAAAGCAAACGTTCCTAACGCTTAAGCATTACATCCACGTTGGATTCAGTGGGCAACCTCCCTGACTGCCACCGATATTGATTACATCTTTGAACCAAAACTTCAAACACAGGAATTCCTCCAGTATAAATATGACTACCCCGTACCTCTAGACATCTTGCCACTTGACAGATCCCATGCTGTCATTTACACTGATGGTTCAGCACAACCACCTGTAGGTACTAAACATCAGTACTCACCTGCTTGCGCAGCTGTGAGCGGAGTGATGAAGGATGGTATATTCTACCCTCACAATACCTACATGCAGACCCTTGGAGACTGCAAAGCTCAGCTGGCTGAACTTGAAGCCCTTATCCTAGCGCTAGAACATACGGATCCAGGAATGCCCACTTTGATTGTCTGCGATTCGCACTATTGTGTCCAGTCCTACAATGATTATCCTAATCATTGGCGATTGAACGGGTTCAGAGACTCCAAAGCAAACACCATAAAACACAGACCTCTGTGGGGCAGGATGGCTGATCCTAAGGATAAGCTACCTAGTGCTCATGTAGTCCATACATACAAAGTGTAGGAGTACACGTTATTGGCAAAACTTTGGCTGATGAAGCTGCCAAATCCACAGTAGCTACAGCTTCTGTGGCTGCAGTCACTTGTTCCCACATGAGATTGGATAATGATATTTTGGCTGCTATGAAAGCCTCAGCTGAAGGTAAGCCTCTCCCAAAAGCATACCCTACAAAATATTCAAACCACATCAGTGCAAAGAATGTTGCCTATGCAACACATCCTGGGTGGGAGATCAAGTGATCTCCAACCAAGACCAGAGATTAGATCTCATCAAAGCAGTGCATGAGGGTGTCTCCTCTGCACATGCTGGTGTTGTGGCCACAATAACACTCTTACAGAAATGCTTCTGGTTGCCAGGTCTATACAAACAGACCAGGCAATATGTCCTTAGTTGTGACTTTTGCCAGCAGATTTTGGTCCGCAACAAGATGGTACATACAAATACATCTCAGTCACTTTAGATTATTGTTCTAGATTCCTGTGGTCATGGCCTCAGCTGTAGGCTGACGCTCGAACTATTATAAAAGACTTGCTGTTCTTCATCGCTACATTTGCGGTTGCAGCATTCCATTCAGACCAGGGCTCTGCTTTTGTCTCTAAGGCATTCAGGGACACCATGAGGACGATGGGTGTTGAAATCCATTACTCATCACTCTACCATCCCTGTTATGAAAGACTTGCTGATCTTCATCGCTACATATGCAGTTGCAGCATTCCATTCGGCCCAGGGCCCTGCAAAGACGATGGGTGTTGAAATCCATTACTCCTCACCCTACCAACCGAGGGAAATTTGGTTGTGGAGGGGAGGAATCGAGATCTAAAGCAGTCCTTAAGAGCTAGAGTATTAGGTTCTGGCCACAGCTGGCTTCATCACCCATATGGGGTCCAGAGAGCATTGAATAATCTGTCAAGACGGTCCTTGGGAGGACACACTCCTTAAGAGGTCCTCTTTGGAATACGTATGTATGTCCCAGATCTAGATGGCCCTGATTTGGTGGCAGCAGATACACCTTTTAACATAAATGAACGTTTAACTGTTTTACAGGAGCTTTAGCAATTTTGTGAGGATAAGTCATCCGCCAGTGCTGTCACCATAGGAATAAGGGATTTGTCAAGAACCTCCATTGGCTGGATTCCTAAAGTTGGGGATCTGGTTCATGAAAAGATTGCTGTGAAGAAGGAATTCGGTCCATCCTTCAGAGCACCGGTCCAAGTCCTGGGAATGCGAGGTACCAGAACTGTCATCCTACCACTTTTGCCTGGTTCAAAAACAAACAGATTGGCTCCTTTGACAGCATCAAAGTACATCATGTAGCCGATCCTGCACAGTAGACCCAGAGGTCCCTTGGGTAGTTCCCGGTCCCCTCTCACTACCCAACAGGATATATCTCTTCAAAGAAGAAACAGCAACACTTTTGACTATAACAGCATGTACAACTATGCTATGAATGCCTCCTGGAGCATGGGGAGGGTGGAAAATGAGCTCTTGCTGGTCCCTGTTACCACTTCAACGACAACACCTAAGATGTGGCTGTTTTCTACTCCAACACAACAAAAACTGACAACATTGTCTACTATGAGCCTCCACGCGAAGTGGATCAATCTACCAATAATGCACCGGCTCCTGTGTTTGCAGAAACTGCTTCTGGTTATTTAATCGACCTTGATGACTTTTCCTCAATTTCATCCTCACCTGCTACTGAAACTGTTTAAAAGACACATAAGCTGTACAAATGGCTTAAAAATAACTAATTTATCCATGGAACTATCTGTGGATATTTCTGACATCGTTGGCCTTTCCATTATGGATTGGTTTTGTGACTGTTTTCTTTCTCCTTATAAATGGTCATTATCTTCATGAACACTCTTCTATTAAGCAGGTGGTTGATATGCGGGGCTACTGAGGTCATTCAAATTCCATATGTTTTCAAAATTACAATGAATGATGTAATTATACCTGGTGATGTATCTGATGACTGGGATGTTCAAACTGTTGATTTCATGCTAGCTGAGTTGAAGGATTACACTGTATTTGAAAGTGATGATGTGTACACTAACACAAAGAATTGTGTGGAAATGTTTTGTTATAATAACTTGGGACATTACTACCTGCACCGAGCAACTAGACACAGATCGGAATTCAATTACACACAGTGGGAACACTGTTCAACTCCACCTGTGGGGAACCCAAACATTATTTAGATAAATTCACATATTTTTGTGGGCACGACGGTAGGAATCAAGTTACCATCTTCTAAAATTAGGAACATTTTGCTAACAAATACAAAGTTGATTTATTCAGATTCCTTTGTTTCCCTACTTGCAGTTGAAGGATACCAATACTGGAAGAATACTATTGATGTAAAGAGTGTATGGGGAACACAAGATTGGCAAATTCAGGGTAGGCAAGCTTTATTTAGAGCATGCCCGATTCCTGTCCAAATGATCTTTTTAAATGACACAATTCAACAGACATCCTGTCTAGGATTTGTAAAAATAAAGGAAATTAATGTATCCAGTATCCCCGCACCAGCAAAATTCACCAATTCGCAGTCCTTACTAAACATCACCGAGGACGAATTAGATGCAAAGGTTCAGGCTGGTACCTATAAGTCTTCTCTTTCTTGTCCCGGCAGGTGGTTATTGTGGCCAATAGACACAAATGGGTGTCAGACGCGTTTTGTGAATTCCTCAGGAGGTTTCAAGATTAGCCGGCCAGACCCTTGCTCCGTCTCTGGTCAACACTTTGGTATAGTTACTACATACAGTGTGGGTAAACTGTGCCAACAGTGGTTATGGACTAACACCTTAGCAGCAGTTAAGGAACATCTTAATACTCTTTCTGAAGATATAGACTTGCAGGACGTCTTGTTGGTTCCAAGAAAGCCATACTATAAAAGATTTATTTATGCCATAAACAATAAGATCTGGAAGCTTTCTCAAATGGAAGCAGCTGTGTGTTGAAGGCAGAAAGATAAGGACAATTTTGAAAAGGCTGTAGCTGTTGTAGATAATGTCATGAACAGTCTGTCCAACAGAATATATTCCTTTATTAACATAGTGTTATCTGCAGTAGACATAATTCAGAAAGGCATGTCCTTTTTACACCATGGACAAAGTCAGATGTGTTCCATATTGCAGTTGGGTTGGACACTACAGAGTTTGAAAGATGGCAGTGCTCCATGGAAATACATTAAGAGTAGTGACCTGTTTGCTGCTTTTAATTTATCCAGGAAACAACAGACAATGGCTAAAAGGGAAGCAGGTTTCACCATGCTACATATAAAAAAATTAGAAAAGTTGCCTTTCCCAGTTGCAGAAAGTCCACTGACGCTATGGCTCGTACATGGCATTTTAAATCTGCCCATTTCCACGTTTCATTGTTCGAAATGCTTGAAACGTCTTGCAGTGAGCAGATATAAGCGGCTAGGCGATTGTTTTAATAAAGAAGACTGGGATTAGTCCTTTCAATATAAATGTCTGAACTGCAAAAAGGAGTTCTTTCTTAGCGGAAGCAAATGTGAGACTACTGTTAGTCCTTCGATGATTTGTAAACAGTTGTCCCTGCATGGCCTTTGCAATACAGGGGTCGCATCTTGGCCTGTTTTCTGAAGGGTAACAAGGGTTGGGGGCTCTTCTCATGGCCATGTGTGAGAAAGTAGACTCTTTCTAGCATGGTTATCCCCTTTGTTTGCCTGTGTGTGAGTATTTGTCAGTGTGCTTTTACTGTCTCACTGGGATCCTGCTAGCCGGGAAGCCCAGTGCTCATAGTTTAAAACCTAATTGTCAGTGTGTTTTTCCTGTCTCACTCGGATCCTGCTAGCCAGGACCCCAGTGCTCATAGTTTGTTGTCTATGTGTGTTGTCAGTATGCTTAACTGTGTCACTGGAGTTCTGCTAACCAAAACTCCAGTGCTTATTCTCTCTCTACTTAGCAAATTTGTCACTACAGTTCAGTAACCCATATTCCAATTCTGACTGGCACACTTTACCCCCCTTATAAGTCCCTAGTATATGGTACCTAGGTACCCAGGGCATTGGGTTTCCAGGAAATCCTTATGGGGTGCAGCATTTCTTTTGCCACCCATAAGGAGCTCATACAAACCTTTCTTCAGGACTGCCACTGAAGCCTGAGTGAAATAGTGCACACACTATTTCACAGCCATTTTCACTGCACAAGGTAATGTACAAGTCACCTGTAAGTCTAACCTTCATTTACTGAAGGCTAGGTGCAGAGTTACTGTGTGTGAGGGCATCCTTGCACTAGCAAAGGTGTCCCCACATTGTCAAGGGCCAATTCCTCGGACTTAGTGAGTGTGGGGACACCATTGTAAGCATGCACTACATATATGACAATACATATATGTAGCTTCAGAATGGTAACTCTGAATATGGCCATGTGAGGTGTCTAGATCATGGAATTGTCCCCCAGTCCAAATCTGGTATTGGGGGGCCAATCCCATGCACCCTGGGGGCTCCACCATGGACCCCAGTACTGCCAAACCAGCACTCCGAGGTTTCCACTGCAGCCCCAGCTGCTGCCATCTCACAGACAGGTTTCTGCCCTCCTGGGGATTGAGCAGCTCAATCCCAGGAAGGCAGAACAATGCATTTCCTTTAGGAGAGGGGTGTTACACTATTACATGTTTCAGGCATGGGTGGGGTAACCTCCCAGAGCCTCTGGAAATACTTTGAAAGGCACAAACGGTGCCCTCCTTGCATAATCCAGCCTACACCTGTTCAGGGACCCCAAGTCCCTGCTCTGGCGCTAAATCGGACAAAGGAAAGGGGAGTGACCACTCCCCTGTCCACCACCGCCCCAGGGGTGGTGCCCAGAGCTCCTTTAAAGTGTCCCTGGCTTTAGCCATATCGGATTCCAAGGTGTGGGGACCCTCTGGAGACCTCTGAGTGGCCAGTGCCAGCAGGTGACGTCAGAGACCCCTCCTGATAGGTGCATACCTGGGTATGTAGCCAATCCCCCTCTCAGGGCTATTTAGGGTCTCTCCTCTGGGTGTTTCCTCAGATTTGGTTTACACGATTCCTCCAGGACTCCTCTGCATCCTCTACTTCATCTTCTGACCATCGGATCAACTGCAGACTGCTCCAGGGACCGCTGTAACTGAAACAAAGTATCCAGGACAACTCCTGTGACCTGCAACTTCAGCTCCAGCCAGTATTTGCAACAGTTTCCAAGGTGTTCCCACTCTGAGGACTGCCTGTCTTCACCCTGCACCAGAAGAACCGAAGGAATCTCCCGTGGAGTGAAGGAGTCACTTGCCTGCTCTGCAGGCACCCTTCTGCGACGACAACCGGTATTCTGGGACTCCTCTCCTGACGACGAGCGTGCTCCCTGGAACACAGGTGGTGGACGAAGTGACCCAGACTGTCCAAAGGTCCAGCTGTCCAAATTTGGTGGAGGCAAGAGCTTGCCTTCCTGTGCTGTACCCCTGTGCACTGCGTCTTCTGCAGCTCCTTGGGCTTCTGTGCACTTGTTCCAAGAATCCTTCATGCACAGCGTGGCCCAGGTCCCCAGCACTCCATCCTGCGACGCACAGCTCCCTGAGTTGTTCTCCCCGCAGCATGGGAATTTCAATGTAGTGCTGAGACGACTAACTTTGTATCTTCTTTGTCCCCATGTCCTGGGACTCCCATGGGTGTTGCCTGGTCTTCTGAGGGCTCTCTGAAATGCTGAGAGCCCCCTCTGTCTCTTCAGTCTGAGTTGAGACCCCCAGGCCCCCCTGGATGCAGACAGCTCCTTTTTGATGCAAACTGCATACTTGCTTGAACCAAGGCTTGTTGGCGGAATCCAGCGACACAAACAGCCTGCATCCAACAACTCGACATGGGACATCTCCTGCACCAAGCAGGAACCCGCAGTCATCTTCTTTGGTGTTCTCCTGTACTTTTCGTCTGACCGGAGAATCCACTTTTGCACCTTCTAGGTTGGCAGGGGCTCCTGTCCTTCCTGGACTCTTCTTCGACTTCTGGACTTGGTCTTCTCTTTCCACAGGTCTTCAGGTCCAGGAATCCATTGTTTGTTGCTTGCAGTCTTGCTTGTTTCTTGCAAAATCCTTTATCACGACTTGTAGTGTGTCCTGAGGAAACTTGCTGTACTTTACTCCTGCTTTCGTGGGCTCTGGTGTGGGGTACTTTACTTACCTTTGGTGTTTTCCTACACTCCCAGCTCCCCCTCTACACACTACACTTGCCACTATTTTAGTATATGGTTTGTGTTGCCCCTAGGCCCATTGCAATCTATTGTATTTTCTACTGTTTGCACTATTTTATGTCTGTTTACTTACCTGATTTTGGTTACTAGTGTATATATTGTGTATAATACTTACCTCTAAAAGGAGTATTGCCTCCAAGATATTTTTGGCCTTGTGTCACTAAAATAAAGTAGCTTTATTTTTGGTAACACTGAGTATTAGATTTGATTGTTTATAAGTACTGTGTAACTATAGTGGTATTGCAGGAGCTTTGCATGTCTCCTAGTTCAGCCTAAGCTGCTCTGCTACAGCTACCTCTAGACAGCCTAAGGTGCTAGAACACTCCCTTCATTTCAATAATAAGGGATAACTGGACCTGATATAAGGTGTAAGTACCTTAGGTAAACCAGGCCAGCCTCCTACAACATGGTACTGGCAGATCATGTTTATCACACCTAGCTCTCTTTAGGTTAGAGATTAGGTTCATTACACTAGGGTATTAGTGCTTATTTCACATCTCATGTTTTTGCAAGATGGTGGTGGTATTCATGACTCATTTTCACAGTTCTGTTGTTCATTGTTCATTACCCTAATCGTTGCAGGCCTTGCAATTTACAGTAGATTGCAGTCGTGTTAATAAAATCTCCTGAGATGTCACACTCTCCATGCGTAAAGGCTGCCACAAAATACCTTTTCCTATTTGGGTTTTTGGTGAGGTACTGCTTGTGAGCCGGAAGGGCTGGGCTAACAGTTGCAACTTGTTGTAGAATTGGCCTTGTCACCTACAAACAAAAGTGCTGTCATCCTTAAACTAGCAGTCTTGCCTAGAGCAAGAGTACAACTACGGCAGTATATTGCTAGGAATACCAAAAGCATAGTTGGCAGCCACTGCACTTAAAATTCTTCAGTGGCTGCTGATAAGGTGCAGAGTACAATTTAAGGCACTCTACATCGGGCTTTCTACATCGAGCAAAGCATAGAGCAGGTCCTGTCCTACTGCAACATCTGGCAATGCCCTATAATGGAAAAAGGGACCTGAGGTCCAACAACCAGGAGCTATTGGTTGTTCTCCAAAGCTAAAGAGGCTCTGGAGGGTCTGACCGTTTGTATCAAAATGAGAGGCTAGCCCAAGACAAATCAACCACCCTTCAAGCGGTAAGAGTAGTTGGACTCTACGAAAAAATTCTAAGGAACCTCTAGGACAGTGTTCCTAAATGTATAGTGTTCCAGGATGTTCAGTCAGATCCCGTCACTTTAATCTGACATTCCCTGGTTTCTTTACTATTCCTCCAGTGGTTGTACCCCTGGTGTTTCCGGGTAGACAGTGCATGGTGTTTATAGAATATGATGTTTGAAAGGGCCTCTAGGGGGTTGGACTTGTGCATCTGGGTGTAATTCATGCAGCATTACTTGGTGGACTTCTTAAATGCCTTATATATGAGGCTGCTTCTGTTCTCATGCTCTCACGCACAATTCATGCTTCTGGATAGAGATGTTCACGGCATCATGTTTGAAGCAAATCCCTGAAACCCAGCACCCTCAACAAACATATTTTATTTTATTTTATGTAGGCCAAACTAGATCTAATACCCTATCAAAGCCAAAAGTGAACAAGGAACCTATTCAAATTAGAACACTGTGTGCACTCTTCATAAATATGAGCCACTATTTAAATGCTACAGTACAGTACAAGAGACTGAATCATTTTCAGCAGACCATATCCATTGCAAAGTCCATAAAGACCATGTCCAAAATCAAGAAACCAAAAATTAGTAGAAATGTGGCAGAAGGTATATTTCTTTATAGACAAAAATATGAATGAATGGTTGAATATAATTTCAGACACATATAGGGCCTCATTACGAGTGTGTGTCGGTCTTACGACGGATCTTGGTTCCTGGTGGTCTGGCGGTAGCGGAGATCCTAATCTGCCAGGGCAGCACTGCACCCAGCGCTGCCCTGCGGATTACAACATCGTTTGACCATGCACTTTGCACGGGCAGTGCAAGGGCCTTCCTGCCCAGCACAGTTGCAATGTTCATTGCAAGGATGCTGGTGCACCCTGATCGCTACAGCATTGTAACTGGCTTGGTTACGAGCCGGAGACAGTGCTGTAGCCTGTTTCCCGCTAGGCCGATGGGTGAGGTTTCCGCCCACCAGCCTAGGAGGAAACTCTCAATGGGTCTGGCGGGAAGGTAGCCAGTGTGGCGGCAACCTCCTAGTTGGAAGTTCGGCGAACAGCACAAACCGTCCACCGAGCTCCTAATCCTACAGCCAACTATTACCTATGCCACTCTAGACAGAGACCAGACATATGCACATCAGGCCTAATTCTGCCCTTTTAGGGGCGCTCCAGCCCGCACTGGTAGGTCTGGTCTTCTCCAGGTGGAAGAAAAGGCAAGCCCAGACCAATTTGAGCCTAGATAGGGTTTGTGTGTTAGATGCAGCTTTAATCTATTGAAACACTGAGCATGGGATTTACTTGTGGGCTACCACCTATTCTATGGTGCCTCACTTATAAAATAAAAAAGTGATGGGTAGAGTGCTTGGATTAATTGGGATTTCTGGTAAACACTCAGGGCACATTCACAATACATTAGGCGAAAATGTCTGCATGTCATACTTTATCTTAGTTCAACAGGAACAGGTCAAGTCAGCATGGAAAAACAGTCAGACTCAAACTGGTTTCAACCTATGCCTCAGAGTCACAAACTAACACCAGCATATTATCATTTTAGGGAAATAGGTTCACTTAAGATTTATTGGTCAACAAATCATGCCAAGTCAAATATAGCAAATTTCTCTCACTCCAAGTGCCTTTGAATTCTGTTACATAGACCAGGGCTTGCCATTGTCACCTGTGCTATTTCATATTTATATGTAATTCCTGTATACATTGTTGGCAGGTAGGCTGAATGGCTTTCACATTTATACAAATAACACGCAGATTAAACCTTGTATCTCAGATATTGTGGACAGGGATTCTGGAACCTTAAACCACCTTATCAATAGTATTCAGTCTTCGTTGAGGGACAACTGCCTGACGATTAAAACATTTAACACAGAGCTGGTGTTAGTGGGGCCTAGGCAGAGGTTGCAGAAGGTTTGCTCATCATATGACCAGTTGTTCCTGTGACCCAAACAAAAAGGTAAAATCACACAGATTTCTACTTCACCAACCCAACAGTTAATCCTTTTCCTCCAACCCCATTCAAGGCAAGACTATCATTAGATTCCACACTGATTTCTGTGTAATGGTATTTGAAATGTTCAGCAAACATGTCCTTGGCAGCTTAGAAATCTAAAATGCATTATTTATAGATCTTAGGAAATTCTAATATATTTTCTCTATCTTGCTCCATTAGTTTCCCATGGCACATAGGGGGTCATTATGAGTTTGGCAGACGGAAAAGGCTGTCCGCCAAACTCCTGAAGTCAGGTTTCCGCCAGTGCCGCCTCCTTCCTGCAGGCCCCATTAGGAGTTTCCTTCTGGGTCAGCGAGTAGAAACGTTGTTTCCGCCTGCTGGCCCAGTGGGAAACAACCCCATAACATTGACGCCTGCACATAATTGATGCAGTAATGCTGTGGCAATGCTGTGGTCTAAAAAGCAGGCAGTGAATAACACCACGGGGCTGGCCCCATGGGGCCCCCTCCACCCCGTCTATGCCAGCTTTTACATGGTGGTTCTACCTCCATGTAAAAGCTGGCGGGGGGTCATAATCCCCAGGGTGGCACTGCTTGCAGTGCTGCCCTGGCAGATTCAGACCACCAGCACTGCCAGTCCCTCTTGTGGAGGGAAACTGATGCTGCTGACGATCCGACCACATATTCCCTGAGAATAGATCACTGTCAACAATTACCCAAGCATGACTTAAGGACTGCAACTTCAAGACTGGTATGCTGCTTTGGCTTAAACAAAAAATCATGGGGAAGATTGTTTCAGTCATGTGTTCCTATTTGGAAGAAATACATCCCTCCAATTGGAGGCAAACTGCAGACTAAAAAGGTTTAGAAATATCTCAGAACCTAACTTTTCTCAAATGTTTACCCTGGACAGGTATGGAGCACGTTGAGGTCTGGGGGTTCAGCCACAATATAAATAAAATTAAGCCTATGTGTTACGGTCTCAGTTTTCAATGCATGACCTTGCATTAACTGACTTCAGGGGCACAGTAGCATCTGCAGTGTTGTGGATTTTACTGGCCAACCATTTCCTTGGAATATTGTTTCACTGCCTCTTGCTCATTAATGGATATATATGGCGAAAGGCAAATGAGGAACAAGGTAGTAGACTGATCACACAACATACATCCCAGTGTTGGGGAAGATCAAAAAGACTGTTGGCTTTCAAATACATAACAGGTTACATGTTACATGAGAGTAAAAGATACATTGTTAGAAGATTATTTATACATATTTTTTGCAGGACTTAATTACTTTCTGACTTCCTTATTTGTGCACCAAGTTATGACTAAAAGTAGTGTACTAAATAAACCATAGCCATTCTTTGATTTTGTATGAATTTCTTTGGTAATTTTCCATACACCATATAAGAACAATAATAAACCTAAAGTATGACAGAACATGAGCATGCACATTTCTCATAGAGTTGAAAGCATATGCCATATGCCTGTTGGTGGTTCCCTGACAAATGGCAACACATAAAACATATTTGTTTATGTTGTGATGTTTCTTTGGTGATATTCAAGAAACATAATGGGTGTCAGTCTTCCATATTTGTATGTAATTCTTCCCAGGCACTACAAACTTGACTCTGGTTTTGGTGGCAGCCCTTACCCTCCTACATCAGGAGCTCAAGAATGTGGCATCTGTCCATAATGCATTCCACCTTGCCAACCTGGGGGATATTGGTGTCCCCCAATTCTGTGAAATATTTATTTTGCCCAGCACCTACCCCAACCTCAGAAAAGTATTTTCTATGTTTATGAGGACCTCATCTTTCATTATATTAAGCGGAGCCATCTATGGTATCAGTTCAACTGTCCATTTCCATATAGCAGGAAAAGTATGGAAAATCCCCTCTGAGAAGGATCCGAGACCTCTGCAGAGCCAGACAGTGTGAATTAACTGTAACTCCTCTGTCTGCCATCTTAGTCAATCTGGCCCAGAGCCTCTCCAAAATTCCACAGTCTTGCGGGGGTCAGGTAGCCTCTGTGTAGATATTTAAACTGAATCATACTTAGCCTATTGATGATTGCTGCTTTCCGCTGGGCCATAGGTGCAAAGTGTAAGGGAATTAATGACCAGGTTCTATAGAGAATGGAGATCTTCCTTAATAAAAGGAGTGGAGGCATGTTAAGTTTAGCCTCTAAGAGGCTGAACTCAGCGACATCCAATAGGTCTTTTATATGGGGTACCATAACATACCTAAATTGGAGAAATCATTACACTTAGTTTGAAATATCCAAAATTACTTTAAAGTTCCAGAGAAGGATTTTAATATTCCACCAGTCACTGTGTCTTCCAGTTTGGAAATCCCGAGGCAGTTCCAGCCCCCAAAGTCCTTCAAGGCAGTCCCCTCAAGGAACGTGGCGCCCATCCAGAGAGGGGTTTGATCTGTCAGTTTTCTAGCTCATCCAATTTGTTTATTGGAGGCCTTTCATGTTCCCACCACCACCTCAGATGCCTGGGTTGGTGGAGGGGGGTCAAGTGTGGATCCTCTCATTTAGGAGCTGAATTGGGAAGCTCAGGTCATGGCCCACAGCTTGGTAGCATATGTTGGATCTGTTTTTAAACCAGTCTGCCTGGGGTGCATCCATTCATTCATAACAATCAAGAAGGCAGCCTTATAACATGATGTGGGATTGATCATTGCTAATCTTTCGCAATATGCTGATTTGCAGCATATGGCAAATGAGACATTGAGTGACCTTTGTTACATAACAGTGTTCTCAGTAGAGAAGTCAGGTTGTGCAAGCAGCCTTAGGTTAGGTTATATGGGTAGTTTTGTAAGTTTTGTTAGTTTATAAAGGATCTTAGGGAGTGTGATCATTTTCAATAGAGTGATCCTTTGTTCAGTGCAAGAGAAAGCCAGTTTTGCACAGTCCTTCAGACGTCTTCCAGCAGCAGGGTGATATTATCATCTTGTGCTACCACTTCTACATGAGAGAAATGTGTCCCAAGACATTTTATTCTCAAATACCATTTTTTGTCCCAAGCTCCATATTCCCACTCACGGTAGAAAGAGCACACTGTTAGTGTAGTCAGATACTTCAGGCTATCGTCAGTTGTGGTTAAACAGAATTACCATAATTTCAACTGTCTCTATCTAATTGTTAAACCTGACAGTCACATTGACATAGTGCTGGACAGGTCCTCATGGTCTACAATATTGACAACAGACAAATCTGTTTCGGTCACCATTGAGATCTGCTCCAATTGCCTTTATTAGGACAACATGTTGTTATAATGTTTCATGTTTTACGCAAAGGCCTGGACTTAAAACCTACACCAATTATATCTTACTAAAGTATTAATATGACCGAAAATAAAAACATTATCAAGAACTAAATACACACTAACATTGGTACTTGTGAAAGTCATGAGTTCATCACACAAGTCTCTGGATTCCGATAGTCACCAGAGACAAAGGGAATAATAAATTGAGAGCTCATGGACGATCATGTGGTAGTTCATTTGATGTAAAGAACATGGGGCCAGATGTATCAAAGGGTTTTATCCATTCTGTGTCAACGGGAAAATGCTTTAGTAGATATGGCCCATGATGTTGTAGACTAGAAATTCGAAGATAACGGCATAGTTTAGGAATGCCTTTTATTTGAATGATACATTTTCTGTATGGTTATCAAAGATGAAAATAAGACCTTTTTGCTTAGTAACAAGATTAGACATCAAAATGATGTAATCTACAGTCTGTACATTTTCTGGTACTATTATGAATACTTTGGATATTTGCACTTTACTTCTTTACTTGTCTGGGCTCTGTTATTGTATATACGTGATCAAAAGTGTATGGCTACGTATATGGTTCTTCCACTCTCTAAATATAGGGGTATCTGTAGCAGAAATAAAGGGCTACCTATCCACCTGCCCCTTGTGTTGATTAAACCAATTTGCGGAAGCCATGTCCTCCTTTTTGTCCTTAATAGGTGCAGACAAAGGCATTTATCAGTACTCTTTGTGTTTTAGAAGGGCAAATGTAAGCCACGTAGCCAAAGTAATTGCAGCAAAGCAAAGTCATTGTTTCAAAACTTGCCTTCCTTTTATTTCAGTAGTGGTCATCTAACATTACTAATCTGCAAGAGTTCACATTAAGTAGATGAGCACCCACTTACGGTAGCATCAGCCTAAAGATACAACATATGTCATGGAAACCATTTGGCTTAGTCCAACACAATCTCAAAATCAGGTTTTGTCTTGGGCATATTCATGGGACCTAAATAAACTGGCAGATTGCCCTTCCTGTGCCCAGTAATTTTACAATTTCTCTCTTCTCATGAGCACTGTCCCACATTCTGTATTTTGTGCACAATGTTTATATCCAATGATCAGACTCTTGCAGGGCCTGCTTGGGAATTCAGGTGTGCAAGAACTCTGTTATTGAACACATCTTTTGGGTTCATCCCTGTGAGTTTTACTACTTAACAAAGTTTCTTATGTTCTTAATTTGGTCATTCAGTCTGATGTTTTCTGTTGGTGCAGCTTCCTTATATTATCCTTTATTCTGAGGAGACACTGAAGACTCTCAGTGGTTTAGTGGTTAGTGTTCTGCCGGCTTTCTCTATTGAGTCTATTTGTCCTGACAGTCTCCAAGCAGCAGTTAATGTCATATGACTGCTTCAAAAAGCAATTCTACTTTTTTTGTCCCAGAGTTAAAACCGGACTTAGGGCCAGATGTAGCAAAGGTTTTTACCCATTCTGTGTCTATGGGAAAAAGTGTTCGTACATATGGCCCTTAGTGCTCTGCACATTCCTGCACTCATTTACTTTCAACTGAATAAGTCCAGTGTTACTTTGCCAGTCTGCTGTTATGACCTGCCTTACATTCGCCAGGTGCCTTCTTGCCTCAATGGGTTCTTCATGGTCTCCTTTATGAGTTGCTGACCCTCTACAATAGCCCATCTCTGTTGCCTTTAGAAATTCCATATGGATGAAAGTGGATGGGAAAAGCACTTTAGGAGTTGTTGGGGTCAAATGTTTAAACCACTATATCTATTTGTGCATACAGCCTCATCCTCATCCTATTTGTGCTCCATCAATCTGCTTGATCTGCCCGAGGATTTCAAGAAAGAACTCTTTTGCCCAGATTGTGCAGTATGGGCAATGCATGGCCAGGCATATTTTGCCTGTACTTAGTCTAGACTAGTCAGAACAGATTATCATTGCCAGGACTGTGGGTTCCAGTTCTGATATCTGACGTCACGATTGGATGCGGGCTACCAAGTTTTCTAGAGGCGTTCAAGATTTACTAATGGATATGTCCTTTGATAGAGTCATCTTTTCGACAAGAAGGTAGAATCTGTGACTAAACGCTTTGTGGACAGAAGAGCAATGGCTAAGTCTCTAGGCTTACTTTCCCCTGTGCGCCTATTTTAGAAGAACTATTGGACATTCTGAGGACACACAAGGTGCTTTGCCCACATCCAAAGGCGATCCTCACAGTCCAGTATAGCCATGTAGGGCCTCCATAGGCAGGGGCAGTGGTAAGAGACGTAATAACTGACAGATGCAGCAGTCTTCCTCCGCCCCCTGCTTCCCTGACACCACTCCTTCCCACACCCCCAACAAGCCACATTTGTTTCCCCTCCAACTGCCATTTATAGATCAGGTAGGGGTCAGGAGGTTTGTCTTCCCACATGACATGGAATTACTTTGCCTCAATGAGCCGTCCAGGTTGGTTACCCCCATCTTTCTTTACCACTTCACCTCACCTGTCCCCAGTTTTTGGCACACTTCTCCACACCGTTTCCCAGTTTTTACCACATTGTGAATCATGCCGATATTCTCTTCCAAGAAGTGCAGTGTTTGCTAACCAAGGGTGCAAATAAAGTGGTGTCCAAGGCGGGGAATGGTACAGGATGCTACTCCTTACATTGTTTGTTCTCCAGGAAGGAAGAGTGGACAGAAGCCGATTTTTGGTTTCAGGATGTTAATTACCTTTATCAGCGCAAGGGGACATTTCAAATTTTGAAGCTTGCGCATTGTCCTCCTGTCATTTGTTCTACACTGAGTGGGATGGAGGCATGTGAGGTGTAGTCTCGTATATAAGCACTAGTCACAGAGTTACAATGTCTCTTAGAAGAAATTGTGGGGATGGATGACCTTGTACAGTATTGGATAGCAGCTAGGAGGTGAATGACAGTTTCGCTACCTTTGAGGTTTAATGCCTTTGTCTGGGGATTCAGTACACAAAAACGTTCATAGTAAGCCAATTCAGGACAACTAAACATGTTTTCCTTCCATTTTTTTCAATTATTGCTACTTTTCCCAAGAACTGAAGCATTCCCATGCACTGTTTAGTGTCACTTATGTCACACATAGCTAAAGGGACATGCCAGCTCAACAGGATCTGCTCCTCCTCGCACATGGATCCGACTAATCCGGGTTCCCACCAGACACGCTGCTGAAACTAACGCCCCCACCCCTCTTTTCCTGCCATGAGCTCTGCATGAGGAGCCTGTAAATTTGCGATCAATGAACGGTGCTCTACGCGCCACACCTTTGGAATGACACAGAAGCATTGTAAATTGCGCACAGCCCATGACACCAGATTAATTCATCACGACTTAATTTTGTTAACTTCTTCAGAAGCATTATAAGTACCTTTTCTCCGCATCAACCAGGAACAGTGACCAGCATTTACATAGGTGAGATCACCATTTACATAGGTGGGTTCACCGTGGTGATCATCACGAGGTCCTGGGTAGAAATATGGCCTTTACATAAGCAGAAGGATTTGGGGTCAAACTGTATTTTTCTCTTTTTTACAGAAATAACCGGTGAATATCTGTACGGATTGGAATGCATTATTCTCAGGCATGTTTGGCAAAATATGTTATCAAGTGGACCATTAGATATTCATGGTATTTATTTTCGTGTAGTGTCCTTATGGAAAATTGATTCTCCGACCCTGAGGAAGATCTCCTTGACCTTGGCCCCACACGTGAGGTTAAAAATGCATTGGCACCCTTTCTGAGGAACGTTTTGGAAACTGACTTAGTCTTCCGATTTATGTCGATTTGAACTGATGTAATGAACTGTTGAGGATGGGAATAGGACTCCATTATCTGGCATCAAGAATATGCCCTCATAAGGGACGCCACATTAATGGTCTATTCTCACCTAAATGGGCTCGGAAAGAACGGTGAGTTCAACCACTGTTTATGAGGTTATAATCTATGTTTCAAAACAATGTCAGGCACTTGAAACATTATTTGTAGATACAGGATATGTGTTTGTAAATACACACATGTATGCGAATAGTCCTTTTTCGTTTGTGTATAAAGAGTCCTACCTGTTTGTCTTTACAGGGCAGAGGCTGAATCATGGAATATGTTAAATTTAAGAGTTAAAAAAATATTTCAATAAATTAATTTGAATGCATCACCTAGAATGAAGTTCAGTATTACGGATATAAATAAAGCTCCGTGATTCATGGGCCATGAAGGCCAGATCTCTTACGCATTTTGTAAGTTCCCTCCCTCATAGGTGCTAACAGGAGCCCCAGCGTTTTAGTAACACAAAAAGATGATGGACGGAGTGCTGACAATGCAAACACTCACCCCCAGTCACAGATCTGGGTTTAATCCATCGTTCTTTTGCTCACCATGCCACCCCAGTTCGGACCCAGCCATATGCAAATCAGTCTTGACCCTGTTCCTCATGGGAACAGTGCAGCCCGAACTGCCAGGCCAGGTCCTCCCTGGACCGGAAACAAGCATCCTGGGACCGGTTTCAGGGTATCACCCTTCTTCAGCCAGGCTAGCTTGATTCCAGTGGCACAGTGAGCAAGGGACCCACGTCTGGGCATACCCTTCCCACTTAGGGCAACATAAGTAACACAAAAAGATGATGGACGGAGTGCTGACAATGCAAACACTCACCCCCAGTCACAGATCTGGGTTTAATCCATCGTTCTTTTGCTCACCATGCCACCCCAGTTCGGACCCAGCCATATGCAAATCAGTCTTGACCCTGTTCCTCATGGGAACAGTGCAGCCCGAACTGCCAGGCCAGGTCCTCCCTGGACCGGAAACAAGCATCCTGGGACCGGTTTCAGGGTATCACCCTTCTTCAGCCAGGCTAGCTTGATTCCAGTGGCACAGTGAGCAAGGGACCCACGTCTGGGCATACCCTTCCCACTTAGGGCAACATTAGTAACACAAAAAGATGATGGACGGAGTGCTGACAATGCAAACACTCACCCCCAGTCACAGATCTGGGTTTAATCCATCGTTCTTTTGCTCACCATGCCACCCCAGTTCGGACCCAGCCATATGCAAATCAGTCTTGACCCTGTTCCTCATGGGAACAGTGCAGCCCGAACTGCCAGGCCAGGTCCTCCCTGGACCGGAAACAAGCATCCTGGGACCGGTTTCAGGGTATCACCCTTCTTCAGCCAGGCTAGCTTGATTCCAGTGGCACAGTGAGCAAGGGACCCACGTCTGGGCATACCCTTCCCACTTAGGGCAACATTAGTAACACAAAAAGATGATGGACGGAGTGCTGACAATGCAAACACTCACCCCCAGTCACAGATCTGGGTTTAATCCATTGTTCTTTTGCTCACCATGCCACCCCAGTTCGGACCCAGCCATATGCAAATCAGTCTTGACCTTGTTCCTCATGGGAACAGTGCAGCCCGAACTGCCAGGCCAGGTCCTCCCTGGACCGGAAACAAGCATCCTGGGACCGGTTTCAGGGTATCACCCTTCTTCAGCCAGGCTAGCTTGATTCCAGTGGCACAGTGAGCAAGGGACCCACGTCTGGGCATACCCTTCCCACTTAGGGCAACATTAGTAACACAAAAAGATGATGGACGGAGTGCTGACAATGCAAACACTCACCCCCAGTCACAGATCTGGGTTTAATCCATCGTTCTTTTGCTCACCATGCCACCCCAGTTCGGACCCAGCCATATGCAAATCAGTCTTGACCCTGTTCCTCATGGGAACAGTGCAGCCCGAACTGCCAGGCCAGGTCCTCCCTGGACCGGAAACAAGCATCCTGGGACCGGTTTCAGGGTATCACCCTTCTTCAGCCAGGCTAGCTTGATTCCAGTGGCACAGTGAGCAAGGGACCCACGTCTGGGCATACCCTTCCCACTTAGGGCAACATTAGTAACACAAAAAGATGATGGACGGAGTGCTGACAATGCAAACACTCACCCCCAGTCACAGATCTGGGTTTAATCCATCGTTCTTTTGCTCACCATGCCGCCCCAGTTCGGACCCAGCCATATGCAAATCAGTCTTGACCCTGTTCCTCATGGGAACAGTGCAGCCCGAACTGCCAGGCCAGGTCCTCCCTGGACCGGAAACAAGCATCCTGGGACCGGTTTCAGGGTATCACCCTTCTTCAGCCAGGCTAGCTTGATTCCAGTGGCACAGTGAGCAAGGGACCCACGTCTGGGCATACCCTTCCCACTTAGGGCAACATTAGTAACACAAAAAGATGATGGACGGAGTGCTGACAATGCAAACACTCACCCCCAGTCACAGATCTGGGTTTAATCCATCGTTCTTTTGCTCACCATGCCACCCCAGTTCGGACCCAGCCATATGCAAATCAGTCTTGACCCTGTTCCTCATGGGAACAGTGCAGCCCGAACTGCCAGGCCAGGTCCTCCCTGGACCGGAAACAAGCATCCTGGGACCGGTTTCAGGGTATCACCCTTCTTCAGCCAGGCTAGCTTGATTCCAGTGGCACAGTGAGCAAGGGACCCACGTCTGGGCATACCCTTCCCACTTAGGGCAACATTAGTAACACAAAAAGATGATGGACGGAGTGCTGACAATGCAAACACTCACCCCCAGTCACAGATCTGGGTTTAATCCATCGTTCTTTTGCTCACCATGCCACCCCAGTTCGGACCCAGCCATATGCAAATCAGTCTTGACCCTGTTCCTCATGGGAACAGTGCAGCCCGAACTGCCAGGCCAGGTCCTCCCTGGACCGGAAACAAGCATCCTGGGTCCGGTTTCAGGGTATCACCCTTCTTCAGCCAGGCTAGCTTGATTCCAGTGGCACAGTGAGCAAGGGACCCACGTCTGGGCATACCCTTCCCACTTAGGGCAACATTAGTAACACAAAAAGATGATGGACGGAGTGCTGACAATGCAAACACTCACCCCCAGTCACAGATCTGGGTTTAATCCATCGTTCTTTTGCTCACCATGCCACCCCAGTTCGGACCCAGCCATATGCAAATCAGTCTTGACCCTGTTCCTCATGGGAACAGTGCAGCCCGAACTGCCAGGCCAGGTCCTCCCTGGACCGGAAACAAGCATCCTGGGACCGGTTTCAGGGTATCACCCTTCTTCAGCCAGGCTAGCTTGATTCCAGTGGCACAGTGAGCAAGGGACCCACGTCTGGGCATACCCTTCCCACTTAGGGCAACATTAGTAACACAAAAAGATGATGGACGGAGTGCTGACAATGCAAACACTCACCCCCAGTCACAGATCTGGGTTTAATCCATCGTTCTTTTGCTCACCATGCCGCCCCAGTTCGGACCCAGCCATATGCAAATCAGTCTTGACCCTGTTCCTCATGGGAACAGTGCAGCCCGAACTGCCAGGCCAGGTCCTCCCTGGACCGGAAACAAGCATCCTGGGACCGGTTTCAGGGTATCACCCTTCTTCAGCCAGGCTAGCTTGATTCCAGTGGCACAGTGAGCAAGGGACCCACGTCTGGGCATACCCTTCCCACTTAGGGCAACATTAGTAACACAAAAAGATGATGGACGGAGTGCTGACAATGCAAACACTCACCCCCAGTCACAGATCTGGGTTTAATCCATCGTTCTTTTGCTCACCATGCCACCCCAGTTCGGACCCAGCCATATGCAAATCAGTCTTGACCCTGTTCCTCATGGGAACAGTGCAGCCCGAACTGCCAGGCCAGGTCCTCCCTGGACCGGAAACAAGCATCCTGGGACCGGTTTCAGGGTATCACCCTTCTTCAGCCAGGCTAGCTTGATTCCAGTGGCACAGTGAGCAAGGGACCCACGTCTGGGCATACCCTTCCCACTTAGGGCAACATTAGTAACACAAAAAGATGATGGACGGAGTGCTGACAATGCAAACACTCACCCCCAGTCACAGATCTGGGTTTAATCCATCGTTCTTTTGCTCACCATGCCGCCCCAGTTCGGACCCAGCCATATGCAAATCAGTCTTGACCCTGTTCCTCATGGGAACAGTGCAGCCCGAACTGCCAGGCCAGGTCCTCCCTGGACTGGAAACAAGCATCCTGGGACCGGTTTCAGGGTATCACCCTTCTTCAGCCAGGCTAGCTTGATTCCAGTGGCACAGTGAGCAAGGGACCCACGTCTGGGCATACCCTTCCCACTTAGGGCAACATTAGTAACACAAAAAGATGATGGACGGAGTGCTGACAATGCAAACACTCACCCCCAGTCACAGATCTGGGTTTAATCCATCGTTCTTTTGCTCACCATGCCACCCCAGTTCGGACCCAGCCATATGCAAATCAGTCTTGACCCTGTTCCTCATGGGAACAGTGCAGCCCGAACTGCCAGGCCAGGTCCTCCCTGGACCGGAAACAAGCATCCTGGGACCGGTTTCAGGGTATCACCCTTCTTCAGCCAGGCTAGCTTGATTCCAGTGGCACAGTGAGCAAGGGACCCACGTCTGGGCATACCCTTCCCACTTAGGGCAACATTAGTAACACAAAAAGATGATGGACGGAGTGCTGACAATGCAAACACTCACCCCCAGTCACAGATCTGGGTTTAATCCATCGTTCTTTTGCTCACCATGCCACCCCAGTTCGGACCCAGCCATATGCAAATCAGTCTTGACCCTGTTCCTCATGGGAACAGTGCAGCCCGAACTGCCAGGCCAGGTCCTCCCTGGACCGGAAACAAGCATCCTGGGTCCGGTTTCAGGGTATCACCCTTCTTCAGCCAGGCTAGCTTGATTCCAGTGGCACCGTGAGCAAGGGACCCACGTCTGGGCATACCCTTCCCACTTAGGGCAACATTAGTAACACAAAAAGATGATGGACGGAGTGCTGACAATGCAAACACTCACCCCCAGTCACAGATCTGGGTTTAATCCATCGTTCTTTTGCTCACCATGCCACCCCAGTTCGGACCCAGCCATATGCAAATCAGTCTTGACCCTGTTCCTCATGGGAACAGTGCAGCCCGAACTGCCAGGCCAGGTCCTCCCTGGACCGGAAACAAGCATCCTGGGACCGGTTTCAGGGTATCACCCTTCTTCAGCCAGGCTAGCTTGATTCCAGTGGCACAGTGAGCAAGGGACCCACGTCTGGGCATACCCTTCCCACTTAGGGCAACATTAGTAACACAAAAAGATGATGGACGGAGTGCTGACAATGCAAACACTCACCCCCAGTCACAGATCTGGGTTTAATCCATCGTTCTTTTGCTCACCATGCCGCCCCAGTTCGGACCCAGCCATATGCAAATCAGTCTTGACCCTGTTCCTCATGGGAACAGTGCAGCCCGAACTGCCAGGCCAGGTCCTCCCTGGACCGGAAACAAGCATCCTGGGACCGGTTTCAGGGTATCACCCTTCTTCAGCCAGGCTAGCTTGATTCCAGTGGCACAGTGAGCAAGGGACCCACGTCTGGGCATACCCTTCCCACTTAGGGCAACATTAGTAACACAAAAAGATGATGGACGGAGTGCTGACAATGCAAACACTCACCCCCAGTCACAGATCTGGGTTTAATCCATCGTTCTTTTGCTCACCATGCCACCCCAGTTCGGACCCAGCCATATGCAAATCAGTCTTGACCCTGTTCCTCATGGGAACAGTGCAGCCCGAACTGCCAGGCCAGGTCCTCCCTGGACCGGAAACAAGCATCCTGGGACCGGTTTCAGGGTATCACCCTTCTTCAGCCAGGCTAGCTTGATTCCAGTGGCACAGTGAGCAAGGGACCCACGTCTGGGCATACCCTTCCCACTTAGGGCAACATTAGTAACACAAAAAGATGATGGACGGAGTGCTGACAATGCAAACACTCACCCCCAGTCACAGATCTGGGTTTAATCCATCGTTCTTTTGCTCACCATGCCACCCCAGTTCGGACCCAGCCATATGCAAATCAGTCTTGACCCTGTTCCTCATGGGAACAGTGCAGCCCGAACTGCCAGGCCAGGTCCTCCCTGGACCGGAAACAAGCATCCTGGGTCCGGTTTCAGGGTATCACCCTTCTTCAGCCAGGCTAGCTTGATTCCAGTGGCACAGTGAGCAAGGGACCCACGTCTGGGCATACCCTTCCCACTTAGGGCAACATTAGTAACACAAAAAGATGATGGACGGAGTGCTGACAATGCAAACACTCACCCCCAGTCACAGATCTGGGCATCTCACCATGCCACCCCAGTTCGGACCCAGCCATATGCAAATCAGTCTTGACCCTGTTCCGCATGGGAACAGTGCAGCCCGAACTGCCAGGCCAGGTCCTCCCTGGACCGGAAACAAGCATCCTGGGACCGGTTTCAGGGTATCACCCTTCTTCAGCCAGGCTAGCTTGATTCCAGTGGCACAGTGAGCAAGGGACCCACGTCTGGGCATACCCTTCCCACTTAGGGCAACATTAGTAACACAAAAAGATGATGGACGGAGTGCTGACAATGCAAACACTCACCCCCAGTCACAGATCTGGGTTTAATCCATCGTTCTTTTGCTCACCATGCCACCCCAGTTCGGACCCAGCCATATGCAAATCAGTCTTGACCCTGTTCCTCATGGGAACAGTGCAGCCCGAACTGCCAGGCCAGGTCCTCCCTGGACCGGAAACAAGCATCCTGGGACCGGTTTCAGGGTATCACCCTTCTTCAGCCAGGCTAGCTTGATTCCAGTGGCACAGTGAGCAAGGGACCCACGTCTGGGCATACCCTTCCCACTTAGGGCAACATTAGTAACACAAAAAGATGATGGACGGAGTGCTGACAATGCAAACACTCACCCCCAGTCACAGATCTGGGTTTAATCCATCGTTCTTTTGCTCACCATGCCACCCCAGTTCGGACCCAGCCATATGCAAATC
This sequence comes from Pleurodeles waltl, assembly GCF_031143425.1. NCBI lineage: Eukaryota > Metazoa > Chordata > Amphibia > Caudata > Salamandridae > Pleurodeles > Pleurodeles waltl. The sequence goes on from NC_090449.1 coordinate 199,400,635, forward strand.
AGTCTTGACCCTGTTCCTCATGGGAACAGTGCAGCCCGAACTGCCAGGCCAGGTCCTCCCTGGACCGGAAACAAGCATCCTGGGACCGGTTTCAGGGTATCACCCTTCTTCAGCCAGGCTAGCTTGATTCCAGTGGCACAGTGAGCAAGGGACCCACGTCTGGGCATACCCTTCCCACTTAGGGCAACATTAGTAACACAAAAAGATGATGGACGGAGTGCTGACAATGCAAACACTCACCCCCAGTCACAGGGGGTCACAGTCTGGGTTTAATCCATCGTTCTTTTGCTCAGCGTTTTACACATAATTTTTATTAAAAGCAATGAATTGCCTGTCCTTTGCCACAGTTATAGCTTCCTTGATGAATCTGATTGTAGAATTCAGGGATGTCATAAAGAGTGACATTAAATTTAAAGACATAAATAACTATAGACGTTCAGGGTTGTTTTTCTTGTTACTTCTCTCTATGATTCAGGATTTAGTACAGCGCATTGTTAGCTTGTTCTCTTTTGTACTGTGTTTTGTGAAGAAATGTCGGTAATTAGCATCACCACAGCTTGATACCTAAATTGGTTTTATAACTTTCTTCTTAATGAATCCATTATTTTTTTAGCTCTGTCCCTGGGCCTCGTTTTTCAGTTTGGGGATTTGTGGTGAACAGGTTGGATATAAGAGAGCTTCTTCTTTGTATCTCAAAAACTAGTTTTCTGAGAAAATCCATTCAGGTGTGTGTTCCCTGCGACATGAATTTCACTGCAGGTATAGAGACAACCAGTTATAATTCGAATATGTTTTACTTTTTATTAAGTACTCTCAGGAACTGTTAGTAGACAAACTGCCCCTGGATTTAGTTGGCATTCATTCCTTTACATGAGTATCAACTCATGCCTTATATCACAATAACTCCTTAGTCCTAAATATGCAGGCGCACTCCATAGACTACCTTGCAATATTTCACGGGATCTTACTGGATGCATACTGAATCATAGGGTGAAGCTCAATGTATCAGCTGTGTGACGAAATATCCTGTTAGCTTATGTGTGCTCCTCCCATCCCAGGCCATGCATCGTTGGCGTGGTGTGTCCTGGTACAGGATAAGTTACCCTTCTCCCCTCCTATTCTCCCATGAATGTGTATCTCTTGTTTATCCTAAACAATTTCAAATCAGCTAATGTAACACATCTCAGAGTGTTTGGGATTTTGCAACAAAGGAGGTGATGTGGCAGGAGGTGGAATGTTCAGCTGACTGATAAATTGTATAAAAAATGATTCTGCACAGCACACAAGTGTCACTTATGACCACCCTGTAACCTCCAGTGTTCACTCTGCAATCACAGTAGCATCCAGCTCAGTAGACTAATGCGTGCACACTAGTGATCTGTTGGACTTCATGGTCAAAAGTTCAAAGGGTTTTGAGTAATCTCAGGCCTTTAATTCCCTGCGGTTCTTAGAATGAGAACCATTGATTTGGGTGACAATAAATATGTGCCATTCACAAAATATCACGGACCCCCGCCCCTGTGCGAATGTGCACTTCACAAATATGCATGTTTATTAATGTTTTGTTATAAGTGATAGCGGGCGGTTCAAGTGCCCTGAAAAAACACATTTCTTCATGACTTAACAATGTGCTAGTGTTGGGATAGATTACAAAATAGTTTGTTCAGTTTTTGAACCAATCCATAATCCAATGCTTCAAGCATTTTTGCAAGTCATTTTCAAGGTGGGTATGAACAAATGTTTTTAGCGAACCTAGCCAAGGATGGTTTAATGAACAGCAGCAATGGCTCAGCACAGACCTGAGTGCATGTTTTTTTTGTTTGTTTGTAGTGTCTAAAGCACATACGTTAGTGCAAGAACTTCTGCAAGCATAGTTCAAAAACAATTGCAGTGATTGCATCTCTATATTTTGCCCATTAATGCTTTGTAAATGTGTCTAACGTGGGGGGCATGGCCGAAGCACCCAAGATCGTGGGTGCGATTTAATACCACTCCTGACCTCCTCTTCAATCCTCCACAATCCACTTGTCGCCACTGGGCACCTGCCACCTAAAGTAGATGTGACTTTGCTGCTTGCTCTGGGGGCTTTATGGTCATAGACACTTGCCTGCTGTTTCAGTACAGGCACTGAGATGGTAGCAATGATTGAGCCAGTGGACAGAATGATACCCAGCCAAAGACGCTGACGGGCCTTGCTGTGCCATTCCTGGAGCCCAGTGGTGGTCGGCAGCCTCCCCCAGAGAAGGTTATGGCCTACCGGTAGATGAGCTCACACTTTCAACTGGGGCTTAGTGGACATCTCTCCTTGATTCCTTACATCATCCAGCTTGACACCGTGGGTGCTCTTACATGAGACAGAGCTGTCGGGCACAAGGTATCTACAGTTGGATCATACTCCTCTGCACTGAAGGGTCAGCCTTCAAGCCTAACCCCGGCTGCTTGTGCTGCCTTTTGGACCCTGGGGAAAGCGGGCCAGGGTGAGGCCTACTATCCAAATGATCTCTTCTTCCCCCTACCCCCCCAGGAAAAGGCAGGAAATAGTCAGTGTTTGCAGCTGATATGGGAGAAGATAAGGAGCCAATTTGCAAATTTACCACTTGCCCCTTGGAGGCTTGCAAACACTTGACTGCTTGCCCCTGGCTGGTAAGCCCTCCGCTGCCTCAGATGTGGCCCAAATTTCGCAAGTTATCCAAACTTCCTCTGAGGCTCTTGAAACAAAGATTGGTGAGGTAAGGTTGGACATTGCCCTCCTCCTTCAGCATCTGCGTAACATGGCTGGGAAGGTCTATGAAGTGGAAGTAAAGTCTCTACACTTGAAGATGGTGCCAGCATCCATAAAGCAAATGTGACTGCAATGACCTCCACTACCTTCATCCTAGAAGCAAGGGCGGAAGACGCAGAAAACTGCTCTAAGTGGAATAATCTTCTCCTTGTGGAGTTCGCAGAAGAGGTCGAATTTTCCTGGCTGGAACTTTTTATCGGAACTGATCAAGTCTTGACTTTCAGACAGGGTTCTTGCCCCATAGTTCATGGTGGAGACAGCACACTGAGCGCTTTCTCAAAGAACCCCCCCATCTCCATATGTGCCCCATAATTTTAAGAATTCTGAACTACAGAGACAGGGACATCATCCTGCTCCATGCATGCACCAGTGAGAAGCTCACTTTGAATCTGCCCCTATTATGATCTTTCCTTATCACACGTGGGCCATTCAGAAGTAACTCATATCATTGCGGCGGTGCAACTAAAACTGAAGGCGACGGCCCTGCTATATATGTTGCTATTCCCAATGAAACCGAAGGCGATCTGCTAGTCCCCTACCTACTTTTTGATACACCGGAGGCGGAGGGGTGCTGAGATGTAACAATCCTCCAGATATGGCCTCAGAGGGAGACTTGGGACTGCCTGTCATCACCTCTGCGCCACCCCGGCCTCGCCAACAACCATATCCAGGTGGGGAGGGAGTTCCCACAAATGTTCACTCGAATCCTCAGATTCTGAAAATTCAGGGGCTCCTGGGTGAGGAGGAAGTGGTCTCTTGCTGTCACTCCATTTGTTGTGGGTCTGCACACCCTGCGTTTGGAGGCTTCTGCCGATGAGAGATCCCCAGAGCGATGGGAGCAGCAGCCATGAAACACTTCTAGACCAGTCTTGTGTCTAGTTACTAGCCCCTGGCTGGGGCACTTGGCAACTGTAGACATATGATCCTGCTTTGAAGGATGTCTCCCTCAACTAACCGGCAATATATTCTATTTTGTTGTTGGGGATGTCATGGAGGTAGATGCTCCCTGAGTGGAAGTTGTGGCGGGGCTGTTCTTGATTAGGGGATAGGAATATTTTCAGTATGTATTAGTTTCTATTTGTTAGATCACCCTGTGTTTGTGTAAAAATGACATAATCTGCCAGGTTTCTCAACCCTGTGCCACCAGACGCTACTCAAGTTTTTCAGTAACCCTTATGGCAAACTTTCACATATTTTCTTGAAATTTTAACAGCCTTCTCGATGGCATCAAGTGCACGGCGCTTGTTTGCGTCATCCATCAGCATCTACCGGATGTTGCCCTGTTACAGGCATTCCCCCCATGTGATCACACAGGTCATCCACGACCCTCAGGTTGGCTATTTAGTGGTGGTTGAAAAACTTAAGGAGAAACCTCACAGTGTTTCCAGTATCTACATACTCCATCAGTGACAGACAGAAACAGACCCTTGCTGAGTTCAGAGGTACTAGCTAACCTGCCGCCACTCTGAACACCAACCTAAATGTTTCTGAATGCCCTTCAAGGGACCTCCGGAATATATCCTAGGGGTTTGTTTCCTGGAGTGATTCCCTGGGCCTCTGTGATGTTTGGGATCTGTGGCACTTGATGGCGCTGTCATATACACACACATCTGTAGCTACCAAAACCCTCTCTCTTATTGATTTCCTACTCCCCCCTGCCACAGATGGGACACACGCAGCCGCAGACATTCTTCCCCATGGGATCTCAGATCATTCCTCACTTATGCTTCACATGGGGACCGTGCGCCTTGCAAAGACCCTCTGGTGCTTGAAGCACCAAGTTCCTAACCGAGGACCAGTTTGTGGAGCATATGGATACAGAACTGCACTACTGTTCGAGATTAATACTGGGTTAGTCGACAGGATGGATACTGTCTGGGCGACAGGTAAAGCCACGAGTCGTGGTGGTGTGGCCAATACATTTCTCAAACATGTTGTGCAGGAAAAATGTTGCTGCATCTCAGAGCTTGAAGCCCGCAACTTACACTTGGAGATTAAAATAGCTACTGAAAAATAGCCACTGACATGCCCAAATCCCTTCATCGACTACTGTAGCTTGATCGGGTATCCCTAAGGCACCTGGCGTTCAATGAGGCTTGCCACTGTGGGAGAGCAGCTAATCGCCATGTGTGCAAAAATGGCAATAAAAGTGGCAAGCTTCTGTATTGGCTCGTCACTGGGATGCAAGATACAAACTGATCCCCTCCTTTACAGACCTCAAGGCTGACCCTTACAAACCACAATTGCGATAGAAAATGGTTTTGCAGATACTTTCGCCGACTTTTATGAAGGGCTCTATGCTCATCAATTCAGGCCTTTTCAGAAGATAAACAATTTGTTCCTGACTGACGTGCCTTGCCCACGTCTTGTGGGGTCTCAGTGGAAAGAACTGGAGTCCCCTCTCATGATGAAGGAGAGACTGATGGGCTATTCATGCTCTGAAGTCTGTGAAAACCCTGGGCCTGGATGGATTCCCCCCTTCATCCTCGTCCTACATTAACTTTAACTGGCCTACTTTCCCCTTGATAATGTTATACACATCTAATATGGCGGTCCCATCCCACACTCCAGAAGTGACATCTGTAAAATGTATATGTAATCTAAGAAAGGAAAAAATAATCTCATTACTTTGGTAGAAAAGAAAGCATCCATTTTTATATGATCGATCTTTAGACTAAACCATATGGAATTCTACCATGTTGCATAAGACATTGTTGTGTTATCCTTCCAATTAAAGAGATTTTGATGGAATGACATAATACATATACCTAATTTTACCTTCTACTGGATGTGGTGCCAATCCTTGATGGGTCTACCAAAATGTTATTAAAATAATAAAAGGAATGTTAGTATTTGACAGGCAGATAATCTAAGACCAAAAAAACTTGCAGAATAGGTTCGTATCATTACATTAAAAAGTAATGAAAAAGTACAAATAGTTTTTGTTATCACCGGCAGAGACCAGATGAATACAATGATCATATCATAATATGTATTCAGTGAGATAGTTTCAGATTTATCTAGAATTAATTTAAAGCTTAAATCTTTGAAAAAGTGTACTTCATTAAAAAATTATAGATTACTGACTACTGTCAACATATAGAAGACCACCATCTGCTTTTACAGAATATTTCCTTCTTAAAACGTAGAGAACCTCAAATTAATTGTTTTGGTAAATATGTGGTTAAAAATGATTCAAGGGAGAGAATACGTAATAATGGGGAAAAAGGGCAGCCTTCTCTACAAGTAGTGATTTAAAAAACTATTGCTTTTTTATTGGCATATAACAATGCCTACAATTTTATTACCAACCCCATGCCAAATTAACATTTTAAACATGAAATTATAAACCAAAGGATTGAAGGATTTTTTGTGCATCCGAACTAACAGAAAATTGAATTTAAATACGGACATGGTGTATTGGATGACAAAATGGCCAACTGCATGTAATTTTGGGCAGCTCTGATCTCCCAGAATCAATAATCCATATATCCTTCTCACCTAAACATAATCCAACATTGCCACATAAAGGCCTGAAGAGTATAAACAATACTGAACTTCTTGTGAACTCTTTTCTGTCTGGTTCAATAAAGCAGGAAGCTAGGATATTGCGTCAATGGCTGGTGAACAATGGACTGTTACGTTTAAATGGTTGCTTCAAAAATGATACCCCAGCACCTGCAACATTTCAGCCGGGGTGCTTGGCGGTCCCGATTGACTACGTGTTTATTCCAGTTTGGCATCTTGGATTCTATCGAGATTTTAAAGTACCAAAATATGGTGTAAGTGACCACTGGGCCACGTCTGTTGTTTTATGTCTTAACAAGCCAGCGGTAGACAATAAGGTGACGCTTCTGGAGGTATTCTTTCTTCTGAGACTCACAACATGCCTTCAGCTTTTTGCTGCGTTCCAATCAACTGAGGACATTGATGTATTTTTCTGTGGGACAAGAAAATAGAATCATATGGTTTAAAAAATGAGATTATAGATAATGTGTTAGTCTGTACACATGTAAACATAAAAAATGTGGGCCTCCGACAATGGGCCGTGGTAATGGGAAGGAATGAGTTGATTCTGCCTGTCAGCAAATGAAAAGTGTGGTGAGAAAGACATCCAAGCATTTAGGCTGAGGCAAGAAAGATATCCCAAACAAAAATTGGACAGGCTAAAGCGTCTGTTTAGGTAGCTGATTAAAGGAGCAAAGGCCACCTTTCACCATAGTAATTGGGATGATATCCCGAAGGTGATACAGTCTGGGGAAAAGTGAGAGTTCTGGATGAAAGTTAAATAATCCTGCAGCCCTCATGGGATGGGGGGCGCTCTAACATGTATTATTGCTGATGATACTTAAACAGTGTACTTTCCGGGCCTGTGTGGTAGCTAATCTATTTCTTCTAGCCTTAAAAATTGGCCCTGGCTGGTTCTCTGTGAAAGAAATAAGGGCGGTAATTTACCATATTAGCTGTTAGTTTATAAGTCGTCAGCTCCAGCCATAATGCACCATCCTCTCAATTGCCATCCTGGCCCCGTGGGCTGCCAGTCTAATTAGCAATGAATAAGCATTTCAACACATCGTCAGGAGTAGTAGGTGCTACATGAATACAATTTACAAGTCTGTGTGGCATAATTATGATACATTCAGTGAGTTCCAGAAGTGTGTAGTGTGGCATGCAAACAGTAACCCTTCTAGTTTTGAACACTGCAATTGCAATAGTCTAGAGATATGTATAGCGGCTCATGCTCCCAGCTGCATTAATAATGGCAGGTCCTTACGTTATATGCAGTAAACCTCTCCGTGCAGTCCCTCTTGTGAGTATCACTCTGCTACTATTGCATATTATCGCTACCCACCCCCATGGACAGGCCTCTTGAACCTAACACCATCACCAGGCTTCGTGGGGTGTGGGTGTCTCAGAAAGCTTCTTCTGGGACATTTGCAAAAGATGTCACCCCAGGATATCAGTCCTGGGCAAGTTCTCAGGGGCATGTGATGAAACTTGATGGCTAGTGACAGGAAACGGGAATGTGTGGCTGGTTCCTGAATGTGATTAACTTGCAGCTGTCCTGGGGGGGGGCGCATCCTGCCCAGGAAAGCATTGTGGGCTGAGAGTTTTACCATTGAAATGCACACACCTTGTTCCCTCTACAGTCTCCTTTTAATCTCTGAGCACAAAAGGCTGATTAGAAACAAGAGCCATGCATAGTAGGGGGCAGCCTGCCCCCCAAACTCTCGGGACACTTTCTTTGTTCTCCTAAAACTCCTGGACCTGGTCTTGTCTACACCTCCTACTACCCTCGGAACCCCAGCCTCCTGAGGACAGTAATCTTCTCAGGAGGAAGTTTTCGGAAGGGGCAGAAGCTTCTCCCAGTCTGGGGACCCTCTCTTAAAGCCCAGTACTTCTGACACCTGCAAACCTTCTCACACCCCAAGATTAAAATACAGCTCAGAGCATGCCCTCTGAGTGCCATGAGGCCCCTGGTAGAGCAGACTCGATGCTGAAACGTGTCAATTACGCCCTTTCTTGCCGTCCAGGAATAGGGCCAGGTTGAATAGTTTATTGCTCTACTTTTTATATATTTATCTCTTGAAGATGCTGAGCCAATACTCTGTTTACTAATCACTGTTTATTTACCAATACGTAACACTCACCCCATTCTCCACCTTGGGGCCATTGCTGCACCACTTAAAATGTGGCTATGTCTCTATTGTGACAATGTTTTTTTTTACCACTGCATTTGTTAAAAACGCATGTCAGGGCACTGTTTATAGAATTAATGTGTTACATGCTCTCTGTTGTTCCCGATTCCTTCCTGGTTATTTCTCTTGATGCATAACCTGTACCATAGGCTGTTTTAACCTGTATGGCTCACTGGTTATATACGTATCCCTCACTTACTATAATATACTTTCAGTAACCTGCAGGCCTGTCTATCAAAGTAATTCTTGGCCAAAAATGAATTGCAAAAAATGTTCCCCAGTATGAAATCTGTCTGCGCATGCTTAAGCGCTGTCTTAGTTCCTAATGAGATAATAAATGCTTCCCCTGACCACAGCCCGACACCGCCCCTAACCCCAAATATCAATCCAGGCCTGTCCACCAGTTTAAAGACCTCTGGAATAGAGGGTTACTAATGTATGGATTTTGGTATAGCAGGTCATGACTGAAGTGCTCTGTTAGTGCCATCTGTACATATACTGGAATAGAAGGCATGTGTGCAAGCCATAATTGAGTTGCATTGGCAGAGTTGATTGTGGGTGTCACTGCCTTAGAGATGTTAGTTTACTATTCCCCTTAGCTTCCATAAGGTCATAAGCAGTGTATTGCGGGGACGTAAGTTATAGTTAGGGCTGGGAACTATAACTGCTGAATTTTTTGCGCGTAAATTCAGTACCTAACTATAACAGTGTAAATCAGTGAAAAAAAAAAAATAAGAAAAAAAAATCTATCTATCTATATATCTATCTATCTATCTATCTATCTATCTATATACAAATATATATATATATATAAAAAAAAATAAAAAAAAATATATATATATATATATATATACACTTACCTACTGGTGGTCATCAGTATGTAGTTATAGTTGGGACCATGTTTCCACAGAAAAAGCGTTTTTTGACTTGCCTATATCTTTGGCGCCATTTGACAAATCTTCCCAAACTTTTCCAAAAAAGTGTGCCAGTGTTTCTTGTTGCGCATAGACGTTTGGGATGATCTGTCAAGAAGTGGCCAATAAAAAGGGGGCGGGAACAAAAAACATGTGTTCTCCATGTTAATTCCTATAGGAGTTTAAACATGATTAAAGCCCAAACCGCTGGACGGAATTACACCAAATTTGGTAGAAAGGTAGCTTTCGATACCAAAATTACACTTTTTGTTATTTGGTGTAAATCCATTCAGAAGTTTAAGAGAAATTAAAGGAAACCCAAATTTGTGTATCTAGTGCCACGGATTCTCCCCGGTGACTTTGCAAATAATAAGAGCTCATGCAGCATTCTGCAGAGCTTTGATTGGCTACCAAAACTTCAACAAGGAAGTTTGGGCAGCAATCATGGGACATAGCTTCAACCAAGTCCCTAAAAAAAGTGAAAAAAGGGGGCCAGGGAAGGGACACCCTGACCCCTTAGCTTTGGTGCCCCAGAGGTACTCTGTCAGGGTAAAAAAGCACATTTAAAAACAAAAATGTGCTGCAAAATTGCGACAACATGGCAAATTTGCAGCAAAATTGTTAAAAAAAACAAAAAAACAAGGGTGGTCTCCTACTCTTGTTTTAAAAAAGCCCCTGGGTGGGCCAGGTCCCGGGGGCATGTAAAAACAACAGGAGGCGGCACATGGGGACCCCCTCCTGGACTTATGTCCTGGGGACCGCCCCTTTCCCAGGGCTAAAATAACAATGGATAGGGGGGGCGCACGGGAATGCCGCCTTCCTGGGCCAAAGATTAAATTATTGTGGGGGAGCCGAGCATCCCCCCGCAGCCCCAGGAACGGCTTTTTACAGCTTTCGCCAAGTCAGAGCAAACACTCTGGTCCCAGCAAGTTTCCTCTATTTCCCTGATCACAGAGATATGGGCAGGGAAACAAATGAAACATTTGCTTTTGCAGGCTGGGAGCTGCATCTTTAGAAGCTCTCTGTCTGCAAAAGCAATGGCGGCTCCCCCAGGAGATGGGGAGCTGGCTGGGACGGCGGGCCTTCAGGCTCTTCCCACTGTCCCAATGCACACTATGTGCCCTGCAGAGCACCCAGGACAGATGGCCGGGCACCAGGGGATGGGGTTCCCAGGGCCGAAATTGGCCTTGGCTCTGGACGAAGAAGCACTTATTAACTAACCAGTAGAAAGTGCTCCAGTTGGATAGACATTTTGTGCAAAACTGTGGACTCTTGTGCTTAAATGAGCAGGTGAGTCTGGACATGATGCTCACTTCACAGAAATTCAACCTCAACAGGAAGCACCTACAAATATAAATATAGCAGGTGCCCAAGTTGAAGCTCAACTTCTGGAAAGGATAAATGATCCTAACTCCTGGGCTTGGCAAAGGCAAAGCAAGTGTGCTTACTCCGCAATTCCAAATTGAATGATGATCTGTAATCCTTCATGGAAGGGAATGCATCTTTCATATATTGGAGCACAAACACTCTCACACCCTGGTAGACCCTTTCAGACCCACTCCAACACCCAGACAGACACTCTCACAGCTACTCTCACATCCAGAGACACCCTTTCACACCCATTCTGAAACGCAGAGAGGCAGACCCTGCGGCCAACTCCAGTCTTCCACAGCCAAAGGGGCTGGGTAGGTGGAGGGGTCGCCGCAGGGACTGGTAACAGGCCAGGCCCTGCGGCCAACTCCTGCAGCCGTGCGTGGTGCAGGGGTGGGTGGTTATAGGGAGTTGGCCGTGGAGCCTGGCCAACCGGCCCCACACATCTGAAGGCCGTGTGCAGTGGTGGTTGGATTAACATAGAGTAATGCAAATTACTTTAAGTTAAAAACCATAGAAATTCACTGAGAAAAACAAAAGTTATAGGGACGTTATAGTTAGGAAAGAGAATTAAAAAACACCTTAGGAATTCACTTACAAAACCAAAAACTTACAGGGACGTTATAGTTAGGTGCTAAATTTAGTCGCACAAAACCAGAGAAATTCAGCAGTTATAGTTAGAGTTGTTTCAAGTAGCTATAACTTGCAGCCTAATTACCCCAGATATTACAGCACTCATGACAACTTTTCTAACATCAATAAACATATAAATGAAACATTAGAAGTCAAATTATTGAAAAAAAAACTGTGCATGGCGGTGGCGCAAGTTACAGTTACCCTAAGCTTCAAGTTATAGTTGCGTGAAATAACAATAACTATAACTGCTGAATTTCTCTGGTTTGTGGGAGTAGATTCAGAATCTATAATGTCCCTGTAATCTTTGTGTTTTTTTAAGTATATATATATATATATATATAAATATATATATATATACTGCAGTATCTATATATAAATATATTACCTACTGTCCGTCACCAGTAGGTAGTTGTAGTTAGGACCGTTTTTCCATAGGTAAAGCGTTTATTGACTTGCCAATATCTTAGAAACTGCTTGATGAATCTTCACATAATTTCCGAAAGTATTGCGGTAATTCTTGTTAGACATGGAAAGTTATCGGTGATCTGTGAAGCGGGTCCCGAGAAAAATGGGCTAAAAAAACATTGCGTTTCCCATGTTAATTTCCATAGTATTCTTTAGACACGACTACAGGGTGGACCACTGGACAGAATTACACCAAATCTGGCAGAAAGCTAGCTGTCGGTACACAGATTAAATTTTCACTTATTTGGTGTAAATCTGTTCAGTTGTTTTTGAGAAATTTAGAGAAATTCAAATTTGTATGTCTTTGACTGCGAAGTATTTGTGAACAAAGACAAGGTTGTGCAGGGAAAGACACAGCTCTGAGTGGCTGCCAACACTTGAAATCAGGAAGTTTTGGCATCCATTCTGGGACTCGACTTGAGCGGAGTCCCAGGAAAAAAGTAAAAATAAAATAAACAGGGCCAGGATAGGGACACCCTGACTGTTTAGCACTGGTGGGGGGGTCCCTCTGATCTAAATTTCTTTTGTTTAATTATTTTGTCCAGTGAATTCACAAGATTTGCAAATTCACGGCAAAAAAGAAAAAAGCTCAGGCTCCTGTGCTTATTTTCCTATAGGCCCCTGGTTGGGCCAGGTCCTGGGGGCCTCCCGACCCCCCCCCCCCCCACAGACAGCTCTGGGTACCACCACCTCCCCAGAGCTCTCTATTTTTTATGCAGGGGCACGTGGCCACCGGTGTCCCTCGGACCACCACCCCCCAGGGCTTCGATTGTATCATATGCATGAGGGCCCGTGCCCGCTCTGCTGCCCTGGGGACTGCCACCTCCCTGGGGCTGCCTGATTTATAATATGTGGGAGAGCCCGTTGCCCCCGTGCCCTGGGGACTACCACCCCCAGGGCATTGGTGAAGGTATATGCGGGGGGCCCACAGCCCACCTTACCCTAGGGATTGCTACCCCCCAGGGCCATATCCTGTTGGAGTGGGCTAACCTTGTGGAGCCACTGATGGCCCTGGGGACCGCCACCCCCTAGGGCTGCCAGCTCCTGCTGGACATATCTGTTTGCTGTGGCTTGGCTACATCACTGCAGCTGCAGCCAATTCACAGCAAATACTTAGGGTTTTGACAGCGGGACCTTTAAAGCAGGTCCTGCTGTCAAAATCTGAAGTTTTATCTCTGTCTCCTGCACATGTGAAATACTTAATATGAAAGGCCATTAAGGGTTTTTAAAAAAAATAAATGAACCCCCATTGCTCAACCTTCACACTGAGCTATGGGGGTTCGAGTCCAGCAGGACACATTTTCATTTTTTAATTAAAAAAAATATTATATTTTCGAAAAAAACCTCATGCACACACTCAGACCCACTCAGGCAGTTATGCATTCACTCACACACCCACTCAGACTTCACAGCCCACTCACACATCCACTGACACCATGAAGCACCCACTCACAGACCTGCACACATACTGACGAACCCTCTAAAACACTGATGTACACAACCTCACACCCAGAGAGACACTATGACAGCCACTCTTACCCACAGATACAGCCTCACACACCGATTTACAAAACTACAGAGGCCGTGGCTAACTTCCGTTGTGCATGCGCAAAGGGCCGTGCACGACATTGGGTTAGGTAGTTAGGGGGGTTGGCTGCAGGGACTGGCTGCAGATAACACAGGACGGGTGGGAGGGGCTTTGGCAATACAGAAGACCATGCATGGCAAGCAGGAGGGTTAGTGGCAGCAAAACAGCCATGGTGGGCAAGTGAGATGGGGCAGGGGCATGCCCAAAGGACCACGGAGGACATAAGGGAGGGGTAGGGGCTGGACACAGACAAGAGAGGGCAGAAGAAGAGTTTTCACAACAGACCACACAGGACATGTAGGGGGAGCAGTTGCAGCATTACAAAGCATGGAGTACAGAAGGGCGTGGCAGCAAAATATATATATAGATATATATATATATTAGTTCATTCTGTTGTAGGAGATAGGAGACATGTACGTCTATATCATCATTGTGGATATATATATATATATATATATATATATATATATATATATATATATATATATATATATATATTCACTTTGACATTGTGAACAGCAAAAAAGTGAGGAGAAATACCCATAGTTATACCCATAGATAAAAGAGTAAATACACACGTGAGTTAATATACATGTGTATATTTACCTTTTTGAATTGGCGTCATGTTTTCAAAGGCAATCTAAGACTTTGTAACACATATTTATTTCTGCCTGTAATGGAGTTGTGATAATAAATACATTTTGTTTTCGTATCTGGGGTTGCAGTCCTTGCTATTGTTATTAGTTTTTAGATGTATCCAAACACACAGCATCAGACCATTAAAAAGCATCATTTACAGTAGAGGTGTCGTGTTTGTAGAGGTCCAACGACGTCAAACTAGAGCACCATACGATGCTGTACGTCAGTCGCTAGAGGGTATTGCATTCATGTACTATAAGGCATGGCTTTTTTGCTGTTTCTAAAAAATGGAGCAACTGTGATAAAGCTTAGCATTCTTTGAAAGTAGCTGCTTGGATATCTTTGGCTGAGTCAGGGGAAACAACTTTGAAGTTTAAAGCACTGAATTATAGATATGTCTTCTGGTCAGGTATATATGTGCCTGCAGTGCTGTACAGAATGCAAAACACATTCTCATAAAAATAAATGGACTGGACATTCTTCAAAGAAAAAACTCGACATTGCACCGGTATTGATGAAGAGCTCTGGGTTCTTCTGTGATTCACGACGTCTTTTACCTCTATGCATTTCATTCTTGAATGGAATTAATACAAATGTTACCAATGAAGACAAACATCCCTGCACCACCTAGCACGTCATTTGTATATATTTGTATTTTATAATATTTCAGTTGTCTTCCTTTCCATCTAAAAAGATAAGAAATCTCAATATATCTCCATAGATGTAAAAGGTATCAGAATTCTCTCTTCGTGGCTCTAATGTGCAATAAATAACCCAACAATGCTACTACCCTTATTGTATCTTATGTATTAAATTGCTGAGTTTAAAAAATGTAATGCTTATTCCTTTTCCAGCACCGTTCGTAACTCGTTCTGCAGCCACAAGACGCCTTTTGTTTCCACAGGTTACTTTGTCGTATTACAGTTGTTAAAGTTTGCAAGCGCTTTATTTTCTGATCTTGCAAAGGCAGTTGTGATATTGTCAGTCTTGCAGCCATTTGCGACGCCCACTTCTCTTTTCCATACAGTGCCAAAACAAAGTGTTTTCTAAAATGTTCAATCCTCAAGGGTCCAAAGACGTTGCTTCTGATTCTGAAAAAATGTTAAACTCTACATCTGCATCAGCCTATGCCTTGTGGTCACATACCTAGCCGCTTTGTATTGAAATAGTTAACATCCATCTGTCCCGCAATACTGCAAGTAGAGATATGACTTTCAAAGTTTCTGTGGTGATGCCTGCAATCTCTCACCCTGCACCTGCGGATTTTTTTAGGGTAACGTCAGAAGAGAGTCAAAGTGAACTTCACAGTGGCACAGTTCTATATTTTCCACGCATGGAATGTTATTCCCTATGTTAGAAATTGGGGGCCAGATCTAGGAAGCCTTTTGTGCCTCGCAAACTGCGAAAAACGCAGTTTGTGAGGTGCAAAAGGCCAAACGCGATGCACAACCGCAAATTGCGAGTCGGTACCGACTCACAATTTGAGGCTGCGACTCGCAAATAGGAAGGAGTGTTCCCTTCCTGTTTGCGACCGCATCGCCATGCTGAACCAACTTACAGTTACCATCCACTTGAAATGGATGGTAACTCATTTGCAAAAGGGAAGGGGTCCCCTTCCCCTTTTTGAATGTCAATAAAAATATTTTTTCAGAGCAGGCAGTGGCCCTATGGACCACTGCCTACTCTGAAAAAACCGAAACCAAAAGGTTTCGGAATTTTTTCTTTTTGCAGCTCAAACGGGCTGCAAAAAGAAAAAAAAAATGCTTTATTCAAAAAGCAGTCACGGACATGCTGGTCTGCTGTCTCCAGCAGGCCACCATCCCTGTGAGTGCATGGACTCGCTATGGGGCGGCAAACTGCGACCCACCTCATTAATATTCATGAAGTGGGTCTTTGCGACCCCTTAGCGAGTCGCAGAAGGTGTCTGAGACACCTTTCTGCATGCACGTTTGCAAGTTGCAATTTGCGAGTCGCTATGACTCGCAAATTGCAAGTCGCACAGGAATACTTACCTACATCTGGCCCTGGGTCTCTACTTTGCAGAGGTATGCACCATGTCCAACGTGGGAACACAATCCTAGTCGAGAAAGATACACAACCTAAATTAACCTGTGTTCACCCTCTGGTATCTTGACACAGAGCAGTCAGGCTTACCTTAAGAGGCAATGTGTAAAGTATTTGTGCAATACTTAATTTGCAGTAGCACAGGGAAAACACCACAAAAAGACTACACACCAATTTAGAAAAGTAAAAAAAAATTTTATGAATGAAACAAGACCAAAAGAACAAAAGTCCAATAAGTAGAACTCGGGATATGAATTTTGAAAGAATAAACCGCAATAGAATGCTTAGAAAACAATAGCGCTTAAAGATTACTTGAGGTTGTGCTGGACCGGATAAATCCAAAGTTCAGACTGACCATGATGGAGGGTAGGCTAGCTACAGATCCCACGCAGGACCCGCTGAAAAAGTATCTTGGATGGAGGGTTGCGTCAACAGCAGAGAGGTGATGAATTGGTTCGGATCCACACAGTCATCACTGTGCAGCAGTCATCAATGCGATGTCCTCAGGGTTCAGCGTTGAACCTTTGCGATAAAGGTGATGCGTCGTAGTTGAGCTACACAGCCAACGATGCAAAGGCGATCCGCCAGGGCTGGTGATGATGCCCAAACCTTAGCTGTGCAGTCAGCAATGTGATGCGTCAGTGTCGAGTGAGGATGCAACGGTTCCGTTTGGTGCAACTGCATCAATGCATTGATTTTTTTTGTAGAACAACAGCTGCAAAGTCCACTTTCAGTGCCCAGGATTGGATTGAGACAGCCTGGCAGGGCAAGACTCACAGTTGGCAGAGTCCAAAAACAGAAGCAGGGTTGAAGGAAGTATTTTTTGGCCCTGAGATTTCAAAACAGGAGGCATGCCAAGAAGCCCTTGGAGTCACTTAGGTTTTTGGAGGATGTAGAGAGGCAAGACCAGTTCTTCTCACTCCCAGGCAAGAGGCAGCAGGTAGCAGGCCAAAACAGCAAAGCAGTTCAGCAGAGTGGCAGACTTCCCTGGCAGGACAGCAGTCCTTCTTTCTGGCAGAATGCCCTCAGATCCAAAAGTGTAATTAGTTGGTGGCGTTTGTAGTCCAGTCATTATACCCAGTTGCGCCTTTGAAGTGGGGGAGACTTCAAAGAGAGACCTTTGAAGTGCAAAAAAGTCCCTCCCCTTCCTTCCTGGGTCTATACACAGTACAGGAGTTACGCAGCCCATTGTGAGGGCTCAGAACACAGCCTATTCAGGTGTACATGTCAGCTCTTCCATCCCATCCTGTCCAGGATGGCCAATCAAGATGTTAATGGCCCATCAGGCACACATAGCTCCCTTTGTGTGTGTAGAGGGAATGCGCAAGAGCCCACCTGTCAACTACACAGATGTGTATTCACAGGCAGAGGCCCACAGTGGTCAAAGTAAGAAAATGCCAACTTTCTGAAAGAGACATTTTCAGACTTGCGTCTTGAAACCCAACTTTGCCATCAGTTGTGATTTTAAATTGTGAATCCAGAGACACCAAACTCAAATATCTACCTGGTCCCAACTAGAAATGACACTTATAAAATGTCATAAGACAACCCCAATGTTAACCTAAGGGAGAGATTCGCCTTGCAGTAATGAAAAAACACATTTAAGACTTTTTCACTACCTGGACATGTAAAACTTAAAAATACATGTCCAACTTTTCAAATATACTGCACCCTGCTCTGGGGCTGTCCTGGGACTACCATAGGGATGAACTTTACATATATTAAAAGATAAGGTTTGAGCCTGGCAATTGGGGTAAACTTGCCAGGTTGACATGGCAGTTTAAAACTGCACATACAGGCTCTGCAATGGCAGGCCTGAACCATGTTTAAAGGGCTACTGAAATGTGTGGCACAATCTGTGCTGCAGGCCCACTAGTAGAATTTAATGAGCACAAGTAGTATACTTTACTAGGGAATTATAAGTATATTAAAAATGTCAATTGTGGATAAGCCAATGTTACCATATTTTAAGTAGAGGGTACATGCCCTTTTAGTGCTGGTTAGAAGTGGTAAAGTGCCCAGAGTCCTAAAGCCAACAGAAATAAGATCACAAAAAGAGTAGTAGGAAGGCAAAACGTTTGGGGGTAACCCTGCAGAGAGGGCCAGGTCCAACACCCTACATGACAAAATCTCTGCCAAGGTACTGTGAAGACTTGGGCAGCATACCAGCAGCCCAAGATGACTTTTCTCTGCTCTCTGCTACTTCTGTTCTCTACTGATGAAGGGATAAACCCATTTTACCACCCCACAAATACAGTGCACTCATCCACATTTAAGCACTTTATTTAATTTTCCTTTTGCCTTCCAAATATTTTGACCTCTACGCACCCCTTCACACACATTTACACTGAAATTAATTTTCAACTGAAATGCATGACCATGTTCTGTGTGCTCTGCAAAGAGACCAACCCACTGTCAGGCACTTTGCTTTGCCTTCAGCCTCAGCACCAGCGCTCTCAAAGCCCTTCATAAACACCTGGCATGAGTCAAAGTATGCTGCATGCAAGAGTAATACAATGCACAGAAACAGCATGATGAAACAGCTAACTCTCTTGGGGAATGCACCATTAAGTCAATGTGAAATAAGAGGAAATAAATGGCTGACACACATTACACACATTTTAACATTCATTGTTTACATATCAATCCTTGTTTGTGGCATTAATGTTAAGGGCATGAAGATCGCGCCAGTTTTAACACCATACAGCTGATAACTTCCTTTACTGGAAGCACATATTTCTCCCCTTGAGCTTGATTCGAAAATTTGGATCCATTTCGCAAGGGAGCAAGAACCATGCTTGTCATTTGGAACAGTTTCACGAGGAACAAATATAGCAGCTCCAGTTCTAAAGGAGCCAGAAATCAGTAGCCAGGGCCTGGGGTGTCACATGTGGGAGGTTAGCATGACAAGGTGTCTCAGTACAACAAAAATAATATAAAATTAGCATTATAACACTTATCATTCCCGAAGACAAGGCACTAACAGATGGCTGTCCTCACGCAGGGATGAAGACTCAAATGTCCAAAATCATGATCCGAAAAAACATCACTGGCCTATAGTGGATACTGCCATAGACCACAATGGAAATGAAGGACTTTAGAGCAGTCAGTCCCACATCGTGTGTCACAATGTAGAAAGTTGATTTACTGCCTGGCTTCCATCTTGTGCTTCAAAACAAGGTGACAGACAGCCTGGGACAGACAGCCCAGACATAAATGCATTGATTTGTTTAGAGATACGATCATATCTCAAAACAAATCGATCTATTTAATATTTTGTATATCAATGTGCAGGAATTTCAGAGCGTTGTAGCCCCTCAGACCTAAAAGATAAACCGTCCCTGGAAAACAGCACGGCCTTCACTAAATCTGTGAAAAACTACAGCAACTTTGAAGTACGCGTACTGCATTTACCAAGATGCAATGGGGTGGACTGTGCTGGGATGAGAGGCAGTGACCTCCCCTATCCTCCAACCATTTAATCAGTGTCTTGGATCTAAGCACTCACTGTGCCCAAGTTTTTTTTATCTAAGGTTCTGTCCGCTAATGCATCACTCAAGTCCACACAAGTGTTTGCAACAGCACATCACAGTGTCTGTATTGTGCTGAAAACCAGAGAGGAGTATAAACAATACACAACATCCAAGAAGATGCTTCAAGTGTTCCCTCTATAACAATGATGTGGCTTAGGTCCCCCGTGCGCACATTAGTAACTGACAGTGTGTGGGACTTATGGAGCAATATCGCCACCCATCTAGGTCCTCCTTTGAAGATTGTGTGGTAGACCCTGGAATAACCGTACCTAACAAGAAAAGGACACCTAGTCCCCAGGAGATCAGTCTCTTCCAACAGGAGAACCTCAGGGGAATGTATTTTACAGTATACCGGTGCCACCCCTCGCTTAAACATTTTTAGGAAGCCATTTACATTCCAGATCATTACTTTGAACTGGCCAGTTAATCTACCTCACTGCTGTGGTTAGGACATCAATAGTCTGTGCAATTGCAGGCATGTTTCCGCTTAGTGCTGTAAACAACCATAAACATAAAAAGACAGAACGAAAGTCTTCTGACCTTCCCAACCCCTCCACCCTATACTTCCATCTCAGAAGCATCTGTTGCCCAACATTCTGTTGTGACCAAGCAAACAAAAGAAATGGAAAACTGTGTCAATAAACTGTGGGGGAATGCCTCTTAGTTTGATGTAGAATTCCTCTAAGTTTCAGGAGCATTACCCGCGGGGGATGGGTGGGTGCCAGTCCCTTTCCCTCCACCTGGGGAGAAGGGAAGGGCACAGTCTTCAGCGTCCGTTGGATCTGTCCCATGGCCCATCCTGATCATGCTGTAATTGCGTTTGGTACCTCCATGCCTCCTTGTGACTTCTGTCATTGATTTCATGTGAATCCACACCAAACCCAAGGACCGTCTCAATCCCGCTCCTCCTCTCACCATCAGTCCACCGATGGCAGGAATGGGGGGTCATTACTCAACTCACTCCTAGACCCAGTTGTGCTGGTCAAAGATCAATATTTTTCCCTAATATATGATTTTTACTTAGGCGGGGTACAGAAGCATATATTTACTGTCCATTGCACATTGCATTTTTCTGCTTTTTCACCATTCCGGTATAGTCTGGGAAGACTAGTATTTTGTGGAAATCATATTGAATTTCTCTGGCTTCTCTCCCTGTTTGGAGAATGAGGTCTAAGTCTGTGTAGTTTAAATGGTCTGGGGTTGGGCCCTAAGCAGGGATTGTGGCATCAGAGCTGGGTGTGCCCATCAACCTAAAAGAAACACAGAAATCATATCATCAGGCAAGAAAGTTTCATGCCAGGTTACTAGACGTTTCTAAAGCTGAGTCCTCTGTTAGGTGATTGTGCCCTCCAGGCTATTCAAGTGACCTGTGCAGTAGTGTTGTGCAAATCCTGTCAGAGGAGGGCTACTTCTGCACCCACCTCTGCAATTTTTGTTTTGAAAGCTAGATGGGAGGATTGGATGCCATGCAGGATTGTGTTAATGCTGGAGAATGCATTGTTAACTGTGCGATATCTGTAGTTTGTTCGGGGTCTCCACCTGGGTGGATGACATTAGCAATTTTTTTCAGTTTCCTTTGTTTCAGGAGGGCTTTATGCCTTGCCATGATAAGAGGTGGGGCCACTCTGCCACATCCTCACGGTCAACCAGTCCTGAAATGGGGGCCTACCAGACCCACCTGTCCCTACCAAAAAGGGTGGCACAAGCAGTCCATTGAGGGGCAGGGGTGCCAGACTGCAGTCTCCCACTCACTTTGTATGTTACAGCAAACACCAACCACCAGGTGTCTTTTAGGGCGGGAGGCCACCTCTTTGGTAGGGTAATTCTCAGCCAGTCTGCTGAGTAAGGTTGTTTTAAGAGCGATAGCAGCCCACCTATTTGTGAGTCAGCCAATAGCTCAAGGTGTAGCAACTCACTAGCTGCTTATTTGATAGAGCATTAACAGCAGTAATGGGCCCAAGGCCTATCCTCCCTTTCCAAAAACCACACCTCAAAGTATCTAGAGCCTCCCTGTCTCTGGTGCCTTCAGGGCAGAGTGAGGGGGTGCCTCTCAGGCTACACCCTCACCTCCCCTGAGGAGAGTTCAAGCCCATGACCTCCAGCCCCAGGATGTACCTCAGAATACTGCTGTGCCTGGTCCCGCTTTGCTACTTCCAGGTGTGGTTCACCCTCTAGGCCCCTTACACTTGTTCATCTCGCTGGGATGCATTGGAGACTCTTGGGACATAGGATGTATGAAGCTCTGACCGAGACTCCTTCCAGTCAAAGCTAAAGAAGATCGGACCTTCAGTGCAGCGGGGCCCAGTCTGTTCTTGTAGGCACTCAAGCTGCCCTGTGTCAGTCAGAGTTTGGTATTTCGATCGCCAGCTTGCCTGGGGCCAGGATCTTTGTGTTCTCGCACTGCTGTATCGTTGCAATCACAATGATGTCCTTTGTGGCCAAATTGCGACACTCCTAGTGAATTGAAAACAATCCAAGTGGGTTGCCAGCCGTGGACACCAGGAGTTGAGACAGGACATTAAAAGATGTTCCACTTTGACCTTTGAACTCTGTGGCAACATGTCCGCCTTCTTGCTCAGCTGTCCACAACCACAGAACATGACATTCCTTTGCTGAAAGTCCACAGTCAAAATTAATATTTCTTTTTTTGTGATGAGGCACTAACAGCATTGAAGAAGGCATGTTTATTATCTATCCACTTGTGGTCACCTCTGCCAATGCTTTTATAAAGACAGATAACATCCATGGAGATTACACAGAATGCTCCTTGCCTGACAGGCTTTTGCATATAACTTAATTTTGTCATAAGGATTAAATAATTTATTTATATATCTTGACAGGGCTTCCATTAGGATGTTTGACATAGCTATATCTGTTTATTTTATTTTATTTTATGTTTTTGAAAAGTACTGCATACAACCTTGCAGTAGCCTCGGAGTGCTTTGTGGTAGGGATACAGAAGCAAGTGAAAACTATAGATAATTGACCTATGTACTTTCGTGATTAGGTATTTCACTGCATCCTGAATAGGGATTGCAAAATAGATTGATTCATCCTTCTTAATCAATCTTAGATTTTTTTTTACTTTTATCTTTGGATAAACTGTTAATTTTTAAACACTATAATTAGACTTGACTTTAGAACTTTTTTCTATTGTCTATATGGTTTCTTTATTCCATACATTTTTGTGAAGTTTTTCCTCTTCAGGTTTGATCCTCCATTTTTTGATATATGCAATACCTCTTCTAAAATTACATATTCGTTTATAGCCAGGTCACTTAATCACTTTCTCATTTTACGAGTTTTTTCATTACACGATAGTAGGCATTTGTATAGCTTGTTTTAATTGAATTGTCCTATTAATTTGAAAGTAGCTATGTCAGGCTCATTAAGACTCATGATTGAGTAGACCTTTTGAATTAGTAGGATGAGTCATTAACTTGTCTATTGTTCTTATTGTCTAGGATCCTAATCTGGTTATGTCTACAACATTCACCTCTAACTATATTCAAGTCTCAAACTTAAGTTTGCAGTGTTGTGCCAGCATAACAGCACATTTTAATTGTTTAGAAATGTTTTATCACATAAATCTTTTTTAAGGTTATAAAAATAACCATAAAAGAGCATTAAAAAAACCAGTACGTGCACATTATAAAACTATAAAAGCAGATGATACTTATTTAAAATCATAAAATTATGCAGAATATTAATAGAAGATCTAAGTAAACAACAACAGCGTTAGTCAGGTCTAGATCACCTTGACCTCAAAGCTGCACGTAGGAAACATGAGACTGCAAGTAAAACATGTTCATTCGAGAGAAGCTGCAAATACATAAAGGCAAGTTCAATTTGTGTAAAATCCAGTGTTTTCAATAGCGGGATGATAAACTGCTTCCTGGGCATACTGAAATATCTGCAAAATAACACAAAAAGTAGATTGTCATGTGGAGACACATTGTTGCAGCCACAGAGCCCCAAGGTTTCAGGACGGCTCCAACTGCTCGGGAAGCCAAAAGACAGTGCAGCAGGTAAAACCTAAATATTTCCACAATAAATCTATCCCTCGGATGTGATAAAAGGGATAAATAAGGCTGCATGCCCTGTACAGTTTTTAACAGCATACGCCCCCATACCCTGGGTTTCATCAAATCTGTATGTTCAAGTTCATGGTCAGAAATACAATACCCTCACATTTTTAAGCACCTAAGGGTTTAGGGAATGGCAATTATAAAATAGGCGTGCCCATGCTCATAAAAGAACTTAAGCAATTCATGGGATTTTATGCACATGAACAAGGGATAAACATCCGGCCAAAATCCGTCTTGTCAGCTGGGTACTTTCCCCCGACTAGATGTTAATCCAGTAGAGCAGTGGCCTGATGGCGACACTGTCTTCAGTGTATCTTACCTCAAGCTCCTCATGAACAGAAAAGGCTGGGGTGCTGTGTAGAACCTGCAGTAAGTGTCTTAAAAACGTATTTTCAGCAAGCTGGATCTTGTCAACCATTGTATGTCCCCGTATCTCAGCACCATATATGGCCTTGGCAACACATTTGGCCTAATATTGGTTCACTAAAGTACTGGGGGACCAAGAGCCCAACCTATGGGCAAACTATCTACTGCCCCTGTGGCCTTCACTGTCTGTCCTTCCCTCTATCAGGGATTTCCAATTCTTATGCACATCAACAAACACCAGAGGTAAGAGAAAGCTGGGATTTTGCTAGAATATGATTCCCCATCTTAAAGGTTTTAGAGCTGCTGGACCGGGGACCAAGCACCATACCATAAGGTTCTGTAAAGTTAACAGCAAGATCTAAGTTGTCCTTGAAGAAAACAAACTGGTACAGTAATAACTGCAGACCCACTGTGCTGAAAGAAGGTCCTGCTCCAACCTGTTGATGTAAAGGGTGAACTGAAAAAGGTCAAGTATGCATCTTTGACATGCTCCCCTGGTGTTGCTGAAGTGTTCAGTGAGATCCATCCCCTGTGAGTACCTCAACGCCACCGTAGTGTTGACATGTAAGTTTAATAAGATGAGCACCATGTCTGGATCCACGCCTATCAAAGGAAGCAGAGCCCACAGCTCCTGTGGTTGACCCTATAAAATGCGGATATAAGGTCCAAGAACGCCAGGTGAAGTGATCCGGGTCGGGCAACAGTATCCCTATCATTAATTAGGTATATGTTTAAGCATTGATTAGTTGTAGACTTGCCTGGTCTGAAACCATTTGAACCTCTGAAAATATACTGTTTGCATGCATCTCCCTACAGCATCAGCCTATTTAAAAGTACCCTCCTAAGGACTTTCACCGCTGCATCAATAAGTGAGGTCGGACAATAACACTAATGATTGTCCTTATCTCCCTTCTTAAATATTGTAATGATTACAGCAGCAGCCCACAAATATGGAGCACCCTCCCTTACTGCTTCTTTCAACATCATGGTCAAGGCTGGGCCCCAGACTTCAACGTTATCTCGAAACAGGTCAGGGAGTATGCTGTCTGGCCCTGGGGCCTTCTTACACAAAAGTGTCTGAATGCCTTGTGTAACTTCCTCTACAGTGAAAAACATCAGTGCCGCCCAACATTAAAATACCCTGTTCCTCATCACCATCATCCAAACCAAAATTGTATATCTCTTTGAAATGATCCACCCATTGCTGCTCCAAAATATGATGACATTGGGCCGGACATTGATGGTTCAGTAAAACAAGGCCTATTAATTACCTTCCAAAAAATGGAACTATCCCTTGTTTCACTGGCTTGAACTAGATTCTCCCAGACCCTCTTGCGTAAAGAAAGTTTATGATTTGCTAGGGCCTGCTTGTATTCTTTCCGGCAGTGGGCCACTTGCTCTCCATCTCTTGGGACATTTTTTAAGGTGACCTTCAGAAGATGAAGGGACTTAGAGCATTCTGGATCAAACCATATTGGCTCCGGTGATCAAGAGGTTTCCACTTGGACTGTTATTAAAGCCGCAGTCTTCTCTGCAATGTGTGCAAAAGCAGCCAAAATTACATCCCCGTGGACTTTAGGTTCTGGCAGGCCGCTGTCTCCGTCCGGCACTCAGTAAAGAGTGACTGAGTAAAGCCCTTTGGCTGTATTTGTGGCCATCTTAGTTGTCTACCCTGACCAGAGAGAGTGGCCCTGCTTGTGCCACAGCCACTGGCCTGGTCCTACCACTGACTCTGCCAATAACAAGAGACAAAGGCTTATGGTCGCTAAAATGACTATGGACAATAGCTAATTCCACAATAAACAAAAATAGAGGGGTAGAAACAAAAATAAAATCTATTATGGATGTACATCCACTCCCTTTAAGTAAGGGAATATGGGGGTCATTCTGACCCCGGCGGTCATGGACCGCCGGGGCCAGGGTTGGCGGGAGCACCGCCAACAGGCTGGCGGTGCCCCCGCAGGGCGTTCTGACCGCAGCGCTTTGGCTGCGGTCAGAAGAGGAAAACCGGCGGTCTCCCGACGGTTTTCCGCTGCCCATAAGAATCCTCCATGGCGGCGCAGCTCGCTGCGCCGCCATGGGGATTCTGACACCCCATACCGCCATCCTGTTCCTGGCTGCTCTGCCGCCAGGAACAGGATGGCGGTATGGGGTGTCGTGGGGCCCCTGGGGGCCCCTGCAGTGCCCATGCCAATGGCATGGGCACTGCAGGGCCCCCCGTAATAGGGCCCCACTTTGTATTTCAGTGTCTGCTTTGCAGACACTGAAATACGCGACGGGTGCAACAGCACCCGTCGCACCTTCCCACTCCGCCGGCTCAATTCTGAGCCGGCGTCCTCGTGGGAAGGTGTTTTGCACTGGGCTGGCGGGCGGCCTTTTGGCGGTCGCCTGCCAGCCCACTGCAAAACCCAAAATACCCTCAGCGGTCTTTCGACCGCGGAGCGGTATTTTGGAGGGGGGAACTCTGGCGGGCGGCCTCCGCCGCCCGCCAGGGTGAGAATCACCCCCAATGTGTCTTAATTGAGCTGACTAACTTGTCCAAAGCAAAGACTAAATTATAGGTGTTTAACAGAAGATTTACCTCTGTGCCTTACTTTGTGTGGACCATATGTAGCCCATCTGAAATTGTGCATGTGGGCTTGGTATAGACTTGTCACATAGCCTCTCATTATTCTGATGAGACTACTGAATTTGAGCAGCAGGATCACCTGCGGTGTGAGAGACTGAGTCGCACCAACTATAGGTGACACCTGTTGGCCTAATCCAGGATTTTCTCCGGCTAACTAGCAGTGCCTCATCTCCACCGAAGAGCAGGGATGATTGGGTAGAATTATGACAAGGAGAGCAAAGCATACAAATAATGCTACCATATTGTCACTACAGTCATTAAAATAATTCCTACCTAGACTATATGAGCACAGCATGTTAAGCTCTAGTTCTGCTCTTCAGGTTCCCCTGGGAAGACATCATCCCTCATACCTGAGCAAGAGGCCTGTAGCCTACAGAAGCAGCTGTAGCGAAGCGTTCAGCAATCAGCATACAATCCTGGTCATCTGACTGGAATCTCCCTCTAACTTGTATGGGACATAGAAGTGTTTTTATAATAAATAAAACAGCTGATGCTTTGAGAACATGTCCCTATGTAAGGATGTGTATATTTCTATGTACACTAAAGACAAAGCGTTACCACGTTTACTGGCAACCTACCTTACTGCAGCCTTAAGTAGAGCACAAAATGAAAGAAATGTCTTGTTTAAGAACGCAGTGCTGACCTAAGCAAAGAACAGCAATTGTTAAAATAATAAACTAAGCTGACTAAAATATATCTAGGGTAAAGTGCACAGCGAAAGGCCTGGTTTGCTAAAATAACATATATGGAGCTATAACTAAAATGGGCACACAACAGTCTGAAGATAAGGGGCAATCACAGAGGTACAGTTGAAATCACCTACTAATATAATCTTATCCTGACCAGCACCAGACCCCACCAGAGAGTCGATAAACTGGATAAGTGAGAGAACCCGTGCAACCCTCATTTTGCATTCTAAAAGTTGACTAAGGATGTTGAGCTGGGAACATGCAACTTCAATGCCTGAAATTGATGTTAATTCCACTTAAGATCTTTACTATATCAGTCTAACTCCAAACACACAAAGATTATCAGTCCCCTTTCATAAATGCATATTTTAAATATGCCATGTAGCGCATACAAGCCCCTAGGGCATGTATGCACAATTAATTTTTGGTGTGCATCAAAGGGGGCCTTAGGCCCTCGGCACCCTTGGTTTTGCTTTTCCTAATTTGTGATTCCCTAATAAGGAATCGCAAATTAGGAAATGCAAAACCATTTGCACCTCTGGGCCCATAGCCTCATAGGAATGAATGGAGTCACAATTCTTAATAGCGATTCCCTATTAGGGATTGCGACTCTGTAGGAATCTTTATTAAGGAATCTGTATTTTTTGCATTCCATTTTTTATTTCCTAAATAGCGATTACCTAAAATTTGCAATTTACGAAATGCAAAATTTTACTTTGATACATCTGGCCCTTATTTTCCTCCCAGGTTTACTGCAAACAGATGACATGGTATGACCTCACAAACTGCACCTAGTCATTGTCACAAAACTAAGCAGCAAGCCTGCATGTTCCAGGACAGCAACCTCAGACAATCGTGATTACCAGATGGAACATCCAAAGGAAGGGTTATAAGCAAAATAGATAGAGGGGTTTTATCAGGGGCAACAAATCGGTCACAGGGCTCAGTAGTGCTCACTGACGCAAATCTGTTCCCTAGCAGAGGAGTCGGGGACACCGGCGGGGCCAATCAATGGTGACTACAATGTATTGGGATCCACTGGGGTTGGCACACAATTTCCAGTTTGTAGAAAAAACCTAGCAGAAAAGACTGGACTTTGGTTGGTCTAGATGAGCTAAGAGGGCCTAGAGTGGTCAAACCACGGCCCACGGTAATTGGATTATTAAAGTTAACCACCACACAATCCCCTGGCCATCTCTTAACATCAGGGCCCACCCAACCAACTCTCCTGACCATGCTAATAGAGTCAAAAATCTCCACACCTAGGGTAGGGTGGAAGCTAAACCAGTGTACCACTTAAATATTTAGCTCCCCAAAAGATTCCGGAATGGGACTGTTAAGAGGAGGGACATTCCCTAGGATTACCACATACAGAGCTGCTTCAGGAGGCAAATGAATTTCCACCCCTAGCCTGTGAGATGGAAGATGGGTTACTGCAGGAGCACAGGGACAACCTCAAGGAATTTTGGTGGCTGGAATGGCAAAGCATGCAGTGGGATAAGTTCCAGTCAACTGAGAAGGAAGAGAAGCTAACTCACTCAACTGCATAGACTCACTATGTGGTTGAGCTGGGTCAGCACCAAAAGGCTCCTTCCCAGATAAAGAACCTCGGCCCTTATGTAACCTGACTGACATTTTCAGCTGATCTTTGATCTGTCAGACTCGAGCTTCAATAATAGCTAACCTTGAAATAATTGGATGTAGTGTAGTATTCATAGCGCCCTTGAGTTCCCAAAGATGAACAGTTAGAAGGTGTTAATTTTGGTCTGAAAACAGGGAGCAATGTGACAATGGCTCTGTCTGTACACCTACACTAACTGCAATAACTTGTTCAGAAGGCAACACACATCTCCCAAGTTTACACCTGGGGCTTGCAATGCGGCTTGACTATGTTCTTACCACTGAATATCTACAGCCAAAATATCAGCACTCAGTGGCCTAAAAACAAACCTCTTTAACAACCCCTGCGAACACATGACAGCTGAATAACATGGCTCCAAAGATGTAATGGAAGTGCCAGAACAGTCAGGAGCATGGGGGAGCAAAAACAGGAGCTTCCCTAGTTAGCCTTCTTTCAGTCAGCTCAATGTCTTTGGCCATGACCCCCACAGTCTGAGACAAAAAACCCTCAATGGTCATAATTTGGGGAGTGGCCTGGTGGGATTTTTAGTTAGTAGGAGTCACCTTTCTTTTCCCTATCCTTTAAGCCAACAGAGCTGAAATAGAGGGCTTACACAGCAAAACAACACACTGGTACCAAAGAGAAATGGCTCCTAATCTGCTGACAATTATAAAGAGTCTGATGAAAGTATTCAATAAATCAGGCTAGCTGCCCTCAGTCAATAGGTCAGAGTTCCTCCTGGCACCTGCTCCGCGAAGCCCTGCAATCCACACAGAAAATGGGCATAGGATAAATGCCGGTCAGGGACTAAACACGTACCTTAGATAGAGTAGGATCGCAATGACAGACATCTTTTGAAATGCACCCCGGCCACCCTACCAAGGGGGGTGGCCCTGACCTGCCTCTTCCTATCACTGAGAGGCACAGGATGGGCCCACTCTTGGCCTTGGCTTCATCCAGGCACGGCCCATGCTGCAGGATACCAGATCGATAACCCCTTCTGTGCCCAGGACGTAATGGTTACGTCCTGAGGCACAGTGCTGCTGTGCCCAGGACGTAACCATTACGTCCTGGGCACACAGCCCAGAGGGAGCGCTAGCGCTAGCACTCCCCCTGTGGGGTTCCCCCCACCCCCCCAAGTCAGGGATGGAAGGGGAAGCCCTTCCCCTTCCACCCCCGACCCCCCCCCCCCCCACTGCCCCTGTGACGTCAGCGCGCGAGCCACAGAGCCTCCTCCCATCGAGAAATGCTTTGCATTTCTCTTCCGATCACGTGGGGGAGGCCGAGAGAGGCTTCAAAGGGAAGGAAAGTTATTTCAAAACGCCCACTAGACACCAGGGATGTTTTATCAAAAATGAAACTGGCATGAGGGAGCGACTCCTTGGGCAAGGGTCGCTCCCAGGGGGGGCTTTTTTTTTAAGGCCTTTTCTGCCCCCCCTGGGGGCAGATTGGCCTATTATTAGGCCGAAACCTCTAGGCACCAGGGATAAATTTTTTTTTTTTGTTTGTTTTTGTTTTCTTTTTTTGTTTTAGAGGTGGGGAGCGACCCCTTAGGCAAGGGCAGATTGGCCTATTTTTATGAGGCCAATCTGCCCGCAAGGGGGACAGAAACCACTAGATACCAGGGAGTTTTTTTTTTTGTTCGTGAATTTCATGCAAGGGGAGCGACCCCTTAGGAAAGGGTCGCTCCCTGGGGGGGCTGGGGGAGCACATTTATTTAAGGCCATTTCTGCCCCCCCGGAGGCAGATCGGCCTATTGTTATTAGGCCGATCTGCCCCCACGGGGGGGCAGAAACTTCTAGGCACCAGGGCTAATGTTTTTTTTTTGTTTGTTTGGTTTTTTAGAGAAGGGCCGCTCCCCTGGAGGGGCAAATTGTATTTAGGCCATTTCTGCCCACTTTGGCAAGGGTCGCTCCCCAGGGGGATAATTTATTTTAGGCCATTTCTGCTCCTCCTGCGGGCAGATCGGCCTATTATTATTAGGCCGATCTGCCCCCGGGGGGGCAGAAACCTCTAGGCGCCAGGGCTAATTTTTTTTTTTGTTTTTTTTGTTGTTTGTTTGCTTTTTTAGAGATGGGGAGAGACCCCTTAGGCATGGGTCGCTCCCCTGGAGGGGCAAATTGTATTTAGGTCATTTCTGCCCGCTTTGGGGGCAGATCGGCCGATTTTAGGTCAATCTGCCCCCAAGGGGCGCAGAAACCATTAGGCACCAGGGATCTTTTTTTTTGCGCCGTCACGCAAGGGGAGCGACCCCGTAGGCAAATTTATTTTAGGCCATTCCTGCCCCCCCTGGGGGCAGACCGGCCTACTGTTATTAGGCCGATCTGCCCCCGGGGGGCAGAAACCTCTAGGCACCAGGGCTAATTTTTTTTGTGTGTTTTTTTGTTTGTTTGTTTGTTTTTTTAGAGATGGGGAGCGACACCTTAGGCAAGGGTCGCTCCCCTGGAGGGTCAAATTGTAGTTAGGCCATTTCTGCCCGCTTTGGGGGCAGATCGGCCGATTTTAGGTCAATCTGCCCCCAAGGGGGGCAGACCACTAGGCACCAGGGATCTTTTTTTTTGCGCCGTCACACAAGGGGAGCGACCCCGTAGGCAAGGGTCGCTCCCCGGGGGGATGGGGGCCCAAATTTTTTTTAGGCCATTTCTGCTCCTCCTGGGGGCAGATCGGCCTATTATTATTAGGCCGATCTGCCCCCAGGGGGGGCAGAAACCTCTAGGCACCAGGTCTAATTTTTTTTTTGTGTTTTTTTTTTGTTTGTTTGCTTTTTTAGAGATGGGGAGAGACCCCTTAGGCAAGGGTCGCTCCCCTGGAGGGGCAAAATGTATTTAGGCCATTTCTGCCCGCTTTAGGGGCAGATCGGCCGATTTTAGGTCAATCTGCCCCCAAGGGGGGCAGAAACCACTAGGCACCAGGGATCTTTTTTTTGCGCCGTCACACAAGGGGAGCGACCCCGTAGGCAAGGGTCGCTCCCTGGGGGGATGGGGTGGGCAAATTTATATTAGGCCATTTCTGCTCCTCCTGGGGGCAGATCGGCCTATTGTTATTAGGCAGATCTGCCCCCGGGGGGGGAGAAACCTCTAGGCGCCAGGGCTAATTTTTTTTTTGTGTTTTTTTTTGTTGTTTGTTTGCTTTTTTAGAGATGGGGAGAGACCCCTAAGGCAAGGATCGCTCCCCTGGAGGGGCAAATTGTATTTAGGCCATTTCTGCCCGCTTTGGGGGCAGATCGGCCAATTTTAGGTCAATCTGCCCCCACGGGGGCAGAAACCACTAGGCACCAGGGATCTTTTTTTTTGCGCCGTCACGCAAGGGGAGCGACCCCATAGGCAAGGGTCGCTCCCTGGGGGGGTTCGGGGGGCAAATTTATTTTAGGCCATTTCTGCCCCC
The DNA here is from genome assembly GCF_031143425.1 of Pleurodeles waltl. NCBI lineage: Eukaryota > Metazoa > Chordata > Amphibia > Caudata > Salamandridae > Pleurodeles > Pleurodeles waltl. The sequence goes on from NC_090449.1 coordinate 199,433,103, forward strand.
CGGGGGCAGATCGGCCTATTGTTATTAGGCCGATCTGCCCCCGGGGGGGCAGAAACCCCTAGAGATGGGGAGCGACCCCTTAGGCAAGGGTCGTTCCCCTGGAGGGGCAAATTGTATTTAGACCATTTCTGCCCCCCTTGGGGGCAAATCGGCCGATTTTAGGTCAATCTGCCCCCAAGGGGGGCAGAAACCACTAGGCACCGGGGATTTTCTTTTTGCCCTGTAGGCAAGGGTCGCTCCCCAGGGGGATTGGGGGGGCACAATTATTTTAGGCCACTTCTGCCCCACCTGGGGCCGGCTGAGCTAGAGTCCAAAATCCACAGGTAGGCACTTTGCAAAAAACACCTGTTTTCTGTGAAAAAATTTGATATGTCCACATTGTGTTTTGGGCCATTTCCTTTCGTGGGCGCTAGGCCCACCCACACAAGTGAGGTACCATTTTTATCGGGAGACTTTGGGGATCGCTGGGTGGAAGGACATAGTGGATCCTCTCAAATTCCAGAACTTTCTGTCACCGAAATGAGAGGAAAAAGTGTTTTTTTGGCCAAATTTTGAGGTTTGCAAAGGATTCTGGGTAACAGAACCTGGTCAGAGCCCCACAAGTCACCCCATCTTGGATTCCCCTAGGTGTCTAGTTTTCAAAAATGTGCTTGTTTGCTAGGTTTCCACAGGTGCCGGCTGAGCTAGAGGCCAAAATCCACAGGTAGGCACTGTTTTCTGTGAAAAAATGTGATGTGTCCACGTTGTGTTTTGGGCCATTTCCTTTCGTGGGCGCTAGGCCTACCCACACAAGTGAGGTACCATTGAGGGAACGCTGGGTGAAAGGAAATTTGTGGCTCCTCTCAGATTCCAGAACTTTCTGTCACCGAAATGTGAGGAAAATGTGTTTTTTTTGCCAAATTTTGAGGTTTGGAAAGGATTCTGGGTAACAGAACCTGGTCAGAGCCCCACAAGTCACCCCATCTTGGATTCCCCTAGGTCTCTAGTTTTAAAAAATGCACAGGTTTGGTAGGTTTCCCTAGGTGCCGGCTGAGCTAGAGGCCAAAGTCTACAGGTAGGCACTTTGCAAAAAACACCTCTGTTTTTTGTGAAAAAATGGGATGTGTCCACGTTGTGTTTTGGGGCATTTCCTGTCGCGGGGCTAGGCCTACCCACAGAAGTGAGGTACCATTTTTATCAGGAGACTTGGGAGAACATAGAATAGCAAAACAAGTGTTATTGCCCCTTGTCTTTCTCTACATTTTTTCCTTCCAAATAAAAGAGAGTGTGTAAAAAAGACGTCTATTTGCCCTGTAATTCACATGCTAGTATGGGCACCCCGGAATTCAGAGATGTGCAAATAACCACTGCTCCTCAACACCTTATCTTGTGCCCATTTTGGAAATACAAATGTTTTCTTGATAGCTATTTTTACTCTTTATATTTCAGCAAATGAATTGCTGTATACCCGGTATAGAATGAAAACCCACTGCAGGGTGCAGCTCATTTATTAGCTATGGGTACCTAGAGTTCTTGATGAACCTACAAGTCCTATATATCCCCGCAACCAAAAGAGTCCAGCAGACGTAACAGTATATTGCTTTAAAAAATCTGACATTGCAGTAAAACGTTACAGAGTAAAACGTAGAGAAAAATTGCAGTTCTTTTCTGTAGGAAACCCTTGTAGGATCTACACAAATTACCCCTTGCTGAATTCACAATTTTGTCTACTTTTCAGAAATGTTTCGGTTTCTGGGATCCAGCAATGGTTTCACGCCCATTTCTGTCACTGACTGGAAGGAGGCTGAAAGCACAAACAAATCGTAAAAATGGGATATGTCCCAGTAAAATGCCAAAATTGGGTTGAAAAATTGGGTTTTCTGATTCAAGTCTGCCTGTTCCTGAAAGCTGGGAAGCTGGTGATTTTAGCACCGCAAACCCTTTGTTGATGCCATTTTCAGGGGAAAAAACACAAGCCTTCTTCTGCAGCCCCTTTTTTCCATTTGTTTGAAAAAAAACGAAATTTTCAATGTATTTTGGCTAATTTATTGGCCTCCTTCTGGGGAACCCACAAAGTCTGGGTACCTCTAGAATCCCTAGGAAAAAAAGGACGCAAATGTGGCGTGGGTAGATTATGTGAACAAAAAGTTATGAGAGCCTAAGCACGAACTGCCCCAAATAGCCAAAAAAAGGCTCGGCACAGGAGGCGGAAAAGGCCTGGGGGTTAAACAATGCAGACCATTTATGTGATAAACATTTTTTCTTGATGATCCTCTTCTTTCACAGAGATTTTATGGTTTAGATGTTTTTCTACCAAAGTGTATAAGCCTTCCTTTTTAGGTCTTGTCTGCAACAGCACATGCATGCGCTAACAAATGCAAACTCTTGCAAGAGATAATGTATTCTACAAGGGCTTAGAGCATGCCCCTTGCTTACCATTCAAGGGCGTCATTGTCACTTCCATTTGTTGCCTATGTAATGGGCATCGCGAGCAGGCTTTACTTCTTCTCTCGTCTGGAACACAGACCAAGTGCAGATAGATTAATCTCGATTAGAGCCCTTACACTGCTAGCACTGTGATTCAGGTACTATTTTTCTTCTCACTGTTGTGGTAATTCTTTTTCATACTTTCTTCTTCCCATTGGGTTGGTCCTTGTTGCTTCTTTCCCTCCCTTCCCTTGTCCTTGTTGCCACTTTCCTCGACCTGTGTGTGTTGCCTCTTCCCTTTCCGGCCACCACCTCCTCATTGTCCGTGTGGCCTCTTCACTCCAACCCCCCACTCCCCTGTTGTTTTTGTTGCGCTCCACCTACCAGCTATAAAAAAGCAATGTGATGTGGCCTGCACTGGCTGTGTCACAGTGCCTTGTTTAACCTTCCAGCATTATAGGACTTTTTAAAGACGTTTAGCCATGCTACCTAGCAGCCATGCTGCTCCACAAAATGGTTAAGAGACATTGGCAACGCCAATAGCTCTCACATGGGTGAGACCTATTGGTTTTGCACACGCTGGATAATGTTGTTACAGATATAAGACGTTTGCACCCTTAAATATTCTTGGAGAGTAAAACCATTTTGTAAACAGAATCTATCACATCAGCTGTACATATTATTACATTAATAGTATGCATCTGTTATAAAGCCAAGTGCTTTATAAAGTCATAGACCTTTATTGTGACTTTAAATATCCTTTTAATTTACTTGTAGGGGTTACAATATTGGTTATAAAGCAAGAGATAAGAGAGGTGATTAAATAATGTAATATGCAACTTCAATGCCTGAAATTTATGTTAATTCCACTTAAGATCTTTACTATATCAGTCTAACTCCAAACACACAAAGATTATCAGTCCCCTTTCATAAATGCATATTTTAAATATGCCATGTAGCGCATACAAGCCCCTAGGGCATGTATGCACAATTAATTTTTGGTGTGCATCAAAGGGGGCCTTAGGCCCTCGGCACCCTTGGTTTTGCTTTTCCTAATTTGTGATTCCCTAATAAGGAATCGCAAATTAGGAAATGCAAAACCATTTGCACCTCTGGGCCCATAGCCTCATAGGAATGAATGGAGTCACAATTCTTAATAGCGATTCCCTATTAGGGATTGCGACTCTGTAGGAATCTTTATTAAGGAATCTGTATTTTTTGCATTCCATTTTTTATTTCCTAAATAGCGATTACCTAAAATTCGCAATTTAGGAAATGCAAAATTTTACTTTGATACATCTGGCCCTTATTTTCCTCCCAGGTTTACTGCAAACAGATGACATGGTATGACCTCACAAACTGCACCTAGTCATTGTCACAAAACTAAGCAGCAAGCCTGCATGTTCCAGGACAGCAACCTCAGCCAATCGTGATTACCAGATGGAACATCCAAAGGAAGGGTTATAAGCAAAATAGATAGAGGGGTTTTATCAGGGGCAACAAATCGGTCACAGGGCTCAGTAGTGCTCACTGACGCAAATCTGTTCCCTAGCAGAGGAGTCGTGGACACTGGCGGGGCCAATCAATGGTGACTACAATGTATTGGGATCCACTGGGGTTGGCACACAATTTCCAGTTTGTAGAAAAAAACCTAGCAGAAAAGACTGGACTTTGGTTGGTCTAGATGAGCTAAGAGGGCCTAGAGTGGTCAAACCACGGCCCACGGTAATTGGATTATTAAAGTTAACCACCACACAATCCCCTGGCCATCTCTTAACATCAGGGCCCACCCAACCATCTCTCCTGACCATGCTAATAGAGTCAAAAATCTCCACACCTAGGGTAGGGTGGAAGCTAAACCAGTGTACCACTTAAATATTTAGCTCCCCAAAAGATTCCGGAATGGGACTGTTAAGAGGAGGGACATTCCCTAGGATTACCACATACAGAGCTGCTTCAGGAGGCAAATGAATTTCCACCCCTAGCCTGTGAGATGGAAGATGGGTTACTGCAGGAGCACAGGGACAACCTCAAGGAATTTTGGTGGCTGGAATGGCAAAGCATGCAGTGGGATAAGTTCCAGTCAACTGAGAAGGAAGAGAAGCTAACTCACTCAACTGCATAGACTCACTATGTGGTTGAGCTGGGTCAGCACCAAAAGGCTCCTTCCCAGATAAAGAACCTCGGCCCTTATGTAACCTGACTGACATTTTCAGCTGATCTTTGATCTGTCAGACTCGAGCTTCAATAATAGCTAACCTTGAAATAATTGGATGTAGTGTAGTATTCATAGCGCCCTTGAGTTCCCAAAGATGAACAGTTAGAAGGTGTTAATTTTGGTCTGAAAACAGGGAGCAATGTGACAATGGCTCTGTCTGTACACCTACACTAACTGCAATAACTTGTTCAGAAGGCAACACACATCTCCCAAGTTTACACCTGGGGCTTGCAATGCGGCTTGACTATGTTCTTACCACTGAATATCTACAGCCAAAATATCAGCACTCAGTGGCCTAAAAACAAACCTCTTTAACAACCCCTGCGAACACATGACAGCTGAATAACATGGCTCCAAAGATGTAATGGAAGTGCCAGAACAGTCAGGAGCATGGGGGAGCAAAAACAGGAGCTTCCCTAGTTAGCCTTCTTTCAGTCAGCTCAATGTCTTTGGCCATGACCCCCACAGTCTGAGACAAAAAACCCTCAATGGTCATAATTTGGGGAGTGGCCTGGTGGGATTTTTAGTTAGTAGGAGTCACCTTTCTTTTCCCTATCCTTTAAGCCAACAGAGCTGAAATAGAGGGCTTACACAGCAAAACAACACACTGGTACCAAAGAGAAATGGCTCCTAATCTGTTGACAATTATAAAGAGTCTGATGAAAGTATTCAATAAATCAGGCTAGCTGCCCTCAGTCAATAGGTCAGAGTTCCTCCTGGCACCTGCTCCGCGAAGCCCTGCAATCCACACAGAAAATGGGCATAGGATAAATGCCGGTCAGGGACTAAACACGTACCTTAGATAGAGTAGGATCGCAATGACAGACATCTTTTGAAATGCACCCCGGCCACCCTACCAAGGGGGGTGGCCCTGACCTGCCTCTTCCTATCACTGAGAGGCACAGGATGGGCCCACTCTTGGCCTTGGCTTCATCCAGGCACGGCCCATGCTGCAGGATACCAGATCGATAACCCCTTCTGTGCCCAGGACGTAATGGTTACGTCCTGAGGCACAGTGCTGCTGTGCCCAGGACGTAACCATTACGTCCTGGGCACACAGCCCAGAGGGAGCGCTAGCGCTAGCACTCCCTCTGTGGGGTTCCCCCCACCCCCCCAAGTCAGGGATGGAAGGGGAAGCCCTTCCCCTTCCACCCCTGACCCCCCCCCCACTGCCCCTGTGACGTCAGCGCGCGAGCCACAGAGCCTCCTCCCATCGAGAAATGCTTTGCATTTCTCTTCCGATCACGTGGGGGAGGCCGAGAGAGGCTTCAAAGGGAAGGAAAGTTATTTCAAAACGCCCACTAGACACCAGGGATGTTTTATCAAAAATGAAACTGGCATGAGGGAGCGACCCCTTGGGCAAGGGTCGCTCCCAGGGGGGGGCTTTTTTTTTAAGGCCTTTTCTGCCCCCCCTGGGGGCAGATTGGCCTATTATTAGGCCGAAACCTCTAGGCACCAGGGATAATTTTTTTGTTTTGTTTTGTTTTTGTTTTGTTTTTTTGTTTTAGAGGTGGGGAGCGACCCCTTAGGCAAGGGCAGATTGGCCTATTTTTATGAGGCCAATCTGCCCGCAAGGGGGACAGAAACCACTAGATACCAGGGAGTTTTTTTTTTTGTTCGTGAATTTCATGCAAGGGGAGCGACCCCTTAGGAAAGGGTCGCTCCCTGGGGGGGCTGGGGGAGCAAATTTATTTAAGGCCATTTCTGCCCCCCCGGAGGCAGATCGGCCTATTGTTATTAGGCCGATCTGCCCCCAGGGGGGTCAGAAACTTCTAGGCACCAGGGCTAATGTTTTTTTTGTTTGTTTGGTTTTTTAGAGAAGGGCCGCTCCCCTGGAGGGGCAAATTGTATTTAGGCCATTTCTGCCCACTTTGGCAAGGGCGCTCCCCAGGGGGATAATTTATTTTAGGCCATTTCTGCTCCTCCTGGGGGCAGATCGGCCTATTATTATTAGGCCGATCTGCCCCCGGGGGGGCAGAAACCTCTAGGCGCCAGGGCTAATTATTTTTTTGTGTTTTTTTTTGTTTGTTTGCTTTTTTAGAGATGGGGAGAGACCCCTTAGGCAAGGGTCGCTCCCCTGGAGGGGCAAATAGTATTTAGGTCATTTCTGCCCGCTTTGGGGGCAGATCGGCCGATTTTAGGTCAATCTGCCCCCAAGGGGCGCAGAAACCATTAGGCACCAGGGATCTTTTTTTTTGCGCCGTCACGCAAGGGGAGCGACCCCGTAGGCAAATTTATTTTAGGCCATTCCTGCCCCCCCTGGGGGCAGACCGGCCTACTGTTATTAGGCCGATCTGCCCCCGGGGGGCAGAAACCTCTAGGCACCAGGGCTAATTTTTTTTGTGTGTTTTTTTTTTTTGTTTGTTTGTTTTTTTAGAGATGGGGAGCGACACCTTAGGCAAGGGTCGCTCCCCTGGAGGGTCAAATTGTAGTTAGGCCATTTCTGCCCGCTTTGGGGGCAGATCGGCCGATTTTAGGTCAATCTGCCCCCAAGGGGTGCAGACCACTAGGCACCAGGGATCTTTTTTTTTGCGCCGTCACACAAGGGGAGCGACCCCATAGGCAAGGGTCGCTCCCTGGGGGGATGGGGGGGGCAAATTTATTTTAGGCCATTTCTGCTCCTCCTGGGGGCAGATCGGCCTATTGTTATTAGGCAGATCTGCCCCCGGGGGGGCAGAAAGCTCTAGGCGCCAGGGCTAAAAAATTTTTTGTGTTTTTTTTTTTGTTTGTTTGCTTTTTTAGAGATGAGGAGAGACCCCTAAGGCAAGGGTCGCTCCCCTGGAGGGGCAAATTGTATTTAGGCCATTTCTGCCCGCTTTGGGGGCAGATCGGCCAATTTTAGGTCAATCTGCCCCCACGGGGGCAGAAACCACTAGGCACCAGGGATCTTTTTTTTTGCGCCGTCACGCAAGGAGAGCGACCCCATAGGCAAGGGTCGCTCCCAGGGGGGGTTCGGGGGGCAAATTTATTTTAGGCCATTTCTGCCCCCCCGGGGGCAGATCGGCCTATTGTTATTAGGCCGATCTGCCCCCGGGGGGGCAGAAACCCCTAGAGATGGGGAGCGACCCCTTAGGCAAGGGTCGTTCCCCTGGAGGGGCAAATTGTATTTAGACCATTTCTGCCCCCCTTGGGGGCAAATCGGCCGATTTTAGGTCAATCTGCCCCCAAGGGGGGCAGAAACCACTAGGCACCGGGGATTTTCTTTTTGCCCTGTAGGCAAGGGTCGCTCCCCAGGGGGATTGGGGGGGCACAATTATTTTAGGCCACTTCTGCCCCCCCTGGGGCCGGCTGAGCTAGAGTCCAAAATCCACAGGTAGGCACTTTGCAAAAAACACCTCTGTTTTCTGTGAAAAAATGTGATATGTCCACATTGTGTTTTGGGCCATTTCCTTTCGTGGGCGCTAGGCCCACCCACACAAGTGAGGTACCATTTTTATCGGGAGACTTTGGGGATCGCTGGGTGGAAGGACATCTGTGGATCCTCTCAAATTCCAGAACTTTCTGTCACCGAAATGAGAGGAAAAAGTGTTTTTTTGGCCAAATTTTGAGGTTCGCAAAGGATTCTGGGTAACAGAACCTGGTCAGAGCCCCACAAGTCACCCCATCTTGGATTCCCCTAGGTGTCTAGTTTTCAAAAATGTGCTTGTTTGCTAGGTTTCCACAGGTGCCGGCTGAGCTAGAGGCCAAAATCCACAGGTAAGCACTGTTTTCTGTGAAAAAATGTGATGTGTCCACGTTGTGTTTTGGGCCATTTCCTTTCGTGGGCGCTAGGCCTACCCACACAAGTGAGGTACCATTGAGGGAACGCTGGGTGAAAGGAAATTTGTGGCTCCTCTCAGATTCCAGAACTTTCTGTCACCGAAATGTGAGGAAAATGTGTTTTTTTTGCCAAATTTTGAGGTTTGGAAAGGATTCTGGGTAACAGAACCTGGTCAGAGCCCCACAAGTCACCCCATCTTGGATTCCCCTAGGTCTCTAGTTTAAAAAAATGCACAGGTTTGGTAGGTTTCCCTAGGTGCCGGCTGAGCTAGAGGCCAAAATCTACAGGTAGGCACTTTGCAAAAAACACCTCTGTTTTTTGTGAAAAAATGGGATGTGTCCACGTTGTGTTTTGGGGCATTTCCTGTCGCGGGGGCTAGGCCTACCCACAAAAGTGAGGTACCATTTTTATCAGGAGACTTGGGAGAACATAAAATAGCAAAACAAGTGTTATTGCCCCTTGTCTTTCTCTACATTTTTTCCTTCCAAATAAAAGAGAGTGTGTAAAAAATACGTCTATTTGCCCTGTAATTCACATGCTAGTATGGGCACCCCGGAATTCAGAGATGTGCAAATAACCACTGCTCCTCAACACCTTATCTTGTGCCCATTTTGGAAATACAAATGTTTTCTTGATAGCTATTTTTACTCTTTATATTTCAGCAAATGAATTGCTGTATACCCGGTATAGAATGAAAACCCACTGCAGGGTGCAGCTCATTTATTAGCTATGGGTACCTAGAGTTCTTGATGAACCTACAAGTCCTGTATATCCCCGCAACCAAAAGAGTCCAGCAGACGTAACAGTATATTGCTTTCAAAAATCTGACATTGCAGTAAAACGTTACAGAGTAAAACGTAGAGAAAAATTGCAGTTCTTTTCTGTAGGAAACCCTTGTAGGATCTACACAAATTACCCCTTGCTGAATTCACAATTTTGTCTACTTTTCAGAAATGTTTCGGTTTCTGGGATCCAGCAATGGTTTCACGCCCATTTCTGTCACTGACTGGAAGGAGGCTGAAAGCACAAACAAATCGTAAAAATGGGATATGTCCCAGTAAAATGCCAAAATTGGGTTGAAAAATTGGGTTTTCTGATTCAAGTCTGCCTGTTCCTGAAAGCTGGGAAGCTGGTGATTTTAGCACCGCAAACCCTTTGTTGATGCCATTTTCAGGGGAAAAAACACAAGCCTTCTTCTGCAGCCCCTTTTTTCCATTTGTTTGAAAAAAACGAAATTTTCTATGTATTTTGGCTAATTTATTGGCCTCCTTCTGGGGAACCCACAAAGTCTGGGTACCTCTAGCATCCCTAGGAAAAAAAGGACGCAAATGTGGCGTGGGTAGATTATGTGAACAAAAAGTTATGAGAGCCTAAGCACGAACTGCCCCAAATAGCCAAAAAAAGGCTCGGCACAGGAGGCGGAAAAGGCCTGGGGGTTAAACAATGCAGACCATTTATGTGATAAACATTTTTTCTTGATGATCCTCTTCTTTCACAGAGATTTTATGGTTTAGATGTTTTTCTACCAAAGTGTATAAGCCTTCCTTTTTAGGTCTTGTCTGCAACAGCACATGCATGCGCTAACAAATGCAAACTCTTGCAAGAGATAATGTATTCTACAAGGGCTTAGAGCATGCCCCTTGCTTACCATTCAAGGGCGTCATTGTCACTTCCATTTGTTGCCTATGTAATGGGCATCGCGAGCAGGCTTTACTTCTTCTCTCGTCTGGAACACAGACCAAGTGCAGATAGATTAATCTCGATTAGAGCCCTTACACTGCTAGCACTGTGATTCAGGTACTATTTTTCTTCTCACTGTTGTGGTAATTCTTTTTCATACTTTCTTCTTCCCATTGGGTTGGTCCTTGTTGCTTCTTCCCTCCCTTCCCTTGTCCTTGTTGCCACTTTCCTCGACCTGTGTGTGTTGCCTCTTCCCTTCCGGCCACCACCTCCTCATTGTCCGTGTGGCCTCTTCACTCCAACCCCCCACTCCCCTGTTGTTTTTGTTGCGCTCCACCTACCAGCTATAAAAAAGCAATGTGATGTGGCCTGCACTGGCTGTGTCACAGTGCCTTGTTTAACCTTCCAGCATTATAGGACTTTTTAAAGACGTTTAGCCATGCTACCTAGCAGCCATGCTGCTCCACAAAATGGTTAAGAGACATTGGCAACGCCAATAGCTCTCACATGGGTGAGACCTATTGGTTTTGCACACGCTGGATAATTTTGTTGCAGATATAAGACGTTTGCACCCTTAAATATTCTTGGAGAGTAAAACCATTACATTTTGTAAACAGAATCTATCACATCAGCTGTACATATTATTACATTAATAGTATGCATCTGTTATAAAGCCAAGTGCTTTATAAAGTCATAGACCTTTATTGTTACTTTAAATATCCTTTTAATTTACTTGTAGGTGTTACAATATTGGTTATAAAGCAAGAGATAAGAGAGGTGATTAAATAATGTAATATTCTTTAAGTTGAATTATACGTTTTTTCTGTTTGAAACCATATTAATTGGTATCTATTGGAATGAAAATGTTAGTTCTTTATTTCATTAGTGAAGTCGATGTTGTATATGTTGATAGCAATATTGTAAGGGCAGCATAGGGAAGTTAGGATGTATGCTATTTTGGGTGTTGCCATAGAAGGTTGGCTTGCAGTTGTTTGAGATGTTGGCACTGATTAGTTTGTGGTAGTGGTATGTAGTATTGTTTGTGATTGAGATGTAGTGAGAATCAAATTTTACTGGAAATCGATAAATATGTGTTTCTAGACAGTACATTTTTGTGACATGGTGGGAGAGTTTGAATCCAAGTGAATTTGGTTGGAAAGATATTGATGCTGTGCTAAAACCTACAGAATTTCTAACAGCTCTACCCACAGAACTTACACATACATGTACTTGCAAAACCTGTGCTACAAAACGATGTTCTTGTCGATATTCTCCTCTCAAACTCAAATGTTCATCATTCTGCAAATGTACCACAGGCGATTGCTGAAGCAGATAAATAAAGTGAACTATGAAAATGTGTCAAAAACAGGAGTGATACACATTATTTCTTTCATATTCATATCATAAACATTGGTGTATACATAAAATGATTAAAATACTTTATTATATGTTTCATTTCTATGTATGTATCTTCTTCCACTATTATAGCCGCCATTTAAAAAAAATATTGGAAGAGTTGCCCTGAGTAGTTATTTTCTGACTCTCTAAAACTACTTGACCCCCAAGACCTGTGTTTTGACACCAACATTAATTATATAGGTCTCATGGTTCCTGAAATATTACATCATCATTGCAACACATCTGCCATTTTAAAAATGTCACCCAATAAAAATCGCCCTGTTTTTGCTATGTCTACCCAAGCTAAATTACTTCTCTAATGATACAAAAACACAAATCAGAAATGACAATCTATGGGCAACATTTTTTTACGGAGGTATAGCAAGAGGCCAAGACTATTATTACTTGGCTGTTGATTGCGTTGTCTTTTGTGTTTATCTTCCTGAGACTAGGTCGTAATGTTCATAGATATGTCAATGCTTTTTTGGGGGAAAATACACTGTGTTGAACTGACTAATGGAGCTAGTAAGTTAAAGAGCTCTGTAGTGATGTGGTGTATAATTGTTCTATTCCTTCATTAAATACTGGCTGTGGATCATTGTAAAGCTTTTTCTTGTCCTTTGATATTGTTTTTGTTTAGTGCATGTAAATATGTATGGCCTTTTATGTATCTGTCAAAGCTTTCTGATATTCATTTTAGTTTTAGTAGTTATATACATTGTTGCCGTTTCTACGGAATTGGCATAATGTTTCTGCAATGTCAGTAGAAACGTTGTTCAGTAAGAAAAATGCTGTAGTTAGTATAATTTTGTTTGTTTTTTATTGTTTAGCTTTTTTAAATACTTCAGTATGCTTTTCTATGTAGCTTAGACCGCTGGTTGCCTATTTTTATGGGAATAGGTGTTACAGTGGTCAGTACTCTATTTTTATCAGCATGTCCATGCCCACTTGGCTTGCCTTTGATAAGGGTCCAATTGCTGATATCATGCTATTAGATGTCTTAATTTGTTTAGCACACCCACTGACGATATCCTGGCATTGCATGTGAAGGATCTAAAACACCACAATGCTCTCTTTTGACTGATATGGAGAACTCCTCACTAGTGTATGGCAATGTGCCCTAAGACTAATCAACTTAAGTCTCTCTTAAAAAAACAAAAACAAAAAAAGGATCCCTTGACCTGGACCTTCTCAGCAATCGGCATCCTATTTTGGGTCTTCCCTTCCTTGTTAAGATAACAAAGACCTGTTTGAGCACTCAATTTAAGTAGTTCAATACTTTCAATACTTATGACAACCCCCTTTGTGATTTCAAAGAAGGCGTTGGACCCATTTTGGGCATTCCAAATTCCTTACTCCGCATAGTGGACAGTGCGCTGTAAGTCCATGAGTCATCTGCCAAATCACCCTCCTCAACTGGTTTACTGTCTTTGAAAACATTAATCATAAGTACTGTATGAAGTTTGAAAGTAATTGTGGCGAACTAAGTTCAACAGGTAAAGACTGAAGACTGCCTTTGTTCCCAGTTCCCCTATCGCAAGATGTATCCCAAAGCTTTATCATTGCTCCATACTCTTCGACCTTCACCTCGAACTCCTTGAAGTTCCATTTCTTAAATTTGGCATTTCATATCCACAATATGCCAATGATAATTATTATTGGAAGAATCTTCATTAGCCGAGTTCTGACATCTCCCCCGACACCGCAAACCATTCACTGCTGGATGACGTAATAGCATCAAAAGAGACAACTGAACTTCTTATCCAGTCTTGACTAGACCTTACTACCACTCTGAAATCCTTAGACTTTAAGAAAGTGACACAGGAAGTTGTAGAGATTGCAGCCATTTACAACACAGCCTGCTTTTGATTTGTAGAGTCCTGCACACAGGCTCTCCCACATGTGCTATCTTGAACAAAACCTGAACTTCTGAGTCGGTAGTTCTGTGACATTTTTTCTGTTGTCGCCAATGTTTATGAATAGAGTCATTCTGAACACTTTCCCACGCTTACCAGCGAGATTTTTAAACTGCCTTCGCTGACCTCTGGGAATCGACTTCTGAAGCAGAATTTAGAAATGACCTAAAACGCCTCCTGTTTGAGAGAGATCTCTCATCACTGCCCCCTAATGCCAGGCTTGTAGTCAATGAGGGTTCTCTCTGGAGACTTGAATTCCACTGCTGCTAATCTCTCTGCCATTAAATTCGATCTATAAACATTTATAGTCTTAACATGTGCCATCTATTTGTTAACTTTAAATATGAGAAGTGATGTGTGGTCTCCTGTTTTCTACTGTGTTTAACTGCATTACAAAGTGACCTCTGCAAAGGACTCTAATACCCTAGCGGTGCTAAGATAACTGCAATTAAATAAGGAAATACAATATGCCACATTGTAGAATTAATGCTAGAACACTGTATCTATGTTATGTATTTCATAATGCATATTGTATTATTTTGTTATTAGGGACAAGAATGCCCTCCATTCATGCAATACAATCATCCTACGGGTCACTGCTGATTCTTGAAGCACACAGCTGGTTAACTGAAGTCAATGAAGTCAGTGATGTAAAAAGCTGTATTTTGTTTTTAAGGGTCACCTGTATGCACAAATATCTACCATTAAAAGTCTAATTTCATTATGTAGTTTAATTACAGATCTGTGGAATGAGCCAGAGTTTCCTTTGTAGATACAGATTCATTGATTTTCTTCTTATCTGTGTCTTTCATTTTAAAGGGCCTCTCACGTGTCTCGGTTCCATCCTACATTCAACCACAATAAGAATGGCATATTACATTCCATACGTCTGATTATTTACTTTATTTATATTATTTATTCGCATGCTTTTATTGGACAAAATGCGGTGTTATAAAAATCAATGTATCAGACGGCCTTGTGAAATATGAGAAATATTAAAATATTAAAAGCATCCCTTTAAAAGATATGCAATACTTTATGTCTCCCTATGAAGTGTGGGTTTTGTCATCTTAATGGCATTCCCAAAACACTCTGCACAGCTTTACCATTGGCCATTGTTTAATCACAATTCTACTCTTGAAGGTTAAACAAAACCTCAACAAGCTAATTCTGACCAGAAGTTGAGGAGATCAACTTCAACAATATCTCCCTTTTAAGGAAAGCTTGTGGTCATTGCTAAAATTCTACACTCTTAACTACATACTGGAGTATCAGTCTTTTTTTACTACAGACAATCAAACAGTATCGTTCAGACTGGCACTTAAAGTTTTCATTAAACATTTCCGTATGTGAAAAAATACTTTTTCTAAATAAAGTCCCCAAATAGGCAGACAAACTACCCTCCTTTGCTTCTTATATTACAGGATCCAAGCTTATTCACATGCAGCTTCACTGGCTCCATATCTTCAAGAGTGTCTGTTTCAAAAACCCAGGGGCGGTGCCTCCTTAAGGGCATTGGGGCATCGCCCCACTGCTTATTTTGGCACCCCTGCCCTACCAATAATATTTGCAATGAACAAGTTAAACTAAAAATTTTACTATTTTTAAAAGTGCAGCAGCATGATGCTGCTGTATGTGAGCACATGTCTTGCTTCTCGATTTCGAGCCAGGCAGCCAGGCGGGCCTGAAGGGGTGGGGTCCGGGGCTTAGTGAATAGCAACAATGTTGCAACTTGCCAGACAGAGTGAGGCACCTAATGCGCATGTCAGGTTGGACGGCAGCCATCCTCCGGCCAACCCGACGTGCAGTGGCTATCAGCCTCATAGGGCTGCATAGAGCACCTTAGTGAGCTGGAGGTCTCAGAAATGAGCATTGAGGTCCCCTGCTCCAACCAATCTGGATGCTGTTGCAACAGCAGGACCAGTGCCAGGATTGGTTGACCGAGACACAATGGTGTTGCCACAGGCAGGAAGAAATAAAACTACAACAAACAACATGCACGGTGTGCACGTGACAATAGTGGGAGAGAAGGCGATTGTCCCTCTCGGATTGGTGGTAGTCCTCATTTGGTGCAGCGCCAGCCCAGCATGTGACGAGTAGAGTGATGAGAGATAGAGTAGAAATGGACACACTGCACAGGTAAGTTAAGTTTACTTTTATTTTAAAAACAATCGTTGTTGTAGCAGTATTGTTGTAAAATGATGGTTTCGTGATGTTTAATAAACATCAACTCAGGCAAAATTACTTTGAAACTGTCATGCTGTATGGGTCAGACCCAGCAGGACAGTTTCAAAGTAGTCATCCATCGAGATAAAAAACATCACAAAATGATGTGTCTTTAGTTTTATGGCTATGGCACGGTACCAGTGCTTGAATTTGTAAATTGTAAATAAAAAGGTGCGGGTGCACAAAGCTCATTCTCCTCTTAAACATGCGGCCGGCCAGCTGCTGCAATTAAATGTGCGGGCACGGAATACTGAAGCAGCATAATCCTGAAGCCATCTCTCGGGCCTCATTAATCCATTTACAGCCACTCCCTGCCCCACTTTCAGCTCACTCTTGCAGCTTCCTGCTTTTCCCCTTTCTGACGCTTTTTAGTTTTTCTTTTTCTCAGTCTTTCCCATATGTGTCTTTTGCTCGCACTAAATACTTGAGGCTGAAAAATAAGTGCTGGCCTTCAGAAATAAGTGCTGTTGCTCCGCACTGGAAACAACAAACACAAATTATGCACTGCACCGCACACACTTATGTGAGCTATCATTAAAGCAAGTACAGTATCAAGACGCTGTGCTTTGCTTAGAAACTCACTGTGCTGCTCGGAGAAGTCCTAAATAACACATGTTCTCCATAAGGGTTTCACATTGCACAAAAGAGCTCCGTGACCCCCAAACATAGGCATTGCATACTGACACTTGGAAAAATAGTCTGTCATTTTCACGTTTGGTGCACGACTTGTGTGCAACAATTTTTAAGGCCCAGCTCATGTGTAGGCTTTTGAAGCTTTCCATGTTAATTTGTTGCTGTGCCCGCAGCCCACATCTACCTGTAAAATCTTCATCCAGCCTCCTTGTGAAGATAAGGGGGTTGGGTGTTTATAAAGACGCCAGCGCACTGCGCAGCTGCATTCTTTCTAGAAGCAAGGAATTAAAATTCATCGCATGTGACCCAGACGACGTGTTCACATGTCTTTAGTTTTATTGTCATGGCTAATGGCACTGCACCAGGGCTTGATTTGTAAATAAAAACGTGCCGGTGCCCAAAGCCGTCCTCTTAAACTTGCAGCTGCTGCAATTAAATGTGCAAACATGTAATCCTGAAGCCATCTCTCAGGCCTCTTTAATTCGTTTACAGACACTCCCTGTCCCGCCTTCAGCTCACTCTTGCAGCTTCCTGCTTTTCCCCTTTCTGACGCTTTTTCGTTTTTCTCTTCCTCCGCCCATATGTGTCTCTTGCTCACACTAAATGCTTGAGGCAGGAAAATAGGTGCTGGCCATCAGAAATAAGTGCTGGTGGTCTGCACCAGAAGCAATAGCACAAATGTGAGCTAACATTCAAGCAAACGCAGTATCAAGACGCTGTGCTTTGCTTTGAAACTCACTGTACTCCCCGGAGAAGGCCTAAATAACACATGTTCTCCACCCAAGGGTTTCACACTGTACTAAAGAGCTCTGTGACCCCCGAACACAGGGACTGCGCGCTGACGCTTGCAAAAATACCATGACATACTGACTGAGGCAGCAGTTGTGTGGTTGGTCTCTCTTTTTTGAAAGCTACAGTAACAGTATACAGGCAAAGGACATTGAGACAAGAGTCAATGCAGCTCAGTGAGTCAGTGAGTGGCGTTTTACCTTGTGTACGTCTCCCCTGCCTGGCACTTATCAAATAATTAACACCAATTTGCAAAGCGGATATGGCATTCTTTCAATTTTTCACTTTTTTTAAATGCGAAAAGTCTGTCAATTTCACGTTTGTTGCACAACTTGTGTGCAACAATTTTTAAGGCTCTTAGAGCCATGCCCGACCTTCGGCTTGGCTGTCTTTGTGCAAAGAGCTACTAGTCAGTTTGTCACCAGCATGCACAAAGTCAGAGATGGAATTGACAGTTTAGACAGCAGTCTGCCAGACGATTCTACTTTCTCAAACCGCAGGAAAAACATCAGCAGTCTAATCCAAATTGCAAAGGAAATATGTGACACTATAGTTGTGCATGCAAAGGAAGACTTTTCTTTTACAAAGCATTTGGTGAGTGCCACATTACTGCAAAGGGAGCAGTTCGCAAACTATGATAGTTCCTTCCCTGAGCTAGCACTGAAAGAGGCTGTGGAAGCTTATCCTATGCTCAACAAAGAGAATCTAAGAAATGAATTAACTGTACTGTACTCCATGCATGTGTATCGGGAGGCTACTGGTGCCATTTCTTTGCTGCCTTAATTCAGAAACTTAATATGGAAAAATAATTTGCAAAGATTGTAGCTTTACTAAAAATAGTTAGTAGCACTCCTATAACAGCAGCAGAGTCATAACAATGTTTTTCAACTTTAAACAGAATCAAGACATTCCTGAGGAACACCATGATTGAGGAAAGACTGAATGCTTTAGCAATGCTCTCTATATAGAGAGACCTTTTAAAGAGAATCCCAGCCTTTAATTCATGTAATTGAGAAGTTTTCAGCTATTAAAGACAGACGTGCTGAGTTTGTCTACAAAAAGTAAACAATATGTGTTGTTGTTAATCCTGACATTTCTTGAATGCTGGTGATTTGTGACCTGCTCAGTTGTTCCTCATCTACTGTATTCATATCTAAGTCACTGAAATTGCTTGTATATGCCTGACTTCAATCTGTCTAATGTTTACCATATAGTTGCTTCGAAACTCAAGAATGAGCATTTGAGATATTGCTGAGTCCTCTTTTTATGTTGTGGCAGCACCGCGCACATTACGTTGTATGAGTCCATACAGCCTTCATTTCAGTTGCTATCTGATCCAAAAGATCCCTTTATTTTTTTTTAACTTTGTCCTGCCTGCCAACTGCAAGATAACAAGGGTGCTGTAGCGGGCCATGCTGGCTTTGCTGGGCCACCACCACTACTTCATGAACAACAGCTGCATCATTTGCAATGTTTGTAAATGATGCAGCTGTTATGGATGTAGTGGCCCAGCAAGAGGAGCTAATGGAGTTCCATCATCTGGATGGGGGTGATGTAATCATATTTCTTCATCCCCCTCAATGAGACGTACAGTGCCTTGTAGGGTGCCCACCCTACTGCCTTTCAGTGTTTATTCCTTGCTGTCTCATTGTGTACAGTCTGACAAATCACAATAACTTGTGTTTTCTCAGTACATTTCACTGGTAAAGATATAACACTAATTAGGAAAATCTGTGTGGTAACTAGCAGTGTTATCTCAAAGTCTGTTATGAAGTTCTGTGGTTTGGTTATAGTTAATAGGCAGCTACCTACATCATTATCATATGACATATCTCTATTGATAGCAGAACTACATTATAACAATTGCCTTATTAACCTTCTTATGTTCTCAAGTTTACTTTAAAATGCACCAGTTGTCCACTCTTTTTTCAAAATTACCTCAGGGGGAGAACCCCCGAGCACCCTTTAAAACACTCGGATCGCTCGCTCACGACAGGTCACTCATCACAAACTTTTATGCCCCACCAATTTGAAATGTCACTAGTTGCCACTGCAAAATCCTCTGAATTGTACAAGAGCCTTTCTAGTTCTGATCCAGTCTTTTTTGTTTCCAGGATCTCTAGATATGCTTCAGCTCACTCACTTTTCTATCCATGTTTCTCTTAAAAAAATTCCTCATTTTTGGAAATCTTCTGTTTGGGGACACTCTTTTTTCATCTTTGCCTCCCAACTTTGGACTAATGTTCCTCGCAATCTTAAAGTAATTTCCTCTCATGTTGATTTTAGGAGAATGTTCAAGACCTTCCTATTTTTCAACTGATTGTGTTTGAACTCCCTCCAGCACCATCAGCCCTTGGGTGTAAGAGTACCCTATAAAACTCACTTAACAAAACATAACAAAACTGACCTAATACCAGACCAGACTTGTATCTGGAATACATAAGGGAGCAAAAAAGCCAAGCTCTGCATTTTCAAGCACAAAAATAGGGTAGGTCCCACTGCAGATAACACGGACCGTACTCATGAAAATCGCCCTTGTCAGGGGAAGCAAGTAGATTGACTCTTTAACATGAATCCAGTCCTACTTTATGGACAAGTCGTGGAATCAGAGTTCGCTAAACCTGCCTCTGAAATCATCTTTCACCTCAGACCTGATCCTGGAAAAGACGCACCCCAAAATTCTTGGGCTTTTGCCTAGCTAGCTGTGACTTTCAAAGAGAACCTACTGCAGATCCTCATAGTCATCGCGCCTCCCTGGGCACAGCTTCTGACTCCATGGACCCACCGCGGCTCTGAGTCAAAACTTCTTTCAGAAAGTCCCTCCCCAGAGCTGCATTGTGCAACGGACACCATTATCATGATTAGATTACTGGATATGATGTTATCTTTGATGGATATGCCTTTTGGTGGGCCCCACCTTTTAGGCCTGAGAACTCTGATGTGGCTTCGCAGCACTTGAAATAACTGCATAGTTATGATCTTCTGCATGGGGCTGCTATCGTTGACCACCAGTTTCTTCAGCACAGGAGAAAGGTCAGTTTATTCTTGAGACCTTGCGTTTCACCAACAGTAACCATATCAACAACTAGCGTAGACTTTTCTTAGCACTGGAAGAAGAGGTGGTGGCCAGAGGTCATGGACTGCATCATCAGCATCAAATCCCTTCCTTCTCTTAATCAGGTAACGTTATGAAACACCTTTAGTTTACCCTCCAACAACCATTCAAGTTCAGTTGTGGTCGAATAAAACAATCCTCGCCAACTGGTATATGATCGTCTTGGACCAATGGGTCCTAAGCTAGTGTCTCTCAACAGTTTCCCATTTACACTTGGATGTTGGTGGGTCATACTAGTATCCTGTCCAAAGAGATGTTAATATTGCTGCCAAGATAGAGATGAAGATTTTGCCTGACTCAGAATTAGAAATGGGTTGTTACTGTTGGTACTTCTGTAGTCTCTTTCCCCAAGAAGCATGAGTGCTCAAGGCCAGTTCTAGTCATCAGGTTGTTGGACTCAGTCTCCAAGAATAAAAAGTTAAAGATGATGAACCTCCAGGTTCTCCTGGCGTTGAACCACAAGGATTGGATGATGTCCCTGAACTTGTAGGATGCTTACTTGAATGTGCCAGTCCTGCAGGCCCAAAGAAAGTATCTTCATTTTGTAGAACCACCAGACCGCTTCCAGTTCACCTTCCCGCCTTTTGACCTTACATTGGTATCTCGAGTTCCTACAAGGGTCATGTCGGGAATCTGCCATTCTTAACAGGTTGGGATATATGTATTACCATATCCTAATGCTGGTTGAAAGGCATGGCTTGCCTCAGTGAGTCTCAGACAATCTGCAGAGGGCAAAGTTGTTGCTATCCAACCTTAAATGTTTGATTAAGTGGTTTAAGTCCCATATTCAGCCCTCGTAGAATGAGGGCCATCTTGTACATTGTTGCCCTGAAGGTCATCAGGCGTGAGCCACCGTTCTAGCTTTGACGGTTGTGAGACTGGTTGGTTCTCTGGCATCTTGCATCCTGCTTGTGCCTCGCAATCTATGGCATATGCAGGCTCTACAATGGATCCTGCATCGTCAGTGGGCTAAGCATTGTGGTTGCCTTTTGGGCAATATCCATGTGTCCGACACTGTGGCACAAAATCTTTTTATATAGTTGGTGGACTCCAGTCTGACTTGTAAAAAGCTGTTCTGATTAACCTCTCCCAGAGGTTACGGTGGTGACTAAAATTATCTCTTGGCTAAGGAGGTTACCTGGACAATGTCAGAATCAGATGTTTTTAGTCTCTAATGAAGCAACACCATCATGTAAATCTTCTGGTGCTGCATTCTATCCATCTGGCTGTCAAGGTGTTTCTGCCCTCCATCAAGGGCCGGGTGATCCAACAAGATGACATGTGCTACTTCAATAGCAGGTCAGCGTGAGGTCATATTCTTTCTAACTGGAAGCATTGAGCCTGTGGCTCTGGTTTGCTCTTTCTTTTTTTTTTTTTTGGATAAACAGTTTTTTTTAGTTTTGCAGATAAGGTATAACAGGAAACACAAGAAGCCTGGCAGAGAAAAATAGGCAACTTTCGAGCACAGCATTGATAATCAAATGACAGTTTGTGATAACACAAAGTAGTTATAACATCTCCTCCCCCGAGCAGGATCCTAAGCTATTTGGCCAAGCCATTTTCCCCAGGCTCAACCATGTTTGTGGGGCAGCCCTGGGCCTCGTAAACTGGCTTCTCTCACTGCGCACACCAATCCACCCATTGGCGCTATTGGGAAATGGTGGGAGGGGTGGAAGCTTTTCAGTGAACAATCGTAAAAGCTGTGCCCAGAAATGTCCTGTCTGCCCTTGTGTCCCCAGAGCCATCTAGGGCCATCAGCAGAAGCACCAAGCGGGATTGGGGGACTTCCCATCCCAGCACCTCAGTCAGCTCTCCCTCCACTGTTGACCAAAACTCTTGAATCCTAGGACGTTGCCAGACCACACAATAGAAGTCGCCAGGAGTGATGGCACAGCGGGAAAGGTGGGGTTAAGGATAAGGCCCACTCAGTGCAGTCTAGCTAGGGAGAGAAAAGCGCTGTATAAGTAGTATGTTTGGATTAGGCTCAGTTTCAAAGATATGGTAATAGTCCTAGACTCCATAAGGGCATCCCACCAATCATTGTCCTGAAGAAGAGCCACCCAGTTCTCTTATTTAGCACAGAGATCATCTATAATGCTGGGGCAGTGATGATCACTGTACAATAGATCTTGAAGACCCCACCCCTGCCCAGTGCACCCATGTGGAGTAGGCCTGGGCGGGGTTCGCAGAGTTCTGCTATGTGAAGTGCTGAAAAAATTCTGCCGCGCTACGCAGAGTTCCTCGAGCTGCGGAGTTTTTGTAAGTTGCGCTGTTTGTGCTGATTTTCAGTGCCAGGAGTTTCTCCTGTGCCGTAAAATCAGTGCAAATGGCATCACGCATAGCACCAGAGGGCGCTACCTTCTTTCTGCAGCTCAAGTAGATTTTTTACACAAGAGGCAGCTTCCATAATGTGAGCTGCAGCTTTCTCAACGCGACTGCCCACGTTCAGAAATCTCATGCTCGGCAACAGAATGATTTCTCTCACTCGTGCTTGCCAACTTAATGTTAGCGAGCCACACAAGAGAAAAAAAAATCAGCTCAGCATCACGTCGCAGAGTTTTTCAGAACTCTGTGATCTGGGTGGAGTGCAGAGTGCGTAAAACTCCTCGAACTCCACCAGCGGAGCAGAATTCTTCGCCCACCCCTAATGAGGAGCTTGGCCTTCAGCAGGCTAAATTCGGGAAGAGGGGTGGGTTGCGAGATATGGGATTGAAAGGCATGCCTCAGATTGTAAAATTGTGTGTTGGAGAGGGCATACATGGTCTGAAGTTCTTGGAAGGACCGCATGTTCATCCCTGTCCAGACTTCTCCCAGTAGCAAAAGCCAATGAGGTCCCACTTCCCAAACCCCTGCAGTGATGCCACCTCCCGCAGCCAAATGTGTGTCAGAGGGGTGTTTGTTGTTTGAGTTTCATGTTCCAGCGCATGTGGCGTAAGGCAGTGGTTTAAGCCAGAAGAGCTGTTTTGGTCATGGGGGTGAGCTCGAGGGATTGGGGAGCTGTAGAACATGACTAAGATTTGGGAGAATCCTAGACAAGAGAACTCTGACTGGTAGGCAGGATCTGAACAGGCTCCGTTGAACCAATCGTGCATCATTAGAAGATGGAAGGCTAAGTAATAGAGATTGAGGTTGGCCATGCCCAGGCCACTGTCATTTGGGACACGTTGACAGTGAGTTAGGGTGAGGCGGGGCCTGGATCCATGCCACAGGAAGGAGATTGTGATCCTATTCATGGCTTGAAAGCAATGCAGAGGAATGAGGAGCGGCAAATTTTGAAAGCTGTACACAAACCTCTGCAGGATAATCATTATATATAGAGCTACACAACCCATAAGATTTAGGGGAAGTGACTTCCATTTGGTGAGGTCGACCTTGGCCTTTCGCATCAGAGACTCAAGGTTGAGGGACCTGGTGAAATCAGAGTGTAGAGCCACGCAATTACCCAGGTATCAACAGAGGGAATTGTCCTTTGTCAATCAAAGCAATCGCAGGATGGAGGCAGGTGAACCAAAACAGATTTGGAGGGGTTCATCTGGAGCCCCGAAGTCTTCCCAAAGTACGGAAGAAGGCCGAGACAACGTGGGCCACTCATTGCAGGGTCAGCAAGATAGAGAAGGACATCGTCTGCATACACAGCTATGTGGTCCTCATGCTCCTCCCCCCATGGCTAGCAAATGCAATTGAGAATCACTGAGAACAAGGTTTGCCAGTGGCTCAATCGCTAACCCGAAGAGGAGTGGGGACAGGAGCAGCCCTGCCTGGTCCTCCGTCTGATGGTGAAACTCACGCCATAGGATTAGACTCGAGGGCTTGGACCAATACCCAGAAGCGGGGCCAATCCCTGCATCCCAGCATCCAATAATGGTACCCCAAGTCCAACATATCAAATGCCTTTTCAAAGTCAATGAGAAGCAGGGCTAGGCTGGAGGGCAAGAGGTGACGCTGAGCCAGAACCATATAGAGGCATCGTAGTTTGTGCCTGGTGTTACGAGTTGCATGAAGCCCCATCGGTTGGGGTGTATTAATGTGTGGAGGACCTGCTTGAGATGGGTGTCAAGGAGTGTAGCAAAGACCCTGACTTCCTTGTTAATGAAGGCTGTGGGACGATAGTCATCCCAGGCTGTGGAGAGGGTTGCATTTTTGGGATCACCACAATCGTGGCAGTGTCTAGTTCTTGAAGAAAGGTACCACTTCTTCATAAAGGGCCAGAAGTTGGGGGGGGTCAAGATGTCACAGAATGTCATGTAATACTCTGCAGGAAAACCATCGGGTCCGGGAGTTTTACCTGAGGCCACCATGGACAAGGCTATGTTCATCTCTTCGGCCGTGAATTTCTTGTCCATCATACTGGCTTTGACTCGAGATAATTTGGTGAGGGGTATCTCATTAAGGAAACAGGAGGTAGAGTCCGTGTGTTTTGCAGGGGTGGCTGCATATAAGCATTGTGACTGCAGGACTGCCTGTTGTATCTTAGGGAGGGTATTAAGTTTGTTACAGTTTTTGTCAGTAATTTCAGGCACAATTCTGGTCACCTGGTGGTGGAAGGCCAGCCAATATAGTAACATCCTGTTCTTGTCCCCCCTCCTGTAAGTTCTGGCCATTATGACACACCACAGATGTTTGGCAGCTTTCAGAGATTGAAGATGGGCTTCTGCATAAAGGAGACCCAGGTGACGGGAGGCATCACCACATGAATCTATTGGTAGGCTACCTTCTAGTCGGAGAGCACTAATTGAGTAATGTGGAGGGAACTAGCGCATTCCCGTGTCCGAATGAGCCCCCACGCCACTCCCCTCATGGTTGCCTCACTGCGGCCCATAAGGGGCTGGTAGACACTACAGAGCCCTCATTCGTGTGGAAATAGGCTTGGAGTTCAGTACGAAGTGCCTGAACACAGGAGTTGTCTTGAAGATACCATATGTTAAGACGCATGTTGCAGGGTTGCAGCCCCTACCATCAGCACCCCTGAAGACAGAGAACCGTGCCCCAGGGGAACATCAGAGGTCCGAAACTCCCAGAGACGGGAGGACTTCTGGGTCACGTACAGCCTATGAGGTGGGTCACATCAGGAACAGCGAGAGGCCGTCGTGGGACCAAAGAAAGAAGACAAATCCTGGACGACATCGGAGAAAAGGGCAGCAACAACAGCTACCAAGACTGAAGACGCGAGTTCTGAATGCCGTGGAGAGGAGGACCAGAAGTCAGAAGACGACCTATGTGTAGGAATTGGGAAGAAAGAGACCGGGAAGAAACCAGACAGCAACAGAAAGCCACTCGAGCCCACCAGGTCCCTGGAGGGATGTGGCTTCACAAGGTACGGTCTTTCCTAAAACCGACCGCACACTAGAAGGCTGTGGGAACGTGAATACAAGGACGGGAGAGAGAGGGGGCTTGTTACTTGTAGAGCAACTGAGAACACCTGGTGAGTACAGAGGGTGGTAGAAAAGGGAATTGGTGAACTCGTTCCGCAGGCACCTTTCCCTTTGGGCACCTCATGTGATCATGGGTTCCTTTTTCTTGTTCCTCCTGCACCAGTAAAGCATCCTACCAAACCCTTCCCCCTCACAAGCACTACTTCCTGTATGTTCCCCAGATAAGTAAAACACTTTCCTGACCAAGTGCCTCTTGCGATTTCTCTGAGGTCCGTTGGCCACCAAGGGCACAGCCTCACCGGTACCCACAAGAAACCAGAGGGGAGAAACCATAAACCAACCATAAACGAGAAGAAGACAAAGCACGATTCACAGAAAGATGAAGGACGAGATAGGAGAAGAAAAGAAAGATAATAATAGATAAAAAGACACTAAATAAAAACAAACAACAAGAAGCTAGCCTGTGTACATTTTTTACTAATACTGGTGGACAGTAGGCAAACGGATAGCCCAAGGTAACAGTGCCACATGAGGCTTTGCCCATTCCAGTGGCATCTAAAGTGAAGAAGGAGGGGGGCATGGCCGATATCCCACATGGGAGAATCTGTGTTTGGGAGATGGCACAGCAGTCAAGAGCAGACATATAGAAAAGATCTATATGTGAGTGAGTGTGATGTGCCACTGAAGTGTGTGTAAAATGGCAGCGCCAGGTATTCAATATCCTCCATGCATCACAGAAGCCAAGGGTGGAAGCCCAATCATGGAGATGATTATCCCCTAATTGTCTAAACGCAATGGGGGGGCCCAGTGGAATCAGTCTCCGGGACGGGATCTGCATTAAAATTGCCACCTATATCGGTTAACCCTTTTGGGAGGTTCTGCGGGTCTTGAACCTCGCCAGAAGCCATCAGGGAGAAGGAGCGCCGTAGCAGGATGGCCACCCACTGAAACCCACGGGTATTGCCCGGGTGTTAAACCCTGTCATAGCCCTTGTGCACCAAAAAGGGGCAGTGGTTACCCAGGAGATTAGTCTCTTGGAGCAATAGGATCTAAGGAAGATGTTGAGCAAAATTAAGGACTGCAGGGTGTTTCACCCGATCAGACAGTCTGTTAACATTTCAAGACGTAATTCAAAAAGGGATCATCCTGGGGGCTAAAGGGCCCAGAAACAGTCATAATGAGATAAGGCGGACCAGCCCATCCCTCACAAGGGCCAATGCACATGCCTGTCATGTATGGAATGGAACTGTGTCTCTGTTTGTTTTGTTTGGGGTAAGTTGCAGATGTGTGTCTGAGTGCAGTTAAACATAGTTTAATAAAGTGAACAAAATAAAACTGATGGTAAAATTAACATTAGCAATGTATTGACTTCCCTCCAACACCCACTCCACCCCATGCTTCCACCCAAGAAGCATATGTTGCCCTGAAAAATAAAACAGAGGTACAAAGCAACATTAAATTGGAAACTGGAGTAGTGGTTCCCTCGTTAATCAAGGATAAACATTGGCCATCGGAGTGTTTTGAGAAGATTCAGGTGTGGGTGCCTTCATGCCCCAGTAGTGCAAGTGGTATACATTATAAAGTAGGAGTTTGAGAGTACACCGTATTCGCATGTTCATCAGTGTGCAGTGGCACATCGTCCTGGGGTCTTCTTGAACTGGATAGTGCTCCTCAGCCCTCAAGGCCCAGGATGGTTGTGGCAATGAAGGAGGTTGGCCTCACACCTGAGGTGATTGGGAGGGCGATTTGGAGCAGTTGATGTGTCGCTGCTTCTGAGAACGAGTGTGAGATCATCGTGGCTTTGGCACCAGCATGTTACGGTCAGTCTCTATAGTTTTGGATACTCCAGGAGAGATCTCTGAATGAGCGTGAAGCAGGCTTTCTTCCGTAAACCACAACCATGGGGATTCCGGGGCTATCAACAAAAGTAGGTTTTGTAAGCATGAATAACACAGAGACTGGCAGAGAACAAGAGGCGATATTGAAGTCCCAGCGCCCTGAGTTTCTGCTTGACCTCTAGATATGGGCGGCATTGTTGCTAAACCTCCCTGGTGTAACCAGGGAAAAGGAAAACCTTGGCTTCCCCACAACGGAGTTCTGACCAAAAGTGGGCTTCTTCAAGGATGGCCTCTCAGTCTCTGAAATTGAGGATACAAGCAATCACTGGTCTGATGTGCCAGAGAGGGGAGGTTTGGGGGGCAGAGCCCTGTGAGCTCTTTCTATTGCGAACCAGAATGACAGTTGGTCTGGGGGCATCCAAGATTTGATCCAGGTTTCAAGATAGTCAGCGACTTGTTGGGGTTCCGTGCCTTCAGGAATGTCAATTACTTGCACCTTATTGTGCCGAGAGAGATTCTCTGCATCTTTGGTTCGGTGGTGTAGCTCCTTTGTGTGCATAAGGAGGTCAGATACCTGGGATTTGAGAGTAGTTACTTTATCCTCCACTGTGGATGTTCGGGATTCAGCTTCAGTGATCCTGGCTGTGGCATTCAGGAGGTCTTGGTGAAGGATAGCGACGTTCACACACACCTCTCCGATCTTGGCTTCCACTACGGTCTGGCAGGTGTAAATTGCTTGTAGGGTCATGGCTGTCACCCTCTGGACAGGGGGACTTTTCTTTGCCGGCCCTCCAATTTGACCGTTTGGGGGACCAGTGGTGTATTGGTCCATTCGAGACTGGGAGGTCGCTGAGTAGGTGGGCTTGTCCTTACCCATGGTGACCAGATGGGGTCATCACACAACTTCTGCTACTGCTGGGGACTTGGCCCGCTTGCCACGGATCAGCAACAGCATAAGGAGCCAGCCTCTCAGGTTCCTTTTGGCCAAGACTCGTTAGCCCTGTCAGTACAGTAGCTAAAGTCATACTTTGGGTAATGTTACAAGTTATTTTTCATCTCATGGAGCCTTTTTTCATTTGGATGATCACCCCTAACTAAGCCTGTACTATGAGGCTTTTGAACTGAAGACTGTGTTTTTTTATTGCCATTTCATCTGTGCAACATGAGCACAGTCCTCATCAGTACAGTTTTCGTATACTATCTTTTCCTGATAAGCTGGTACTTAGGAACCATGCATCCTTTCTTCAGAAAGTGATGTCACTTTTCCATGCAGGGCAGTCCATCATGCCCCCCTGTATTCTTTTCTTCACTGCATCCATCTAAAGAAGAGGAGACCCTTCACCAGTCAAACCCACAGTATAACTTTAGCTACTGTACTGACAGGGCTAACGAGTATTGTGTTGATGGTTAACTATTTTTTGAGTTCTCTGGTATAAAAAAAGAAAATATCATCCAGACTGATGTTATCCGGAATAACTGTCTCCTTTATCAAACTGTGTTGGATCTTGGCCAAAATGATCCTCCTGGGAGCATTTGACCTCATTCCACTGGGCTGAAAGCCACAAGGGCAGCTCTTTCTTGTGGTATTAGTCTTTTAAACATTTGCCAGACATGCTCATGGGCATCTCTCCATACCTTCATCAGACACAACTGCACTGATTCACAAGTCTGCTGCAAAGGTAATTTTTCCCATTACATCTTGCAGGATTTAGGGGTGTAAGTCTACCTTTCAGACCTACCTCCTTGGAGGGGGCATTGCTTTGCTACTGATTAAAAGGTGAGGAATTTACAGTTAGATGTATCCATCAGAAGAATGAGTTATTTACCTTTGGTCACACTCTTTCCTGTATATTCTCTTTCTAACCACAAATTAATCACCGCAGATCAGGCTCCATGTTCTGTAGCAAACTTATGGAATAATAAGCTTCCATGTTAGTTTTTGTACACTTTGAGTAGAAACAGTAGAGGCTCGAGGGGGGCTGAAGGGGCGGGGCTGCACGCATGCGGAGGGAGTTGGGAGGGAGGGAATAAACATTTATTTTATTTAACCCCTTCACTGCGGGCGTCCGCCACTGGCCGATGCCCGCACTACCTCCCTGGTGCGGGTCACGACCAGTGGCCGACTCCAGGGAGGGGGTTAATAAATCGCACCCGAGGATTTTTTTTTATTTTTTTTTCTGTCCCAGGGAGACACAGAAGCTTCCGTGTCTCCTTCCCGCCCCCCACCCGCCCCTTTGTGACGTCAGCGCGCTGCGAGGCGCTCTGACGTATCAAAGTTGATTTCCCCATCGGAGCAGGAAGCAGCCTTGCGGCCATTCCTGCTCCGATGGGGAAAACGGCCTTCCCCACACCCAGGAAGGCCTCGTAAGAAAGGGGAGAGTCTCCCCTTTCTTACGAGGCCTTCAGAAAGTGTTTCCTGGCCCACGATTTTTTTAAAAAAAAGGTAGGTGCCCCCCCCCCCCCCCCCCCCCCAGGGGCAACATATATATATTTTTTTAATTTAAATAAATAAAAATAAATGGACAGGGGGTCGCCCGTGGGCAGGGCGACCCCCTGTGGGGGCAATTTTTTTTTAGTTGTTGTAGGGTGTCCGTGGGAGCCATTTTGGCCCCCAAGGAAACCATACAAAAAATATATATATATATATATATATATATATATATATATATATATAGATCTATATATATAGATATATCTATGTAGATATATCTATGTACATGGATATATCTATAGATAGATCTATAGATATATATATATATATATATATATATATATATATATATATATATATATATATATATATATATATTGCCGCCAGTTGTCTTGCAGTTGCAGCTTGCGTCTTCAAAGCAATGCACATACTTCAACTGACGCTTTTCAACTGTAGCTTTTAGGCAGCAATAAAAAAGTCAAGTAAGTATTGTGACTATGTTTCTGCTACAAAAGGGTCAGACTTGTCTAGTGGCAGTTTTAGTGCCATAAAGAAGTGCAGAAGGTTTATATGCCTACTGCAAAGAGCAAATCTGTATTTTATGTAAATAGCTGAGTACATTAGTAAAGTCAGCCATTACCTGTGCTATAATACAAATGAAATGTATGTGCGGGGTGGAGGGTGTCTATGGAGAGATGAAGGGCACTTTTGCTGGGTGGTAATGAGGGAATCCGAGGAGGAGGGAGTGGGAGCACCAATAATGATTGTTGGACTGGGCGCAGGAGGTGCTAAAGACTGTGACGAATGGTATGTGACAAGGTGTTTTTTGAGTGTCTTGAAAAAACGTGCTAATTGAGGGAAGAAGCGCAGGTAAGGTGGCCTATACTGTTTCACGTATCTCACACACACCATCGATTTTGTGACTGTCTACGTAGGCTAGTGTTTTAGAGCAACAGTTTAGCCAGTAGCAGAGTTGGCATCTTGATGGATGACTGCTGCCGGCACTTGGGTAATAGAGGACAGCTCTGACATAGGATCAGAGACTGAGACATCAGATACTGAGACAGCATCTGAGGGATAGGACAATGGCGCACACTCTGGGAGTGATTTTTCAGTCAGAAGAGTCCCATTCGATAACTCCTCTTCCAGTACATTATGAGGGAGGTGATGAGGACAGTCCTGCTGTCCCTTCGCAAGCAGTTTGTGCAACTGGGTAATAGTGGGTTAGCCCAACCCAGAGAGCAGGTGAATGCGGCGGCAAGCAGAGAGAGAGAGAGAGTGCTCTCTTGGGAGCTCCCCAATTTAGTTCAGCCCCAAATTCCACCGCCCAAATCGTATTGTGGAGACATCAAAATTATCTATGGCAAAACAAACTGGTTTTGTAAGGCAGGCACCTGTGTTTTTGGTCCTGGGTTCGGCGGCCATATAGAGAAACACACTAAACCCAAACATTTCTGGAAACTAGACATTCGGGGGAGTCCACAGAGGTGTGACTTGTGTTGTTTCCCCCTAAGTTTTCTTACCCAGAATACCCTGCAAAGCTGAAATGTTGAATAAAAACTCTATTTTTCTCGCATTTCTGTCACACAAACTACAAGAATATGCTGGGATCCACAAAATTCCTACCACCCAGTGATTCCTCACCTGTCCTGATAAAAGCACTACCCCACTTGAGGGCCTACACCTAGTGCCTGCGTCAGGAATGGATCACCCCAGGGTCAACAGCTGCCTCATGTAAGGACCAACATTGACCGTTCTGTGATCTATTCCTGTCGCGGGCACCAGGCCTACCCACACAAGTGAGGTTCCGTTTTTATCCGGAGACTTGGGGGAATGCTGGGTGGAAGGAAATTTGTGGCTCCTCTCAGATTCCAGAACTTTCTGTCACCGAAATGAGAGGAAAAAGTGTTTTTTGGGCCAAATTTCGATGTTTGCAAAGGATTCTGGGTAACAGAACCTGGTCAGAGCCCCACAAGTCACCCCATCTTGGATTCCCCTGGGTTTCTAGTTTTCAAAAATGCGCTGGTTTGCTAGATTTCCCCAGGTGCCGGCTGAGCTAGAGGCCAAAATCCACAGGTAGGCACTGTTTTCTATGGAAAAATGTGATGTGTCCACGTTGTGTTTTGGGGCATTTCCTGTCGCGGGCGCTAGGCCTACCCACACAAGTGAGGTATCATTTTTATCAGGAGACTTGGGGGAACGCTGGGTGGAAGGAAATTTGTGGCTCCTCTCATATTCCAGAACTTTCTGTCACCGAAATGTGAGGAAAACTTGTTATTTTAGCCACATTTTGAGGTTTGCAAAGGATTCTGGGTAACAGAACCTGGTCAGAGCCCCACAAGTCACCCCATCGTCGATTCCCCTAGGTCTCTAGTTTTCAAAAATGCGCTGGTTTGCTAGGTTTCCCCAGGTGCCGGCTGAGCTACAGGCCGAAATCCACAGGTAGGCACTGTTTTCTATGAAAAAATGTGATGTGACAATGTTGTGTTTTGGGGCCTTTCCTGTCAAGGGCGCTAGGCCTACCCACACAAGTGAGGTATCATTTTTATCAGGAGACTTGGGGGAACGCTGGGTGGAAGGAAATTTGTGGCTCCTCTCAGATTCCAGAACTTTCTGTCGCCGAAATGTGAGGAAAATGTGTTTTTTTAGCCACATTTTGAGGTTTGCAAAGGATTCTGGGTAACAGAACCTGGTCAGAGCCCCACAAGTCACCCCATCTTGGATTCCCCTAGGTCTCTAGTTTTCAAAAATGCACAGGTTTGGTAGGTTTCCCTAGGTGCCGGCTGAGCTAGACGCCAAATTCTACAGGTAGGCACTTTGCTAAAAACAGCTCTGTTTTCTGTCCAAAAATGGGATGTGTCCACGTTGTGTTTTGGGGCATTTCCTGTCGCGGGCGCTAGGCCTACCCACACAAGTGAGGTATCATTTTTATCGGGAGACTTGGGGGAACGCTGGGAGGAAGGAAATGTGTGGCTCCTCTCAGATTCAAGAACTTTCTGTCACTGAAATGTGAGGAAAACGTGTTTTTTTAGCCACGTTTTGAGGTTTGCAAAGGATTCTGGGTAACAGAACCTGGTCAGAGCCCCACAAGTCACCCCATCTTGGATTCCCCTAGGTCTCTAGTTTTCAAAAATGCACAGGTTTGGTAGGTTTCCTTATGTGCCGGCTGAGCTAGAGGCCAAAATCTACAGGTAGGCACTTTGCAAAAAACAGCTCTGTTTTCTGTCAAAAAATGGGAAGTGTCCATGTTGTGTTTTGGGGCATTTCGTGTCGCGGGCGCTAGGCCTACCCACACAAGTGAGGTATCATTTTTATCGGGAGACTTGGGGGAATGCTGGGTGGAAGGAAATGTGTGGCTCCTCTCAGATTCCAGAACTTTCTGTCACCGAAATGTGAGGAAAACGTGTTTTTTTAGCAACATTTTGAGGTTTGCAAAGGATTCTGGGTAACAGAACCTGGTCAGAGCCCCACAAGTCACCCCATCCTGGATTCCCCTAGGTCTCTAGTTTTCAAAAATGCACAGGTTTGGTAGGTTTCCCTAGGTGCCGGCTGAGCTAGACGCCAAATTCTACAGGTAGGCACTTTGCAAAAAACAGCTCTGTTTTCTGTCAAAAAATGGGATGTGTCCACTTTGTGTTTTGGGGCATTTCCTGTCGTGGGCGCTAGGCCTACCCACACAAGTGGGTTATCATTTTTATCAGGAGACTTGGGGGAACGCTGGGTGGAAGGAAATTCGTGGCTCCTCTCAGATTCCAGAACTTTATGTCACTGAAATGTGAGGAAAACTTGTTTTTTTTAGCCACGTTTTGAGGTTTGCAAAGGATTCTGGGTAACAGAACCTGGTCAGAGCCCCTCAAGTCACCCCACCTTAGGTTCCCCATGGTCTCTAGTTTTAAAAAATGCACAGGTTTGCTAGGTTTCCCTATGTGCCGGCTGAGCTAGAGGTCAAAATCTACAGGTAGGCACTTTGCAAAAAACAGCTCTGTTTTCTGTCAAAAAATGGGATGTGTCCACGTTGTGTTTTGGGGCATTTCCTGTCGCGGGCGCTAGGCCTACCCACACAAGTGAGGTACCATTTTTATCAGGAGACTTGGGGGAACGCTGGGTGGAAGGAAATTTGTGGCTCCTCTCAGATTCCAGAACTTTCTGTCACCGAAATGTGAGGAAAACGTGTTATTTTAGCCACATTTTGAGGTTTGCAAAGGATTCTGGGTAACAGAACCTGGTCAGAGCCCCACAAGTTACCTCATCTTGGATTCCCTTGGGTTTCTAGTTTTCAAAAATGTGCTGGTTTGCTATGTTTCCCCAGGTGTCGGCTGAGCTAGAGGCCAAAATCCACAGGTAGGCACTGTTTTCTATGAAAAAATGTGATGTGTCCATGTTGTGTTTTGGGGCCTTTCCTGTCGAGGGCGCTAGGCCTACCCACACAAGTGAGGTATCATTTTTATCAGGAGACTTGGGGGAACGCTGGGTGGAAGGAAATTTGTGGCTCCTCTCAGATTCTAGAACTTTCTGTCACCGAAATGTGAGGAAAATTTGTTTTTTTAGCCACATTTTGAGGTTTGCAAACGATTCTGGGTAACAGAACCTGGTCAGAGCCCCACGAGTCACCCCATCTTGGATTCCCCTAGGTCTCTAGTTTACAAAAATGCACAGGTTTGTTAGGTTTCCCTAGGTGCCGGCTGAGCTAGAGGCCAAATTCTACAGGTAGGCACTTTGCTAAAAACAGCTCTGTTTTCTGTCAAAAAATGGGATGTGTCCACGTTGTGTTTTGGGGCATTTCCTGTCACGGGCGCTAGGCCTACCCACACAAGTGAGGTATCATTTTTATCGGGAGACTTGGGGGAACGCTGGGTGGAAGGAAATTTGTTGCTCCTCTCAGATTCTAGAACTTTCTGTCACCGAAATGTGAGGAAAATTTGTTTTTTTAGCCACATTTTGAGGTTTGCAAAGGATTCTGGGTAACAGAACCTGGTCAGAGCCCCACGAGTCACCCCATCTTGGATTCCCCTAGGTCTCTAGTTTACAAAAATGCACAGGTTTGTTAGGTTTCCCTAGGTGCCGGCTGAGCTAGAGGCCAAATTCTACAGGTAGGCACTTTGCTAAAAACAGCTCTGTTTTCTGTCAAAAAATGGGATGTGTCCACGTTGTGTTTTGGGGCATTTCCTGTCACGGGCGCTAGGCCTACCCACACAAGTGAGGTATCATTTTTATCGGGAGACTTGGGGGAACGCTGGGTGGAAGGAAATTTGTGGCTCCTCTCAGATTCCAGAAGTTTCTGTCACTGAAATGTGAGGAAAACGTGTTTTTTTAGCCACGTTTTGAGGTTTGCAACGGATTCTGGGTAACAGAACCTGGTCAGAGCCCCACAAGTCACCCCATCTTGGATTCCCCTAGGTCTCTAGTTTTCAAAAATGCACAGGTTTGGTAGGTTTCCTTATGTGCCGGCTGAGCTAGAGGCCAAAATCTACAGGTAGGCACTTTGCAAAAAACAGCTCTGTTTTCTGTCAAAAAATGGGATGTGTCCATGTTGTGTTTTGGGGCATTTCGTGTCGCGGGCGCTAGGCCTACCCACACAAGTGAGGTATCATTTTTATCGGGAGACTTGGGGGAACGCTGGGTGGAAGGAAATTTGTGGCTCCTCTCAGATTCCAGAACTTTCTGTCACCGAAATGTGAGTAAAACATGTTTTTTTAGCAACATTTTGAGGTTTGCAAAGGATTCTGGGTAACAGAACCTGGTCAGAGCCCCACAAGTCACCCCATCTTGGATTCCCCTAGGTCTCTAGTTTTCAAAAATGCACAGGTTTGGTAGGTTTCCCTAGGTGCCGGCTGAGCTAGACGCCAAATTCTACAGGTAGGCACTTTGCAAAAAACAGCTCTGTTTTCTGTCAAAAAATGGGATGTGTCCACGTTGTGTTTTGGGGCATTTCCTGTCGTGGGCGCTAGGCCTACCCACACAAGTGAGGTATCATTTTTATCGGGAGACTTGGGGAAACGCTGGGTGGAAGGAAATGTGTGGCTCCTCTCAGATTCCAGAACTTTCTGTCACTGAAATGTGAGGAAAACATGTTTTTTTAGCCACGTTTTGAGGTTTGCAAAGGATTCTGGGTAACAGAACCTGGTCAGAGCCCCACAAGTCACCTCATCTTGGATTCCCCTGGGTTTCTAGTTTTCAAAAATGCGCTGGTTTGCTAGGTTTCCCCAGGTGCCGGCTGAGCTAGAGGCCAAAATCCACAGTTAGGCACTTTGCAAAAAACAGCTCTGTTGTCTGTCAAAAAATGGGATGTGTCCACGTTGTGTTTTGGGGCATAGCCTGTCGCGAGCGCTAGGCCTACCCACACAAGTGAGGTATCATTTTTATCGGGAGACTTGGGGGAACGCTGGGTGGAAGGAAATTTGTGGCTCCTCTCAGATTCAAGAACTTTCTGTCACCGAAATGTGAGGAAAATTTGTTTTTTTAGCCACATTTTGAGGTTTACAAAGGATTCTGGGTAACAGAACCTGGTCAGAGCCCCACAAGTCACCCCATCTTGGATTCCCCTAGGTCTCTAGTTTTCAAAAATGCACAGGTTTGGTAGGTTTCCCTAGGTGCCGGCTGAGCTAGACGCCAAATTCTACAGGTAGGCACTTTGCAAAAAACAGCTCTGTTTTCTGTCAAAAAATGGGATGTGTCCACGTTGTGTTTTGGGGCATTTCCTGTCGCGGGCGCTAGGCCTACCCACACAAGTGAGGTATCATTTTTATCGGGAGACTTGGGGGAACGCTGGGTGGAAGGAAATTTGTGGCTCCTCTCAGATTCTAGAACTTTCTGTCACCGAAATGTGAGGAAAATTTGTTTTTTTAGCCACATTTTGAGGTTTGCAAAGGATTCTGGGTAACAGAACCTGGTCAGAGCCCCACGAGTCACCCCATTTTGGATTCCCCTAGGTCTCTAGTTTACAAAAATGCACAGGTTTGTTAGGTTTCCCTAGGTACCGGCTGAGCTAGAGGGCAAATTCTACAGGTAGGCACTTTGCTAAAAACAGCTCTGTTTTCTGTAAAAAAATGGGATGTGTCCACGTTGTGTTTTGGGGCATTTCCTGTCACGGGCGCTAGGCCTACCCACACAAGTGAGGTATCATTTTTATCGGGAGACTTGGGGGAACGCTGGGTGGAAGGAAATTTGTGGCTCCTCTCAGATTCCAGAACTTTCTGTCACTGAAATGTGAGGAAAACGTGTTTTTTTAGCCACGTTTTGAGGTTTGCAAAGGATTCTGGGTAACAGAACCTGGTCAGAGCCCCACAAGTCACCCCATCTTGGATTCCCCTAGGTCTCTAGTTTTCAAAAATGCACAGGTTTGGTAGGTTTCCTTATGTGCCGGCTGAGCTAGAGGCCAAAATCTACAGGTAGGCACTTTGCAAAAAACAGCTCTGTTTTCTGTCAAAAAATGGGATGTGTCCATGTTGTGTTTTGGGGCATTTCGTGTCGCGGGCGCTAGGCCTACCCACACAAGTGAGGTATCATTTTTATCGGGAGACTTGAGGGAACGCTGGGTGGAAGGAAATTTGTGGCTCCTCTCAGATTCCAGAACTTTCTGTCACCGAAATGTGAGTAAAACATGTTTTTTTAGCAACATTTTGAGGTTTGCAAAGGATTCTGGGTAACAGAACCTGGTCAGAGCCCCAC
Organism: Pleurodeles waltl; assembly: GCF_031143425.1. NCBI lineage: Eukaryota > Metazoa > Chordata > Amphibia > Caudata > Salamandridae > Pleurodeles > Pleurodeles waltl. Next base: position 199,470,553 of record NC_090449.1, read on the forward strand.
AAGTCACCCCATCTTGGATTCCCCTAGGTCTCTAGTTTTCAAAAATGCACAGGTTTGGTAGGTTTCCCTAGGTGCCGGCTGAGCTAGACGCCAAATTCTACAGGTAGGCACTTTGCAAAAAACAGCTCTGTTTTCTGTCAAAAAATGGGATGTGTCCACGTTGTGTTTTGGGGCATTTCCTGTCGTGGGCGCTAGGCCTACCCACACAAGTGAGGTATCATTTTTATCGGGAGACTTGGGGAAACGCTGGGTGGAAGGAAATTTGTGGCTCCTCTCAGATTCCAGAACTTTCTGTCACTGAAATGTGAGGAAAACATGTTTTTTTAGCCACGTTTTGAGGTTTGCAAAGGATTCTGGGTAACAGAACCTGGTCAGAGCCCCACAAGTCACCTCATCTTGGATTCCCCTGGGTTTCTAGTTTTCAAAAATGCGCTGGTTTGCTAGGTTTCCCCAGGTGCCGGCTGAGCTAGAGGCCAAAATCCACAGTTAGGCACTTTGCAAAAAACAGCTCTGTTGTCTGTCAAAAAATGGGATGTGTCCACGTTGTGTTTTGGGGCATAGCCTGTCGCGAGCGCTAGGCCTACCCACACAAGTGAGGTGTCATTTTTATCGGGAGACTTGCGGGAACGCTGGGTGGAAGGAAATTTGTGGCTCCTCTCAGATTCCAGAACTTTCTGTCACCTAAATGTGAGGAAAACGTGTTTTTTTAGCCACGTTTTGAGGTTTGCAAAGGATTCTGGGTAACAGAACCTGGTCAGAGCCCCACAAGTCACCTCATCTTGGATTCCCCTGGGTTTCTAGTTTTCAAAAATGCGCTGGTTTGCTAGGTTTCCCCAGGTGCCGGCTGAGCTAGAGGCCAAAATCCACAGGTAGGCACTGTTTTCTATGAAAAAATGTGATGTGTCCATGTTGTGTTTTGGGGTCCTTCCTGTCGAGGGCGCTAGGCCTACCTATACAAGTGAGGTATCATTTTTATCAGGAGACTTGGGGGAACGCTGGGTGGAAGGAAATTTGTGGCTCCTCTCAGATTCCAGAACTTTCTGTCACCGAAATGTGAGGAAAATTTGTTTTTTTAGCCACATTTTGAGGTTTGCAAAGGATTCTGGGTAACAGAACCTGGTCAGAGCCCCACAAGTCACCCCATCTTGGATTCCCCTAGGTCTCTAGTTTTCAAAAATGCACAGGTTTTGTAGGTTTCCCTAGGTGCCGGCTGAGATAGACGCCAAATTCTACAGGTAGGCACATTGCAAAAAACAGCTCTGTTTTCTGTCAAAAAATGGGATGTGTCCACGTTGTGTTTTGGGGCATTTCCTGTCGCGGGCGCTAGGCCTACCCACACAAGTGAGGTATCATTTTTATCGGGAGACTTGGGGGAACGCTGGGTGGAAGGAAATTTGTGGCTCCTCTCAGATTCCAGAACTTTCTGTCACTGAAATGTGAGGAAAACATGTTTTTTAGCCACGTTTTGAGGTTTGCAAAGGATTCTGGGTAACAGAACCTGGTCAGAGCCCCACAAGTCACCCCATCTTAGGTTCCCCTAGGTCTCTAGTTTTCAAAAATGCACAGGTTTGGTAGGTTTCCCTATGTGCCAGCTGAGCTAGACGCCAAATTCTACAGGTAGGCACTTTGCAAAAAACAGCTCTGTTTTCTGTCAAAAAATGGGATGTGTCCACTTTGTGTTTTGGGGCATTTCCTGTCGTGGGCGCTAGGCCTACCCACACAAGTGGGTTATCATTTTTATCAGGAGACTTGGGGGAACGCTGGGTGGAAGGAAATTCGTGGCTCCTCTCAGATTCCAGAACTTTATGTCACTGAAATGTGAGGAAAACTTGTTTTTTTTAGCCACGTTTTGAGGTTTGCAAAGGATTCTGGGTAACAGAACCTGGTCAGAGCCCCTCAAGTCACCCCACCTTAGGTTCCCCATGGTCTCTAGTTTTAAAAAATGCACAGGTTTGCTAGGTTTCCCTATGTGCCGGCTGAGCTAGAGGTCAAAATCTACAGGTAGGCACTTTGCAAAAAACAGCTCTGTTTTCTGTCAAAAAATGGGATGTGTCCACGTTGTGTTTTGGGGCATTTCCTGTCGCGGGCGCTAGGCCTACCCACACAAGTGAGGTACCATTTTTATCAGGAGACTTGGGGGAACGATGGGTGGAAGGAAATTTGTGGCTCCTCTCAGATTCCAGAACTTTCTGTCACCGAAATGTGAGGAAAACGTGTTATTTTAGCCACATTTTGAGGTTTGCAAAGGATTCTGGGTAACAGAACCTGGTCAGAGCCCCACAAGTTACCTCATCTTGGATTCCCTTGGGTTTCTAGTTTTCAAAAATGCGCTGGTTTGCTATGTTTCCCCAGGTGTCGGCTGAGCTAGAGGCCAAAATCCACAGGTAGGCACTGTTTTCTATGAAAAAATGTGATGTGTCCATGTTGTGTTTTGGGGCCTTTCCTGTCGAGGGCGCTAGGCCTACCCACACAAGTGAGGTATCATTTTTATCAGGAGACTTGGGGGAACGCTGGGTGGAAGGAAATTTGTGGCTCCTCTCAGATTCTAGAACTTTCTGTCACCGAAATGTGAGGAAAATTTGTTTTTTTAGCCACATTTTGAGGTTTGCAAACGATTCTGGGTAACAGAACCTGGTCAGAGCCCCACGAGTCACCCCATCTTGGATTCCCCTAGGTCTCTAGTTTACAAAAATGCACAGGTTTGTTAGGTTTCCCTAGGTGCCGGCTGAGCTAGAGGCCAAATTCTACAGGTAGGCACTTTGCTAAAAACAGCTCTGTTTTCTGTCAAAAAATGGGATGTGTCCACGTTGTGTTTTGGGGCATTTCCTGTCACGGGCGCTAGGCCTACCCACACAAGTGAGGTATCATTTTTATCGGGAGACTTGGGGGAACGCTGGGTGGAAGGAAATTTGTGGCTCCTCTCAGATTCTAGAACTTTCTGTCACCGAAATGTGAGGAAAATTTGTTTTTTTAGCCACATTTTGAGGTTTGCAAAGGATTCTGGGTAACAGAACCTGGTCAGAGCCCCACGAGTCACCCCATCTTGGATTCCCCTAGGTCTCTAGTTTACAAAAATGCACAGGTTTGTTAGGTTTCCCTAGGTGCCGGCTGAGCTAGAGGCCAAATTCTACAGGTAGGCACTTTGCTAAAAACAGCTCTGTTTTCTGTCAAAAAATGGGATGTGTCCACGTTGTGTTTTGGGGCATTTCCTGTCACGGGCGCTAGGCCTACCCACACAAGTGAGGTATCATTTTTATCGGGAGACTTGGGGGAACGCTGGGTGGAAGGAAATTTGTGGCTCCTCTCAGATTCCAGAACTTTCTGTCACTGAAATGTGAGGAAAACGTGTTTTTTTAGCAACATTTTGAGGTTTGCAAAGGATTCTGGGTAACAGAACCTGGTCAGAGCCCCACAAGTCACCCCATCTTGGATTCCCCTAGGTCTCTAGTTTTCAAAAATGCACAGGTTTGGTAGGTTTCCCTAGGTGCCGGCTGAGCTAGACGCCAAATTCTACAGGTAGGCACTTTGCAAAAAACAGCTCTGTTTTCTGTCAAAAAATGGGATGTGTCCACGTTGTGTTTTGGGGCATTTCCTGTCGTGGGCGCTAGGCCTACCCACACAAGTGAGGTATCATTTTTATCGGGAGACTTGGGGAAACGCTGGGTGGAAGGAAATTTGTGGCTCCTCTCAGATTCCAGAACTTTCTGTCACTGAAATGTGAGGAAAACATGTTTTTTTAGCCACGTTTTGAGGTTTGCAAAGGATTCTGGGTAACAGAACCTGGTCAGAGCCCCACAAGTCACCTCATCTTGGATTCCCCTGGGTTTCTAGTTTTCAAAAATGCGCTGGTTTGCTAGGTTTCCCCAGGTGCCGGCTGAGCTAGAGGCCAAAATCCACAGTTAGGCACTTTGCAAAAAACAGCTCTGTTGTCTGTCAAAAAATGGGATGTGTCCACGTTGTGTTTTGGGGCATAGCCTGTCGCGAGCGCTAGGCCTACCCACACAAGTGAGGTGTCATTTTTATCGGGAGACTTGCGGGATCGCTGGGTGGAAGGAAATTTGTGGCTCCTCTCAGATTCCAGAACTTTCTGTCACCTAAATGTGAGGAAAACGTGTTTTTTTAGCCACGTTTTGAGGTTTGCAAAGGATTCTGGGTAACAGAACCTGGTCAGAGCCCCACAAGTCACCTCATCTTGAATTCCCCTGGGTTTCTAGTTTTCAAAAATGCGCAGGTTTTGTAGGTTTCCCTAGGTGCCGGCTGAGATAGACGCCAAATTCTACAGGTAGGCACATTGCAAAAAACAGCTCTGTTTTCTGTCAAAAAATGGGATGTGTCCACGTTGTGTTTTGGGGCATTTCCTGTCGCGGGCGCTAGGCCTACCCACACAAGTGAGGTATCATTTTTATCGGGAGACTTGGGGGAACGCTGGGTGGAAGGAAATTTGTGGCTCCTCTCAGATTCCAGAACTTTCTGTCACCGAAATGTGAGTAAAACATGTTTTTTTAGCAACATTTTGAGGTTTGCAAAGGATTCTGGGTAACAGAACCTGGTCAGAGCCCCACAAGTCACCCCATCTTGGATTCCCCTAGGTCTCTAGTTTTCAAAAATGCACAGGTTTGGTAGGTTTCCCTAGGTGCCGGCTGAGCTAGACGCCAAATTCTACAGGTAGGCACTTTGCAAAAAACAGCTCTGTTTTCTGTCAAAAAATGGGATGTGTCCACGTTGTGTTTTGGGGCATTTCCTGTCGTGGGCGCTAGGCCTACCCACACAAGTGAGGTATCATTTTTATCGGGAGACTTGGGGAAACGCTGGGTGGAAGGAAATGTGTGGCTCCTCTCAGATTCCAGAACTTTCTGTCACTGAAATGTGAGGAAAACATGTTTTTTTAGCCACGTTTTGAGGTTTGCAAAGGATTCTGGGTAACAGAACCTGGTCAGAGCCCCACAAGTCACCCCATCTTGGATTCCCCTAGGTCTCTAGTTTTCAAAAATGCACAGGTTTGGTAGGTTTCCCTAGGTGCCGGCTGAGCTAGACGCCAAATTCTACAGGTAGGCACTTTGCAAAAAACAGCTCTGTTTTCTGTCAAAAAATGGGATGTGTCCATGTTGTGTTTTGGGGTCTTTCCTGTCGAGGGCGCTAGGCCTACCTATACAAGTGAGGTATCATTTTTATCAGGAGACTTGGGGGAACGCTGGGTGGAAGGAAATTTGTGGCTCCTCTCAGATTCCAGAACTTTCTGTCACCGAAATGTGAGGAAAATTTGTTTTTTTAGCCACATTTTGAGGTTTGCAAAGGATTCTGGGTAACAGAACCTGGTCAGAGCCCCACAAGTCACCCCATCTTGGATTCCCCTAGGTCTCTAGTTTTCAAAAATGCACAGGTTTTGTAGGTTTCCCTAGGTGCCGGCTGAGCTAGACGCCAAATTCTACAGGTAGGCACTTTGCAAAAAACAGCTCTGTTTTCTGTCAAAAAATGGGATGTGTCCACGTTGTGTTTTGGGGCATTTCCTGTCGCGGGCGCTAGGCCTACCCACACAAGTGAGGTATCATTTTTATCGGGAGACTTGGGGGAACGCTGGGTGGAAGGAAATTTGTGGCTCCTCTCAGATTCCAGAACTTTCTGTCACTGAAATGTGAGGAAAACATGTTTTTTAGCCACGTTTTGAGGTTTGCAAAGGATTCTGGGTAACAGAACCTGGTCAGAGCCCCACAAGTCACCCCATCTTAGGTTCCCCTAGGTCTCTAGTTTTCAAAAATGCACAGGTTTGGTAGGTTTCCCTATGTGCCAGCTGAGCTAGAGGCCAAAATCTACAGCTAGGCACTTTGCAAAAAACAGCTCTGTTTTCTGTCAAAAAATGGGTTGTGTCCTCGTTGTGTTTTGGGGCATTTCCTGTCGCGGGCGCTAGGCCTACCCACACAAGTGAGGTATAATTTTTATCGGGAGACTTCGGGGAACGCTGGGTGGAAGGAAATTTGTGGCTCCTCTCAGATTCCAGAACTTTCTGTCACCGAAATGAGAGGAAAACTGTTTTTTTTTAGCCACATTTTGAGGTTTGCAAAGGATTCTGGGTAACAGAACCTGATCAGAGCCCCACAAGTCACCCCATCTTGGATTCCCCTAGGTCTCTAGTTTTCAAAAATGCACAGGTTTGGTAGGTTTCCTTATGTGCCGGCTGAGGTAGAGGCAAAAATCTACAGGTAGGCCCTTTGCAAAAAACAGCTCTGTTTTCTGTCAAAAAATGGGATGTGTCCATGTTGTGTTTTGGGGCATTTCGTGTCGCGGGCGCTAGGCCTACCCACACAAGTGAGGTATCATTTTTATCGGGAGACTTGGGGGAACGCTGGGTGGAAGGAAATTTGTGGCTCCTCTCACATTCCAGAACTTTCTGTCACCGAAATGTGAGGAAAACATGTTTTTTTAGCAACATTTTGAGGTTTGCAAAGGATTCTGGGTAACAGAACCTGGTCAGAGCCCCACAAGTCACCCCATCTTGGATTCCCCTAGGTCTCTAGTTTTCAAAAATGCACCGGTTTGGTAGGTTTCCCTAGGTGCCGGCTGAGCTAGACGCCAAATTCTACAGGTAGGCACTTTGCAAAAAACAGCTCTGTTTTCTGTCAAAAAATGGGATGTGTCCACGTTGTGTTTTGGGGCATTTCCTGTCGTGGGCGCTAGGCCTACCCACACAAGTGAGGTATCATTTTTATCGGGAGACTTGGGGAAACGCTGGGTGGAAGGAAATTTGTGGCTCCTCTCAGATTCCAGAACTTTCTGTCACTGAAATGTGAGGAAAACATGTTTTTTTAGCCACGTTTTGAGGTTTGCAAAGGATTCTGGGTAACAGAACCTGGTCAGAGCCCCACAAGTCACCTCATCTTGGATTCCCCTGGGTTTCTAGTTTTCAAAAATGCGCTGATTTGCTAGGTTTCCCCAGGTGCCGGCTGAGCTAGAGGCCAAAATCCACAGGTAGGCACTTTGCAAAAAACAGCTCTGTTGTCTGTCAAAAAATGGGATGTGTCCACGTTGTGTTTTGGGGCATAGCCTGTCGCGAGCGCTAGGCCTACCCACACAAGTGAGGTGTCATTTTTATCGGGAGACTTGCGGGAACGCTGGGTGGAAGGAAATTTGTGGCTCCTCTCAGATTCCAGAACTTTCTGTCACCGAAATGTGAGGAAAACGTGTTATTTTAGCCACATTTTGAGGTTTGCAAAGGATTCTGGGTAACAGAACCTGGTCAGAGCCCCACAAGTCACCTCATCTTGGATTCCCCTGGGTTTCTAGTTTTCAAAAATGCGCTGGTTTGCTAGGTTTCCCCAGGTGCCGGCTGAGCTAGAGGCCAAAATCCACAGGTAGGCACTGTTTTCTATGAAAAAATGTGATGTGTCCATGTTGTGTTTTGGGGCCTTTCCTGTCGAGGGCGCTAGGCCTACCCATACAAGTGAGGTATCATTTTTATCAGGAGACTTGGGGGAACGCTGGGTGGAAGGAAATTTGTGGCTCCTCTCAGATTCCAGAACTTTCTGTCACCGAAATGTGAGGAAAATTTGTTTTTTTAGCCACATTTTGAGGTTTGCAAAGGATTCTGGGTAACAGAACCTGGTCAGAGCCCCACAAGTCACCCCATCTTGGATTCCCCTAGGTCTCTAGTTTACAAAAATGCACAGGTTTGTTAGGTTTCCCTAGGTGCCGGCTGAGCTAGAGGCCAAATTCTACAGGTAGGCACTTTGCTAAAAACAGCTCTGTTTTCTGTCAAAAAATGGGATGTGTCCACGTTGTGTTTTGGGGCATTTCCTGTCACGGGCGCTAGGCCTACCCACACAAGTGAGGTATCATTTTTATCGGGAGACTTGGGGGAACGCTGGGTGGAAGGAAATTTGTGGCTCCTCTCAGATTCCAGAACTTTCTGTCACTGAAATGTGAGGAAAACGTGTTTTTTTAGCAACATTTTGAGGTTTGCAAAGGATTCTGGGTAACAGAACCTGGTCAGAGCCCCACAAGTCACCCCATCTTGGATTCCCCTAGGTCTCTAGTTTTCAAAAATGCACAGGTTTGGTAGGTTTCCCTAGGTGCCGGCTGAGCTAGACGCCAAATTCTACAGGTAGGCACTTTGCAAAAAACAGCTCTGTTTTCTGTCAAAAAATGGGATGTGTCCACGTTGTGTTTTGGGGCATTTCCTGTCGTGGGCGCTAGGCCTACCCACACAAGTGAGGTATCATTTTTATCGGGAGACTTGGGGAAACGCTGGGTGGAAGGAAATTTGTGGCTCCTCTCAGATTCCAGAACTTTCTGTCACTGAAATGTGAGGAAAACATGTTTTTTTAGCCACGTTTTGAGGTTTGCAAAGGATTCTGGGTAACAGAACCTGGTCAGAGCCCCACAAGTCACCTCATCTTGGATTCCCCTGGGTTTCTAGTTTTCAAAAATGCGCTGGTTTGCTAGGTTTCCCCAGGTGCCGGCTGAGCTAGAGGCCAAAATCCACAGTTAGGCACTTTGCAAAAAACAGCTCTGTTGTCTGTCAAAAAATGGGATGTGTCCACGTTGTGTTTTGGGGCATAGCCTGTCGCGAGCGCTAGGCCTACCCACACAAGTGAGGTGTCATTTTTATCGGGAGACTTGCGGGATCGCTGGGTGGAAGGAAATTTGTGGCTCCTCTCAGATTCCAGAACTTTCTGTCACCTAAATGTGAGGAAAACGTGTTTTTTTAGCCACGTTTTGAGGTTTGCAAAGGATTCTGGGTAACAGAACCTGGTCAGAGCCCCACAAGTCACCTCATCTTGAATTCCCCTGGGTTTCTAGTTTTCAAAAATGCGCAGGTTTTGTAGGTTTCCCTAGGTGCCGGCTGAGATAGACGCCAAATTCTACAGGTAGGCACATTGCAAAAAACAGCTCTGTTTTCTGTCAAAAAATGGGATGTGTCCACGTTGTGTTTTGGGGCATTTCCTGTCGCGGGCGCTAGGCCTACCCACACAAGTGAGGTATCATTTTTATCGGGAGACTTGGGGGAACGCTGGGTGGAAGGAAATTTGTGGCTCCTCTCAGATTCCAGAACTTTCTGTCACCGAAATGTGAGTAAAACATGTTTTTTTAGCAACATTTTGAGGTTTGCACAGGATTCTGGGTAACAGAACCTGGTCAGAGCCCCACAAGTCACCCCATCTTGGATTCCCCTAGGTCTCTAGTTTTCAAAAATGCACAGGTTTGGTAGGTTTCCCTAGGTGCCGGCTGAGCTAGACGCCAAATTCTACAGGTAGGCACTTTGCAAAAAACAGCTCTGTTTTCTGTCAAAAAATGGGATGTGTCCACGTTGTGTTTTGGGGCATTTCCTGTCGTGGGTGCTAGGCCTACCCACACAAGTGAGGTATCATTTTTATCGGGAGACTTGGGGAAACGCTGGGTGGAAGGAAATGTGTGGCTCCTCTCAGATTCCAGAACTTTCTGTCACTGAAATGTGAGGAAAACATGTTTTTTTAGCCACGTTTTGAGGTTTGCAAAGGATTCTGGGTAACAGAACCTGGTCAGAGCCCCACAAGTCACCCCATCTTGGATTCCCCTAGGTCTCTAGTTTTCAAAAATGCACAGGTTTGGTAGGTTTCCCTAGGTGCCGGCTGAGCTAGACGCCAAATTCTACAGGTAGGCACTTTGCAAAAAACAGCTCTGTTTTCTGTCAAAAAATGGGATGTGTCCATGTTGTGTTTTGGGGTCTTTCCTGTCGAGGGCGCTAGGCCTACCTATACAAGTGAGGTATCATTTTTATCAGGAGACTTGGGGGAACGCTGGGTGGAAGGAAATTTGTGGCTCCTCTCAGATTCCAGAACTTTCTGTCACCGAAATGTGAGGAAAATTTGTTTTTTTAGCCACATTTTGAGGTTTGCAAAGGATTCTGGGTAACAGAACCTGGTCAGAGCCCCACAAGTCACCCCATCTTGGATTCCCCTAGGTCTCTAGTTTTCAAAAATGCACAGGTTTTGTAGGTTTCCCTAGGTGCCGGCTGAGCTAGACGCCAAATTCTACAGGTAGGCACTTTGCAAAAAACAGCTCTGTTTTCTGTCAAAAAATGGGATGTGTCCACGTTGTGTTTTGGGGCATTTCCTGTCGCGGGCGCTAGGCCTACCCACACAAGTGAGGTATCATTTTTATCGGGAGACTTGGGGGAACGCTGGGTGGAAGGAAATTTGTGGCTCCTCTCAGATTCCAGAACTTTCTGTCACTGAAATGTGAGGAAAACATGTTTTTTAGCCACGTTTTGAGGTTTGCAAAGGATTCTGGGTAACAGAACCTGGTCAGAGCCCCACAAGTCACCCCATCTTAGGTTCCCCTAGGTCTCTAGTTTTCAAAAATGCACAGGTTTGGTAGGTTTCCCTATGTGCCAGCTGAGCTAGAGGCCAAAATCTACAGCTAGGCACTTTGCAAAAAACAGCTCTGTTTTCTGTCAAAAAATGGGTTGTGTCCTCGTTGTGTTTTGGGGCATTTCCTGTCGCGGGCGCTAGGCCTACCCACACAAGTGAGGTATAATTTTTATCGGGAGACTTCGGGGAACGCTGGGTGGAAGGAAATTTGTGGCTCCTCTCAGATTCCAGAACTTTCTGTCACCGAAATGAGAGGAAAACTGTTTTTTTTTAGCCACATTTTGAGGTTTGCAAAGGATTCTGGGTAACAGAACCTGATCAGAGCCCCACAAGTCACCCCATCTTGGATTCCCCTAGCTCTCTAGTTTTCAAAAATGCACAGGTTTGGTAGGTTTCCTTATGTGCCGGCTGAGGTAGAGGCAAAAATCTACAGGTAGGCCCTTTGCAAAAAACAGCTCTGTTTTCTGTCAAAAAATGGGATGTGTCCATGTTGTGTTTTGGGGCATTTCGTGTCGCGGGCGCTAGGCCTACCCACACAAGTGAGGTATCATTTTTATCGGGAGACTTGGGGGAACGCTGGGTGGAAGGAAATTTGTGGCTCCTCTCACATTCCAGAACTTTCTGTCACCGAAATGTGAGGAAAACATGTTTTTTTAGCAACATTTTGAGGTTTGCAAAGGATTCTGGGTAACAGAACCTGGTCAGAGCCCCACAAGTCACCCCATCTTGGATTCCCCTAGGTCTCTAGTTTTCAAAAATGCACCGGTTTGGTAGGTTTCCCTAGGTGCCGGCTGAGCTAGACGCCAAATTCTACAGGTAGGCACTTTGCAAAAAACAGCTCTGTTTTCTGTCAAAAAATGGGATGTGTCCACGTTGTGTTTTGGGGCATTTCCTGTCGTGGGCGCTAGGCCTACCCACACAAGTGAGGTATCATTTTTATCGGGAGACTTGGGGAAACGCTGGGTGGAAGGAAATTTGTGGCTCCTCTCAGATTCCAGAACTTTCTGTCACTGAAATGTGAGGAAAACATGTTTTTTTAGCCACGTTTTGAGGTTTGCAAAGGATTCTGGGTAACAGAACCTGGTCAGAGCCCCACAAGTCACCTCATCTTGGATTCCCCTGGGTTTCTAGTTTTCAAAAATGCGCTGATTTGCTAGGTTTCCCCAGGTGCCGGCTGAGCTAGAGGCCAAAATCCACAGGTAGGCACTTTGCAAAAAACAGCTCTGTTGTCTGTCAAAAAATGGGATGTGTCCACGTTGTGTTTTGGGGCATAGCCTGTCGCGAGCGCTAGGCCTACCCACACAAGTGAGGTGTCATTTTTATCGGGAGACTTGCGGGAACGCTGGGTGGAAGGAAATTTGTGGCTCCTCTCAGATTCCAGAACTTTCTGTCACCGAAATGTGAGGAAAACGTGTTATTTTAGCCACATTTTGAGGTTTGCAAAGGATTCTGGGTAACAGAACCTGGTCAGAGCCCCACAAGTCACCTCATCTTGGATTCCCCTGGGTTTCTAGTTTTCAAAAATGCGCTGGTTTGCTAGGTTTCCCCAGGTGCCGGCTGAGCTAGAGGCCAAAATCCACAGGTAGGCACTGTTTTCTATGAAAAAATGTGATGTGTCCATGTTGTGTTTTGGGGCCTTTCCTGTCGAGGGCGCTAGGCCTACCCATACAAGTGAGGTATCATTTTTATCAGGAGACTTGGGGGAACGCTGGGTGGAAGGAAATTTGTGGCTCCTCTCAGATTCCAGAACTTTCTGTCACCGAAATGTGAGGAAAATTTGTTTTTTTAGCCACATTTTGAGGTTTGCAAAGGATTCTGGGTAACAGAACCTGGTCAGAGCCCCACAAGTCACCCCATCTTGGATTCCCCTAGGTCTCTAGTTTTCAAAAATGCACAGGTTTTGTAGGTTTCCCTAGGTGCCGGCTGAGCTAGACGCCAAATTCTACAGGTAGGCACTTTGCAAAAAACAGCTCTGTTTTCTGTCAAAAAATGGGATGTGTCCACGTTGTGTTTTGGGGCATTTCCTGTCACGGGCGCTAGGCCTACCCACACAAGTGAGGTATCATTTTTATCGGGAGACTTGGGGGAACGCTGGGTGGAAGGACATTTGTGGCTCCTCTCAGATTCCAGAACTTTCTGTCACTGAAATGTGAGGAAAACATGTTTTCTTAGCCACGTTTTGAGGTTTGCAAAGGATTCTGGGTAACAGAACCTGGTCAGAGCCCCACAAGTCACCCCATCTTAGGTTCCCCTAGGTCTCTAGTTTTCAAAAATGCACAGGTTTGGTAGGTTTCCCTATGTGCCAGCTGAGCTAGAGGCCAAAATCTACAGCTAGGCACTTTGCAAAAAACAGCTCTGTTTTCTGTCAAAAAATGGGATTTGTCCTTGTTGTGTTTTGGGGCATTTCCTGTCGCGGGCGCTAGGCCTACCCACACAAGTGAGGTATCATTTTTATCGGGAGACTTGGGGGAACGCTGGGTGGAAGGAAATTTGTGGCTCCTCTCAGATTCCAGAACTTTCTGTCACCGAAATGTGAGGAAAACATGTTTTTTTAGCAACATTTTGAGGTTTGCAAAGGATTCTGGGTAACAGAACCTGGTCAGAGCCCCACAAGTCACCCCATCTTGGATTCCCCTAGGTCTCTAGTTTTCAAAAATGCACAGGTTTGGTAGGTTTCCCTAGGTGCCGGCTGAGCTAGACACCAAATTCTACAGGTAGTCACTTTGCAAAAAACAGCTCTGTTTTCTGTCAAAAAATGGGATGTGTCCACGTTGTGTTTTGGGGCATTTCCTGTCGTGGGCGCTAGGCCTACCCACACAAGTGAGGTATCATTTTTATCGGGAGACTTGGGGAAACGCTGGGTGGAAGGAAATTTGTGGCTCCTCTCAGATTCCAGAACTTTCTGTCACTGAAATGTGAGGAAAACATGTTTTTTTAGCCACGTTTTGAGGTTTGCAAAGGATTCTGGGTAACAGAACCTGGTCAGAGCCCCACAAGTCACCTCATCTTGGATTCCCCTGGGTTTCTAGTTTTCAAAAATGCGCTGGTTTGCTAGGTTTCCCCAGGTGCCGGCTGAGCTAGAGGCCAAAATCCACAGGTAGGCACTTTGCAAAAAATAGCTCTGTTGTCTGTCAAAAAATGGGATGTGTCCACGTTGTGTTTTGGGGCATAGCCTGTCGCGAGCGCTAGGCCTACCCACACAAGTGAGGTGTCATTTGTATCAGGAGACTTGTGGGAACGCTGGGTGGAAGGAAATTTGTGGCTCCTCTCAGATTCCAGAACTTTCTGTCACCGAAATGTGAGGAAAACGTGTTATTTTAGCCACATTTTGAAGTTTGCAAAGGATTCTGGGTAACAGAACCTGGTCAGAGCCCCACAAGTCACCTCATCTTGGATTCCCCTGGGTTTCTAGTTTTCAAAAATGCGCTGGTTTGCTAGGTTTCCCCAGGTGCCGGCTGAGCTAGAGGCCAAAATCCACAGGTAGGCACTGTTTTCTATGAAAAAATGTGATGTGTCCATGTTGTGTTTTGGGGCATTTCCTGTCGCGGGCGCTAGGCCTACCCACACAAGTGAGGTATAATTTTTATCGGGAGACTTCGGGGAACGCTGGGTGGAAGGAAATTTGTGGCTCCTCTCAGATTCCAGAACTTTCTGTCACCGAAATGAGAGGAAAACTGTTTTTTTTTAGCCACATTTTGAGGTTTGCAAAGGATTCTGGGTAACAGAACCTGATCAGAGCCCCACAAGTCACCCCATCTTGGATTCCCCTAGCTCTCTAGTTTTCAAAAATGCACAGGTTTGGTAGGTTTCCTTATGTGCCGGCTGAGGTAGAGGCAAAAATCTACAGGTAGGCCCTTTGCAAAAAACAGCTCTGTTTTCTGTCAAAAAATGGGATGTGTCCATGTTGTGTTTTGGGGCATTTCGTGTCGCGGGCGCTAGGCCTACCCACACAAGTGAGGTATCATTTTTATCGGGAGACTTGGGGGAACGCTGGGTGGAAGGAAATTTGTGGCTCCTCTCACATTCCAGAACTTTCTGTCACCGAAATGTGAGGAAAACATGTTTTTTTAGCAACATTTTGAGGTTTGCAAAGGATTCTGGGTAACAGAACCTGGTCAGAGCCCCACAAGTCACCCCATCTTGGATTCCCCTAGGTCTCTAGTTTTCAAAAATGCACCGGTTTGGTAGGTTTCCCTAGGTGCCGGCTGAGCTAGACGCCAAATTCTACAGGTAGGCACTTTGCAAAAAACAGCTCTGTTTTCTGTCAAAAAATGGGATGTGTCCACGTTGTGTTTTGGGGCATTTCCTGTCGTGGGCGCTAGGCCTACCCACACAAGTGAGGTATCATTTTTATCGGGAGACTTGGGGAAACGCTGGGTGGAAGGAAATTTGTGGCTCCTCTCAGATTCCAGAACTTTCTGTCACTGAAATGTGAGGAAAACATGTTTTTTTAGCCACGTTTTGAGGTTTGCAAAGGATTCTGGGTAACAGAACCTGGTCAGAGCCCCACAAGTCACCTCATCTTGGATTCCCCTGGGTTTCTAGTTTTCAAAAATGCGCTGATTTGCTAGGTTTCCCCAGGTGCCGGCTGAGCTAGAGGCCAAAATCCACAGGTAGGCACTTTGCAAAAAACAGCTCTGTTGTCTGTCAAAAAATGGGATGTGTCCACGTTGTGTTTTGGGGCATAGCCTGTCGCGAGCGCTAGGCCTACCCACACAAGTGAGGTGTCATTTTTATCGGGAGACTTGCGGGAACGCTGGGTGGAAGGAAATTTGTGGCTCCTCTCAGATTCCAGAACTTTCTGTCACCGAAATGTGAGGAAAACGTGTTATTTTAGCCACATTTTGAGGTTTGCAAAGGATTCTGGGTAACAGAACCTGGTCAGAGCCCCACAAGTCACCTCATCTTGGATTCCCCTGGGTTTCTAGTTTTCAAAAATGCGCTGGTTTGCTAGGTTTCCCCAGGTGCCGGCTGAGCTAGAGGCCAAAATCCACAGGTAGGCACTGTTTTCTATGAAAAAATGTGATGTGTCCATGTTGTGTTTTGGGGCCTTTCCTGTCGAGGGCGCTAGGCCTACCCATACAAGTGAGGTATCATTTTTATCAGGAGACTTGGGGGAACGCTGGGTGGAAGGAAATTTGTGGCTCCTCTCAGATTCCAGAACTTTCTGTCACCGAAATGTGAGGAAAATTTGTTTTTTTAGCCACATTTTGAGGTTTGCAAAGGATTCTGGGTAACAGAACCTGGTCAGAGCCCCACAAGTCACCCCATCTTGGATTCCCCTAGGTCTCTAGTTTTCAAAAATGCACAGGTTTTGTAGGTTTCCCTAGGTGCCGGCTGAGCTAGACGCCAAATTCTACAGGTAGGCACTTTGCAAAAAACAGCTCTGTTTTCTGTCAAAAAATGGGATGTGTCCACGTTGTGTTTTGGGGCATTTCCTGTCACGGGCGCTAGGCCTACCCACACAAGTGAGGTATCATTTTTATCGGGAGACTTGGGGGAACGCTGGGTGGAAGGACATTTGTGGCTCCTCTCAGATTCCAGAACTTTCTGTCACTGAAATGTGAGGAAAACATGTTTTCTTAGCCACGTTTTGAGGTTTGCAAAGGATTCTGGGTAACAGAACCTGGTCAGAGCCCCACAAGTCACCCCATCTTAGGTTCCCCTAGGTCTCTAGTTTTCAAAAATGCACAGGTTTGGTAGGTTTCCCTATGTGCCAGCTGAGCTAGAGGCCAAAATCTACAGCTAGGCACTTTGCAAAAAACAGCTCTGTTTTCTGTCAAAAAATGGGATTTGTCCTTGTTGTGTTTTGGGGCATTTCCTGTCGCGGGCGCTAGGCCTACCCACACAAGTGAGGTATCATTTTTATCGGGAGACTTGGGGGAACGCTGGGTGGAAGGAAATTTGTGGCTCCTCTCAGATTCCAGAACTTTCTGTCACCGAAATGTGAGGAAAACATGTTTTTTTAGCAACATTTTGAGGTTTGCAAAGGATTCTGGGTAACAGAACCTGGTCAGAGCCCCACAAGTCACCCCATCTTGGATTCCCCTAGGTCTCTAGTTTTCAAAAATGCACAGGTTTGGTAGGTTTCCCTAGGTGCCGGCTGAGCTAGACACCAAATTCTACAGGTAGTCACTTTGCAAAAAACAGCTCTGTTTTCTGTCAAAAAATGGGATGTGTCCACGTTGTGTTTTGGGGCATTTCCTGTCGTGGGCGCTAGGCCTACCCACACAAGTGAGGTATCATTTTTATCGGGAGACTTGGGGAAACGCTGGGTGGAAGGAAATTTGTGGCTCCTCTCAGATTCCAGAACTTTCTGTCACTGAAATGTGAGGAAAACATGTTTTTTTAGCCACGTTTTGAGGTTTGCAAAGGATTCTGGGTAACAGAACCTGGTCAGAGCCCCACAAGTCACCTCATCTTGGATTCCCCTGGGTTTCTAGTTTTCAAAAATGCGCTGGTTTGCTAGGTTTCCCCAGGTGCCGGCTGAGCTAGAGGCCAAAATCCACAGGTAGGCACTTTGCAAAAAATAGCTCTGTTGTCTGTCAAAAAATGGGATGTGTCCACGTTGTGTTTTGGGGCATAGCCTGTCGCGAGCGCTAGGCCTACCCACACAAGTGAGGTGTCATTTGTATCAGGAGACTTGTGGGAACGCTGGGTGGAAGGAAATTTGTGGCTCCTCTCAGATTCCAGAACTTTCTGTCACCGAAATGTGAGGAAAACGTGTTATTTTAGCCACATTTTGAAGTTTGCAAAGGATTCTGGGTAACAGAACCTGGTCAGAGCCCCACAAGTCACCTCATCTTGGATTCCCCTGGGTTTCTAGTTTTCAAAAATGCGCTGGTTTGCTAGGTTTCCCCAGGTGCCGGCTGAGCTAGAGGCCAAAATCCACAGGTAGGCACTGTTTTCTATGAAAAAATGTGATGTGTCCATGTTGTGTTTTGGGGCCTTTCCTGTCGAGGGCGCTAGGCCTACCCATACAAGTGAGGTATCATTTTTATCAGGAGACTTGGGGGAACGCTGGGTGGAAGGAAATTTGTGGCTCCTCTCAGATTCCAGAACTTTCTGTCACCGAAATGTGAGGAAAATTTGTTTTTTTAGCCACATTTTGAGGTTTGCAAAGGATTCTGGGTAACAGAACCTGGTCAGAGCCCCACAAGTCACCCCATCTTGGATTCCCCTAGGTCTCTAGTTTTCAAAAATGCACAGGTTTGGTAGGTTTCCCTAGGTGCCGGCAGAGCTAGACGTCAAATTCTACAGGTAGGCACTTTGCAAAAAACAGCTCTGTTTTCTGTCAAAAAATGGGATGTGTCCACGTTGTGTTTTGGGGCATTTCCTGTCGTGGGCGCTAGGCCTACCCACACAAGTGAGGTATCATTTTTATCGGGAGACTTGGGGGAACGCTGGGTGGAAGGTAATTTGTGGCTCCTCTCAGATTCCAGAACTTTCTGTCACTGAAATGTGAGGAAAACATGTTTTTTTAGCCACGTTTTGAGGTTTGCAAAGGATTCTGGGTAACAGAACCTGGTCAGAGCCCCACAAGTCACCCCATCTTAGGTTCCCCTAGGTCTCTAGTTTTCAAACATGCACAGGTTTGGTAGGTTTCCCTATGAGCCAGCTGAGCTAGAGGCCAAAATCTACAGCTAGGCACTTTGCAAAAAACAGCTCTGTTTTCTGTCAAAAAATGGGATGTGTCCTCGTTGTGTTTTGGGGCATTTCCTGTCGCGGGCGCTAGGCCTACCCACACAAGTGAGGTATCATTTTTATCGGGAGACTTGGGGGAACGCTGGGTGGAAGGAAATGTGTGGTCCTCTCAGATTCCAGAACTTTCTGTCACCGAAATGAGAGGAAAACGTTTTTTTTAGCCACATTTTGAGGTTTGCAAAGGATTCTGGGTAACAGAACCTGGTCAGAGCCCCACAAGTCACCCCATCTTGGATTCCCCTAGGTCTCTAGTTTTCAAAAATGCACAGGTTTGGTAGTGCCAGCTGAGCTAGAGGCCAAATTCTACAGGTAGGCACTTTGCAAAAAACAGCTCTGTTTTCTGTCAAAAAATGGGATGTGTCCACGTTGTGTTTTGGGGCACTTCCTGTTGCGGGCGCTAGGCCTGCCCACACAAGTGAGGTATAATTTTTTTCGGGAGACTTGGGGGAACGCTGGGTGGAAGGAAATTTGTGGCTCCTCTCAGATTCCAGAACTTTCTGTCACTGAAATGTGAGGAAAACGTGTTTTTTTAGCCACGTTTTGAGGTTTGCATAGGATTCTGGGTAACAGAACCTGGTTGAGCCCCACAAGTCACCCCAGGATTCCCTTAGGTCTCTAGTTTTCAAAAATGCACAGGTTTGGTAGGTTTCCCTATGTGCCGGCTGAGCTAGAGGCCAAAATCTACAGCTAGGCACTTTGCAAAAAACAGCTCTGTTTTCTGTCAAAAAATGGGATGTGTCCACGTTGTGTTTTGGGGCACTTCCTGTTGCGGGCGCTAGGCCGGCCCACACAAGTGAGGTATAATTTTTATCGGGAGACTTGGGGGAACGCTGGGTGAAAGGAAATTTGTGGCTCCTCTCAGATTCCAGAACTTTCTGTCACTGAAATGTGAGGAAAATGTTTTTTTTTAGCCACATTTTGAGGTTTGCAAAGGATTCTGGGTAACAGAACCTGATCAGAGCCCCACAAGTCACCCCATCTTGTATTCCCCTAGGTCTCTAGTTTTCAAAAATGCACAGGTTTGGTAGTGCCAGCTGAGCTAGAGGCCAAATTCTATAGGTAGGCACTTTGCAAAAAACAGCTCTGTTTTCTGTCAAAAAATGGGATGTGTCCACGTTGTGTTTTGGGGCACTTCCTGTTGCGGGCGCTAGGCCTGCCCACACAAGTGATGTATAATTTTTATCGGGAGACTTGGGGGAACGCTGGGTGGAAGGAAATTTGTGGCTCCTCTCAGATTCCAGAACTTTCTGTCACTGAAATGTGAGGAAAACGTGTTTTTTTAGCCACGTTTTGAGGTTTGCATAGGATTCTGGGTAACAGAACCTGGTTGAGCCCCACAAGTCACCCCAGGATTCCCTTAGGTCTCTAGTTTTCAAAAATGCACAGGTTTGGTAGGTTTCCCTATGTGCCGGCTGAGCTAGAGGCCAAAATCTACAGGTAGGCACTTTGCAAAAAACAGCTCTGTTTTCTGTCAAAAAATGGGATGTGTCCTCGTTGTGTTTTGGGGCATTTCCTGTCGCGGGCACTAGGCCTATCCACACAAGTGAGGTATCATTTTTATCGGGAGACTTGGGGGAACGCTGGGTGGAAGGAAATTTGTGGCTCCTCTCAGATTCCAGAACTTTCTGTCACCGAAATGAGAGGAAAATTTGTTTTTTAGCCACATTTTGAGGTTTGCAAAGGATTCTGGGTAACAGAACCTGGTCAGAGCCCCACAAGTCACCCCATCTTGGATTCCCCTAGGTCTCTAGTTTTGAAAAATGCACAGGGTTTGTAGGTTTCCCTAGGTGCCGGCTGAGCTAGAGGCCAAAATCCACAGCTAGGCACTTTGCAAAAAACAGCTCTGTTTTCTGTCAAAAAAATGGGATGTGTCCACATTGTGTTTTGGGGCATTTCCTGTCGTGGGCCCTACGCCTACCCACACAAGTGAGGTATCATTTTTATCGGGAGACTTGGGGGAACATAGAATAGCAAAACAAGTGTTATTGCCCCTTATCTTTCTCTACATTTTTTAATTCCAAATATAAGAGAGTGTGTAAAAAAGACGTATATTTGAGTAATGCCCTGCAATTCACATGCTAGTATGGGCACCCCGGAATTCAGTGATGTGCAAATAACCACTCCTCCTCCAAACCTTATCTTGAGCCCATTTTGGAAATGCAAAGGTTTTCTTGATACCTATTTTTCACTCCTCATATTTCAGCAAATGAATTGCTGTATACCCAGTATAGAATGAAAACCAACTGCAGAGTGCAGCTCATTTATTGGCTCTCGGTACCTAGGGTTCTTGATGCACCTACAAGCCCTTTATATCCCCGCAACCTGAAGAGTCCAGCAGACATAACGGTATATTGCTTTCAAAAATCTGACATCGCAGGAAAAAGTTACAGAGTAAAACATAAAGAAAAATGGCTGTTCTTTTCAGCTCAATTTCAATATTTTTTTATTTCAGCTTTTATTTTCTGTTGGAAAACCTTGTAGGATCTACACAAATGACCCCTTGCTAAATTCAGAATTTTGTCTAGCTTTCAGAAATGGTTAGCTTTCTGGGATCCAGCATTGGTTTCACACCCATTCCTGTCACTAACTGGAAGGAGGCTGAAAGCGCCAAAAATAGTAAAAATGGGGTACGTCCCAGTAAAATGCCAAATTTGTGTTGAAAAATGTGGTTTCCTGATTCAAGTCTGCCCGCTCCTGAAAGGTGGGAAGATGGTGATTTCAGCACCAGAAACCATTTGTTGATGGCATTTTCAGGAAAAAAACTACAAGCTTTCTTCAGCAGCCCTTTTTTCCAATTTTTTTCCCAGTTTTTTGGAAAAAAGGAAATTTTCACTGTATTTTGGCTAATTTCTTGGTCTCCTCCAGGGGAAACCACAAACTCTGGGTACCATTAGAATCCCTAGGATGTTGGAAAAAAAGGACGCAAATTTGTCGTGGATAGCTTATGTGGACAAAAAGTTTTGAAGGCCTAAGCGTGAACTACCCCAAATAGCCAAAAAAGGGCTCAGCACTGGTTGGGGAAAAGGCCCAGCAGCTAAGACGATAATTAAAAAAATAAAGCACTTACCTTTCCTTGCCGTCACACAGCTCCTCTCCATCTCCAGATGCTGCAGGCACAGGCTTCCAGCCTGCCATGCGCCAATCCTGATCAAGCCCGGCAACTGTGTTGGAGGAGCCGCCACTGAGTAGAAATAAAAATTTTTAAATGAAGCTTTGTCTCTGAGGGTATGGAAAAAGAGGAAACGAGCTGGCGTCTTTGGGCAAGGATTGTGCGAGTATGTGGCACTGTGTCATCAGGTCCGGAGATGAGCTGGAGTACTGATGGAGGCCACTGGCTACACTTTTCAGAGGGGAAGAGCTGTTGCAAGAGTTTCTGTACTGAGTCTGGTACTGGGGAGATTCAAAAGATTAGAATTCTGTAGTTAAAGCGTCTACCAGAAAGAACATTAGTAAAAGTAAGTACCTTATTTTTCCGAGTGCAAATTTTGTGCGTGCAAAACATGAGTTCACTCTTTCAAACTCGTCTACTTTCACACCTAATATAAAATGATCAAAACACTATGTGAGTCGGTACTGTCTCATACATTCACTTAATATGCATCCTCATGTTGGCCATCCTTTGCATCTCGGGCTAAAAAGCAATTAAAAAAAAAAATATATATATTTTAAAGAAAGGATGCCAAATCTGCTACTGTTTCTCTATTTCTATTTTTCGTGAAGCATTAAATTGCCATTCCTCGTGGATTTTTCCTTTCGCATGCTGTTTCATAATGCAAGGGTGATTTAGCTGACTAGATAGAGTTACATGTCTGGGGGTCAGATATGTACACGTTGGCCAACAGGGCTATGCATAAATTAGTAGATAGAGCGCTAAAACGTGCATTACCATAAAAACCATTGGATGAATATAATTGACAAAACGCAACTGAGTTAGTGGTGTGTCAAAGGTACTCCCGCAAAGCTGCTTAAGCTGGGCCTGGAGGAATACATTCGAACATATTTGAGATGTTCAAAAGGCATTTCTCTTAGGCTGTATTAATTAAAATGGGCAGAGGCACTCACTGCTAAGTCCAAGTTAAACATTTCATAAACCAGGTCATTTTCCAATTCATTGATTGCAGGCGATGCACAATGGCCCTCCTAGTTTTCTGCTCCACTTCAGCCATACTCGCTCTCCACGTTTACTTATTTATTAATCTATTTTAAGGAGTTCTGAGTGTGGGTGAAAGTGTGGTGGTAGGTGTGTAAAATGTTCTGGCTCCTAGGGTTGGGAATGAGTGCCCCACAAGCACTGACTAGTTTGAGTGCAATTATCGTTGTACATTTCCGCCTACCGATATACCTGCAGGCGCACTTTGAGATGGTTAGTTGTGTAGTACTGTGCACACTTTTAGTAGAAACTCAATATTTGGTGGAGAATACACAACACATACTCATATTGAAGGAAACATAATTTGGCTATGTTTAGTTTAACTTGTAAACTAATAAATAGCAGTGCCCAAAAGTGTTTTTAGAAGCCCAGTTTGGCATATATCAGCATTGCCTTAAATTAAGGCTGCATAGTATAGATTTTACTTCATGCCGTTTTCTTCCACCTGTATATACTCCCTGCCCCTTTATTTCCCTCTTGCAGGTTCTTTTTCGTTCTTTGCTTTCTCTGTTTTTCTCCGTCTTTCTTTACCTCCATGTTTCGTCTCTTGTGTTTTTCTCTTTCTTCCTCTGGGTCACAGTTTGATTAAGAAAATACAAATGGGCGCTATGACTAGGGCCTTTCTGTAGTGTATGCAAAATGCATGTCAAAAAAGGTTTGAAAAAACAAACATTCCGGGACTGTGTAGTGTAATAGGTAAACATAGGAAGAAAGTCAGCTCTGATTAAGACAAGCTTGTTGAGTGTGATGACAGAACATTAGTTTGCTGTGTAGTTATGAGATGTACATCTTTATCGGGGTGGTGGGGCTGTATTGTAGCACATATGGCTCACGCTGTTCGTGACGTGGGGTCCCGGAGCTGGGAGCATTGAGAAAGGTGCACACAGGGGTGGGTCTCTGAAAAAGGTGCCAGACAATGTGCGGGCGGTTGAAGATTTATATCCACTGATTTTGGCAGAATATCTGACACTGAAGCCACCCATACATATTGGTTCTGTTCAGGATAGTGGAGTTGGTCCTCTCTTTACATAGAAGTTCAAGTAGAAGTGACGGCTGTGTTTCAGATTACGTAGCTATCTCGAGTGTTAGACATATAGCAAAGGTTTAGTAAACAACAAGGCTGCCGCTGATGTTACAGGTGTGCACCCCAGAACGTTTTGTTGTCCCTCTGGTAACAGACTTGTTACATTTGTACACATCTGAGCTGGCGTTGAGCAGAGTTGCTATTTAGATTACTCATATATTTTGTTGCCTATCTCAGACACCAGGACTGTCTCGTGTTGTGAACGTTACAGGCGGATGACTGAGGCAGAAAGCGGTCTCCTTTGGGTTCCCCATGTGAAACACATGATTACTAGACAGCAGCACATGTCCAGATTTTAAGAGTGTAGTTCGAACAGGGGAGCTACTCCTTTGTGTTCCAGAGATGTTAGAGGTATGCACCTCGCAGAGCACAGCAGTCTCGAAATACTCTGGCAGCATACCGTAGGTTACCTAACTGTTGTATACAGATATCCTTATCAGCCTTAGTATCCCTCAGGCACGCACCTGGGGCAGAAAGTCCAACGCTCTTTCTGTAAATGGTATGGACCAAGCCATGAAGAGACCCAAGGTATTGCGCGGGCCAGGGCGATGTTACAAACCAATATCACAGACTGGAGGATTATCAATCTGCCTAAACAAACATGATGTGAGTGTGTCTTTGTATGTGTAGAAGCCCTTTAGTCTTGTGTTCAACAAGCATTGGTAAAGCCAATCGATTTCGCCAATGCAAGGTATTGACTTTGTCATTGTTTTTTGCCATGGTGTACTGAAGCGAAGCTGCTGGGCACCATGGCTGAAAGTTAAATAAGACGCGGCCAGCGCTGACGGCATTATATTGCTTTTTATTTTTATTGCTCGTGGGAGGGAGGCAAGGGTGGGGAGGTGGGAGAGGCAACACCGAGGGCAGAGAGTGTGTGGGAAATAAAAGTGCTATGACAGGGCCACTAGTGTCCGTTTCATAGCACTTTTATTTGTTAGACCATGCGAGGTGGTCAACAAGAACAACAGAGGGAGCGAGGGTGATTAGGGCAGGGCAATGAATGGAGAGAGCAAGGTGGGTCAAGCCTGTACGACAATTAACTATGGAAGAGAATGCGCAACGGGGGAAGCCAACACAGACAGCAGAAGGATGGTGGATGCAAGCCAACAGGGACGATGAATGGAAGAAGGGAGAGAGTGGCCAAGCCAACACGGACAGTGAACAGAAAGAGGGCCAACAAGAACAAAAAAAAGAGGGGAAGGGCAGGTCGGGGCAAGTGCAGGGACTGTGGAGGTACACAGAAGAAAAGAACCATATGAGGGAGCCAACTGAAAAATACATATTGTGGAGGAGTGCTTATATCCAAAGAAAAAAGTAGCACCTAAAAGATGAGCTATGGAAGGACATAAGTAATGCATTTGTACTTCAGGCGAGGGACAAACATATAAAGACAAAGGAAGCTTATGTCAGCTGACCAATGAGAAGCAAGCAAATGAGAGAGACAATAAAGCCAACCGATGGTAAGCAATGGTAAGGCAGTAGGCGAGGTGTTAAAAGCAGGGCCTTCCTCTGATGGTGTACACAACAGCACTTGGCTTTGGAGCACTGATACAGCCCTGCTAGCACTGCTTGGGTTTTCCTCTTACTTGCCAGATCTCATTTGTCCCATCTCATTTTTCCAAGACTTAATCGCTCTTGTTGATGGCTAATTTTTCCTGGCCATGGCCATGTATATAAAATACTTTTTTGCCACATTTTTTGTTCCTCTTAGAACAGCTGCTGCGTTCAGGAATTTTTGTACATTATGTTTCTTCTCTGATTCTTCACTGTCAGTATTTGTCCAGTGCCCCTTGACGCACATGTCCTGCTTTTGTTGATGGTCACTGATGGCATAGTGAATTGAACCTTCAGTCTCTGCTCATGAAAACAGCAAGAATCATCATACAAATAATTCACATTTGCCTCCACATATAAAACACCAGTGCTTTGCCAATAAACCACAAAGCATGTAAAGCACAACATCTTAATGAAAGTAATCCATGTAATAAAGTAACTCAAGGCTAACCCAATACATTGATCAGGAACCATGGGCAGTTATAGTGACACATAATACAGTGGTGTACTGCAGACTGTTTTAAATCACAGATTCAGCAATATGCGGATGCATTATGCACCCAACAGAAAAAAATCTAGATTTAAAACATAATGTCAGACCAACCAGAAACAGATCAGTTAAATACATTTTAGAACATTTGTAAAGGTATTGATTTTGAAGTGCTCAGAAAGTAATAACATGAGACAACAAACATGAGAGAGTAAAGCATGTATACAGAGAAAAACAAATGCCTCTCAATCAAGAAGCTGTATTCAGGGAGTCTATGTGTTTTCTAGTCAATGGCGTTTCGGCTTCTATGGTGATCTGGAGCCATTATCAGGGCTAGGTAGCAAAGAGACCATGTAAAGGAATTGACCAGCCAGTCCAAGCTGGATGACTATTTGTATAGGGCTCTCAATTAACCATAGAGAGCCCGTAGATCGAGCAACACAATCATATTGATGGGAGCGAAGATATCAGAGGAGAGGAGGGCTCTCCTCAGTGTGGTGTATGTAAGATATAGAGTGCCTTGTGGCGTACCTCTACTGGAAGTGTGCTGGTGAAGTCGGCATAAGAGCCAAGAGTGAAACAATTTTCTCTGCTGCTTCAGTATGCAAGTTATCTGCATTAGTTGCTCATTTACTCCTAAGGGGCTGGAATTCATTTCCCCTATTTATTGAATTTCCTGGTTTATTAATTTAATTATGAAACCTTTGAATTTGCTCACTCTCGGTTGCACGAGTATCTTTTGTCACCCATTGGGTGCCATGCTTGAGGCACTATACATTAGCCGGGGCTCCAGCTTCCATGCGAAGCAACATATATATGAAACAAATCGTCTGCTTCTTCACATTGTAGCAAAATAAACATTGAACCTTAAAAACATTAATGCTTGTAGCATGCAGGGTGTGCTCTACGCCTAAAGACAAATGAGGTACAACATCAAAAGTATACGATTTTGTACTACCGTTCACAACATTTTATTCAACATTTATTGAAACATATAGTAAAATTAAGCACCACTGATAATCAACTTATGGCCTCATTGGAACCAGACGCTGTAGAGATCTTCCTCCCACCTTGCTTGGACGTGTTCTCATGTTACTCACTTTCTCACCACTACATATAGCGTCTGTTATTTCTAAGGCCTGCTCTTTAAATATCCTGTTAGTTGCTCCATATGCAGAGCATAACACTGTAGGTTCCCACACTATTATAAGGCAATAGGACTTCGGCCCTGTGCAAGCCATAGAGCAGAATCATTTTGATAGGTCAATTAAATAAAGTTGGGCTTTACTTTATTTCAAAGAAGATATAGGCTGAAGGACTGTACTTAGTAGACCAAATCTAGCAAATGTGATATGAAGTGATCGTTGACACAGTGCACAACACTATGGGTCTGATTCACAAAAGTAAACTTACACTGTTGTGTAAGCTTACTACTTTTTGGTATTCACAAACTATGTGTGGAGTTTTATAATTGCACACTTCCTATACTTATGTGTGTGGAGTTCTTCATCCTATTTGCAGAGTTTCTGGGTGTGGAGAATTCTTCCCACATAAGTATAGAGAGTGCAGAGGCGTAACACTCCGCACGTAATTTGTGAATACCAGAAATTAGTAAACAACATGAGTGTAAGTTTACCTCTGTGAATTAGGTCCAAAGTTTCTTATCCCACGATTGTAATGGATTGTATCATTACCCAACTTAATGGAAATCATGATAATCTAGCACAGGAGTATAAAAGTCTAAGCCTGCCTCGTCAAGATAGGAAATGATGATCATGAGCGAGGCGGCGCTTCAATACGCTGATATAAGTAGCAGTTTTCGGACAACAACTACTGATGGCATCAAATTGCTGCAAAAAAAACCAAACTTTTTTCCAGTGGCAGCTCGTGGAGGGAAAAGGGGTGGAGCAGCACAGCGTGTGTATAATAATAATTTTTTTTAAATTTGCTTTTGCGCCACTCCTCGCCACTCCGATCCACTCCCCGACTTCAGGTACAGGCTCTCAGCCTGCTCTTCTTCCAATCCTAATGCTGCTTTCATGCTGCGGGCGTTAGGATTGGACGGAGCGCCTAGTCAGGGAGCTCCGAGGCAGGGTGGAAGTCTCTGCCTGCTGTCTCCAATCCTGCTACTCCGTGCCTGCGTTGCCGGGTTGGAGAGATCCTAGTGTGCATGTATGTTTGGCCTGGCCCGAAATGGCTGGTCAAACATACATGCGCACTAAGGAGGAGTGCTGTGCACTCCCCCTCAGAGTTCGTCAAAGCCCGTGGCCCCACCTCTTGTACAAGAAAACAATATTAAACTTAGTTTATTATCATTTTCTTGTAAACGTTTTGCAGCTGCTGGCGGGGCAATGCTCCTCCGCTATAGCGGAGGAGTCTTCCCTGCTTTTTTCCCATGCATGAAGGGAACTTTTTGGTCTCCAGAGTTGAAAATCCTTCCATAGTCTCTGATTCTGAGCTATCACTTACAACAAGCCGATTGGGGCTTGCATACCCTTTTATTCATGAGCCATTGTTTGTCACCAATGTGACAGAAGCCACTAATGATAAACACAGACATTAATACTTTATTATGCTCATATATGCTGCATATGATTTGACCGAACAAACCAATTTCCCAATGTTTTCTACCATCTGGCACAAATTGTTTCAGCAAGATGAGGTGAGGAACAGATTAGACACAGCTTCGGGGAGCCTGCAATCTGAAACCTGATGTAGAAAGCCTTTAGCTTCTGTTTTCATGCTTAATTCTATTTGAGAAATTATGGGCTTTTATGCCTAATTCACATTTCTAAACTGCACTGTTTGTGAAGCGATTTGCATTAATTGTGAAAGCTATTCACAGCAGCAATAATTAGATGTACAAGGGCATTCCTGTTTAAATTACATTCCACATTTGTCAGCATGCACAGCGAAGTACATTAGTGGATATTGCTGAAATAACTGTCGTGCTTTTGTATCTAAATTGGAAGTCTTAAATACTTTTTATGCTACTTAAGTTTCCATCCAGCTAGTTGGTACAAATGTACTTAATTCAGCCATATCAAACAATACTCAATAATTTATAAAGATGAGCTTACTATATATTTCATGCACACAGCCAGCCCTGAGAGCTGATCATTTGTCTACATGTCTTGCTACGCTGTTAGAACAACGTTTTTTCTTTGTATTTAAAATGCAAGCTCGTTATTGTAGATTAGCCAAGGAAAGTTCAAGTGACTAACTTTCAAATTGCCGAAATGTTGCCAGTTGTAGTTTACACTATCAAAACAGGTTTTTTTCCGCCTTCGGGGTTCTTTACTTTATTCAGCGAGTTGTCTTGAAAGTTATCCATGCCGAGACCCTCACAACGCAAGTGAAAATAAGTCAGGTTCTCCAGAATGTAATATTTATTTGCTCAAGATTAAAATGTTTGTTACTGTAAGTAAGACATAAACATTGCTGTGAGACTCTAGAGCATTTCCCCCATTAAATTTAGTCAAAGAGTGTGATTTAGAGAAGGAGATAAAAGGGACATCCCCCAAAAAGACAGATTCTTCTGGGTCTGGCACTATGTGGAAGGGAGAAAACACGACTTTGCGAATGCACAGGCTCAAGCATGGGGAACAAAGTCGTGGTGGCTGTCACGATTTAGAAACTGGCCAGGGATTAAACTGCGTTTGTTCAGGCCGAGACTCAGGTGGTAAGTAACCAAGGTCTTCTCACATAGAAACCTGATAAAATGTTCCAAACATTTTGGCAGAAAACTCCCAGCATGTCAGGGACATTGTAATGTAAGTTATAGTTACATATAGTGAGTAATTTAATTTATTGTTTCAGTTCATTAAAACCATAACATTTTGCCATTTACATAATAAAATCTTTCCAATATAAATTAGAATTTCTGTTACAGAGTAATTAAAAATGAATAGAAAACAAATTTTATGTTTTAGCTTTCCCAGGCCACCCAGCTCCAAGTCCTTGGTCGTGAGGCTGGAGAAACCTCTTGCACAGTACACCATGAGCGGTGGATCTGGTCCTAAGAAAGCCTACAGGGTGGATGTGCTATAGGGTTTAGACCAATTTGCCAGAAAGAACCAGTTAGTGTATTCCTGTCTTACAGCTAAAGGGTATGCCGGTTTACTCAATCAAAAAGTTCAAGATACTTAAGTAAGACACAACATTCATCGACAACCTGCTATTTAAGAGCATGCGATAAAAAAATAAAAATAAATTAAATCATCTAAAATGTCTCGGCTTATTATAAAAGATATACAGATTTAGTCAAGACCGGGAGTTCAAAGTGTTTTAGAAGGGACATATCATTTTGTTATTGTCATGGAGTTTAAAAGTATCTTAAAAATCGTATAAATCCTCCAAAGTATGAGACTTAACCGACCCCCCAGGAACTGATGCAACTCACCTTGAAAAGCTTTTTTGACTTAAAGATTGACAGGACCTGTAATGCCCTGCACTTTAGACAAATTCCTTAATCCAATTGAGCTAGGTGCAATTGGAGTGATTTCTGTGTGACCTGGGAGAGTTGGAAAGTCGTGCTATTTTGGTCAAGCCGTACTGGCAGCTACAAACCTTAACATCCCTTTTGTTGCAAAGCATGTCAAGAGCCTGACAAACTTATAGCTCTCCTACAAGTCCGTATGGCTCTGTCGGTGAACATCCTCGTAAGAAACCTCCTTCGAAGGTCTAGCAGACCCAGGCAAGTGCAGATTATGTATAGTAGATCTTCCTTTTTACACGAACAGTGCCTACACTGCTGCGAAATAGTGTTCCTCCAATGCGGAGCGTTGGCAGGTTTCCTGGTTGCACTATCATAAACTTGTGTTTCATGTGCAGTGCGTAAGGAGTAGAAAGATAAGCAGACGGTTCTAGTTTGGCATAGTGCTTCATAATCATCATCGCATGTGCCCGGGCACTGAATTTGAAGTTTTCTTCAGTGAACAGAAGTAATTTGCTGGCCTTGTTAACTCCTCTTGAAAATGAATTGTATGTCTGTACTGCCTCCCACAGATCCTTGAGCCGTAATTGGCTAATAGATAACCGGAGGTACTTATTATAGGCTGAGTGCTGGTCATTTTCTAGGGCCCACCAGAGTGCATCATTCAGTTTGTTGGCTGAGTGGCCAAGTTATAGCCGCCTCTGCTCTTGTGGCCAAGTCTTGCTGTACAAGTCTGAATTCAAGGCGCAGCTGCGCTGGTGAAGTGGAGTTTGGTAATTTGAAGACTCGCCTGAATACCTTGAGCTGGGTTTTATCTATCAGGGGGTCTTCCAGAGCATGCATAGCCACTCTAGCGTAGGTTAATGTGGAAAGCATTCTGGATGAGATGAATATTAACAGTGGACGGAATGACGGACTATGTAGCCGTTTGGCCAGGAGAGAGAAAGCATGTTAGTGCTGAAGTTCTTTGCATGATGTATCTCTTCTGTTGACTGAAGGAGGCCTAGGCATCTAGAATTACTCCTAGATATTTATAGTACGGCACTGCCTTTAGTGAAACATTGTTTAAAGTCATCCTTGGTCTGAGGATGTGCCCGCATCCTACACACATTGTTTTAGATTTTGACATGTTGATTTCCTGCTGGCTGGAATGAACGTAGTTGGCCAGAATATTTAAAGATCTTTGTAGCCCGACCTTGTACAGCAGAACAATACCAGATTGTCCGCATATAATACATGTGACAGTGAGAGCCTTCCCAGGCGTGGGGGGTTAACATTTCCACCATCCAAAGCTGGAGTCAAGTCTGCCATAAATAAGTTGAACAAGTGCAGGGCGAGCACACAACCTTGTTTCAGACCGAGGGTTGTGGAGATTTTCCTTGAGAGCTTCAGGCCATCTCCAATTTTTATACGTACCCATGTGTCAGAGTATAAAGTGATTATTGCATTCAGGAGGGGGGCTGGGAGACCCCATAGCTTCTTTTTGCTCCAGAGCAGATGTCTGTTCACTCGGGCAAAGACGGCCTTAAAATCGATAAAGCTAAGATGTTGTTTTCTATGCCGCTGTCTGCTCTGCTCTACCAGAAAGGAGGTTATTAGGGTATTCGTCATGGTGCCCACCCCTTTCCTGAAGCCTGTTTGGTTAGTTGGAATAATATTATGTTTTTCTGACCATGCTGTTAATTCAGTGAGGAGCAGGAAAGCGTAGTTTTTTGCCTCACGTCAATAAGGGCAATAAGCCTGTAGTCACCCGGATTGCCACTATTGCATCCCTTGAAGATAGGATTGATTATAGTGCCTTGCCAGCTCTTTGGGATACCTCCTCCTAGAGTTGCTTCCTGGTATAGGGAAGCCAGCACTTCTGACCAGAAGACTGCTTCTTTCCTGAAGATGACTTATGGAAGGCCATTTGGCCTGGGGGCTCCTTCCCAGCGGGCCTCAAGGAGTGCTCAATACGTCCTGCCAGTGGACAGAGTGAGCGCAGTCATCTCCCAGTCTTCCAACGGGAGGATATTTCTCCTTTCAGGTGTCCTTGATGGCAGTTGGGGGGGATTTCCACAGGGATGGCACTTCATTGGGAAAATTGTCTTGAGATATCTCACCCAGTCCTTTTCAGGGATGTTTGAATTGTTAATTAAGGTCCCTAGAGTATTTAGATGGTTAATGATTTCCCAGAATTCCCTGGGGTTCTTTCCTTTCGCAGCATGTACTAATTTTAACCAAAAAGAGCTCTTGCCTTCTGCCTTTTCTTTCCACATTTGTCTTTTTTACACCTTCTTTGTGTTCTTCAGTTGTTCCCAGAGGAGCTGATTGCCTGGGCGAGCCTTCAGGCATTTCACCAGCTTCCTTTGAGCTTTTTTAAGGAGGTAGCTTGACTTTGAAAGGGGGGCCAGGGTGAATTGGCTGGTTCGCTGAACTGGCTGTGATAGATAGCGGGAAGAGTGCTGGTCCAGTATTTTCTTTCTGAAATCTTCCCAGGCGTCCATTATGTGTCCGTGGTTTTTGAGGCTCTCCAGCATCTGCAACTTTGCAGATAAGGAGAAGTCTTCTATTGTGTCAGATGACCAGCAAAGACTCTTCAAGCTTGTTGACAATATAGAGCCCACTTGTACCAGGGCATGTTGATGCAAAGGCACTGAGGACCTTAGGGTGAGTATTTGGTAGGAATGGTCACTGGATGTGGTGTATTTTATTTTGAATTGCCGTACCATGGGGATCAGAGGCAATGTAACTAACGTGTAATCTAGGATGGACCTTGTATTAGGGCCGTGGAAAGTGTGGCTTGGTAGAGAGTCACCTGGGAACCTTCCATTTAGGACCCGTAATGTGAGGTATTCCAGCGACGTCACCAACTGCGCTCCGTGCTGGTCATGATGTATAAAGTTTGATGACACCTGTGTTGGGACGTTCCAACACTAGTTGTCGGCACTTAGTGCTTTTCATCCTCTTGCACCTTAATTAAGTTTGAGTTGAAGTCTCCAGTCAGGATGATGTCCCAATCTGGGTGGGTCTGGCGGTAATGCAAGAATTTGACTGCTAGCCTTTTTATTGCAGGCCGCTTGCAAGAAAAGCCAGGATATATGTATGAGTTGACCAGCAACATTGGTGGCCTGTCGTTAGAGGTCCAGTTACATTGTTTGAGCACTTGGCAGTCTAGGCCTTCTTGTGGCAGCTCTTCTACATCCATTTGCAGGTCTAGTGAGAAGTAGACTGCTAGTCCCCCACTTGGCCTTCGATGCTGTTTGTGCTTGACGGTATTTGTTTGAAAGGACCTGAAACCTGACAGCGGAAGATCCTGTTGTGACCAGGTTTCCAGAAGTGTAATTATGTCCATGTTGTGCCAGGCTTTAGGTGGGGAACCTGCTTCCAGCAGTGGCTAGGCACCTGCTATATTCCAGGATAGAAGCCTTAGATCTTTCACAGCTGGGCATGCCTCTGATAGTTGTGTTTCTCATGCAAGACGAGGGCATTAAGAGCCTGTGGGAGCCACTTCCATCTGGGTTCAGCAGATAATGTTTGGGTTTTGGCATGGATGGGGTCTTTGGTTACCTGGATGCATGGGGTAAACACCTAGAGCGCCGCTTAAGACGTTATAGGTTGTTCGTCAGCTACTGAGGGAGCGTTGTAGCTTAAAAGCGGAAACGGGTATCCGTCCAACTCTGGCTTGGTTATAGAGATCCCCCAGATCTCAAAGCACGATGCAAAGGACAGACTTTGGTCTACTATTTCTGCTGATTCCCAGGTTGTTAGAGTAGCTTCTGGTTGGTTGTTATCCTTAGCTGATTGAAACTGTACAGTTGTTAATTCTGCTGAGGACAAGGTGTTAAGCTCTTCAATTGGTTTTAAAGCCTTATTATGTTCCCTCTATTCAGGATGTTGTGGCTCCTCTGTGAGGTATAATGTGGTTGAAACTGCTCCCTTGTACCTTGAAGGCGGTGGTTGCTGTGACGATGTATAGTTAGGTATAAATACATTGAGGAGGCATTTTAAGACCACTGAAGACGTGGTGTGGTGGTCCGTCATGGGCACTGTCAGGATGGGACTGAGGGGCAATAGGAGCTACAGTCACATGGTTCTAGAAATCAGGGAACAGAGACAGTGGACTAGAAAGTGGGCAACAGCGGAGCCACCATGGAGTTTTTATCACGGAGGCCACCACTCCAGTGGTGTTTTAAGGCATGGCCAAAGTGGTCTCTGGCCCCCAACTATTCAAGGGCCTCCTTCATTAGGCTCCAATGAAGTTCTCAGACTATATAAAGTTTTTAAATAACCCATTAGTTTACTTATTTCTATTTTTGCTTTTTAGCCAGCCCAGGTTCTCTGCCATTCCATCCCCTACCTGAGCGACAGGGTTAAAGAAAGATTCTGATTAGATTCAGCAAGTGTTTAACATTTTAAAGTGCATCGGTCTAGATCAACAGCACAAGCGATTCCCTTTTTGAAGTACATGTCACTTGCTGTGCATGCTACCTGAGTGACAGCATCCTTCTTGTGTAGTTTCTGCCAGACAGGATTTTCTATGTAAAGTCTCATCTTCCCAGTACCCACCAATTGCAAATAGGTGCTTTTTGTGCTGTTTCCCATACGTACTGCACTTATCGGATTCTAGGATGATGTAAATTATTTAAGAGTAAATCTATATGGAATTCTCATATCAAAGTGTACGCCTGAGCACAACAAAGTTGTCTTGCACATTTGCAGAAAGAATGCAAAAAAATGCAGTGTGGTAAAATGTCTTTAAGTTTGTAATTAATTGCTGTTTAGCTTCATACGTCATACTTTATTTTGGACTATATAGAATTGCTGACAAATTATAAGCCCACATTTCTCCTTATTCTTTTATTGCTAACCTGTTCTTCAGTGGCAGCATCTTTCATTTAGGTAGTTATCCCCATGTGAATGTTTGGTTACAGATCTCAAACCCTGGTTGAATTTCCAGATGAAGAGTTACACATGGTCATATGGATCCAATGGAGTTACATATGGTCATATGTTGCTACACATAAGGAATTTTGAGAAACGACTCAACTGCTGTTGAGAAAATGCCAGGTTTTCCAGTAGAATCCTGTAACTTGTACGTAGTGCCCAAGCAACTGATTCTGATTAGCCGGGTAAAATGAAATAGCAATAAATCATGGGGAATTACCAGTATGGCCGGGTTCTTATTTCCCCAGGCATAGTATTACTGCTTTATTAGTAGCTCTGCAGTTAATATTGGGTTAGTAGATACTACAAGTTATCTACTTTCAGAGGTGCAAACGCTAAATATTGTGTTTTCCCATGGCATACATTTCGCGGAATTAACCATCCAGATCTTTGCAATAATTTTGAACACGTTGTAATGCTTATTCAGGCACAGTCATTTTTCCACCAAATTGGGATCAGCGGCACTTTCAGATTGGGGACCTAACTGTGCTGAAGTAGATTTACTTTTATTTTTTTCTGCTTAACATGCATATTCCTAGGTCCAAAAGAATATGTAATGAGCAGAGCATATTTCTAACTGGCTATCTATAATTATGAAGGATTTTATAATTTTGCTGTAGAAGGTGGAGGACCTACTTTTAGAATAAGAATCCAGATTATTGATGTTCTTTATGTATCAGAAAGTCAGTTCATTTTAATTGTAAAATTTAAAGTGCAGTATAATTAATTATGTTTCAGTGTCTTGTTTTCTAACGATAGAATTTATGTGAACCAATATGTATTTTTGTCTTTTTTCTGCAGGAATCAAGGCTGTTTTCTCTGGGCACTATCATCGGAATGCTGGTGGGGTCCACAAGGGTCTTGATATGGTGGTTACATCAGCAATTGGATGTCAACTTGGTGAAGACGACCATGGGGTTCGGGTGGTAGTTGTCACTGCTGATAAAATTGTGCACAGATACTATAGCTTGAAGAAACTTGGAGAGGAAGGAATACAGCAAGACTTCTTGGACCTGATGAAACAAGAGTAATAGAAAGCTGATCAGTCTTATACATTCATTTACGCTCTTCCAAAGCAAACATTTACATTAAAATGACCGCAATAAAGAATTCATAGAAGAGAGACCAGTCAAGTGATTTTTAAAAATAAAGTTTTTTGAAAATATCCCTGTTTATGTGTCATTATACCTCACTAGAATTCCATGCATGTCTGATGTTCTTGTGCATCCATTCTCTATGATTTGAGAAATACTGTCATAACAAAAGCTTAGAAAAAATATGTTGTTCATTTATTGTCAATTTAATCTAGATTTACATTTTATGAAAAAAACATACTGTGTAAATTGACTTCAGTATACTACAAAGCTCTCATCCTTGCAGTATACATTCATACCTCTAAATATATATGTTTTGTGGTTTATTTAAAAAACGATGGCACAGCAAAGTAGTCCACTGAGTTTGTGGTATGTAAAGCAAGTCAATAAGAGTTCCGGATACCTCTTGTTGTTGATTATGATTTATTCATCCCACACTATGAAGCTTCCAATAGCACTACTTTGGTGTGCCTTGGTTTTTTTAAATAAACTTGTTCAGTCCTAATTGGTTCTCCAGTTGGGACCGCCACACCCTTTGTGGTTGGGTGTGAATACCAGCACAGCACCTAATGGACATTGCGTGAGAATATGACATACATCTTTCCCCCATCACTTAGTTTGTGTATTTAAGATGTGCGAACTTGTAAGCACAATCACCTTTCCCTTGTAGTTCATATATGTTTCGTGGTATTCATTTCTGATCATTGCAAGGTCGGGATCCAAACCAGGCCCACAACATCTCCAGTGGCGAGGGGTCTCTTTGTTTCCATCTATGTGTAGTTTGGCTGCTGTTCGCCATGAAAACAAAAAAATGTATATGATGAATGTGTAGTTTCGCTGCTGATCTTCATAAAAAAAAGATTTTTTTTACAATGATCGTGTGGCTCATCAACGTCCTCGACTAATAAATAAATCAAAACATTGAAAGTACAATCCCTAGCACAGACATTGTGTAACACTCAATATAATACAGAATATGCACCCACTTTTGCAGTGGGCAGCTTTCATAGAGGAC
The DNA here is from genome assembly GCF_031143425.1 of Pleurodeles waltl. Taxonomy (NCBI): domain Eukaryota; kingdom Metazoa; phylum Chordata; class Amphibia; order Caudata; family Salamandridae; genus Pleurodeles; species Pleurodeles waltl. The sequence goes on from NC_090449.1 coordinate 199,507,348, forward strand.
AAGTGCCCCCAATAAAGTCGAGGTCACCTTCACACAAACACAAGGCACTGCGTGTGTTTGTTGTGTCATTTTCTGGCCATCCTCTGCTTAGTTATAGCATGTACACTGAATACAGTTTTAACCAATGGGACAGAACCCCATTGCGAATGGAGCACATCTGGATCAAAAGCGCTCATGCCCAAAGTGTGGCTGTTTGTAACATAACCACTCAACTTGTTAAAACACCATCCTTATGTTCAGCCAATTACATCCTATGGAAATTCTATCCAACTTGCAAATGAGTTCTCCAGGAATATGTGGCTTAGTCCTTTTACTGAGACATAACATACACACATTTGTAAACATTTCATATGATCCTTTTGCACCCGTAGAGTTTCCTTGTCTTCAGATGTAACTCCAGGATTGAATTGACATTTTATAGCTACTTTTCTTTCACAATGTCAGCAAGTACTTACATTTTTATATTTCCCTCAATATAATGTTTGGGCCAACAAAGGTCTAAAAATCCAGCACTGGCCCATAGGCACTTACATCAAGTTTTTTTGTGCGTAAGAGCTGGGGGTCAGCTTTCAGTATATTGTTTGCTGTGACACACACAACTCTTTAATTTACTCTGCATAAACATTATTGTATTTATTGAACAATACTTTAACTATTGCGAGTCCTTCTATTCCAAACAGCCTAGTGTCAATTCTGAATTACCGATGGCTATAGGAAATAACGTTGGTTAAGTTCTCTGCAATTTTATCCCTGCAGATCAAGGCCGATGAAATCTAAGGGATTCATTTATTGTCTGGCAGGTGTCAGGTCTGGTCAGCAGTGGCCTTGTCCTCCTCTCTCACCTGGCAGAAGATGGCGCAATGTATTTAGAGGCCTCTAACAGAGATCTATGTGATGAAATTTTATCCGGCAGTGCAGCAGATGTATTTTCAATAAACTTGAATGCCAAGCAAGTCTCTTGTTTTTTAGGCTTGCTCCACATTTTATTTCTCGTCAACAAAAGAAAAACACAAAAGTTTCTTTGTTGTTTTTTTGGGGGTGAAAGGTAAGACAGAAGTCCCTACACATGATTTCGTTTTCCTGCATGTCAGAGGTGCTTTCATATTTTCCTTCCTGCGACTGCCCAAATGTCTCTTTGAGGACCCATGAAGGTAAAAATCAGTGAACGTCGTCAATGTGACTTGGTGTTCCAGTGGTAGAAGGAAAGGCAGGGCAAGGATATTTAACAGCAGAGTCATCTGTTGTTGCAAACACTGCAGTTTCACTGACTCTGAGTGAGGCAAGAAACTGCACGTGTGGCAGGGCGGTATCATCACTGTAAGAAATCAGGTTATTTATTGAGGACAGTGGAAGCCCCAGCAAGGCAATAACCACAATCTTTGTCACAGTGCACTACAAAAGTCAGTATATCAACCTGTGCTTAACCCTGTGGTAGCTTGGCACAAAGGAGTCAGGCTTAACCCGTTAAGTGCGGGTGTCGGCTACTGGCCAACGCCCGTACTGCCTCCCTGGTGCGGGTCACGACCAGTGGCCGACACCAGGGAGGGGGTTAGAAAATCCTAAGGTGCATCGCACCCGAGGATTTTTTTTTTTAAACCCCTCATGTCTGCACCCGCCCCTTTGTGACGTCAGCGAACCGCGAGGCTCTCGTATGAAAGAAGACTCTCCCCTTTCATACGAGGCCTTCCTGAACGCGTTTCCTGGCCCTCAATCGCGGCACAGCTGCGATCGAGGGCCAGGAAACGCCACTAGACACCTGGGATTTCACTTGGGGGGGGTCAGCCCCCCTCGGAAAACGGGCCGGCTCCCCCAGGGCCATATTTTTTTATTTCAAGGTTGGTGCCCCCTGGGGGGGGCGCGATCACGCCACCCCCAGGGTCTAATTTAAAAAAATAAAAGAAAGAAAGAAATTGACAGGGGATCGCCCGTGGGCAGGGCGACCCCCTGTGGGGGCAATACTTTTTTTTTGTAGTTGTAGGGTTTCCCTGGGGGCCATTTTGTCCCCCAAGAAAACCCTACAACTACCAAACAAAATACAGATCTCTCTCTCTCTCTTTCTCTCTCTCTATATATATATATATATATATATATATATATATATATATATTGATTTATGTATAGATATATCAATCCATGTAGATAGATATATCTATATAGTGATCTATATATATATATATATATATATATCACTTTTGTCAGTGCATGGGTGGTTTCCCTGGGGGCTGCAATCCGCCCCCAGAAAAACCAGACCCACATATAAAAGTGATCTATATATATATATATATATATAGCTCATATATATGTATATATATTTGCCACCAGTTGTCTTGCAGTTGCAGATTGCGTCTTCAAAGCAGTGCACATACTTCAACTGACGCATTTCAACTGTAGCTTTTAGGCAGCAATAAAAAAGTCAAGTATGTCTTGTTATTATGTTTCTGCTACAAAAGGATCAGACTTTTGTCTAGTGGCAGTTTTAGTGCCATAAAGAAGCGCAGATGGTTTATATGCCTACTACAAAGAGCAAACCTGTATTTTATGTAAATAGCTGAGTACATTAGTAAAGTCAGCCACTACCTGCGCTATAATACAAATGAAATGTATGTGCGGGGTGGGGGATGGCTATGGAGAGATGAAGAGCACGTTTGCTGGGTGGTAATGAGGGAATCCGAGGAGGAGGACATGGGAGTAGGAGCACCAATAATGATTGTTGGACTGGGCGCAGGAGGTGCTAAAGACTGTGACGAATGGTATGTGACAAGGTGTGTGAGTGTTTTGAATGAACGTGTTGATTGAGGGAAGAAGCGCAGGTAAGGTGGCCTCTACTGTTGCACATATCGCACACACACACCAGCAATTTTGTGACTGTCTATGTAGGCTAGCGTTTTAGAGCAACAGTTTAGCCAATAGCAGAGATGGCATCTTGATGTATGACTGCTGCTGACGTCACTCGGGTTATAGGATATAGGACAGACATAGGATCAGAGACTGAGACAGCAGATACTGAGACAGCATCTGAGAGATAGGACAATGGTACAGACTCTGGGAATGATTTTTCAGTTGGGGGAGTCCCATTGGATAACTCCTTCCAGTAAATTGTGAGGGAGGTGATGAGGGCAGTCCTGTTGTCCCTTCGCAAGCACAGTCTGTGCAACAGGGCAAAAGTGTGTTAGCCCAACCCAGAGAGCAGGTTAATGCAGGGGGCAAGCACAGAGAGAGTGCTCTCTTGGGAGCTCCCCAATTTAGTTCAGCCCCAAATTCCACTGCCCAAATTGTATTGTGGAGACATCAAAATTATCTATCACAAAACAAACTGGTTTTGTAAGGCAGGCACCTGTGTTTTTGGTCCTGGGTTCGGCGGCTATATAGGGAAACATACTAGACCCAAACATTTCTGGAAACTAGACATCCAGGGGAGTCCACAGAGGTGTGACTTGTGAGGATTCCCCAAAGTTTTCTTACCCAGAATACCCTGCAAAGCTGAAATGTTGAATAAAAACTCAATTTTTCTTGAATTTCTGTCACACAAACTACAGGAATATGCTGCGATCCACAAAATTCCTAACACCCAGTGATTCCTCACCTGTCCTGATAAAAACACTACCCCATTTGAGTTCCTATACCTAGTGCCTGTGTAAGGAATCACCCCAGGGTCAACAGTTGCCTCATGCAAGTACCAACATTGACCGTTGTGTGATCTATTCCTGTGGCGGGCACTAGGCCTACCCACACAAGTGAGGTACCATTTTTATTGGGAGACTTGAGGGAATGCTGGGTGGAGGGACATTTGTGGCACCTCTCAGATTCTAGAACTTTCTATCACCGAAATTTGAGGAAAAAGTGTTTTTATTCCAAATATTGGGGTTAGCAAAGGATTCTGGGTAACAGACCTGATCAGAGCCTCACAAGTTACCCCATCCTGGATTCCCCTAGGTGTCTAGTTTTCAGAAATGCGCAGGTTTGGTAGGTTTCCCTAGATGCCAGCTGAGCTAGAGGCCAAAATCCACAGCTAGGCACTTTGCAAAAAACAGCTCTGTTTTCTGTGTGAAAATGTGATGTGTCCATGTTGAGTTTTGGGGCATTTCCTGTCACGGGCGCTAGGCCTACCCCCACAACTGAGGTACCATTTTTATCGGGAGACTTGGGCGAACGCTGGGTGGAAGGAAATTTGTGTCTCCTCTCAGATTCCAGAAGTTTCTGTCACCGAAATGTGAGGAAAAAGTGTTTTTTGGCCACATTTTGAGGTTTGCAAAGGATTCTGGGTAACAGAACCTGATCAGAGCCCCACAAGTCACCCCATCTTGGATTCCCCTAGGTGTCTAGTTTTCAAAACTGTGCAGGTTTGGTAGGTTTCCCTATGTGCCAGCTGGGGTAGAAGCCAAAATCCACAGCTAGGCACTTTGCAAAAAACAGCTCTGTTTTCTTTGTGAAAATGTGATGTGTCCACGTTGTGTTTTGGGGCATTTCCTGTCGCAGGCACTAGGCCTACCCACACAAGTGAGGTATCATTTTTATCGGGAGGCTTGGGGGAACGCTGGGTGGTAGGAAATTTGTGGCTCCTCTCCGATTCCAGAATTTTCTGTCACCGAAATGTGAGGAAAAAGTGTTTTTCTGGCCACATTTTGAGTTTTGCAAAGGATTCTGGGTAACAGAACCTGATCAGAGCTCCACAAGTCACCCCATCTTGGATTCCCTTAGGTGTTTAGTTTTCAAAACTGTGCAGGTGTGCTAGGCTTCCCTAGGTGCCATCTGAGCTAGAGGCCAAAATCCACAGCTAGGCACTTTGTAAAAAAACAGCTCTATTTTCTTTTTGAAAATGTGATATGTCCACGTTGTGTTTTGGGGCATTTCCTATTGCGGGTGCTAGGCCTACCCCCACAACTGAGGTACCATTTTTATCGGGAGACTTGGGCGAACGCTGGGTGGAAGGAAATTTGTGTCTCCTCTCAGATTCCAGAAGTTTCTGTCACCGAAATGTGAGGAAAAAGTGTTCTTTTGGCCACATTTTGAGGTTTGCAAAGGATTCTGGGTAACAGAACCTGATCAGAGCCCCACAAGTCACCCCGTCTTGGATTCCCCTAGGTGTTTAGTTTTCAAAACTGTGCAGGTGTGCTAGGTTTCCCTAGGTGCCAGCTGAGCTAGAGGCCAAAATCCACAGCTAGGCACTTTGTAAAAAAACTGCTCTATTTTCTTTTTGAAAATGTGATATGTCCACGTTGTGTTTTGGGGCATTTCCTATCGCGGGCACTAGGCATACCCCCACAAGTGAGGTATCATTTTTATCGGGAGACTTTGGGAAACGCCGGGTGGAAGTAAATTTGTGGCTCCTCTCAGATTCCAGAACTTTCTGTCACCGAAATGTGAGGAAAAAGTGTTTTTCTGGCCACATTTTGAGTTTTGCAAAGGATTCTGGGTAACAGAACCTGATCAGAGCCCCACAAGTCACCCCATCTTGGATTCCCCTAGGTGTCTAGTTTTCAAAACTGTGCAGGTTTGGTAGGTTTCCCTAGGTGCCAGCTGGGGTAGAGGCCAAAATCCACAGCTAGGCACTTTGCAAAAAACAGCTCTGTTTTCTTTGTGAAAATGTGATGTGTCCACGTTGTTTTTTAGGGCATTTCCTGTCGCAGACACTAGGCCTACCCACACAAGTGAGGTATAATTTTTATCGGGAGGCTTGGGGAAACGCTGGGTGGAAGGAAATTTGTGTCTCCTCTCAGATTCCAGAAGTTTCTGTCACCGAAATGTGAGGAAAAAGTGTTTTTTTGGCCACATTTTGAGGTTTGCAAAGGATTCTGGGTAACAGAACCTGATCAGAGCCCCACAAGTCACCCCATCTTGGATTCCCCTAAGTGTCTAGTTTTCAAAACTGTGCAGGTTTGGTAGGTTTCCCTAGGTGCCAGCTGGGGTAGATGCCAAAATCCACAGCTAGGCACTTTGCAAAAAACAGCTCTGTTTTCTTTATGAAAATGTGATGTGTCCACGTTGTGTTTTGGGGCATTTCCTGTCGCAGGCACTAGGCCTACCCACACAAGTGAGGTATCATTTTTATCGGGAGGCTTGGGGGAACGCTGGGTGGTAGGAAATTTGTGGCTCCTCTCCGATTCCAGAATTTTCTGTCACCGAAATGTGAGGAAAAAGTGTTTTTTTGGCCACATTTTGAGGTTTGCAAAGGATTCTGGGTAACAGAACCTGATCAGAGCCCCACAAGTCACCCCGTCTTGGATTCCCCTAGGTTTTTAGTTTTCAAAACTGTGCAGGTGTGCTAGGTTTCCCTAGGTGCCAGCTGAGCTAGAGGCCAAAATCCACAGCTAGGCACTTTGTAAAAAAACTGCTCTATTTTCTTTTTGAAAATGTGATATGTCCACGTTGTGTTTTGGGGCATTTCCTATCGCGGGCACTAGGCATACCCCCACAAGTGAGGTATCATTTTTATCGGGAGACTTTGGGAAACGCCTGGTGGAAGTAAATTGGTGGCTCCTCTCAGATTCCAGAACGTTCTGTCACCGAAATGTGAGGAAAAAGTGTTTTTCTGGCCCCATTTTGAGTTTTGCAAAGGATTCTGGGTAACAGAACCTGATCAGAGCCCCACAAGTCACCCCATCTTGGATTCCCCTAGGTGTCTAGTTTTCAAAACTGTGCAGGTTTGGTAGGTTTCCCTAGGTGCCAGCTGGGGTAGAGGCCAAAATCCACAGCTAGGCACTTTGCAAAAAACAGCTCTGTTTTCTTTGTGAAAATGTGATGTGTCCACGTTGTGTTTTGGGGCATTTCCTGTTGCGGGCACTAGGCCTACCCACACAAGTGAGGTATCATTTTTATCGGGAGGCTTGGGGGAACGCTGGGTGGAAGGAAATTTGTTTCTCCTCTCCGATTCCAGAATTTTCTGTCACCGAAATGTGAGGAAAAAGTGTTTTTTTTGGCCACATTTTGAGGTTTGCAAAGGATTCTGGGTAACAGAACCTGATCAGAGCCCCACAAGTCAGCCCATACTGGATTCCCCTAGGTGTCTAGTTTTAAAAAATTTGCAGGTGTGGTAGGTTTCCCTAGGTGCCGGCTGAGCTAGAGGCCAAAATCTACAGCTAGGCACTTTTCAAAAAACACATCAGATTTCAATGTAAAAATGTGATGTGTCCATGTTGCCTTTCCTGTTGCGAGCATTAGGCCTACCCATGCAAGTGAGGTACCATTTTTATACTACTTTAGACTTGGGGAAACACAGAATAGCACAACAAATGTTATTGCCCCTTGTCTTTCCCTACATTTATTCCTTCCAAATGTAAGACAGTGTGTAAAAAAGACGTCTATTTGAGAAATGGCCTGTAATTCACATGCTAGTATGGGCACCCCGGAATTCAGAGATGGGCAAATAACCACTGCTGCTCAATACCTTATATGCCCATTTTGGAAATACAAAGGTTTTCTTGATACCTATTTTTCATTTTTTATATTTCAGCAAATGAATTGCTGTATACCCTGTATAGAATGAAAACCCATTGCAAGGTGCAGCTCATGTATTGGCTCAGGGTACCTAGGGATCTTGATGAACCTACAATCCCTGTATATCCCTGCAACCAGGAGAGTCCAGCACACGTAACGGTATATTGCTTTAAAATATCTGACATTGCAGGAAAAAGTTACAGAGTAAAATGTTGAGAAAAATGGCTGTTTTTTTCAGCTCAATTTCAATATTTTTTATTTCAGCTGTTATTTTCTGTAGGGAAACCTCTTTGGATCTACACAAATGACCCCTTGCTGAATTCAGAATTTTGTCTACTTTTCAGAAATACTTAGCTTTCCGGGATCCAGTGTTGGTTTCACACCCATTCCTGTCACTAACTGGAAGGAGGATGAAAGCACCAAAAATAGTAAAAATCAAGTATGTCCCAGTAAAATGCCAAAATTGTGTTGAAAAATGTGGTTTTCTAATTCAACTCTGCCTGTTCCTGAAAGCTGGGAAGATGGTGATTTTAGCACCGCAAGCCCTTTGTTGGTGCCATTTTCAGGGGAAAAAAAACAAAAGCCTTCTTCGGCAGCCCTTTTTTCCCATTTCTTTGAAAAAAACAAAATCTAGGTGTATTTTGGTTAATTTCTTGGTATCCTCCAGGGGAAACCAGAAACTCTGGGTACCTTTAGAATCCCTAGGATGTTGGAAAAAAAGGTCGCAAATTTGGCATGGATAGCTTATGTGGACAAAAAGTTTTGAAGGCCTAAGCGCGAACTACCCCAAATAGCCAAAAAAGGGCTCAGCACGGAGGGGGGGGGGGGGGGGGGGAGGGAGGGGGGAGGGAAGCCCAGCAGCTAAGAGCTTAACTTAGAGGCAAAGTGTAAAGAATTTATGCAGCACACAGTAATAAAGTGAAAACACAGCACAAGAAAAATCCAAAACCAATTTAGAAAAATAGAGTATGTTTTCATAAATAAAATTATACGAGAATAACAGATAACCATTCAGAGGAATCGAAGATAAGCAATTTCAAAGGTTTTCATAAGTAAGGCATCTAAAAGCACAATGCGCCTGTTGGAAATTGAGTTTCTGGTTGAGGGGGTGAAACCATACTCAAGCAGCAATAATAATTGTTGTCAGGGTGAAACACAAGCAAACCCCGAATTAACCTGTGCTTAACCCTTTGGTAGTTTAGCACAAATGCAGTGAGGCATAACTTACGTGCAATATGTAAAGTATTTATGCAGCACTTCAAATGGTAATAAAAGGAAAACAACATAAATAAATCACACACCAGTTTAGAAAAATAAAGTAAAATGTAATAAATTTGTTGAAATCAAAACAACAAAAATCCAAAATACGCAAACTGTAGATATGCAGTTTTAAAGATTACGTAAAAATAGTGCCGGGAAGCACAAAGGGCCATATTTATACTTTTTGACGCAAAACTGCGCTAACGCAGTTTTGCGTCAAAAAAATTAGCGCCGGCTAACGCCATTCTGAAGCACCATGCGGGCGCCGTATTTATTCAATGACGTTAGCCGACGTTAGCCGGCGTTAGCCGCCGGCGCTGCCTGGTGTGCGTGGAAAAAAATGACGTACACCAGGCAGCGCCGGCGTAGGGGAATATGGAGCTTGGGCGCCAAAAAATGGGGCAAGTCAGGCTGAGGCAAAATTATCGCCTCAACCCGATTTGCGCCATTTATTTAGACTCCCAACCCCCATTAAAATGACTCCTGTCTTAGCAAAGACAGGAGTCATGCCCCCTTGCCCAATGGCCATGCCCAGGGGACGTCTGTCCCCTGGGCTTGGTCATTGGGCATAGTGCCATGTAGGGGGGCACAAATCAGGCCCCCCTATGCCACAAAAAAATTAAAAAAAAATACTTACCTGAGCTTACCTTAATGTCCCTGGGATGGGTCCCTCCATCCTTGGGTGTCCTCCTGGGGTGGGCAAGGGTGACAGGGGGGGTCCCTGGGGGCATGGGAGGGCACCTCTGGGCTCCTTCCGAGCCCACAGGTCCCTTAACGCCTGCCTTGTCCAGGCGCTAAAAAACGGCGCAAAAGCGGCTGGACGTCATTTTTTTTTACCCGCCCACTCCCGGGCGTGAATTTTCACGCCCGGGATCTTAAATACAGCGCACATGCCTCGGAGTCACTTTTTTAGACGGGAACGCCTACCTTGCATATCATTAACGCAAAGTAGGTGTCCACGCTAAAAAATGACGCAAACTCCATGGACTTTGGCGCTAGACGCGTCTAACGCCAAAGTATAAATATGGAGTTAGTTTTGCGTCGGAATTGCGTAAAAAAAAACGACGCAATTCCGGCGCAAACAGAGTATAAATATGCCCCAAAGTGCCTAATGTGGTTATCTGGTTGCTCTGGACTAGGACAAAGTAACAATTTGAGGCTGACCAGGATGGATCATGGGCCCAACAGAAGGACCAGGTTAGTCCCGCTGAACATAGTACCGCCAATCCTGGTTTGCAGAGCTTTGCGAGATCCTGAGTCGAGGATGCGTTGCGCAGCAGAAGCTCTAAGAAAGCTGCATGGCTGCACTCTAAATCAGGCCCTTTACATTATGATTAATTTGGCACAACCTGGGACACCACAGAAGCATCCTGTGGTCCGCACAGAAACCGTGAGACATGAAACTGAGCAACATAGTTTTATCAAACAGTGCTGTCATTGTCAAGGATGCCGTTGATGGGGTGCTTGAGATGCAAAGGACTACGTTCGTGATGCGTTGAACGAGGTCGTTCCGAGGAAGATGTGGGCTGCGATGCATGGTCCTGTGTCGGGGATGTGGCAATCCCAATGTGGCTGTGAGGAGATGCATCGAGCTGCGTTGATTCTGCTTACAGGACCAGAGCTGGGCTGGCAGAGCACGTTCAGGCCCACATCCAAGGATGCAGGACTGTGGTGGCACTAATTTAGGGGTAAGCCTTACAGCTGGAAGAGTGGGTAAGGGGGTTGGTGTCTTTTCTGTCCCTGAGGCTGTGATCAGGAGGCCAGCCAGTGGTCCTAGGTTCAAGATGCAGATCCAGTCCTTCTCACTCAGGCAGCAGGGCAGAAGAGTAACAGGTCTCTTCCACAGTCACAGAGGTCTAATGAGGTGTTTTGCCTGGGAGTCCAATATTTATATCTGGTGTCTGCTAAAGTAGAAGAAGGTTCTGGACGTTTCTACTCCCAGATGTGTTTTGAATTTCCTGCCTTCCAGCCCTGGCTTGTCTGAGGTCACAAAAGACTAATATCAAACCTCTTGTGAATGTGCACCTGCAGAGCCTTTGTGATGTGTTAGTGTGGTAAATGACAGCTCTTCCCCTCATCAAGTCTGAGATGGCCCAACCTGCCAACACCTACTTCTCCTTTGTCTCACTGTCAGGGAGCAATACACAAAGACCAACTGCCAGATACACCCAGTCATGTGAATCAGGATACAGGCTACAGGCACCAAATGGTTGGGACAAGAAAATGCCAACTTTCTAAAATTTGCAGTTTCATAATTGTGACGCAAAATCCGATTTTACCATTGAAGATGGATTTAAATTAAAATTCTTTAGACGCCAAACTAGACATTCCTACCGGCTCCCAAATGAAAGTTATCAGTTAATTAAACGTAATAAGTTAACCCAAAGTTAGCCTAAGGAAAAAAAGAAGGCCATGCAATAGTGCAAAACACATTTAAGAGTTTTTCATTTCTGGAAATTGTAAAAATTAAAGATACGTGACCAACCTTTTAAATACACTGCACCCTGCCCTATGGGCCATTGGGGGCCTACCCTAGCGGTGACTTAGATGTATCAAAAAATAAGGTTTAGGCCTGGCAAAAGGTTTCATTTGCCAGGTCGGAATGGCACTTTAAAACTGCACACACATTCTGCAATGGCAGGCCTGAGACATATTTACTGGGCTACCTAAGTGGGTGGCACAATAAGTGCTGCAGACCCACTTATATCATTTAATTTTCAGGCCAGGTGTTCATGTCATACCACTTTACTAGGGACTTACAGGTAAATTAAATGTGCCAATTGGGTGTAAGCCAGTTTTACCATATTTAGAAGAGAAAGCACAAGCACTTTAGCACTGTTTAGCAGTAGTAAAGTGCATAGAGTCCTAAGGCCAATGAAAATGAAAATGAGATTAGGAAAAATGGAGGAGTAAGGCAAAAGGTTTGAGGGAAGAACACCTTAAGGCTGACAGGTCCAACAGCACGGCTCGCGGACATCTGGTCATGCTAGGCCATGGGAAAGTCACAGTTTCAGGCTGCTCACAATGGAGCACGGGCCAGATACGTGACCAGGTTCGTCCAGCTGAAAAGTTACCTTCTAAAAGTTCAGAGCAAAGAGTTCTAGCCGTGGTGGAGGAGGCTCAAGGAGCAGAGAGCGTATCGCAGATGGTTGTCTCTGTAGCACAAAGAGCAAGCCAGTCATCACGGACAGTCGTCGCTGTAGCGTGAAGATCTGGTCTGGCTTTGCAGACGGTCATTGCTGGAGCTTTGAGTTGGCAGACATTGCGGGCTGTTGTTACTGTAGCTGGCAGTGCAGATCGTTGTCAGTTGTTGCTGGCAGTCACTGTAGCGCAAAGTGTCAGGTTCACCAGAGCTTCACGTTGGCGGTCGTTGCCGGCAGCAGAGTCTCAGCGCGAATGGACCTGTTCAGGATTTCACCTTCTTTCACGGGAAGAAGCCAACACATGCCAACTAGGGGTCCAGAACCTGGGATCAGGAACTCACTCCAGCAGAGACCGGAAGGGCTCAGGGAGGTTCAATTGCAGGGCCAGTGCAGCAGGTCCACTGGGCAGTTGCAGGAAGACCTTTAGAGTATGCTGTGTCACTGTGGCTCAGACAGGCAGTAAGCCAACTGATCCTTGGAGTCACTCGGGTCAGCCTGGGAGGAAGGGTCCAGTCTATCTTCGCAGAGAACAGGGCAGTCATCATGCAGCAGGGCAGTCCACTGGAAGAAACAGAGCAGTCCTCTGGGAAACAAGGCAATCCTTCATCTGCAATTTCCACAGGTTCAGAGTGTAATGAAAAGTGGCTCTGGAGGTCCAATATGTATACCCAGTGCCAGTCTTTGAAGTGGGGGGATTTCCCATAGTAGAAGACCAGAGTCAGATTCATCTGTGTGTGCTGTTGCCAAGCCCTTTGAAGTGTAAGCCGGGCAAGGCACATCTCTGCACCCCAGCCATCCTAGCAGGGTTCCCTTTTTTTGTCACTGTATGGAAATAATATACAAACTCCAACAGCAGAGCCATTCACAATCATGTGAGCCAGGACACTGGCAGGATGCACAAATGGTTAGAGTAAGAAAATACCAGCTTTCAAATAGTACCATTTTCAGAATTGTGAATTAAGGTCCAACTTTAGCATTAAAGAAGATTTTTAATTACAATTTATTTGGCTGAAAACACCATATCACCATATTTGTATGTGTTCCCAATCAAAACTTATCACATATTAAACCCAGTATTAGTCAATGGAGGGGATAGACCCTATCGTAGTGGGAAACAACTTTAAGAGTTTTTCACTACCAGGACATGTAAAACCCACATGTCCATCTTTTTAAATACCAGGAAACCTGCCCTATGGGATTTCAGGGCCCACTTTATGGGTGACCTATAAGTATTAAAAATGTTTTTCAGGTCAGATAAAAGGTTTATTTTACTATGTCAAAATGACAGTTTGAGTCTGCACTACAGGCTGCATTGGCAGACCTGACACATCTTTTAAAAGGCTGCTTTAGTGGGTGGCACATTGAGTGCTGCAGGCCCACTGGTACCATTTAATATACAGGCCGTGGGTACATGTACTACCACTTTACTAGGGTCTTATAAATAAATTGAAATGTGCCAATTAGGTGTTGTCCAATTTCACTATGTTTGAAGGCAAGAGTATAAGCACTTTCGCACTGGAAAAGTGCACAGAGTCCTAAAGCCAACAAATAAAAATTAGCAAAACAGGAGTAGTGAAGGCCCAAAGTTTGGGGGAATACTACATCAAGTATATCAGGTCTCTCAATCATCAGTTTCGGGCAGTGCTCTGTTCACTCCAACCTCTGAACAAGGCCCAACATCTCCAGAGAAAGTGTGGCCCATTAGATGTCGTAGGCAATTTACTTCTTTGCAATAAAATATTTTCCTAGAGCTACTTTAGTAAAACCCAGTTTAGATTTCAAAAATCCATTTATTAATGTTTGCCAGTTGGATACCAAACCGGTGATCTTCAAATATGTTGTTGTCAGCCATATCTTTGTTTGATATAATTGTTTACTCCAGGCTTTTAGCGTATCCAAATAAATGAGAAAAGCCTTTCCCTGTAACATTGCTGAATGTTCAGCATTATATGGCACAGGAGAATATAAAAGGGAGGATTCATGGAAGAAATTTATCTTGATGACATCAAAAAATCATATCAATAGTATTTTTGGGTAGTTGGTGTGGAAGTCAGACCAAAATCTCTTGTTTTTGCCTAATGTGAACAGCATTTTTGTGGTCACTGGCAAAACTACTATGACCATCATCATCATCAACATCATCAAATGCACCATGAAGAGCCGCCCCATGATATTTATCAGTACTGCTTTTAATGTTATCACCAGTACCACCAAACCTGAATAGCATCACAAATGCTTGCAGCAGTGACACTGAACAAAGTGCGAGGAAAATGTAATGCTGACAGCATCACTGCAACTCCTACCAGTTTCACTAATACCCCCAAGACTATTACTCTGGGTGCTATAAGACACACACTGGTTACTGGCCTTCTAGTGAGTAAATTGGGGTCTTCTATCAATGGTACTGTGAGGCAATACCTTTAGCACTTGATTCTGAGGGTAATGGAGACACGTTGGGGCATATGTATACGTTTTGATGCAAAACTGCACTAATGCAGTTTTGCAACAAAACGCTTAGCACCAGCTTGCGCCATTCCTGAGCACCAGCCGGGCGCCATATTTATGGAATGGTGCAAGCCGGTGCAAAGGGTGGGCTAGCGTAAAAGAAAAATGACGTTATCTGGGTGGGGGTGGCGGTATGGGAGAAAGGGGTTTTGCACAATAAAATCACGTTAGGCTGGTTAGAAGCAAAAAAATTGCCTCTAACCAGTCTACCGTAATTTTCTGATGCAAAACCATCCATACCACAGACTACTGTCTTATAAAAGACAGAAGTCATGCCCACCACCCAAATGGCCAGCACAGGGGACCAGTGTTCCTTGGGCATGGCCATTGCATTCTGTGCCATGCAAGGGGGCCCAAGTTGGGCCACCAATGGCACTTTAAATAAAATAAAAAAAACTTACCTATACTTACTCTACTTACCTGATATGGGGTACCCCATCCTCCGTTGTCCCTCTGGTGTGGGTGTTCCTGGGGCTTGAGGAGGGCACCTGTGGACCCATTCCATGGTGTGTAACCATGGAAATGGGCCCACAGGTCCCGTATTGCTTGGTCTGACCCAGGCGTTAAATAATGGTGCAAAGCAGGCTTTGCCCCATTATTTAGCCCCTCCAACCACCCGTGCATCATTTTAGCACGGGGGATAAATATGGGGCTATGGGTTAGCACCATTTTTTAGATGGGAAAGCCTACCTTCCACCTCATTGAAGCAAGATAGGTTCACGCATCTAAACAATGGTGCAAACTCAAATATTTTGACGTTAGACGTGTCTAACATCAAAATATATATATGGAGATAGTTTTGCAAAAAAAGTGATGCAAATTCGACGCAAATGGAGTATAAATATGCCCCTGTGTGCTCCAGTGTTTATTCAAAGATATAGTGTAAGGTTGTGGACTCAGAACTCGAGACACAGGGACAGATTTATGGAAAAATGGCGCAGCGCAGTGCTGCACCAAAATTGGCAGCGCTGCATCACTTTAGAAACGCAGGGATGCACTGTATTTAAGTGAATACGGTGCACCCTTGTGTTGTCCCCTGCAGTGGCACTGAATTCAGTTGCCAGCGCCAATGCAGGCATCCTTGCACCATCGTGCAAGGATGTCTGCGTTGAGGGGTGTGATTGTTTATGTGCGGGAAGGTGCCCCTTCCTGCACGTAAACAATCACTAATGGCGCTTTGGCACTTCTGTGTGTGCTGCACAATGCAACACAGACAGAGGTGCCAAAGCGTCTTTTTCAGTTGATCATTTATGTGCAGAAAGGGACACCTTCCCGCACATAAACAAACATTTCTGGCATTTTGCTCTTTCTATGCATTCTGCAGAATGCAGCACACATAGAAAAAGCAAAAAACCAGGAGGAATGAAAGTATTCCTCCTCGTTGCGCCCTGCTAATGCCACCCATGGAGGTGGCATTAGATTTTGTCACTGCCTCAGGTTTAGGAAATTTCATAATTCTGAGGCAGCTTCAAAATGCAATGTGTGTTGCTGTGGGACACCCACAGCAACACCCATTACACGCCCCTTCCACACACAGTGCTTCGTGGGAAGGGGCCATATTTACAATGTGACGTTACGGCACAAAAAGTGCTTAACGCCACAGGAGCATAACGAAAAGTGACACTCCTGTGGTGCTAAGGGCCTATAAATACACCCCGTAGGATGTGCAATCAGTAATTTATTTTAAGATTAAGAATAATAATTTATTTTACCTGCAGTACAGTACTATACATTTACAAAGCACAGATAAAAGTGTCTACAGTTTAAGTGGGGTAATTATAATTGTGTGGTTATCATCTGTGGAATATTTCCTAAAACTAGGGGAGCCCTCTCCTTCTGCATGTTCAGATACCAACCTTACGTCTCTTTCAGCACAATATCTTGAGCTATAATGTAGCACTGGGGTATTCAGAGTTTGTATGTAAATCATCCACTTTGGTAGCAGGCCTTTTTCTCCCCTCTTGGGTATTAGCCACTCTCTTTTCTGGTTAGCTGTAGACTGGAATAACCCAGTGTCTTATTTAGAAATTGCCTCAATTGTCCACTCTTTATAGGTTTCACAACCTCTCGATGTAGTTACTGCCTTATGAGGCTTGTTTTTGTATCAGCTGGCATTGCCACACTCTTAGCATATGTATGGTATGTAGGCTGCACTCCTCTGTCAGCAATATGTGCTGGATGGCTGAGGTCAATGGTGGCACTAGAATCAGATGCAGCGTTCCCATTCTACAATGAGCAAAGGACCAGTTAGAAATAAAAGCGACAAATGCATTTGTATCAGGGCAGAGGCTAGGATGCTACCCTCCCAATGCAACTAACAGATAAGAAGGCTTGCTCAGACAAATCTGATCATCTACTGCCACCAAAGGTGTTCTCAGCCTGGTGAGAAGAGGTTAGTCACTCTCAAAACCGAAGAGTGCACTTGCTGTGTCCCTCTTGACCAGAAAGCATCACTGCAGGTCCTGCTAATTATTGAATCTGTTTGGGACTCTTTCAGTTTGTTTCAACGCTCCCACCAGCCACAAACATAATTTATTCATAAGCTCTATACTGTCCACCACCTTTGCCACCAACCATCAACATATGGTCTACTTCAACTCTCTCTACCTCCACCAGCTTAGATGGAATAGCCTACGGCACAGGTCCAGAGGCAGAGGTTTCAACAATTCACCATAATCAATAGTAAAAGAAGGATACATCCATGAATATAACATTTCCTAGCTTTTACAACGGAAAGTTTCAATTCTATTAAGGACAAGGAGGTGAGGATTATGCTCATCTTTCTTCACTGTATTAAACTGCAGCCTTAAAACAAAACTATCTTTTTCAACAAACGATAAGGGAAAGAAAAAAACATCATAACCAAGCAACACAGTTCATTGCAAATAGTCCATTATCACAGTTTATGCCCCCTGCTTTGTTCATGTGAAAATTGTTGTCCATCCTCGAAAATCCGCCCAAATGTGAGTCTCCCTTGCTTAGTGACATCTTTTCCTAAACAGAACCAAAAAAAACAAATTTGTGAAATCCATTTCTAATTACAGATTCTAGTCAAACTGCATCAAGCATTACTGGAGAAAATATTACAATTTAGACATCATCAAGACAAAGAGCAAGCAATATCATAACTGAATTATACTTATCCATACTAGAAGTCCACACTTGCCTCACGACAATCCATCTCAGGGAGGGAAATCAGCCTTAATCGGGTGGGAATAATGCTTGCCTCCGAGTCCTTAATAGAATTGAAACTTTCCATTATAAAAGCTAGGAAATTTTATATTCTATGTCAGGACTGGAGGTGAGGATTTTGCTCGTTCAAAGCTTATCACCACCAAGGTAGCCATAGCCACTACAGGTTTAGAGTAGAATGTCTAAAAGGTGGACTCTGAAGACCAGTGAACCACATTCACTATGTCTTTGAGACAAAACCCCAAAGAAAATGCTTTAGAGGCCATAGCCCCTCTTGCTGAATGAGCACCAAACAAAGATGTATCATTGCCCACTTTTTGCATAATGTATCTAACCCAATAGGCTATGGTAGGAGGAGACACTGCCTTAAATGGTTTGCGCAAAGCTATCGAAAGCTGCCGTTCACCCGCTGGGCAAGACTCCTCCGTAAAAACTTCATAAGCTTGTAGGCATTTAACCACACATAATTTTGGGGCGTAAAAAAATCTATGATAAGAAACCACTCTTGTATTACATTTCGTTTGTCTTGTAATATAGAAAGTGACCCCTTCAGGTTTAAATGTCCTGCAATTTCCAGGGCTCTAACATCCAACACCCTCTTGCAGGTATTGAAGCAACATAGCCAACTTTGCTAATCACTGCTTTCTGGACAGATACCTAATACTTGACCATGACTGAAACAAATTAAAGATTGCATTAGCGTCCCACAGATACTAATAACTGGGGGGAGGAGGAATCAATAATCTTACTCTTCTTATCAATTGCCTTAACAAAGGATGCTCCTCCACTGTAAAGCCCTCTATCAGAAAATAGCCTGGCGATATAGCCGAACGGAAAGTATTTACTGACCTGTAAGCGGGGATAAAAAATTCACAATGAGAACAACTCCTGATGACACAGAATCAGCATACCTCTGCACGCAAAATCTCCACCTGCCCCAGGCAGACTGGTATCTCTTGTTGGTGTCGCCTGCCCAGGATTTGGACAAAAGATGCTGAGCTTCTTTAGAAAGCCTGCTGATTTTCCTTTGAGACCTGTAATCTGCCACACAATGAGTGGAAGATTTCCTTCCAGAACCAGGTGATGAGTTTTCTCAACAAATCTTTCAGAATATCCTGTCAGAGGCGTAGATGGATTGGAAACTCCCAGGAAAGTCCCATCATCACTGAAAAGCGGACTTGCGATTTCCAAATCAGTGTGGTCACCACAAGGTTTGCTTGCTGCCATCTGACTTGCATGACAATTCGCATTAACATTGCAAACAGGGGAAAAGCAAATCCCTTTTCCCTGCTCCAATACTAGAGAAATGCATCTGTCGCTTCTGCCAATGGCCTCCAGCTGAAGAACTGGTCCAGTTGATGGTCGAGACTTGGAGCAAAGAGGTCCACTGAGAAGGGAGGCCCCCAGTGACCGCTGAGAACTTGAAACACCTCCGGATGCATTTGCCACATGCTGATATCTTGAAGATGGCAGGAATGCCGATCAGCGACCTCACTGGACTTCCCCGGAAGCTATTCTGATATTAGCGAAATGTTGTGTTCCAGACAGTAGCCCCAGAAAGTCTTTGCCAGATTTGCCAGCATCTTTGACTTAGGACCCCCCGAGGCAATTGATATACCAGACCCCCAAAATGTTGTCCATTATCAGCAACTCACTTTGTTCTGCATCCAAAAGCGAATCACAAAAGATCCCGCCAGGAGCTCTAGGCAGTTCATGTGAAGGGGTGTTTTTCAGGTGACCATTCTGCTGGCATCGGACTTGATCACCAGAACCAGATTGGAGCCCGAACATGTCTCTCCCGATCCAGGTCTCCATGTGAGTCAAGCCACTATTGCATTTCGACTCAGCCTCCTCTGAAATCTGAACCTACGTCAAATAAGATGTGCCCTGTTGAAGAAACTGCATCTTCAAGTGCTGCACCACACTGTAATGCAGGGGGCCCGGGAAAATTACCTGGATGGAATATGCTATGAGCCCCACCAGACAAGCCAGCTATCTGAGAGATGCCTGCCACTTGGACATCATTAGCTTGATCTCGTGACAAATCCTCGCCATCTTTCTGCCCGAAAGGCTGAGTGTCGACTCGCTGGAGTCTATCACAAACCTCAAAAAATTTATTTGTTGAGCTGGGACCAGCAGGGACTTGCTTTTGTTGGTTACAATCCCCAGATGCTCCAGCAAATCCACCACCACCTGAAGATGAGAGGAAAGTGAACGGGGACACTGGTCTATCAGGAGAATGTAGTTGAGGTACACTATCAACCGGATGTCTCCAGCGTGCAGGAAAGCCACCACCCACTTGAGCACCTTGGTAAAACACCAAGGAAGGGAGGACAGACTCAAGGGAAAAGTTTGAATCTCAAACACCTGATTGTTCCAGAGGAACTGTAAAAAACAGAGATGTAGCAGGGAGATAGGAGCCATGAGATATGCATCCTTCGGATTCAAGCGGACCAGCCAATCCCCCAGATGCAGAAGATACTTCAGAAGATGCATTTCCTCCATCTTGAAATGACAATATGGCAACCCTGAGGATGAGGACGGGACTTTGGTCCCTGTCCCTCTTGTCTACAATGAAAATGTTGCTGACAAAACCAGATGGATGGAGCTCTGAAGGAACAATCGCCCCTTTTTCCAAGAGATCCTCTACCTCCTGATTTATGTGTTCCGTGTGGCTTCCTGAAAAGGACAAAGGAAGGGAAAGACATCCTTTAACCGGAGTTCCCACAAATTCCACATGAAAACCCTGGGTCATCTGCAGGACCCACGCATTGGACATGACCTCCGTCCAGTTCTGCGCAAATAAAGCTAATCCCCCCCCCCCTTTTTGTAGAGGAACAGAGAGTCCTTCCTTTGGGCAGATCCTTGGCCACGTCCACTACCACCTCCTCTATCACAGCGGAAACAAATTCTTCTGGATGGATAAAAGTTGCTGAATCTTGTGGCATCTTGGTACTGCCCCTGGCCTTTAGGAGATGCATTGGTGTTAAAACAGCTGGATGACTGCCCCATTCCATGCCCGGTCCCGGCACAAATCTTAGAGAAAAACATTTTCTAGATGGAGGCCTGAGCCTTATCCAAAGAATTCAATGTGGTCTCGAATGTGCCTAATTCTTTAATAATAAAGGGGTCCCCAAACAAACCCCCTTGAGCCACAGTGCTCGCCGCTGAAAAAGCCAGGTCCCCCAGCTTTGGATCAACCTTCCAAGGAAATCTGGATTGAAGCAGCACATCATGCATGGACCTTGGAAACTTGGCAGCTACGGCCATTTTAGCCAACATTTGGAAACACTGCTTACCTGAGACCTCAATAACCAGTGCACACTGGCGGGAGGAGGCCACCTACAACACTCTGCAGTGCCCGAATGCACATAAACTTGACACTCGCTTTCCGCTGCGTGCAACACTCTGCTTTTAGCCACAGGGGGCGAAAGGCTTAAACGGACCACAGCTCCCAGGCGTAGGAGGAGGCCACCTACGACGCTCTGCAACGCCCGAAGGCGCATAAACTTGACACATGCTTTACGCTGAACTGACTGGGTCAAGAGCAGGCCCGTTTGCACCCGTCCATGGCCGAACGAGGCTGGGCTGGGCCTACTTTCTTGGCCTTAGGGTGATTAATGTTTTAATAGGCTGTTTATAAAACAGTGTATGATCATAGGTTTACCAGGCAAGTATAAGAGACATTTAAGTGTGCTATTATTGTTTCCCTATTGGATGCCCGCCCCTTTGTAGCTGCAAACTGATTTATTGAAATGGGTGTTAATATATATTTCAAAACTATGGGCAAATGGAAAACTATAGCTCAGAAGGCAGATACTGAACCATGCTGTTCAACAATTGATTCCTTTTTTGTACGGGGTGGGAGTTATTTCCAAGGAAATTGATCTTGCCGAAAGGCATCTATCCCTAGGGGTAGTTGGACCGAGTAAAGGTACAGAGGGACCCCCAGACCAATAGATCTAGTAACAGATACTAAGGGTGTATGGACACAGTTACTGTTACCCCTATATCAGTAAATCACTCACCCGCTGTTAAAAGGAGGAAATGATGCAGGAAGGGATCGATAGTGAACTGGGCCCTATATTGCCAGCTAATCCTTAACCCACTTATTGGAATACCCTTATATCTGCCTTTAATGATCTGCTTAAACCACTTTGAGACAAATTGGATAAAATCGAAGGGGAGGTGGGGAAAATAATGGCTATGTGTCAGAAACTTTCTATGCCCTTGGCGGCTCCTATTCCCCAATTAACTGTTGCACAGAATGTTGCACAAAATGAGCCAGGTCCCATAGTTATATCGCAGGGCATAGAGCCTATAGATGAAGTTGGTTTAGCCCCGAGCCCTAGGTGGAGGCATAATACCATAGATGAGCGAAGGGTGGCATATGGCGAAGGCCAACCTAGTGGACAGTGTACAATTATTAGTTAGAAGCCGCATGGCTTGCCACCGGACTGCTCAAGACCCCTTAAAAATTCTATAGCACCTAGTATGCCACAGCCAGGCAACATTTTGAACCTAACGCACACTGCACCAGCCCCGTTACAAGTGAGGGAGGATCCTCCAACTATTAAACTACCACCGGAGTGCTGCCCCTATGTAATCATCATGGCCAATGTTCCCCCTTCACGGCCAGGAGGAAGTGAATCCCAAAGGAAAAACACAGTATTGCATTGGCTGGTCCAAAACAATTTATTTACAACAGATAATGCCCACCAGGTCATCGTAACTCGAAGAGAAACTGGGTGGGTCCTTTAAAGAAATTATGTGGGGGAGATTGTACAATTATTAACTTTAGGAACCCTAGACTTGTGAGGGACATTTTATTTAGAGCTACCCATCATTGCTCCCATTGGGTGCATTCTATTAACATTTGCAACCTGCACAATCAGGTCACCACCCGGTACATCACTATTCTGAGCCAATTTTCTTTTTACCATAGTCACCCAGTCCCATTAAGCAACAGATATCAGGTCTTGAATACACTTTCAGACAACGATTGACAAAAATATAGGTGACGCATGGATAGTTTCAAGATGGGGCCCAATATGGTGGGGTTCACTGGAAAGATAAAGTTTACTGGCCATTGTAATGTCCCCACAGAGACCCAGGGAACAGAAGGGTCAGACTCCAAGGCCTGTACTATTAACCCATATACGGAATTAATCAGGAATTATTTAAGTACCAATAGCCAAATAGAAGAATGGAATGGTGATAATGAGTTTATTAGAAATATTAAAGAGCACCATAACTTTGCTACATGGAATGTCCAAGGTCTGCGGAGTAAGATTGAGACAGAGGGGTGGGGTAATATCATCAACAAACTTGACCTGGTATGTATTCAAGAAACATGGTGTGTCCATATGCAAGGATTTACCTCACACTTCCTGCCAGCTACTCGTTCCCAATCTGGGAGGGCTAGGGGTGGGTTGCAAGTGCTTATTTAAATAAACTCCCTACGGTGGTTAACAGTTCCTCCTGGAAGACCCCAAATTTTCAACTGTTGTGGTTGAAGTATACAAGTTTTATCGATGTGGTATTAATTAACTAGTATAATAATGTTTTTGATTCTACCCGCTGCAGAGTAGCTCATGCACTAGATCAGAACCTACACAAATTTCTACGCTCTATTCAGTCTAATTTTTTAATTTTGTGGGTTGGTGACTTTAACATCCAATTGTGTCCCCTATCAATATCCCAAACATGTGGGCTAACCAATCATGAGGTGGTAGAGTATGACCATTTTTATCATAATGATTATGGAGAGGCACTCAATATGTTTTTGTCAAAATATGATTTTATGTTAATGGAATGTAAACAAGGTGTTAATTGGGAGATAATACCATCATTTTGAGGGACCAACTCCTCATCTGTAATTGATCATTTTGTAGTGTCATCATTTGCCAATAACGTATGTGATACCCCCAACATTGCCCAGTCATTACTGAGCGATCATGATCCGATTATTCTCCCAACAATATTTTGGGGCCCCAAGGAAGAGTTCCATATTATTGCGAACCAGGTAGAGGTACATAGAACAAATGGGGTGAGACTGAAATGGAAAGACATGGATCCAGCAGATCTTTTACAGAATATTGTGCGAGGATGTTCGTCTGAAATTAATTACTGCTCACAAAAGGAAATAGAACCCTCAAAGTTGCTCAGTAGTTTTAGTTAAGTCATATCACATACTAAGGGCCTTCTGACATATTACTCCCAATTTAGGCAGACTAAGAAGAATAAATAGTGGTTTGACCATACATGCACCAAAGCCAGGGGAGATCTTAAACCAGCCCTTCATATATCTGCCAGAGACCCAGTAGCAATCAGGTCACTATGGGTAAAATATAGGGAAGCCCTGGAGCAAAGAAAGAAAGAGTTGAGGGAAGAGGCATGGACAAATCTGGCATTGGTGACGGATACAAATAATACTAAGGGGGTCATTCCGACCCCGGGGACCACGGAAGCACCACCAACATGCTGGCGGTGCTTCCAGGGCCATTCTGACTGCGGCGGTAAAGCCGCGGTCAGAAAAGGGGAACCGGCGGTTTCCCGCCGGTTTTCCCCTGGCCCAGGGAATCCTCCATGGCGGCGCTGCTTGCAGCGCCGCCATGGGGTTTCCGATCCCCTTCCCGCCACCCTGTTTCTGGCGGTTTTCACCGCCAGAAACAGGATGGTGGGAACGGGTGTCGTGGGGGCCCCTGCACTGCCCATGCCACTGGCATGGGCAGTGCAGGGGCCCCCTAACAGGGCCCCATAAAGATTTTCACTGTCTGCTTTGCAGACAGTGAAAATTGCGACGGGTGCCACTGCACCCGTCGCACCCCTGCAACTCCGCCGGCTCCATTCGGAGCCGGCTTCCTTGTTGCAGGGTCTTTCCCGCTGGGCCGGCGGGCGCCCTTTTGGCGGTCGCCCGCCGGCCCAGCGGGAAAGTCTGAATGACCCTCGCGGTCTTCCGACGGGGTTACTTTGGCGGGCGGCCTCCGTCGCCCGCCAAAGTCGGAATGACCCCCTAAATTGTTCTGGGAAATAGTAAATGCCAAATGCCCCTTTTTTGACTAAATGGGTGCCTCCTGACCTGGGTTCTAGCGTATTCTGTGCAGCATGGGTGGACCACTTCCCAGAGGTCTTCAAGAAAAGGAGTGGGACAGTAGACACACCTAGGCAACTGGAGTTGGGTTATCCCAACCATAGATGAGGTTTTATCAGCTATCTCAGTTAGTGCCGGGGATAAGGCCCCAGGCCCAGATGGGGTACCGGTTGATGTTTTAAAATTTCAAAGTGATTTTTGGGTACCTTTTCTGACAAGGCTATTTAATATAGCCATGACCGGGGAAATCCTGATGTCCTGGACTACGTCCATCATTATTATACCTATATACAAGAAAGGTGACAAAGCTGATCCCAAAAACTATCGCCCAATATAATTGCTGGATTCAATTTTTAGGAGGGTAATCTTGGCAAGACTCAATGACTGGGCACTGGGTAATAATATTCTTTCACCTGCCCAGTTTGGATTTAGGACAGGGCTGGGCACTATAGAGCAATGTCTTAACTTAGATTTGATCATAGGGAAGTATACAAAGGCAAAAAAGGGGCTCTCTGCTTCTGCTTTGCAGATCTTAGTAGTGCCTTCAATTTAGTTGAGCATACCCTTCTTTGGACCACACTACTGGATATGGGCGCTCCAAGATACATCATTGATTTCATTGCCCACCTTTATGCAGATTTAACATGTAAAGTCCGATTTGGCCAATTAGGAGAGTGCACTCCCCCTTTTAATATGGGTAGACGTATTCGCCAAGGCTGTGTACTGGACCCCTTATTGTTTTCTGCAGGAAATCCAGGCAGACCCCTCTATGTGGCAGGTTGTCCCGTACCCGAATTACTCTATGCTGATGATGTTGTCCTGATTTCTAGGACCCCAGTGGTGCTTCAAAGACTAAAGGATGGTATAGGACAGTTCATGACCTCAAAGGGTATGATGATTAACACATCTAAAACTTTTACTATGACCTGTGGCCAAACGATAAAGAAATGCAGGAGTTTTTATATCCATAACACGGAGATTACTACTGTAAAGTCTTTTAGTTACCTTGGTGTACTGTTTTCGAGCAGTGGACAATGGGAACAACATATTCACTCGGGAAAGGGTAAGTTAAGAAGGAACTCCGGTGCCCTTTTTAGATTTGCCAGCAAATTAGGGAGTCGCCCCATTCCTACTATGATAAACGTCTATAGGGCTAGAGCTTTATCTACAGTAGTGTATGGATCTGGCGTATCGGGGTACACAAAAACCACCCCTTTGCAATTACAGGAAAATCGTTTTCTAAAACATTTGTTATTTACCTACTTCAGTATCTAGTTGGATTGGACACCATGAGGTGGGCCTCCAATTCTTGGAGGACGTGCTGTGGGTGAGCGCTTTGCTCCTATGACATAATATTTGGTCCAAGGAGGAAACTGTTTTCACAAAGAAAGTTATTCTAGATTGTTTAAAATTGGATAGTGCTATGCGTATTCCACGGCTCGCCTTTATTGATTCCTCTTTCAAATCTGTATTCAGTATAAATATAAAACCAGATCCAGAGAAAGTGTTGGCTTTATCAAATAAATGTATAAAGGACACTTTCAGGGCTGACAGTAGGAAAGCAAATGAATCCATGAAATCCACTGCTGGCATATATATGCATATAAGTAGAGAAGGATACCAACTTGGCGTTACTAATATGCAGCACCGGTTTGTTCTGACAGGACTAAGACTGGGTATTGTGCATCATTTAGTAGCATTTCCTAATATGAGGTCTTGTCCTCTTGAGACATTCAGTTGCCCCTGTGATGGGATAAGTAAACAAAGCACTCTGCACTTTGTTATTTTGTAAGGTTTGTGAACAATTTTAGAATTTTTTTATCTTAACCTGCTTAGCTGCTGGGCCTTCCCCCCCCCCCCGGGCTGAGCCCTTTTTTGGCTATTTGGGGTGGTTCGCGCTTAGGCCTTCATAACTTTTTGTCCACATAAGCTATCCACGCCAAATTTGCATCCTTTTTTTCCAACATCCTAGGGATTCAAATCGTACCCAGAGTTTGTGGTTTCCCCTGGAGGAGACCAAGAAATTACCCAAAATACAGTGAACATTTAGTTTTTTCCAAAAAAATGGGAATAAAGGGCTGCCAAAGAAGGCTTGTGGTTTTTTCCCTGAAAATGCCATCAACAAAGGGATTCTGGTGCTAAAATCACCATCTTCCCACCTTTCAGGAACGGGCAGAATTGAATCAGAAAACCACATTTTTCAACACAAATTTGGCATTTTACTGGGACATACCCCATTTTTACTATTTGTGGTGCTTTCAGCCTCCTTCCAGTTAGTGACAGGAATGGGTGTGAAACCAATGCTGGATCCCGGGAAGCTAAACATTTCTGAAAACTAGACAAAATTCAGAATTCAGCAAGGGGCCATTTGTGTAGATCCTACAAGGTTTTCCTACAGAAAATAACAGCTGAAATAAAAAAATATTGAAATTGAGCTGAAAACAACAGCCATTTTTCTTTATGTTTTACTCTGTAACTTTTTCCTGCGATGTCAGATTTTTGAAAGCAATATACCGTTATATCTGCTGGACACTTCTGGTTGCGGGGATATAAAGGGCTTGTAGGTTCTTCAAGAACCCTAGGAACCCAGAGCCAATAAATGAGCTGCACCCTGCAGTTGGTTTTCATTCTATACTGGGTATACAGCAATTCATTTGCTGAAATATGAAGAGTGAAAAATAGGTATCAAGAAAACCTTTGCATTTCCAAAATGGGCTCAAGATAAGGTTTTGAGGAGCAGTGGTTATTTGCACATCTCTGAATTCCGGGGTGCCCATACTAGCATGTGAATTGCAGGGCATTTCTCAAATAGACGTCTTTTTTATACACTCTCTTATATTTGGAAGGAAAAAATGTAGAGAAAGATAAGGGGCAATAACACTTGTTTTGCTATTCTATGTTCCCCCAAGTCTCCCGATAAAAATGATACCTCACTTGTGTGGGTAGGCCTAGCGCCCACGACAGGAAATGCCCCAAAACACAACGTGGACACATCCCATTTTTTTTTACAGAAAACAGAGCTGTTTTTTGCAAAGTGCCTAGCTGTGGATTTTGGCGTCTAGCTCAGCCGGCACCTAGGGAAACCTACCAACCCTGTGCATTTTTTAAAACTAGAGACCTAGTGGAATCCAAGATGGGGTGACTTGTGGGGCTCTGACCAGGTTCTGTTACCCAGAATCCTTTGCAAACCTCAAAATGTGGCTAAAAAAACATTTTCCTCTCATTTCGGTGACAGAAAGTTCTGGAATCTGAGAGGAGCCACAAATTTCCTTCCACCCAGCGTTCCCCCAAGTCTCCCAATAAAAATGATACATCACTTGTGTGGGTAGGCCTAGCGCCCACGACAGGAAATGCCCCAAAACACAACGTGGACACATCCCATTTTTTTGACAGAAAACAGAGCTGTTTTTTGCAAAGTGCCTAGCTGTGGATTTTGGCCTCTAGCTCAGCCGGCACCTAGGGAAACCTACCAACCCTGTGCATTTTTTAAAACTAGAGACCTAGTGGAATCCAAGATGGGGTGACTTGTGGGGCTCTGACCAGGTTCTGTTACCCAGAATCCTTTGCAAACCTCAAAATGTGGCTAAAAAAAACATTTTCCTCTCATTTCGGTGACAGAAAGTTCTGGAATCTGAGAGGAGCCACAAATTTCCTTCCACCCAGCGTTCCCCCAAGTCTCCCAATAAAAATGATACATCACTTGTGTGGGTAGGCCTAGCGCCCACGACAGGAAATGCCCCAAAACACAACGTGGACACATCCCATTTTTTTGACAGAAACCAGAGCTGTTTTTTGCAAAGTGCCTACCTGTAGATTTTGGCCTCTAGCTTAGCCGGCACCTAGGGAAACCTACCAAACCTGTGCATTTTTTAAAACTAGAGACCTAGGGGAATCCAGGATGGGGTGACTTGTGGGGCTCTGACCAGGTTCTGTTACCCAGAATCCTTTGCAAACCTCAAAAAATGGCTAAAAAAACACGTTTTCCTCACATTTCAGTGACAGAAAGTTCTGGAATCTGAGCGGAGCCACAAATTTCCTTCCACCCAGCGTTCCCCTAAGTCTCCCGATAAAAATGATACCTCACTAGTGTGGGTAGGCCGAGCGCCCGCGACAGGAAATGCCCCAAAACACAACGTGGACACATCCCATTGTTTGAGAGAAAACAGAGCTGTTTTTTGCAAAGTGCCTACCTCTAGATTTTGGCCTCTAGCTCAGCCGGCACATAGGGAAACCCACCAAACCTGTGCATTTTATAAAACTAGAGACCAAGGGGAATCCAAGATGGGGTGACTTGTGGGGCTCTGACCAGGTTCTGTTACCCAGAATCCTTTGCAAACCTCAAAACGTGGCTAAAAAAACACGTTTTCCTCACATTTCAGTGACAGAAAGTTCTGGAATCTGAGAGGAGTCAGAAATTTTCTTCCACCCAGCATTCCCCCAAGTCTCCCGATAAAAAGGATACCTCACTTGTGTGGGTAGGCCTAGCGCCCGCGACAGGAAATGCCCCAAAACACAACGTGGACACATCCCATTTTTTGGACAGAAAACAGAGCTGTTTTGTGCAAAGTGCTTACCTGTAGATTTTGGCCTCTAGCTCAGCCGGCACATAGGGAAACCTACCAAACCTGTGCATTTTTGAAAACTAGGGACCTAGGG
The DNA here is from genome assembly GCF_031143425.1 of Pleurodeles waltl. Classification (NCBI taxonomy): domain Eukaryota; kingdom Metazoa; phylum Chordata; class Amphibia; order Caudata; family Salamandridae; genus Pleurodeles; species Pleurodeles waltl. The sequence continues at coordinate 199,536,631 of NC_090449.1, forward strand.
GAATCCAAGATGGGGTGACTTGTGGGGCTCTGACCAGGTTCTGTTACCCAGAATCCTTTCCAAACCTCAAAACGTGGCTAAAAAAACACGTTTTCCTCACATTTCAGTGACAGAAAGTTCTGGAATCTGAGAGGAGCCACAAATTTCCTTCCACCCAGCATTCCCCCAAGTCTCCCGATAAAAATGATACCTCACTTGTATGGGTAGGCCTAGCGCCCGCAACAGGAAATGTCCCAAAACACAACGTGGACACATCAAATGTTTTCATAGAAAACAGTACCTACCTGTGGATTTTGGCCTCTAGCTCAGCCGGCACCTGGGGAAACCTAGCAAACCAGCGCATTTTAGAAAACTAGAAACCCAGGGGAATCCAAGATGGGGTGACTTGTGGGGCTCTGACCAGGTTCTGTTACCCAGAATCCTTTGCAAACATCAAAATTTGGCCATAAAAACACTTTTTCCTCTCATTTCGGTGACAGAAAGTTCTGGAATCTGAGAGGAGCCACAAATTTCCTTCCACCCAGCATTCCCCCAAATCTCCCGATAAAAATGGTACCTCACTTGTGTGGGTAGGCCTGGTGCCCGCAACATGAATAGATCACACAACGGTCAATGTTGGGGGGGGGGCGGCCCATTTTCCAAGGGGGCCGACCCCCCCAAGTGAAATCCCTGGCGTCTAGTGGTGTTTCCTGGCCCCTGATCGCAGCTGTGCTGCGATCGGGAGCCAGGAAACACTTTCAGAAGGCCTTGTAAGAAAGGGGAGACTCTCCCCTTTCTTACGAGGCCTTCCTGAACGTGGGGAAGGCCGTTTTCCCCATCAGAGCAGGAAGCGGCCGCAAGGCTGCTTCCTGCTACGATGGGGAAATCAACATTGTTACGTCAGCGCGCCTCGCTGACGTCACAAAGGGGCAGGTGGGGGGCGGGGGAGACACGGAAGAGCTTCCGTGTCTCCCTGGGGCCAAAATAATAAAAATAAATCCTCAGGTGCGACGCACCCGAGGATTTATTAACCCCCTCCCTGGTGTCGGCCACTGGTCGTGACCCGCACCAGGGAGGTAGTGCGGGCGTCGGCCAGTGGCCGACGCTCGCATTGAAGGGGTTAAACCTCTTTTTAAAAAAAAATAGCATAAGAACCTATCTGGTGGCACTGGAATTTTAGTTAACACTTAACAATACACATGCATGTTATAGGGTGTCATTATATATCTTAAACGCCATACAAGTCAGGAATAGTCTTGTTTTTATTTCTGGTGAAACTGGATAAGTGCAATAAGTTAGCTTTTTATTATTCTTTTTATGATAATTGTTATTGTAAATTTGGGGGGTCAGTATTAATGTTACTATATATTATATATTCATGTTTTATTTATTATGGTTAGTTAGTATCTGTATTATGAATTAGAATATTAGTATGTTGATCATGTACTTATATCCATGTGCTTTTATGGCTATTTTGTATTGGGCTGAATAAAGTTGATGAAATGAAATGAAAAATTAAATGGATCCACCTTAATTAGGAGCAAACACAGGGGGTCATTCTGACCCTGGCGGTCATTGACCGCCAGGGCCAACGACCACGGAAGCACCGCCAACAGGCTGGCGGTGCTTCCTGGCCGATTCTGACCGCGGCGGTAAAGCCGCGGTCAGAAAAGGGAAACCGGCGGTTTCCCACCGGTTTTCCCCTGGCCAAAGGAATCCTCCATGGCGGCGCTGCTTGGGGATTCCGACCCCCTTCCCGCCAGCCTGTTCCTGGCGGTTTACACCGCCAGGAAGAGGCTGGCGGGAACGGGTGTCGTGGGGCCCCTGGGGGCCCCTGCACTGCCCATGCCACTGGCATGGGCAGTGCAGGGGCCCCCTAATAGGGCCCCAGCAAGATTTTCAGTGTCTGCTTGGCAGACACTGAAAATCGCGACGGGTGCCACTGCAACCGTCGCACCTCAGCAAATCCGCCGGCTCCATTCGGAGCCGGCTTCATCTTTGCTGGGGCTTTCCCGCTGGGCCGGCGGGCGATCTTTTGCAGATCGCCCGCCGGCCCAGCGGGAAAGTCGGAATGCCCCCCGCGGTCATCTGACCGCGAGGCGGTGTTTGGGTGGTTTCCGCCCGGCGGGCGGCACCCGCCGGGGTCGGAATGACTCCCATAGTCTCTTCGCCAAGAGCACGCAATTTGCATTGCCCAACAAAATGACTGCTCTCTGAGCCCAACCAGATAGAACTTCAAGAGATATAAGCTCGCCCGACTGCTTCCTCAGCCATATCCAAAGTCTTGGTGATTGGCTCTGTCAGCTCTAGAAGTTTATCCTGACAAGACCACCTTGGGCAGTCCATGCCCTTCTTGGGATTTCTAATGTACTTCGGTTGGAAAGTGACCACACGCTCATCTATCTCCTGGCTGCAAGTTACCTTGCCTTCCAAGAAAGGGCACAGGCTTTCAGCACACATGTGGGCCCTAACCTGTACGTCTAGGTTTGCGCAGTCTACCTGTGACTTACATCGCCACCTCCACACTTGGGGCCAGATTTATAATTTTTGACCCAAAACTGCACTAATGCAGTTTTGCATCAAAACGTTTACTGCTGGCAAATTTATACTTTGACGCACGGTGGTGCTAAGAACAGGTTAGAGTCATTTTTCCTGACGCTAACCATTGCGCCTTGTTGCAAGGCAAACTGACGTTAATGCAGGAAAAATTACTCAAACACATCGCAAAACGGATATGCACCATTTTCACCGCAATAACGTCAAAAAGCGACGCAAATGCAGCAAGCAGTGCTAAGGAGCCCCAAAATGGGTCGCAGAAGCCAGGAGAGACCCCAGGGAGACCTCCATCAACCAGGAACCAGCCAGAAGGACACAGACAAGACCCAAGGGAGAGACAAGAAGAAGAGGAAGTGATGCTTGAGCGCAGAGGAGCATGAAATCCTGGTCAGAGAGGTGACAGAGCACCAGCATCAATTATTCATCACCTCTAAATTGCCAATTGGAAGGAGAGAGGCAATTTGGCAACAGATTGTGGACAAGATTGACAGTGTGGCAGGTGTCAGGAGAACTGTCACTGAGTGTTAGAAATGCTGGCATGACTGCAAGCACAGGACAAAGGAGAAAATGGAAAGGAGCAGAAAGGCAGCACTGCAGAATGGAGGTGGGAGTCCAGCACCGCAAGAGGACCTGGACGAGATGGAGGAGATGGTTGCAGCAGCCATCCCGGAGGATATCGTCACAGGAATCGCAGGACAAGACAGCGCAGACTACCAGGAAACAACACATATGCAGGGTAAGTTGCATGGGGGGACAGAAATGCCTAAATGTCAGGTGCAAGTAGGGGGAGGTGCATACCTATTACACAATGCATGTCAGCCCTGAAAATCAGGCAGTGGAAAGCGCAAAGGGGCACGGCATGGGCGCATGGGCTGTGCAGGGGCTTCCAAGTGCACAGCACAACCCAACACCAACAACCTTTGCATGGGGTACACCGCCATGCCAAGGCTGCTGGAAATGCTGAAGCAGACCGGGAGGGTAGGGTAGAACGTAAAACTGGGATGCTGTCACAGGAAAGCTGGTATTGTCAGAATGTAAGCTAGAGGACAATGCACAGTCTCAAGCCATTGGCTCAAGCCACATGTACAATTGACAACATTTGCCACTACTAATGGAAGCAGAGGGAGGGTTGATGAGGACAAGAAGGTGGCAAGCCACAATTTGGACAGAACCCACACCTAGAAGATGCAACGCAGACAATTCCCCAAACTGCCCACACTATACGTGACATGCAGGTGGGGCATAGCCCTGAGAGACTGCAAACATTATTGACAGGAATAATGCATGGTAACCAAGATTATAACGTAACACCAATTGGAAGTCAGTAACGTCACATTACAACTGGCACAACACAGACACACTAATTGTACAATATCTAATTGCAGATGACAAGGCTCTCCTGTGGATCTGTCTGTCCTGGACTACCCTGATGACCAGCTGACAACCATCAGCCAGGAAACCCTCCAAGATGTCCTGGGACCCCTCCAGACACCACCTCCAGTCACAAGGAGGAGCACACATGTAGCAGCCATCCCAGAGGACCCACCCACTACCCCAATAGTACGACCTGCCAGCTCAAACACAGCTGAGGACTCTGAAGACACTGGGACCACCTTTGAGAGGACAGTTGAGGGAGTGCATTGGGAGCTGGCCAAGGAGGTGTGGGTGGGGATGCAAACTATGGCAGCCAGCCTTGATGCGCATGTGCATGATGACATTGGCAGAACAGTCAGCAGCCGTACAAGTCACACAATGACTACTGCAAGGAGTTCAACAGTGTGTGAGGGACCTCACCACTAGTGTGAGGGAATTGCTACAACACCTGCCCTCCCAATCTTACAGCTGCATGCATGACAACAAGCTGGACTACCTCAGGGCAGACATGGCTGCCTACCACAGGGATGTTGCTGCCATACCCAATAATCAGCAGCTCCGCCTTTCTGCAGTTATGCCATATCTAGTTCCACAGATGGCAGCTGCTGGGAATTTGGAGTCCACTTCTCCAACCACTGAATCGTGTGTTGCCCCTCAAACCCACCAGCACCACCATCAATGGCAGAGGAGACAACACACACATCAGAGGATAAAGTTGTGGAACCTATCATCTTCACTCGTAGGAGTACCCGGTAGCACCAGCCCATGCAACATGGGCACTGATGTTCCTTTGTCCTGTGCTTGACAACATGCCAGTGTTGCTACAGTTGGTGACATGCACTCTTCACCGACACACTGTTAACCTTACCACTATGGACTGCAATTGTCTCTAACTACTCATTTGGCAATTCATGTTCCTCTGCACTGAATGACACTTCATCTCAGCATTTCCGATGACATGTCCCTCAACATTGCCCTTGTGTAGCGTCACAATAGAATGCTTTATGCTAATGGGGTCACAGACATGGACTATGTAAATATTGCACTACAACACTTTAAAATAAACAGCACCTACACAACCACTTTGTCTCATTGTAATGTGACACATCTACTTTGCAGCAGATTTGTGATGCATGTGACATGTCAATGGACACAAAGGGCCTCATTCCGAGGCCGGCGGTCGCCGCCCGCCTGGCGGGACGACCGCGGAGGCCATTCTGGCTTTCCCGCTGGGCTGGTGGGCGACCGCCAGAAGGCCGCCCGCCAGCCCAGCGTGAAACCCCTTCCCACGAGGAAGCCGGCTCCAAATGGAGCCGGCGGAGTGGGAAGGTGCGACGGGTGCAGTTGCACCCGTCACGAATTTCAGTGTCTGCTAAGCAGACACTGAAATTCTTTGTGGGGCCCTCTTACGGGGGCCCCTGCAGTGCCCATGCTGTTGGCATGGGCACTGCAGGGGCCCCCAGGAGCCCCACGACACCCCATACCGCCATCCTGTTCCTGGCGGGCGAACCGCCAGGAACAGGATGGCGGTATGGGGTGTCGGAATTGCTGCGCCGCCATGGAGGATTCCTGAGGGCAGCGGAAAACCGGCGGGAGACCGCCGGTTTTCCCTTTCTGACCGCGGCCAAACCGCCGCGGTCAGAATGCCCTTGAGAGCACCGCCAGCCTGTTGGCGGTGCTCTCGTGGTCGTTGACCCTGGCGGTCAATGACCGCCAGGGTCAGAATGACCCCCAGAGTGTCAATACCAGAGTGCAGAAATAATGTGGGCAGATATTTACGCACAAGGGCCAGGACTTCTAACTCCTCTGTGCTGCTTTGCCTCATTTCTAAAGTAAAAACAGCACAAATTTATAAAATATCTCTGTAATTTGTACGTTTGCGCTGCTTTTGCGTTACAAAATGAGGCAAATGCAGTGTAATAATAGTATATTTCAGGTCCAAGATATCTACAATATGAAACGCAATGCTGGCCACATCCCCTATAAGAAAGTCATTGTGTATGTGACATTTGCTTCAAAACATGCATGCCACACCCACAACATACAGCAGGAATGGCTGTGTAAGAGTGTTTGGCCAAAAACGTCAGCTGGGAGTACAATTAAAACACATAGGCGTGAATTCTGTATACTTGACCTCATCAGAAATTGACACTACTCAGTTTAGCAGTGTTCACATGAACATCAGGCTGCAGGCAGACGTCTCAGAGTGCCCAACATTCCAACACAGGACCCAAACTATGACAGCTTTAAAATCACACCTACCTGTCAAGAGTGGGGTGTGGATGCAGGACGGAATACACAGGCCAACAGAAATATGGCACTGTACATTCATGCAAAGACCCAGATCCCCAAGCATATGACACATGCCGTAAAGGAGTACCTAAAACTTGAATAACTATGTACAAAAGGGAATTAAAAACTATGTCACACACCTATACTAACCTAATCTATCCTAACTATACATTACCCACAACTGGCCCTAACTACCCTATGCTAAGCTTACTTACCACATTTAACAAAACACTCAAAACATTTGCCCCCCACCCCTCTTATGTGACGGGACACCTGTAGGACAACATTAACTAACCTAAACAGATACTAACTAAAACTAAACAAATATATATGTTTTGTATTTTTCATTTTTGTTTTATTATAATATACAAAAGCCCCAACATTAAGCACCACCCACCCACCCACAAACTAACATGTAATAATATCAACCCCCCACACCTCCAACCTACTCATCCTATCTAAACTACTAGCCTACTCTAACCTATCACTAAACCCCCTAAATCCACAAAAAAACTGGATAAGGAAAGAGGAGGTAGGGGACGGAATTAGGAGTGAGGTAAGGCAGGAGTTCAGAGGTTTGCCGTCTTCAGTTTTTTTTTTATTGACTTCAGCCTCCGGCTATTTCTGTCCACGTCCCACTGGAGAGTGTCAAGCTTCTTTAGGACTTTCCTCATGTCCCTCTGTAGCTGTGATATGGCGGCCATGTCCAAAGCAGCTGAGTTGGTGGTCTGTGTACCTGACGTAGTTGGTGTTTGGGACACATGCATGCTTGAATTAGATGACTGTCATTTACACTGTGACCATCACACCTACCTACATATATGTTCTCCCTCTACCCCTGTGCCTCAGGGAGGATGGGCATGCAATACTTCATCGCAACTGTCAAGGACAACCATGAAGCCGTGTCCACCTGTATATGGATTTAGTGAGTGGAACTCATGTGCGGAGGCCTGCCAACTAGGTGTGAGGTATCCATTGGTCAATCACATTTACATTCATGTTTCCATTTGTGGACAACCATCAACACCTGATCAGCCAACACATTTCCAAAATCACCCACATTGATGCCAGCACACGTCTGGCCTTGACCTGCATGCACGCCTATTACATACCACAGAAGTGTCACGTAAATGGAGTACAACATATGGGGATCGATGCTGGGGGACAGTTACCTATATAGTCCTACATGTATTACAAAACAGGGATGCACAATTTTGTGTAGAAAACTGGGGCATCACTGTTTTGTGAAAATGAAGGTATGACTTTCTGACAATATTCTGACCCTGGAGCACTTCCAAATCAAATGTGGGCCTACATGTGGCTACTAATCACCTTGTTTACATGCTGCTGCCTATTGCGCAGCACAAGACTCCCAAGATATGACCCTCTGCCTGTGTATGTCGAACCCTTTCATGGAACACTATGTCAACCTCCAGTCAAGTAATATATCAGATCACATGCCAGCTCATCATATCTTACAATGAGTGCAACACACAAGAGTCACTCACACAACAGCTGCAATCACTACACAGGACAGACATTTTCACACTTACGGGATACGTCTGGGTCCTCAAATCAAGCCACTTACCCAATGGTATAGCGGGCTGGTCCACCTGTATGGAAAGGAAATATATGCTCAATGTCTGATCACGGTACAAACGTGTGGACAACATATCACAGTGTGTGACATTTTATATGAGTGAGAAGCTGATCCTGCATGTAGACACTCCAACAGACATACCACTGCAAACTGGCATTGACACCAACACTTCAGTGAGTGATAGAAACACATATGCACACATGCACTGGGCCTAACAATCATGTGGTGCTAAACATGACTACAAAGATTTGTGGCTAATCCATTTCAGATGGTACTCCATGCCATGATTTGTAATTGGGTGACAATTTCAATGGCACTTCCCTGATGCACTGCAATACAAGTGACTCAGGTATTGTGGCTTGTGCATAAAGGGACAATGATTAACTGTGTGATGGACATGTGGGTCAATTTTCAGTCAGCAATTATCGTGCATTCAGTGGTCCATAACAGTTGTGGCACAGTTGTATGTAGGTAACAAATGCCCCATTGGCAGTGTCCCCTAAGCCGTATGTGACCCCTATGCCAACATGTTGGCAGGGTTCATGTGTGTGTAATGATGACAATTTAGCGCTAAACATGGATAGCCCACTTTGCTGTCCCAAAACGGTGAAATATGATATGCTGACAGTGTCTTAGCTGATCATCATTGACAGAATACATGGGCACAGGTGTTGTCATTGCACTTGAAATGTGTTACTAAGGGCCATATTTACCAAGATCAGGTTTTGTGAGTCACACATTGCGAGACGTAGCAACTAGCAATTAGCAAGTTGGATAATCAGAGGTTGAACACTCTCAATGACACTGTTTGTGTTAGACCTGACAGCCTTAGGGTAGTCACCCCTAACTTTTTGCCTGCCTCCCTCCATTTTTTTGGACACTGTTTTTGCTGGTTTATAGACTCTGCGCACTTTACCACTGCTAACCAGTGCTAAAGTGCATATGCTCTCTCCCTTAAAACATGGTAACCTGGAATCATACCTGATTGGACTATTAATTTACTTATAAGTCCCTAGTAAGGTGCACTTTATGTGCATAGGGCTGGTAAATTAAATGCTACTAGTGGGCCTGCAGCACTGGTTGTGCCACCCACTTAAGTAGCCCCTTTTTCCTTGTCTCAGGCTTGCCATTGCAAGGCCTGTGTGTGCAGTTTCACTGCCACCTCGACTTGGCATTTAAAAGTACTTGCCAAGCCTAGAACTCCCCTTTTTCTACATATAAGTCACCCTTAAGGTGTGCCCTAGGTAACCCCTAGGGCAGGGTGCTGTGTAGGTAAAAGGCAGGACATGTACCTGTGTAGTTATATGTCCTGGTAGTGTAAAACTCCTAAATTCGTTTTCACACTACTGAGAGGCCTGCTCCCTTCATAGGCTAACATTAGGGCTGCCCTCATACACTGTTGAAGTGGCAGCTGCTGATCTGAAAGGAGCAGGGAGGTCATATTTAGTATGGCCAGAATGGTAATACAAAGTCCTACGGACTGGTGAAGTCGGATTTAATATTACTATTCTAGAAATGCCACTTTTAGAAAGTGAGCATTTCGTTGCACTTAAATCCTTCTGTGCCTTACAATCCACGTCTGGCTGGGCTTGGTTGACAGCTCCTTGTGCATTCACTCAGACACACCCCAAACACAGGGTACTCAGCCTCACTTGCATACATCTGCATTTTGAATGGGTCTTCCTGGGCTGGGAGGGTGGAGGGCCTGCTCTCACACAAAGGACTGCCACACCCCCTACTGGGACCCTGGCAGACAGGAGTAACCTGAAAGGGGACCTGGTGCACTTCTTAGCCACTCTTTGAAGTCTCCCCCACTTCAAAGGCACATTTGGGTATAAAACAGGGCCTCTGCCCTACCTCATCAGACACTTGCTGGAGAAGAACCCTGAACCAGAAACTACATCCTGCCAAGAAGAACTGCCTGGCTGCTCAAAGGACTCACCTGTCTGCTTTCTACAAAGGACTGCTGCCTTGCTGTTGCCCTGCTGCCTTGCTGAACTCTTGTCTGGCTGTGAAAGTGCTCTCCAAGGGCTTGGATAGAGCTTGCCTCCTGTTCCCTGAAGTCTCAGGACCAAAAAGACTTCTCTCTTTTACTTGGTAGCTCCATGCACCGAAAATTAGACGCACAGCTTGTTTCGCGGCGAGAAAAACGCCGCACACCGACGCTGATCGACGCGACGCTCTTGGGACGATCGAAGATCCGACGCACGGCCTCGCAAGGACAACGCCGCCCGACCTCTAGAGGAGAAATCGACGCGACGCCTGCCGTGAGATCGTAATTTCAACGCGCAGCCCCGCAGATCGAAGTCTAGAGGAGAAATCGACGCGACGCCTGCCGTGAGTTCGTAAATTCGACGCGTAGCCCCGCAGATCGACGTACAGCCGGAGAACAAGCAGGAGAATCCACGCACAGACCCGGGACATCTGGTAATCCCCGCGATCCACAGACAGAGACTGTCCACGCGCCGGAAAACGACGCCCGACTTCCCCGCGTGGAAAATAACGACGCAAGTCCGTGTGTGCTGGGGAGAAATCGACGCACACACCCTTTTTCCACGCACCTCTTCTCTTGTGGCCCTCTGAGGAGATTTTTCCACTCCTAACCAGGTAATTGTGCTTGAAAGAGACTTTTGTTACATTCTAAAGACTTAAGACACTTTATATCACTTCCCTGTGATATTTCTACAATTTTCCATTGCAACTTTATTCTTTTTGACCTACAATTATCCTGATAAATATTATATATTTTTCTAAACACTGTGTGGTGTGTTTTTGTGGTGCTATATGGTGGTATTGTATGATTTATTGCACAAATACTTTACACATTGCCTTCTAAGTTAAGCCTGACTGCTCGTGCCAAGCTACCAGAGGGTGGGCACAGGATAATCTTGGATAGTATGTGACTTACCCTGACTAGAGTGAGGGCTTTTGCTTGGACAGAAGGTAACCTGACTGCCAACCAAAAACCCCATTTCTAACATTGGTGATCAGCGGTGAGGATAGGACTTGTATTTGTGCAGTGACATACAGTAGCTAAGTATTTCACTACCTACCCACAGTTGAAGGTCAACTTGGTTTTTATCTCTTTTTGAAAATCCGTTTTTTCCTGACAATTTTCAAAAACTAAATCCTCACTCAACATGTCTCTGACTGGGTCTCAGACAGGGGACTTTGACCTAGTCCAGTTGGATACATACACGGTCAAACAACTAAGAGGATTCTGCAGGGCATTAAGGGTACCCACCCAAGGGGCCTCCAGAAAGGAGGACTTTCAAGTGGCGCTGAGGGCCTGGGCAGAAGCCCATTTAGAGGATGATGAGGAAGGGGAGCCAGAAAATGGCCCCTCAGAAGGATTTTCACTATCTATGGATGGTGTTACCACTGCAATTGTGCACCCTTCCAGACCAGGGAGCAGTGTCTCCATGCAAAGCCTGACCGCAGAGGAAAGGAGAGAGGAAAGGGAGTTCCAATTGCAAATGGCAAAACTGAAAATTGAGGCGCAACAGGAGGAGAGGAGGGCAGAAAGAGAAGCCAAACAAGCTGAGGCTGAAAGAGCAGCCAAACAGATTGAAGCTGAAAGAACAGCCAAACAGATTCAAGCAGAAGCTGAAAGGGCAGCCAAACAACCAGAAGCTGAAAGAGCAGCCAAACAAGTGGAAGCTGAAAGAGCTTTGGCTGAAAAGAAACTATTGTTGGCTCATGAACTGAGTCTCAAGGAGCTGGAGATCAAGGCAAGACAGTCTGAATCCAGCAATAATGGTGGCAGCATACAGACAGGACCTGCTGGAGAAAAGAAGGTTCGTATACCCAAAAATGTGGTGCCCAGTTTTGTGGTGGGAGATGACATAGATAAATGGTTAGATGCTTATGAAGTTGCACTAAGGGCTCATGAGGTTCCTGAAGGGCAATGGGGGGTAGCTATGTGGGGTTATGTGCCGCCATTGGGGAGGGACACACTTCTCACATTGGATCCACCGGATCAAAACACATACCCACTCCAGAAAGCCACTTTACTTGCCAAGTTTGGGCTGACCCCTGAGGGATACCGTCAGAGGTTCAGGGACAGCACCAAACAAACCACACAAACATGGGTAGATTTCTTTGATTTCTCTAGTAAGGCACTAAATGGATGGGTGCGGGGCAACAAAGTAGCAGATTATAAAGGTTTATATGACTTGATCCTGAGAGAGCATATGCTTAATGTTACTTATACAGATTTGCGCCAGCACCTAGTGGATAGTAAGCTGACTGATCCCAGGAAGCTTGCTGAGGAGGCGGACCTCTGGGTTAGCACCAGAGTGTCCAAAAAGGTACCTGGGGGGGACTCCCACAAAGGTGGTCAGGGTTCCCAACAGAAGAAAGAGGGGGGAGATAAACTTACAGATAAGGAACTCTCTAAAGGCCCCCAAAAGAATTCCCAGGGAGGGGGTGGCAACCCTTCCTTTTCCAAATTTGGGAAAAAGCCAGGGACATTTGACAAGTCAGGAAAATCTAGCCCCAAATGCATGGAGTGTTACCAATATGGTCACTACAAAGGCGATCCACAGTGCCCCAAGAGGGCACCGTCCACTACCGGACAGGCACCTGGGTTGACTAGTGTAGCACTCGGGGGGGAGATGGACCCAACTAGCTTTGGGGAGCAGGTAGAGATTTCCCTAGTGTCCCTGGGAGAAGGAGAAATGGTGCCCAAGGCCCACATGCCCAGAAATACTTCCAAGTACCGGCAGTGGGTCACCATTGATGGGCAGAGGGTGGAGGCTCTGCGTGACACAGGAGCCAGTATGACTACTATCAAGAGTCAGCTGGTGTCAGCAGAGCAGATAGTACCTAATACATTCCACCAGGTCAGAGTCGCTAACAATCGCGAGAGTCACCTACCGGTGGCTCTGGTTCCCTTTGAGTGGGGGGGGGTCTCTGGTACTCTGAAAGTAGCTGTGAGTCCTGCCATGCCTGTAGATTGTCTGTTAGGCAATGACCTTGAGCACACTGCTTGGAAAGAAGTGGAGCTCAGGTCTCACCTGGAGATGTTAGGGTTACCTGAGTGGGTCTGCATGACCACACGGTCCATGGCTGACCGAGAGGGAAGTCAAGGGCATCTGGAGCCTGGAACGTTGGCCCAGAGAGCTGCCAGGAGGAGGGACCAGGGGTGCGGGAAACCGGCCCCAGCTGTTCCCACAGTGGCTGACGGGGCTCCTGAGGAGGAGGCTTCCGAGCCAACTGGGGAAGACATTGCCGCCCTAGGTGACTTACCTGAGCTTGCTGGCTGGCAAGTTGAGGGTGGACCCACCAGGGAGGAATTCTGCAAGGCGCAGAAAGAATGTCCCACTCTAGAAGGTTTGAGGAAACAAGCCTCAAACCAGGCAGCCGGCGTCGCCTCTGGCGATCACCACCTATATTGGGAGAATGATCTCCTCTACAGTGAGCCTAAGGTTCCGGGCTTTGGGGCAGCACGTATGCTGGTGGTCCCCCAATATTACCGAACCTTCCTACTGGGTCTGGCTCACGACATTCCCCTGGCAGGACATTTGGGGCAGGGCAAGACCTTTAACAGGCTTGTCACCCACTTTTATTGGCCCAAAATGAGGACACACTCAGACAAGTTCTGCAGATCCTGTCCTACCTGCCAGGCCAGTGGTAAAGCAGGAAAAAGGGTTAAAACCCCCCTGATTCCACTTCCTGTCGTTGGCACCCCCTTTGAAAGGGTGGGCATCGACATTGTTGGTCCCTTGGACCCCAAAACTGCCTTAGGCAACAGGTTCATCCTGGTTTTGGTGGACCATGCCACCCGTTACCCAGAGGCAATCCCTCTGAGGACAGTAACTGCACCGGTGGTGGCCAGAACCCTGATGGGGATATTTACCCGTGTGGGATTCCCCAAGGAAATAGTGTCTGACAGAGGCACTAACTTCATGTCTGCATACATGAAGACTCTGTGGGATGCATGTGGTGTAACTTACAAGTTCACCACACCCTATCACCCCCAGTCGAATGGTCTTGTGGAGAGATTCAACAAGACCCTGAAAGGCATGATTGGTGGCCTCCCTGAGGCCATGAGGCGTAAGTGGGACGTCCTCTTACCATGCCTTCTCTTTGCTTACAGAGAGGTCCCCCAGAGAGGGGTAGGGTTCAGTCCCTTTGAACTTCTCTATGGGTACCCTGTCAGGGGACCCTTAAGCATTGTCCAGGAGGGATTGGAGAAAGCTCCAAAGACACCCCCTCAGGATGTGGTCAGCTATATGTTGGCCCTCCGCAACCAGATGACCCGCTTCTGGAAAGAAGCCCAAGATAACCTTGAGGCCAGTCAAGAGGTGATGAAACAATGGTATGACCAGACGGCCACCCTGGTAGAGTTTCAACCTGGAGACAAAGTGTGGGTAATGGAGCAAGTAGAGCCCAGAGCTCTCCAGGACCGCTGGTCTGGCCCATTTGAAATAAAGGAGCGGAAAGGGGAGGCCACTTACCTAGTGGACCTCAAAACCCCTAGGAATCCCCTAAGGGTGCTCCATGTGAACCGACTAAAAGCTCATTTTGAGAGGTCGGAGATCAACATGCTTCTGGTCACAGATGAAGGAACGGAAGAGGAGAGTGAACCTCTCCCCGACCTCCTCTCTGCCCAAGAAGATGATGGGTCAGTAAGCGGGGTCATTCTGTCTGACTCCCTGACTCTAAATCAGAAAGGAGACTGTTATGAGCTGTTGGAGCAGTTCTCCCCCCTGTTCTCCCTTACTCCTGGGCTGACCCACCTCTGTGTTCATGATATTGACACCGGTGACAGTCTCCCTGTGAAAAACAAAATTTACAGGTTGTCGGATAAGGTGAAGGCCAGCATCAAGGAGGAGGTCTCCAAGATGTTGACTCTAGGGGTCATTGAGAAATCCAGTAGTCCCTGGGCCAGCCCAGTGGTATTGGTCCCTAAGGCTACTGCCCCAGGTGCGAAGCCAGAACTCCGGTTCTGTGTGGACTACCGGGGTCTCAACTCAGTCACACGGACTGATGCTCACCCCATCCCCCGAGCTGATGAGCTCGTGGACAGGCTAGGCGCTGCCAAGTTCCTGAGTACGTTTGATCTTACTTCAGGGTACTGGCAGATCGGCCTAACTGAGGGGGCCAAGGAAAGATCCGCATTTTCAACCCCGGATGGCCATTACCAGTTCCGGGTGATGCCGTTTGGGTTGAAAAATGCCCCCGCTACCTTCCAACGGTTGGTTAACGGGGTCCTAGCTGGCAAGGATGCCTTCTGTGCAGCCTACCTGGATGACATAGCTGTCTACAGTTCCAGCTGGGAGGAACACCTGCTTCACCTCAAGGAGGTGCTTCAGGCCCTGCAACAGGCAGGCCTGACCATCAAGGCCAGTAAGTGCCAGATTGGGCAGGGTTCCGTGGTGTACTTAGGACACCTAGTGGGTGGTGGCAAGGTGCAGCCACTCCAGGCCAAGATTGAAACTATCAAGGCCTGGCAACCACCCCGAACACAGACGGAGGTGAGAGCCTTTCTAGGCCTCACAGGATACTACCGCTGATTTGTCAAGGGCTATGGTACCATTGTAACACCCTTGACAGAACTCACTTCCAAGAAGCAACCTAGGTTGGTGAATTGGACAGAGGCTTGTCAGAAAGCCTTTGACGCCCTGAAGGAAGCCATGTGCACGGCCCCCGTACTCATGGCCCCTGACTACTCCCAGGAATTTATCGTGCAGACAGACGCTTCAGAGCATGGCATAGGGGCAGTCCTAGCACAGCTGAATGAGGAGGGCAGAGATCAACCGGTAGTCTTTATTAGCAGAAGGCTATTACCACGGGAACAGAGGTGGAGTGCTATTGAACGAGAAGCTTTTGCTGTGGTCTGGGCACTGAAGAAGCTAAGACCCTACCTGTTTGGGACTCACTTCCGGGTTCAGACAGACCACAGGCCCCTCAGATGGCTCATGCAGATGAGGGGTGAGAATCCAAAACTCTTCAGGTGGTCCATTTCCCTACAGGGGATGGACTTTACGGTGGAACATCGCCCCGGGGTTGACCACGCCAATGCTGATGGTCTCTCCAGGTACTTCCGCCTTAGCGATGAGAGCTCCCAGGAGGTCGGGTAGCTCTCCCCACTTTCAGCTGAGGGGGACACATGTTAGACCTGACAGCCTTAGGGTAGTCACCCCTAACTTTTTGCCTGCCTCCCTCCATTTTTTTGGACACTGTTTTTGCTGGTTTATAGACTCTGCGCACTTTACCACTGCTAACCAGTGCTAAAGTGCATATGCTCTCTCCCTTAAAACATGGTAACCTGGAATCATACCTGATTGGACTATTAATTTACTTATAAGTCCCTAGTAAGGTGCACTTTATGTGCATAGGGCTGGTAAATTAAATGCTACTAGTGGGCCTGCAGCACTGGTTGTGCCACCCACTTAAGTAGCCCCTTTTTCCTTGTCTCAGGCCTGCCATTGCAAGGCCTGTGTGTGCAGTTTCACTGCCACCTCGACTTGGCATTTAAAAGTACTTGCCAAGCCTAGAACTCCCCTTTTTCTACATATAAGTCACCCTTAAGGTGTGCCCTAGGTAACCCCTAGGGCAGGGTGCTGTGTAGGTAAAAGGCAGGACATGTACCTGTGTAGTTATATGTCCTGGTAGTGTAAAACTCCTAAATTCGTTTTCACACTACTGAGAGGCCTGCTCCCTTCATAGGCTAACATTAGGGCTGCCCTCATACACTGTTGAAGTGGCAGCTGCTGATCTGAAAGGAGCAGGGAGGTCATATTTAGTATGGCCAGAATGGTAATACAAAGTCCTACTGACTGGTGAAGTCGGATTTAATATTACTATTCTAGAAATGCCACTTTTAGAAAGTGAGCATTTCTTTGCACTTAAATCCTTCTGTGCCTTACAATCCACGTCTGGCTGGGCTTGGTTTACAGCTCCTTGTGCATTCACTCAGACACACCCCAAACACAGGGTACTCAGCCTCACTTGCATACATCTGCATTTTGAATGGGTCTTCCTGGGCTGGGAGGGTGGAGGGCCTGCTCTCACACAAAGGACTGCCACACCCCCTACTGGGACCCTGGCAGACAGGAGTAAACTGAAAGGGGACCTGGTGCACTTCTTAGCCACTCTTTGAAGTCTCCCCCACTTCAAAGGCACATTTGGGTATAAAACAGGGCCTCTGCCCTACCTCATCAGATACTTGCTGGAGAAGAACCCTGAACCAGAAACTACATCCTGCCAAGAAGAACTGCCTGGCTGCTCAAAGGACTCACCTGTCTGCTTTCTACAAAGGACTGCTGCCTTGCTGTTGCCCTGCTGTTTTGCTGAACTCTTGTCTAGCTGTGAAAGTGCTCTCCAAGGGCTTGGATAGAGCTTGCCTCCTGTTCCCTGAAGTCTCAGGACCAAAAAGACTTCTCTCTTTTACTTGGACGCTCCTTGCGCCAACAATTTCGACGCACAGCTTGTTTCGCGGCGAGAAAAACGCTGCACACCGACGCTGATCGACGCAACGCTCTTGGGACGATCGAAGATCCGACGCACGGCCTCGCAAGGACAACGCCGCCCGACCTCTAGAGGAGAAATCGACGCGACGCCTGCCGTGAGATCGTAATTTCAACGCGCAGCCCCGCAGATCGAAGTCTAGAGGAGAAATCGACGCGACGCCTGCCGTGAGTTCGTAAATTCGACGCGCAGCCCCGCAGATCGACGCACAGCCGGAGAACAAGCAGGAGAATCCACGCACAGACCCGGGACATCTGGTAATCCCCGCGATCCACAGACAGAGACTGTCCACGCGCCAGAAAACGACGCCCGACTTCCCCGCATGGAAAATAACGACGCAAGTCCGTGTGTGCTGGGGAGAAATCGACGCACACACCCTTTTTCCACGCACCTCTTCTCTTGTGGCCCTCTGAGGAGATTTTTCCACTCCTAACCAGGTACTTGTGCTTGAAAGAGACTTTTGTTACATTCTAAAGACTTAAGACACTTTGGTGGTCATTCTGACCCTGGCGGTCTTTGACCGCCAGGGCGGAGGACCGCGGGAGCACCGCCGACAGGCCGGCGGTGCTCCAATGGGGATTCCGACCGCGGCGGTAAAGCCGCGGTCGGACCGGCACCACTGGCGGGGTCCCGCCAGTGTACCGCGGCCCCATTGAATCCTCCGCGGCGGCGCAGCTTGCTGCACCGCCGCGGGGATTCCGACCCCCCCTACCGCCATCCAGATCCCGGCGGTCGGACCGCCGAGATCCGGATGGCGGTAGGGGGGGTCGCGGGGCCCCTGGGGGCCCCTGCAGTGCCCATGCCACTGGCATGGGCATTGCAGGGGCCCCCGTAAGAGGGCCCCTACATGTATTTCACTGTCTGCTGCGCAGACAGTGAAATACGCGACGGGTGCAACTGCACCCGTCGCACAGCTTCCACTCCGCCGGCTCGATTCCGAGCCGGCTTCATCGTGGAAGCCTCTTTCCCGCTGGGCTGGCTGGCGGTCTGAAGGCGACCGCCCGCCAGCCCAGCGGGAAAGTCAGAATTACCGCCGCGGTCTTTCGACCGCGGAACGGTAACCTGACGGCGGGACTTTGGCGGGCGGCCTCCGCCGCCCGCCAAGGTCAGAATGAGGGCCTTTATATCACTTCCCTGTGATATTTCTACAATTTTCCATTGCAACTTTATTCTTTTTGACCTACAATTATCCTGATAAATATTATATATTTTTCTAAACACTGTGTGGTGTATTTTTGTGGTGCTATATGGTGGTATTGTATGATTTATTGCACAAATACTTTACACATTGCCTTCTAAGTTAAGCCTGACTGCTCGTGCCAAGCTACCAGAGGGTGGGCACAGGATAATCTTGGATAGTGTGTGACCTACCCTGACTAGAGTGAGGGCTTTTGCTTGGACAGAGGGTAACCTGACTGCCAACCAAAAACCCCATTTCTAACAGTTTGCAATTCACAAATGGGGTAGTAAATGACCTTCCTCATGAATAATGATGAGGTAGGCCTCATTTTGAAAACCCCTTGGGAATGGCAGCACTCACAGGGATGCTGGCCTGCTGGGCTCAGCAGACCACCACGTCTATTACTGCTTTCAAAAAGGGATGTAAATATTCTTTAATTGCAGCCTTATTTCAGTAGGGGTAAACAGAAAGTATTTCAAAAACCTATATTAGGCCTGAAAAAAATGTTTGGAAGAAGTCAGTGGTCTGTGGCACAACTTCCTGCTCAGAATCAATTTTTGGCCATGTATTCAGAAAGGCTTTTGCTCCCACGGGGACCCGTCCCCTTTTGCAAACGGGTTAGCACCAACTTGAAACGGATGGTAATTGCAATTGTTTAGTACCAGCATTTGTGCCCAAGAAAAAAACAATCAGTGGCCTACGACTCAATAATAGGATAGAAACGCCCAGTCCTAAATGCCACTAGCAAACCCTGTTTTGTGATTATGCAATGTGATAGCAGAATGGCAAAATTGGGGTTGTGCATCGGAATGAATATTTTTCCTGACGTAAACACAAGAATTCAGAAAACTAGGCCGTTTGTGAAAATTATAAATAGCTTGGTACATATGGCCTTAAGTAATAGTCGGACATGGCTAAACGAAGCTCTGGACTGCATTGTTCACATGTATAAACATGTGTAATACATCTTGGTACTGGTACACTAACAGTTTGTTCTACTTGCATTCCACATTGCCACAAACATTGCATGCAGCACGCCAAGACATCTGCTACTGTCACTCAGGAGCATTCTACTGCACACATTTATCAATGTGATACTCACCAACAGGGCCACCGATCACCACACCCAGGTGGTCCAGCAGGTCCTGTTCTCAGGCCACTAGGTCAGACAAGCGATGCCTCAGCTGGTGCTCGTTCCTTGATGTTTTGAACGTGGAAGAGCACCTTGGCCCAACGGAGCCACCGTGCCTCCGTGTGATACCCCTGTATCACACGGCCCCCCAACTCCAGCATCATCAGCAGAAAGTGGCACACCAGCCATACAAAGGCCCCAAGCTCCTCTTCACCCATGCAGCTTAGCCTCACCCTTCCCGACATGTTATAGCACAAAATTTCAAGAATAAAAGGGAAAAAGTAAGTTAATAAAAATCAGAAAAAGGGAAACTTACAACCCAAATTACAAACCTCAACTATCCCAACTAATCTAACCCCCAAACCGACACCCGAAATTACAAATACAATTCAGACAACACTAAAATACACAAAAACACTTTCACAGGTAAAATATACAAATAGAATACACAAAAAGACACAAGATAGATACCACAAGATACAATATACGCAATCCAAACAAGAGCAACACCAAGACACAGCCACACAGTCAAGAAAAAGCACAGACTGTAAAGTGAAAGTACACCCACTGTACCATGTCTGTAAACATGATTTCCTATTACATCAATTCCTGTCCCCTTTGCAGCCCGTTTTCCGTCTTGCGTGTATTTGTTTGATGCATAAGTAGTTTGCATTAATATATTCGACGCATAACCTGCATGTGTGGCAAAATACCACGCATTACCGAAAACTATTATTTTTATGGCTATCCACATGCGTGGGGTGTGCTGGTGGAATTAACGCTAGGGGCCCATTGATGTTTAGTATGTGTTTGCATGGTTTTTCAATGCATTTGTGTCAAAATTTGTGACTCAAACTGTGTTTGGGTGATTTTTTAATATTTAACATCCATGCAGCCTGTATCTAGATGAAGATAGGATGGTATGGCCTGCAGTGTGTGTTATAGTGGTTGGCCACATGGGATAGACCATGCAACTGCGGCCCACATTTATGCTATCTTTGCACAGCATTTCCTTTTTTTTCTGACGCAAAAGTGGTGCAAAGTTACAAAATTCCACTGGAATTTGTACGTTTGCGCTGATTTTGCGTGAATAAATGCCGGCAAGCCTGCGCTACAAAAGTATAAATCATGGTCTGTGTGTTTTGTGTGTGAATTAACTGTTACAACTATATGTGTGCTTCTGATGGAACGGCATGCAATACATTTGGCGTAATGGTCATATATGAATGTGTTACAAATGGGTATCAACATTAGATGGCATTCAATGATGCACAGCAGTCATGATATGTGTTTGTAATATGTGTTGACTCATTTGATGTGTGTAGTTGTTTGACTTTGGGGACATTACATTTCCCACGACAAACAATACACAGGGATGATTGAGGATGGCTGATGAGGGCTATGTCGGATATTTTATCCCTCACATGTCATTAATTGTTGGCTACAACTTCATGATGAATTGTATGTGAACTACCTATATGTCGCCCATTTGTATCGTGTTTGGTAGGTACAATGTTTGCGACACTGTGCCTCAGTTCCAATCATTTTGTAAACCCCTTGGGAATGGCTGCACTCACAGAGATGCTGGCCTGCTGCACTCAGCAGACCACCATGTCTGTGTCTGCTTTCAAATAGGGATGTACATATTTGTTTAATTGCAGCCTTATTTCAACAGGGGTAAACAGAAAGTATTTCAAAAACCTATATTATGACTGAAAGATTTTTTTGGAAGCAGTCAGTGGTCCGTGGCACAACTTCCTGCTCAGAGTCAGTTTTTGGCCATGCATTCACAAAGGGGAGGGGTCTCCAAAGGGAAGGGATCCCATGGAGACCCCTCCCCTTTTGCAAACGGGTTAGCACCAACTTGAAATGGATGGTAACTGCAATTGTTTAGTGCCAGCATTTGTGCCCAAGAAACAATCAACGGTCTGCGACTCGATAATAGGATAGGAATGCCCAGTCCTAAATGCCACTAGCAAACCGTGTTTTGTGATTATGCAATGTGATAGCAAAATGGCAAAATTGGGGTTGTGCATCGGAATGAATATTTTTCCTGATGTAAACACAAAAATTCAGAAAACGAGGCAGTTTGTGAAAATTATAAATAGCTTGGTACATATGTCCTTAAGTAATAGTTGGACATGGCTCAACGAAGCTCTGGACTGTATTGTTAACAGGTATAAACATGTGTAATACATCTCGGTACTGGTACACTAACAGTTTGTTCTACTTGCATTACACATGGCCACAAACATTGCATGCAGCACGTCAAGACATCTGCTACTGTCACTCAGGAGCATTCTACTGCACACATTTGTCAATGTGATACTCACCAACAGGGCCACCGATCACCACACCCAGGTGGTCCAGCAGGTCCTGTTCCCAGGCCACTAGGTCAGCCAAGCGATGCCTCAGCTGGTGCTCGTTCCTTGATGTTTTGAACGTGGAAGAGCCCAATGTGGGCAACGTGGAACCATGGCCCAACGGAGCCACCGTGCCTCCGTGTGATACCCCTGTATCACACGGCCCCCCAACTCCAGCATCATCAGTAGAAAGTGGCACACCAGCCATACAAAGGCCCCAAGCTCCTATTCACCCATGCAGGTCAGCCTCACCCTTCCCGACATGTTATAGCACAAAATTTCAAGAATAAAAGGGAAAAAGTAAGGGAAAAAATCAGAAAAAGGGAAACTTACAACCCAAATTACAAACCTCAACTACCCCAACTAATCTAACCCCCAAACAGACACCCGAAATTACAAATACAATTCAGACAACACTACAATACACAAAAACACTTTCACAGGTACAATATACAAATAGAATACACAAAAAGACACAAGATAGATACCACAAGATACAATATACGCAATCCAAACAAGAGCAACACCAAGACACAGCCACACAGTCAAGAAAAAGCACAGACTGTAAAGTGAAAGTCCACCCACTGTACCATGTCTGTAAACATGATTTCCTATTACATCAATTCCTGTCCCCTTTGCGGCCCGTTTTCCGTCTTGCGTGTATTTGTTTGACGCATAAGTAGTTTGCATGAATATATTAGACGCATAACCTGCATGTGCGGCAAAATACCACGCATTACCGGAAACTATTATTTTTATGGCTATCCACATGCGTGGGGTGTGCTGGTGGAATTAACGCTAGGGGCCCATTGATGTTTAGTATGTGTTTGCATGGTTTTTCAATGCATTTGTGTCAAAATTTGTGACTCAAACTGTGTTTGCGTGATTTTTAAAGATTTAACATCCATGCAGCCTGTATCTAGATGAAGATAGGATGGTATGGCCTGCAGTGTGTGTTATATTGGTTGGCCACATGGGGTAGACCATGCAACTGCGGCCCACATTTATACTATCTTTGCACAGCATTTCCTTTTTTCTGACGCAAAAGTGGCGCAAAATTACAAAATTCCATTGGAATTTGTACGTTTGCGCTGATTTTGCGTGAATAAATGACGGGAAGGCTGCGCTACAAAAGTGTAAATCATGGTCTGTGTGTTTTGTGTGTGAATTAACTGTTACAACTATATGTGTGCTTCTGATGGAACGGCATGCAATACATTTGGCGTAATGGTCATATATGAATGTGTTACAAATGGGTATCAACATCAGATGGCATTCAATGATGGATAACAGTCATGATATGTGTTTGTAATATGTGTTGACTCATTTGATGTGTGTAGTTGTTTGACTTTGGGGACATTACATTGCCCACGACAAACAATACACAGGGATGAATGAGGATGGCTGATGAGGGCTATGTCGGATATGTTCTCCCTCACATGTCATTAATTGTTGGCTACGACTTCATGATGACTTGTATGTAAACTTCCCATATGTCGCCCATTTGTACATGTTTGGTAGGTACAATGTTTGCGACACTGTGCCTCAGTTCCAATCATTTTGTAAACCCCTTGGGAATGGCTGCACTCACAGAGATGCTGGCCTGCTGCACTCAGCAGACCACCATGTCTGTGTCTGCTTTCAAATAGGGATGTACATATTTGTTTAATTGCAGCCTTATTTCAACAGGGGTAAACAGAAAGTATTTCAAAAACCTATATTATGACTGAAAGATTTTTTTGGAAGCAGTCAGTGGTCCGTGGCACAACTTCCTGCTCAGAGTCAGTTTTTGGCCATGCATTCACAAAGGGGAGGGGTCTCCAAAGGGAAGGGATCCCATGGAGACCCCTCCCCTTTTGCAAACGGGTTAGCACCAACTTGAAATGGATGGTAACTGCAATTGTTTAGTGCCAGCATTTGTGCCCAAGAAACAATCAACGGTCTGCGACTCGATAATAGGATAGGAATGCCCAGTCCTAAATGCCACTAGCAAACCGTGTTTTGTGATTATGCAATGTGATAGCAAAATGGCAAAATTGGGGTTGTGCATCGGAATGAATATTTTTCCTGATGTAAACACAAAAATTCAGAAAACGAGGCAGTTTGTGAAAATTATAAATAGCTTGGTACATATGTCCTTAAGTAATAGTTGGACATGGCTCAACGAAGCTCTGGACTGTATTGTTAACAGGTATAAACATGTGTAATACATCTCGGTACTGGTACACTAACAGTTTGTTCTACTTGCATTACACATGGCCACAAACATTGCATGCAGCACGTCAAGACATCTGCTACTGTCACTCAGGAGCATTCTACTGCACACATTTGTCAATGTGATACTCACCAACAGGGCCACCGATCACCACACCCAGGTGGTCCAGCAGGTCCTGTTCCCAGGCCACTAGGTCAGCCAAGCGATGCCTCAGCTGGTGCTCGTTCCTTGATGTTTTGAACGTGGAAGAGCCCAATGTGGGCAACGTGGAACCATGGCCCAACGGAGCCACCGTGCCTCCGTGTGATACCCCTGTATCACACGGCCCCCCAACTCCAGCATCATCAGTAGAAAGTGGCACACCAGCCATACAAAGGCCCCAAGCTCCTATTCACCCATGCAGGTCAGCCTCACCCTTCCCGACATGTTATAGCACAAAATTTCAAGAATAAAAGGGAAAAAGTAAGGGAAAAAATCAGAAAAAGGGAAACTTACAACCCAAATTACAAACCTCAACTACCCCAACTAATCTAACCCCCAAACAGACACCCGAAATTACAAATACAATTCAGACAACACTACAATACACAAAAACACTTTCACAGGTACAATATACAAATAGAATACACAAAAAGACACAAGATAGATACCACAAGATACAATATACGCAATCCAAACAAGAGCAACACCAAGACACAGCCACACAGTCAAGAAAAAGCACAGACTGTAAAGTGAAAGTCCACCCACTGTACCATGTCTGTAAACATGATTTCCTATTACATCAATTCCTGTCCCCTTTGCGGCCCGTTTTCCGTCTTGCGTGTATTTGTTTGACGCATAAGTAGTTTGCATGAATATATTAGACGCATAACCTGCATGTGCGGCAAAATACCACGCATTACCGGAAACTATTATTTTTATGGCTATCCACATGCGTGGGGTGTGCTGGTGGAATTAACGCTAGGGGCCCATTGATGTTTAGTATGTGTTTGCATGGTTTTTCAATGCATTTGTGTCAAAATTTGTGACTCAAACTGTGTTTGCGTGATTTTTAAAGATTTAACATCCATGCAGCCTGTATCTAGATGAAGATAGGATGGTATGGCCTGCAGTGTGTGTTATATTGGTTGGCCACATGGGGTAGACCATGCAACTGCGGCCCACATTTATACTATCTTTGCACAGCATTTCCTTTTTTCTGATGCAAAAGTGGCGCAAAATTACAAAATTCCATTGGAATTTGTACGTTTGCGCTGATTTTGCGTGAATAAATGACGGGAAGGCTGCGCTACAAAAGTGTAAATCATGGTCTGTGTGTTTTGTGTGTGAATTAACTGTTACAACTATATGTGTGCTTCTGATGGAACGGCATGCAATACATTTGGCGTAATGGTCATATATGAATGTGTTACAAATGGGTATCAACATCAGATGGCATTCAATGATGGATAACAGTCATGATATGTGTTTGTAATATGTGTTGACTCATTTGATGTGTGTAGTTGTTTGACTTTGGGGACATTACATTGCCCACGACAAACAATACACAGGGATGAATGAGGATGGCTGATGAGGGCTATGTCGGATATGTTCTCCCTCACATGTCATTAATTGTTGGCTACGACTTCATGATGACTTGTATGTAAACTTCCCATATGTCGCCCATTTGTACATGTTTGGTAGGTACAATGTTTGCGACACTGTGCCTCAGTTCCAATCATTTTGCAAACCCCTTGGGAATGGCTGCACTCACAGGGATGCTGGCCTGCTGTGCTCAGCAGACCACCATGTCTGTGTCTGCTTTCAAATAGGGATGTAAATATTTGTTGAATTGCAGCCTTATTTCAGCAGGGGTAAACAGAAAGTATTTCAAAAACCTATATTATGACTGAAATTCTTTTTTGGAACCAGTCAGTGGTCCGTCCCACAACTTCCAGCTCAGAGTCAGTTTGTGGCCATGCATTCACAAAGGGAAGGGATCCCGGGACACCCCTCCCCTTTTGCAAACGGGTTAGCACCAACTTGAAATGGTTGTAACTGCAATTGTTTAGTGCCAGCATTTGTGCCCAAGAAACAAACAATCAGTGGTCTGCGCCTCGATAATAGGATAGGAATGCCGAGTCCTAACTGCCACTAGCAAACCGTGTTCTGTGATTATTCAATGTGATAGCAAAATGGCAAAACTGGGGTTGTGCATCGGAATGAATATTTTTCCTGATGTAAACACAAAAATTCAGAAAACTAGGCAGTTTGTGAAAATTATAAATAGCTTGGTACATATGGCCCTAAGTAATAGTGGGACATGGCTCAACGAAGCTCTTGACTGCATTGTTCACATGTATAAACATGTGTAATATATCTCAGTACTGGTACACTAACAGTTTGTTCTACTTGCATTCCACATGGCCACAAACATTGCATGCAGCACATCAAGACATCTGCTACTGTCACTCAGGAGCATTCTACTGTACACATTTGTCAATGTGATACTCACCAACAGGGCCACGATCACCACACCCAGGTGTAGGTACAATGTTTGCAACACTGTGCCTCAATTCCAATCATAAAATTGTTATGTACACGTCAGTGTGACTAATGAAAATTACCTATGCTACTCATGTTGCTGTGGTGGACCTGCAGCCCTGGCTGTATGTGGTCACATATTTTCACAGGTGCATTGCACAAAAGTGTCCAGTTCAAGTGTGTGGGCATGTGTACCCTGTATTGGGCTCTATGGTGTTACGGTTTCGTGCAGGTCTAGTCAGGAGTCTGTTGGGGCAACCCTTGAGTTCACAGAGTATCTTGCAAGGCAGAATTATCCTAAAGCAGAAGAGCAGCTAAAGGCATACAAGTGGATAGGGCAGCTATAGTAAGGCAGATAATACAGAAGAGTGAATACAGAGCAACCTTAGTGTGGGCAAATATGTAACGGTTCAGTAACGGACAAACATGCAGGGCTCATCACTAAGATTGTACACAGGGTAGGGCTCCGAACTTACCACAGCAACAGGGAACGTCAGTACCTCTGTGCAGATTAATCTCACAGCTATTCACCACGCAAGCCCCATAGAAAGGTGGCAGCAGAAGTGAATCTGTGTCTGGATCCTCAGGGCACAAACATGGATTGTCCTTACATACACTGGAGACAGAGTAACAAATCCTGAAATACAGCCATAGCACACTCTGACTGTTAGACACTAATGACTACATGCAAAACTAGACAAAGGATAGGGGCTGGATTAGCCTCCTGGAAACCAGGTGCCAGAACAAATACAAAGTTAAACAATTCTATACAGGTGAGGACTGATAGTACACTTACCAGACACGATACCCCAAGAGGAAACAGAGGGCAAGGGAACCAACTAGGAAGCAAAGGCAGGCACAGGGAACAGGCTCTGGTTGACGCAAAGACTGGAACAGGTCTGGGTACCAGAAAGCAGGCTCTGGAAGAAACAAACATGACCAAGGCCGAGAAACAGGGCGCAGAGTCTGACTGGAAAAAGCAGGAACAGCACTGTGTAAACAGAGAGCAGTTTCAGGTGTAATCAGGACTGTAACACAATCCAACAAGGGCTCTGGTGCACAAATTAATTGTACTCCAATGCATTCAGGGAATGGCAGCTTCTAAGCTGTTCTAGATAGCAGCCGGGCCCGGACAGAGTCACCTGGCTGGGCTGCGTGAGAGAGCTCGCAGGTGGGTGCAGCTTCATTCTCTCACAAGTCCTGGAGGAGGGAATCCAGTATAAGGGGGCAACCTGACTTTTCCCATAGGAAGCTATAGACAGAAGATTACAGGTCTTAAAGACTACCAGGCAGTGCATTATGGGACCTGGAGTCCATGCAGGCTAATCTGGTTCTTCTATAGCATACCATATGGAAAAGGGAAGCAAACAGGAGTCAGAATGGGAGGCTGGGTGAGTGTTAATGATGATTTCCAAGGTACAGATAGTCAATTTACAGCACCCCCTAGAGAAGGTAGAGCAGAGACTTAACATATGGCAGTGGCAGGACTTATTACCATGGATGGACTACGCAGGGCATGTGTTGTGACAATTGCTTTTCATACCTGGGACACTCATGCTATCCATTTTCAGGATTGATGCACCTCTTGTCACACAAGCTCCTTGCAGAGATAGCAAATGTCACACTTACTAATGTCATGGGTCTGTTCATACATTCCTGTTACCCCTGTGATTTCACATCCACTGCCTCATGTATGAGGCGCGTATTTACCTTATGATTGGGCATGTCATAGTTGTGTGTCGTGTGCTACAGTAGACCATGTTGGCAACGTGGATGTGTGTCATATGCTGTGGTCCTATGATTTCGTCCTTCATGTGTGAAATTGAAAAGATGATTTTTTTAAATATGTGTGTGATGTGTGCTGTACAATCATACGCATCACATGTGATGTTGCATCAGAAGTAGTCAGATTTGTCTTTGTGACATGCTCCCTGAGGTAATACTCACATTCCTAAAGAACATGTGATGGAGAAATAAGTAACCAGAGCAGGATTGTGTGATAAAGTGAGGTGTTTAATTACATATTCTAAAATGTTGTGTTTAGAGTGATTGGTGAAAAAAGTTTTGAACAATCTGCTGTCTGTGGTGCATTCCAGCAGCTGTCTTTGGATGTTCCCCCTCATTTTTCCTGGCACCATCTGCCTCCTCCTACTCCTCAGGCAATTCTTACTCTGGTTCATATAGGGGGATGTTCCTCTGTGACAGGCTGAACGGTATAAACCAGACTGAGACCGGATGTTATGGTAAAACAAAACAAGGGGTTTTTATTTGTGTTCATTCTCCCCCTTTTCTTTAGTTCAGAACAAAATAATTTTATAGTCCGCACTGGGGTTCTTTGGGGTTGTGGTCTCTTCACTCCTCGTAACACTGTGTTCCTTCTTCTTCCCTAGGTCGGTGAATTCGGAGTAACGCGGCGAGCTCCAGTGGATTACCGGCAAAGAAAACAGAACAATGCCAAGGTAAGTGATGGGTTGCTTTCTGGGGTACTCTTCTTATAAAGAGGTGGGGGGGGAAAGGTTGTAGGGGAATAGGGTAGGGTGTAGGGGTAACGGTGCACAGGATAAAGAATAGTGGTGAAGGGGTTTAGTGCGCACACCGGGTTCCCAAGTTTACTTAGGATAGTCCGTCTCTTTCTTTTATCTATGTCACACCTGTGCCCCTTCCCTTATTGTCTTCCCCAGCTCCCCGTTTCCCTTCCCCGGTGTCTTTTTAAATTTAAATTCCCCTGTTCCCAGGATGGACCGTACCTTGGTAAGCCACGACCCTCCTGGGTCGTTGCTGGCTCCTGGGTGTTCCGGCTCCGGTCCCTCGTCGTCCGTGGCTCCTCCTTCTGCTGCTTCCTCGGTTGGTTCGATGCTCCGCTCCTCGGTGCCTGCACTCTGCACGTCCTCCTTCTCTCCTTCCACTCGTTCCTCTTGCCGGCCGCGGACCGTCCTTTTACCCTCCTTGGTGTCCCGGAAGTGTTCGAGTGTTTCCCCGGAAACAGGGAAACGCATCAGCAATGCCGAGAGCGTTCCCATGGTAACATGGGAACGCGGAACTGACGTGTCGGTCTTGTCCGGCCTGGAGACTGCTGCCGTTGCCAGAGGCGATTTCGGGTCGGCCTGACCACATCCTCCTAACACAAATGTTGTGCAGGATGGCACAAGTCAATATGATCTTGCAGACCATTTCTGGGGCATATAGGAGGCTGCCTCCTCTGATGTCCAGGCACCTGAATCTGGACTTCAGGATACCAAGGTCCATTCCACAATGGTGCGTGTTCTCCGATGTGCCTCATTATAGGCACACTCTGCTGCTGTGCTTGGGTTGGGGGATGGGGTCATGATCCATGGCTGGATCCCGTAACCCTGATCAGCTGAAAAAGAAAATAGGAGTAAGTATTTTGTTAGTGCTTGCACTAGGAATGTCATGTAGCATGGCAGTTGATATCTTGTGTCGTTTGTGACTCATATGTGTTTGTGGCATTGTGTGAGATCCTGGGCTTCTGTGAGGTTCTTTCTGCTTTGGGTTGTTTGACTTGACAACTTGTGTTTGGCTCATTGACCTGATATCTATGGTTTTGTTTTCAAACTGCTGGTCAGTATGTATGTACCATGCATTGTTTAGTTAGCAACATGTTTTAGTGTGCCTTCACTGTAGGGGACATGATACTTCCATACACACAATAGATTCAGATGTGGTGGTAACATGGTTGCACTACATGGCCTGGACATCCCATCCTCTTAGACATATGTCATTCCTGATGAAATCCAGAAGTGAGGCCCTTTAATTAGGCTTGGTGACAATGCCTAACACATCTCCCTAAGTTGGCAGCACTGAGGTGTTCAGTATTGACAATGCACAATTGATCCATGTGTGACTTGGTTCTATGTAGACCTTTGTAGTTCCCTCTGCCAGTGGCTTATGTGCAACCATGCACCTACACTACCCAACGTGCTCCAGGTAACCTGGCTAACTGCCTTGTGGAGATGGATGTATATGTGTAGGAAGGGCCATTTCCCTGTACATCTGTTATTTTGATGGACAATTGTCTCTTTCAGTGTGTGCAGCAGTGTCCAGTTTGCATTAGTGGCACATCAATATGTGTTCATAGCACAGTCCATTTCCTTATTGCTACCTGGCAACGTCACCCCAGGAGTGATGTGTGATGTTGGGACTGCCTCAGTATTTCCATGTCACCTACATGTGCGTCAGCTATGTGTCTCATGGTGTTTGACCTGCAGCAACACACATTGCACACCCCTTCCACAGTACTTATTGCTTGGGAGGGTGTGGGATTGACTATGTGGCCTAATCTAATAGTAAATGGTTCATCTTCCCAACTGTACTTCTAGGGCAGGCCATGTCATTGTCACTGTGTGCTTTGACATTGGTACCTTTTAGCTCTAGAGTGGCATCTATTGTTATTGGCAGCCGTCATTTGTCCACAGGTGTGTATCCCATTGTGTTAGGGTGTACAACATAACTACCTGTGTCACACCTCAGTGTCTTCCTGCCCACGTGTCAATGTAGTGGTGTATGTATTGTGCGTCCTACAGGGTTGATATGCAGTGTGTATATTGCTAGGTTTATGGACTTACTGACAATAAGGCCATTGCCATATCGTCCGTCCTAGAAGTGCAGATTGATGGTGCTGTGCTGGAAGATGAAGGAGTCATGTACACTCCTAGGATACTTGGCCAAGATATTGGTAAACAATCCCTGGTGGTCAACTGTGGCCTGCACATTTATGGAGTGGGTGTGCTTTCTGTTCCGGTATAGATGCTCTGTTGCGGAAGGTGGTTCAATCCGGACATTGGTGCAGTCAATTGCACCAAGCACATGCGGGAAGCCATGTATTTGGTAAAACCCCTGTTTGATCTCCTGTTGCTTCTGCTGTGTGTTGGGGAAGCTGACATGGCAGGGTGTGAGGAGATGATGGCATCTAGGACCTTGGGAAGGAAGGTGGAGAATGAGGCTGTGATACCCCAGCGACCAGGGCACCCGTTGTTTGGAAGGAGCCACTTGCCAACATGTGCAGGACAGCTAGCAGCTTGGTCACCAGTGGTATACTGTGTGGTGTCTGCAGGCTGGCTGTTATCTGTGGCTCATTGTGGCGCACCAGCTGCTGTATGGCTTGCCAGTTGAGTCTGTACCTACGGATGATATCCTGTTCCCTGAGGCCGTGGAGGGTTGTCCTTGTCCCGAAGGCCCTATTCTGCCTTTGGCGTTGCCTTTTGGGGCCATGTTGGAGTGGTGGTGGCTGCGGCTGTTGGTCCTGTGCTCTGCGTTGTCTGGCATGCTGCATCAGTAGAATCTCCATGTTGTCCTTCTTGAGCAATGATGTTGCTTGTGTATGTTTTCCTTAAGTAGTGGTGTGTTTGCCCCATTTTAACGCCTGCCATGACCTAGACGTTAAAATTTGATGCAAATCGGGTTTCGCGTCATTTTTTGAGTTCGCCTCCCACTTGTGCATAATTTTTGCCCTTTTGGATAAATATGGCGCTAGGGTGTTTGAATCATTTTTTGCATGAGAACGCATACCTTGCAACTCATTGACGGAAGGAGGTTTCACGCATCCTTGAAATGATTCAAACTCCAAAATGTTGATGCTAAATGGGTCTAGCCTCAAAATATAAATATGGAGTTAAGTTTGGGGTGGATTTGCGTAAAAAAATGACGCAAGTCCGGTGCAAACAGAGTATAAAAATGCCCCTTGGAGACCACAGAGCAGACCTACGGTGGATCAACTCATCTCGGTACAATATATCCACCACTAAGGAGTCTGAGATGGTTAAAGGAACTTTGGAGTTAGAGAACCCATCAGAGTGTGGGTGCCAGGGTCTAAAAGGGCCTGGCTCTCCATCTGAATTGCGCTGAAACTTATCATCTGCAGGGGAAGGGGGAGGAGACAGAACTAATGGCTCTGCAGAAGGAGCTTGTGGTGTACCCTGCCGGAAGGCCCTTTTAAAATGCTCAAAAGTGTCCAAATCAACATTTTGGTCAGCAGGGCACTTAGAAGCTTGCCACGGGGTCCTGGCCTGTTAAGTCTGAGGCAGCTAATGGATTTTTTTCTCTAAAGGTGCCATGGCCAAAGAGACCGCCTGCTGAATAGAGGTATCCATAGCCTTGCAGAATTGCTCATTGAAGGGGAGGAAGGAACTCTCCTCTTCCTCAACGTATTCATCACCAGCCTCATGCATGGCAGAATAAAATTGGTGGTAGACTGTTAGCCAATATGCACGTTTGAGACTCTGGAGTGGGACCAACACCCTTCACAATCCAAAGGGGAGGAAAGTGGCCTGTACCGGTCCCAGTGGTGCCAGAGAGGGTGTGAAATGAAATTGACTAAGTCACTGAAACTGCAGGGACAAATCCCATAGGGAGAATTTACAGCGCTTGTAAAGGAAAAGCTTCAAAGGAATACAGATAGGTAATCAACGAGGATGCAAAAACTCTGTTCAACTGAGCAACTAACTCTTTGGGGTCAAGCCAACCCTGGGGTGTGGTGGTCACCACTAAGGAAAACTGAGTGTCTATAGTGGTAGTGCTCTCAAATACAGACTCGGCAAGAGATGCAGAGGCTTCTAGGCCACCGGGGAAACGCGGGACAGGCCAAGGCTCCTTGACGTGAGGCGACACTCTGGACGAGGAGCTTGACGAGCATATTGCCTGTGACTCAGCGCTCAATAAGGGACGGAGGGCTTTACTGCGCACACGTGGGCCTTTCACTCAAGAGAAGCTGCGTGAGGAACACTGAAACGAGCTCCCGCAGCTGGCTGGAAAGGAAGGAGTTAGTAACAGTTAAATCATCAGCACATGGAGAGTTACATTAAAACAATGGAAGCACCAGAGCAACGTAATCCAAGCATAATAATCCAAGCATAATAAAGCATTATATCCACCAAAAATCATTAGGAGGCAAGATGCAGCACTTAACTCATGGCTGAGCAGCGAAGAAATAGAGGGCATAAATGGTGTTATTAGACTATCTGCAATGAAGTTTGTGTTGATTGGTTATGATGTTTTTTTCTTTCTACATGGTTTCTTGGGAAAGGTAGTTTTGTTTTAAGGCTGCTGTTTAATAAAGTGAAGAAAGATGAACATAATCCTCGCCCCCAGTCCTGACATAGAATCAACCAAGCATTGAAACATGCCTTTTCAGATTGAGTAGGACTCCATTTACTGCAAGTTGATGGCATTTACTACAATTTGATGCCTGATTAAAATTCTAAGTAATTATCCATTTTACCTAAAGGAAATAAAATAGGAAGACTCAGCTTTCAAATTGATTACATACCCTCACATTTGAGTAAGAAGAAATAAACCAAATAATCCCTGATAACATTAAGCCAGTTGGTGAAGGTGAGTGGGATTTCAGTGTTTAGCAGTACTTTAGCATGTTATTTTCAGTTAGGCCAGCACAGTATATCAAATCCGTGCGCTATGATTTTTTTCTGACATGACATTAAGGGCCTCATGAGTTTGGCCGGCAGTGGAGGCCGCCTGCCAAACTCATACCATCACTAGACGCTCTAAACCCCGCCGGCCCTATTTTGAGCTTCCCACTGGGCCAGCAAGAATCAGGGCCATAACACTGCAGCCGGCTCGTAATCGAGCCGGCTGCAATGTGTGGTGGTGCGGTGGGTGCAGCAGCAACTGTTTCCCATTCCACTGTCCGTAATTCTGGCAGTGGAATGCGCGACGGGCTGTGAATGGGAGCCCCTCCACTGCAATGCCAAGTGCATGGGCAGTGCAGGGGCCCCCAGCAGGCCCCAGACACTTCCATTCCACCAGCCTGTCCATGGCAATGGAACCACCATGAAAAGGCTGGCGGTATGAGGACTCGTAAGCCCCAGGGTAGCGCTGCATGCAGCGACAACCTGGCAGATTACAACCGCCGGGACCGCAAGGCTGCCGACTGGCAGCAACTTGGCAATGTCGACTGTCGGCATTAACAACACAAAAGGATGATGGACGGAGTGCTGACAATGCAAACACTCACCCCCAGTCACAGATCTGGGTTTAATCCATCGTTTTTTTGCTGCCCATGCCATTCCAGTTTGGACCCAGCCATATGCAAATCAGTCTTGACCCTGTTCCCCATGGGAACAGTCCAGCCCGAACTGCCAGGCCAGGTCTTCCCTGGACTGGAAGCAAGCATCCTGGGACCAGTTTTGGGGTTTCACCCCTCATCAGCCAGGCTAGCTTGAATCCAGTGGCATGGGAAGCACGGGACCCACGTCTGGGCATACCCTTCCCACTTAGGGTGACATTAACAACACAAAAGGATGATGGACGGAGTGCTGACAATGCAAACACTCACCCCCAGTCACAGATCTGGGTTTAATCCATCGTTTTTTTGCTGCCCATGCCATTCCAGTTTGGACCCAGCCATATGCAAATCAGTCTTGACCCTGTTCCCCATGGGAACAGTCCAGCCCGAACTGCCAGGCCAGGTCTTCCCTGGACTGGAAACAAGCATCCTGGGACCGGTTTCGGAGTTTCACCCCTCATCAGCCAGGCTAGCTTGAATCCAGTGGCATGGGAAGCACGGGACCCAGGTCTGGGCATATCCTTCCCTCTTAGGGCGACATTAACAACACAAAAGGATGATGGACGGAGTGCTGACAATGCAAACATTCACCCCCAGTCACAGATCTGGGTTTAATCCATCGTTTTTTTGCTGCCCATGCCATTCCAGTTTGGACCCAGCCATATGCAAATCAGTCTTGACCCTGTTCCCCATGGGAACAGTCCAGCCCGAACTGCCAGGCCAGGTCTTCCCTGGACTGGAAACAAGCATCCTGGGACCGGTTTCGGGGTTTCACCCCTCATCAGCCAGGCTAGCTTGAATCCAGTGGCATGGGAAGCACGGGACCCACGTCTGGGCATACCCTTCCCACTTAGGGCGACATTAACAACACAAAAGGATGATGGACGGAGTGCTGACAATGCAAACACTCACCCCAGTCACAGATCTGGGTTTAATCCATCGTTTTTTTGCTGCCCATGCCATTCCAGTTTGGACCCAGCCATATGCAAATCAGTCTTGACCCTGTTCCCCATGGGAACAGTCCAGCCCGAACTGCCAGGCCAGGTCTTCCCTGGACTGGAAACAAGCATCCTGGGACCGGTTTCGGGGTTTCACCCCTCATCAGCCAGGCTAGCTTGAATCCAGTGGCATGGGAAGCACGGGA
The DNA here is from genome assembly GCF_031143425.1 of Pleurodeles waltl. Classification (NCBI taxonomy): domain Eukaryota; kingdom Metazoa; phylum Chordata; class Amphibia; order Caudata; family Salamandridae; genus Pleurodeles; species Pleurodeles waltl. The sequence continues at coordinate 199,572,504 of NC_090449.1, forward strand.
CCAACGTCTGGGCAGTACCCTTCCCACTTAGGGCGACATTAACAACACAAAAGGATGATGGACGGAGTGCTGACAATGCAAACACTCACCCCCAGTATCCATTTTACCTAAAGGAAATAAAATAGGAAGACTCAGCTTTCAAATTGATTACATACCCTCACATTTGAGTAAGAAGAAATAAACCAAATAATCCCTGATTACATTAAGAGAGTTGGTGAAGGTGAGTGGGATTTCAGTGTTTAGCAGTACTTTAGCATGTTATTTTCAGTTAGGCCAGCACAGAATATCAAATCCGTGCGCTATGATTTTTTTCTGACATGACATTAAGGACCTCATGAGTTTGGCCGGCAGTGGAGGCCGTCTGCCAAACTCATACCATCACTAGACGCTCTAAACCCCGCCGGCCCTATTTTGAGCTTCCCACTGGGCCAGCAAGAATCAGGGCCATAACACTGCAGCCGGCTCGTAATCAAGCCAGCTGCAATGTGGTGGTGCAGTGGGTGCAGCAGCACCCGTTTCCCATTCCACTGTCCGTAATTCTGGCAGTGGAATGCGCGACGGGGCTGTGAATGGGAGCCCCTCCACTGCAATGCCAAGTGCATGGGCAGTGCAGGGGCCCCCAGCGGGCCCCAGACACTCCCATTCCACTAGCCTGTCCATGGCAATGGAACCACCATGAAAAGGCTGGCGGTATGAGGACTCGTAAGCCCCAGGGTAGCGCTGCATGCAGCGACAACCTGGCAGATTACAACCGCAGGGACCGCAAGGCTGCCGACTGGCAGCAACTTGGCAATGTCGACGGTCGGACCATGGCGGCTCCACAACGTCATAATGTGGTGGTCCAACCTCCATCGTGGGTCTGGCAAACTGAAGACCGCCAGACTCATAATGAGGGCCTAAGTCTTTCTTTGCATATATTTCAATGAAAATTGGCATCAGATGCAACAGCCACAAAATCAGTACCATGTACCCATACGCCTTCTGCATTTGTTTAGGCACATACCATGTCTTTTCTGATTCCGTGGCAGCTCTAGCAGTTTAGATCAACTCAAAGTCTCTGCTACATGTTCTCTTTGGCAAATCATTTTAACCACACTTGAAATATCTTCAATCATATGATAGAATAGAATTGAATAGAATAGAATAATTATGCTACCAGGCTCAGGTTAGGTGATACCCTTCAAAGCAAATCAGCAAGGATCCTTTTCAGTCTGAAACCATGTGACCTGAGAGACTCATATGTGTTTCAGATCCTTATGCCTCAACTCCAGAGCCCTTCATATGAGAGATCCTTTATATCAGAGAAAAGGCCTTATTTAAAATAAGACTAGAATTATCAAACCTTCATCTATCAGACAATTTAGGCTTTGAAACACAATCCTCCTGGAAGTTTCAAGATATTGCCAATTGAGAGTCAGTAGTCATAATGTCTTGAATAGGCTGTAGCTTATTTATGTTCTTTCAGATGGATACTTCTAACCACAGGTTCCTCACCAGCAGAATATTCTCCATGTCCCAGACTGCATCTGGAAAGCTTTATTCAGTGGTCTAGCCCACCAGGTGGCCCTTCGCTGGGTCCACACCACCTTGTAAGTGATGGAGTAGAGCCACATTTAAGCACCACGCTTGTGTGCTGACATCAGTAAATTTCTTTCTGTGCCTTCTAAGCAGATCCAAATCTCTGCTCCTACTTTCATCAGGCTTCTAGTGATTTAAAAAAGAAAAAGAAGAAACCAGGGGGCTAGGTGTGATGTACCCTCCAAACACAACATGCAAAAAACGTCAGTCACAGACCAGCAGGGGTGTGTCTCTGGTGTCTGGGTTAGGGCCATATTTCGAAGTCATGCTACAGTTGCACAATTCCACATCCTAAAGTGATCTAGGACTTGGAAGTGAATCGGAATGATGTTGAGCACCAGAAGATTCCTTTATGTCGGTCTCGCTCCAGGTCATAGGCACAGGCCTGGTCCCACTCTCGGGTATGGTCACACAGGAAGTCCACCTTAAGGTTGAAGTTTTCTGGTAGGTAGAAGCTGAAATTAAAATGAAAACATAAAAAAGGAAAATGGGATGCGTCCCTGTAGCATCACCCTGTGTCAAAAATGAGAGGGGGCAAGGACTTTACAATTGTAGCTGTTCTCCTCTGGGAACCCCGAGTGCAGGTGTCATCCCCCAGCTGATCCTGATGTGCCCTGACTTACCTGGGTGATCAGGGCCCCCTCAGCAAGTGGAGGCCTTTAAGGAGGCCATGCTGCAGATCTTCAGTGCAAGTATGTGATTTGTGCTGGCTGTTTGAGAAGGTGACTAGCACTAGCATTGTGCTGCTCCTCCATGCAGGATGCGTACCATGATCTTTTCAGTATATGTGTAGGCTTCACTAATGGATATGCACAATACCTTTTAGGCAAGGAAGTGGATTCTGCTCTTCACTGATTCAAAGATAGTAGAGCTTTGGCATGTTCTCTGGGACTGCTGATCCCTGCTAATCAGTTCCCTCATCAGGTTTAATGTTTAAGGGCTTTTCATGATGAGTGGCGTGCATACAGCCATACAAACCACTCAAGCAATCAACTCAGTCATCCCAGTCTCCCTCATTTGCAGCACTTTAGTTTCCCTTTAGCGGTGCAATGCTATCCTGCTTCACTCTTTCCTCCCAGCATGGGGATGCATTGCATCTGAAAAATGGCACATTCAAATTGTTCATCATTACTACGACCAACATTTTCTGTTTACTCTCCCATCCACATCACAGAAGCACCTCTTCATTCTGCTGCAGGAGGTGAGAGTGTTGCCTCTCAAGGGAGTCAATGAGACGGTCCTAGATTCAGAAAAAGGTGCTTCCCTTAATATTTCTAAGAGCTGAAAAAGGATAGAGACCTTCAGCCTATATTGGTCCATTGACCTGTAAATGCCTTCCTTAGGGAAGACAAATGAAAGATGTCCAGGCTGGCCCAGATTCAAACCACACAGTATCCAGGAGACTGCATTGAGTCCTTGGATCTGCAGGACGCATACTTTCATATTCCAGTCCTGAGATCCCACAGGCATTACCTAAGGTTCAGAGTTGGTTAGGAGCATTGTCAATTTGCAGTGCTCCCTTGGGTGTTCAGAAGGGTATGGTGGTGGATCCAGCACATCTTTTGGGGTTGTGCTGCTCTTTTCCTCACCATACACATATACATATACACATATATACACACATATATATATCTTATTGTATTTATATTTTATATATATTTACTTGCACAAAATCATTGAAAACTATAATTCACACCCTCGCCATGCCAAATTTTCTCATCAAATTGCAAATGTTACAGTGATATTATCAATGATGTCATAGAAGATGTCATGAATGATGCAATATCTGGGGTAATTAGCAGTGCACTGTGAGTCTGCGAGTTGTAGTTACCTTAGGGCACGAGTTATAGCTACTTGAAATAACTCTGTCTATAACAGCTGAACTTCTATGGTTTTGTGTTCAAAATCTGAACCTTACTATAATGTTCCAGTAAGCTTTGTTTTTTCATTGAATTTCTAAGGTTTTTTTCATTCTATTTCATAGCCATGCCATCCCTTTTTTCTGTGAATTTCTAGGACTTTTGTAATGTTAAGGAAGATGACCATTGCAATGAACGGTGGGGGTGGGTTGGACGCAAGGACTGGACTGGCATTGCACTGCCTTCCCCCAAGTTTGCTGCTCCTGCCCACCACCTCCTTGCCATCCATTGTCCAAGTCCAGGATCCTGCTCCCTGATTACAGCCCTGTGTGGCTGTTGTTCTGCTACTGCCCTTCCCACCTGCCCTGAGCAGTTAGCTTTCTCAAATATCTACCTCCTCCCTACCCTCTGTTGTCGTAGTCCATGCATGTCCCCCTTCTTCCTGCCCTACATGGTCCGGTATACTGCCACTGCCCCCTTTCTCCTTGCCTTCATGGACCGTTATCCTGCAACTTTCCCTCCTGTCTGTCCAGTATGGTCAGCTTGTTGCCCTTGCCTCTTTCCTCTCTGCTCTCTGTTGTCCATGTGCATTACCCTATCCCCTTCCTATTGCTTTCAATGATCCTTTGGGTTGCACTGCTGTTCGGCTTTCTCTGAGCAGTGTACTGTGCTACTGCAACCCCTGACACTTCCTCTATAAGGTCAGTTTGGTGCCACTGCACATCTCCCTCCTGTCCTCTGTTTTCTGACTCCATGTCCCTACCCCGTTCCTCCTGCCCTCCGTGATCCAATGTACCAAACTTGCCAGCACTTTGAACTTGGTAAGAGTAAGATTGTGAAAGAAAAACCTGGGGAATTGATTATCCCCATTGCCTTACATTGAAAAAGAGGATATTTTAGGAAAGAGGCAGATAACATAAAGACTTTTGGGCTTAAAAAACTCGGGCACCTCCTGCCTGAATTGGGTCTGTTGGCATATATGGCTGTACTGCCCCTTCCTTCTGCCACCTATGGTCTATTAAACTGCCACAGTCTCTCTTGCCTGTCCTGCATTGTTGGTTTGTTGCCCCTACCACATTTTCCCCAGCTCTCCATGGTCCATTGTGCTGCCCCTCTCGCTTGCCCAGTGTGGTCAACTTGTTCCCTCTGCACCCTCGTCCCTGCCCTCAATTATTCGCATCTGTGGCCCAGACCCCTGTCTCCCTACAGCATTCTATTGAACAACTAGATTGTTCACATTCTATATTTATTTAAAAAGTATAGGACGCCAGACATCCTCTTGATGTAACCAAAATTTTAATACCTAAAGCATTTCCATTAGAAATTACAAAAATGTGAGGGTCTTACTCCCATAGACATTATGGTTAGTGGTGTAAAAAAATTCAAAGGAGGACATATTTTCTGAGTTATCAAATAGGAGCATATCTTTATGTGTTTTTTGTCCTGTTGATTACTTGAATATTTATTACACATAGGGGAGAGAATGTAGTATTATGACCAGAGCTGCAGACTTTGCAACTGGGGAACCAGATTTGAATTTCAGCTTCAGCTCAACATCTTGTGATTTTGGGCAAATCACTTAATTTCCTCATGCCTAACACCAAAATAAATGTGTCCTTGTGCAATGTAGCTGATGCTCATGTAAAGCATTCCAATACCTCCAGGTCAAGTATGCGCTATATGAAACTGCAAAAATACAAGAAAATGAAGGTCCTCATTATGACATTGGCAGTAAATCCCACTTACCGCCATACTGACTGCCGCCAAAATACAGCCGCTGCCACGGATATCCGTTCACCATCTTATGACACACACACCAATCCGTCACTATTCAGCCACATACACAATTCAGCCACACCTAAGGCCAGCGATAAACTGGCGGTATCAAAACCCACACTGTTACGCCAACAGAACTACGCCCACCACATTATGACCCACGAATCACCACAGTGGACATTCAATGGTGGAAAACCATTGGTGGTACATACTGCTGCGCTCAAAATACACACACACATACAAAACAACACTACGTTGGTCAATTTAAATAAGACACTCCTGACACTCATACACACACCACAGCCACACCACCATAAAACACACACCCACATTACCCACAAACCTTTACGACTACAACCCATTGGCACGAGACAGATACCATGACCACAGGAACGACCGGAGCCACACACCACCATCAACTATACACCACCCACCCACGCACCCCACATCTCACACCCCAACACATCACCCTAAACACCCTCACCTACACAACTCACACAACCCCGTGGCACCACAAAGACACCCGCGATTCTCAGAGGAGGAGCTAAGGGACATGGTGGAGAAAATCATCAGGGTAGAGCCATAGCTATTGGGAGCACAGGTGCAGCAGATATCCATTGCTAGGAAGATGGAGCTATGGCAGAGGATCGTTAACAGGGTCAACGCTGTGGGACAGCACCCAAGAACAAGGGATGACATCAGGAAGAGGTGGAACGACCTACAGGGGAAGGTACGTTCCATTGCAGCAAGACACCAACTCGCTGTACAGAGGACTGGGGGTGGAGCCCCACCTACTCCCATGGGAGGAGCAAGTCTTGGCAATCATGCATCCTGAGGGCCTGGCAGGAGTAGCAGGAGGACTGGACCATGGTAAGTCAACTCTTCACCACTATCACCCCTTACCTGCATGCCATCACATACCCTCACCCTCACTCCCATCACTCCACCACCTCCCACACACCCCACCAACACATCCCACTCATTCTAATGCCAAGCCCTGCATGCACCACCAATGCATGGACATAACTCACAGCCCTGCATGGACACCTATCACCAAAGCATGCACCCTAGAGAGAATCAGCTAGTCCACCACATACCAACGTACACAACTTAAAGCTGCCAGGGCAAGTACAACCAGATAGGGTAACCCACTGATGCAAAATATGTCACACACAGAAACAATAACACTGCATTTACATCCCCACAGGTACCCCAGCCAATGTCAGTGGCAAAGAGGTTCCAGCACTATCCAGTCCCCTAACAGAAGAGGCCCACAGTGATGACAGCAACTCTGGTCGCCTGGATGACCAACCTGGCTCCTCAGGGACCTCTGGACAGTCAGTTACCCATGCACAGTCACACACCACCACAGAGCCTCCCCCCTCAGGAAACACCACCACGGCACCCACCCAGCGTACCCATACATCTGTCCCCAGGACATGTCAGTTAGCAGTGTGCCCACCACTACAGGGACCCCAGGGCACACCTCATACCCAAGACAATAAGGGACCTGGGGTCAGTGGCAGTGGGCACACGGTTCAGGGGACAGAGGCACAGGACAACAGGGGCACTGGGAGGACTGCTGTGTACCAGGGGGAGGACAGGCCCAGGGAACCGACTCTCCAGGAGGCACTCACTGAGATCCTGGGAGCATACCAACATTCCCAGGATACACTGGGCCAGATCCTGGCCAAGATGCAGGAGAACAGCCCGCTGCAGGAGGGACAGTACCAGGGGATCAGGGAGGACTTTCAGACCATTAACACCACCCTGGTCTCCATAGCAGGGGTGCTGGCAGACTTGGCCAACATTATGAGGGAGGCAGTCTTACAACAGCGGGACCCTGCCACTAGCAAGATATCTGAATTGCCTTCCTCCTCCGCTGTCGCTAGGGGACAGGAGGCCCGCCACAGGACCAACAGGCCACCAGCACCCCTCCACCTGCAGAAAGAGAACCACCTTGCAAACGTTCCTTGCGATCCAGGCAGAAGCCAGAGACTATTGCCAAGACCCCCGCCAGGAAATGAGACTCTCCTGATTGACACTCTTGTGTCTTACTCTGTCACCCTGTCCATCTTGACTTGCCATTGCTCCCCTTCCTATGTCCCCTTGGACAATGCACCTGTACTACAAATAGACTGGACCAATACTCTTTACCTTCCTCCATCATCACCCCATCCCAATGCACTTGCCCCTCTCCTTCTTAGCACTTCAATAAATACCCTTTGAATAAATACAAGTATGGAGTATGTCAAATGATTTAACTATGTATTTGTTTAACCATGTACAAACATTGCAATTCAACTGTACAGTAATGTTCACATAGGAAAGACCTGTAGTTGGCTGCAGTGATCACACCCAGGAGCAACAGTGGGGCACCAACATCTGCAAAATGAGATGCCAAAGGGTACAGTGAGTGGGCATAGAAGTGGAAAATAACAGCATACCAGTGACAAAGATAAACAAAAAATTACAATGAAATATGAAGTAACACTGTCTTACCTGTGTGTCATTGGAAGTATTGTCGAATCACTGCAGTTCTGTTGTCCTCATCCTCATCCTCTGCCTCCTCATCCTCAATGTCCACAGGGTCCACTGCTGCCACACGACCATCTCCAGCCTCCTCCTCCTGCAGAAAAGGCACACTGCGTCTCAAGGCAAGGTTGTGCAACATGCAGCATGCCATGATTATCTGGCAGACCTTCTGGGTGAGTAGCACAGGGATCCACCTGTTAGATGGAGGCACCAAAACCTGGCCTTCAGGAGGCCAAAGGTACGTTTGATAATTCTTCTTGTTCGCCCATGTGCCTCACTGTAACGTTCTTCTGCCCTTGTACTGGGATTCCTCACAGGGGTCAGTAGCCATGAAAGGTTTGGATAACCAGAGTCACCTGCAAATATCGAAGGACAACATTTAGCCACACACTATCCCATATGGCCCACACCATACCCATACACCAACATCTACTGGGTGGGAACCAGGGCTCACCTATTAGCCACACCCTGTGCCTCTGTAGTTGGCCCATCACATTAGGGATGCTGCTATTCCTCAGGATAAAGGCATCATGCACTGACCCAGGATACTTAGCATTGACGTGGGAGATGTACCGGTCCTCCAAGAACATCATCTGGACATACATGGAGTGAAAACTCTTTCGATTTCTGAACACCTGTTCATTTTGCCAGGAGGAGGCAAATACAATATATGTTCCATCAATTGCCCCAATGATGTTGGGAATATGTCCCATTGCATAGAAGTCAGCTTTAACTGTGGCCAAATCCTCCACCTGGGGGAAAACAATGTAGCTGCACATGTGTTTAATCAGGGCAAACAACACTCTGGTCAGCACTATTGAGAACATTGGCTGTGACATTCCTGCTGCCAAGCCCACTGTCACTTGGAAAGAACCTGTTGCCAAGAAATGGAGCACAGATAGGACTTGCACAAGAGGGGGGATCCCAGAGGGGTGACAGATAGCAGATATTAGGTCATGCTCCAATTGGGCACACAGCTCCGTGATAGTGGCCCTATCAAGTCTATAGGTGAAGATAATGTGCCTGTCCTCCATTGTTGCCAAGTCCACCAGGGGTCTGTACACGGGGTTATGTCTCCATCTCCTATTCATCCACAGCGGTAGCAATCTATGGGGCAAAAGAGTGAGGAGCCAGGTCCCAAAATGTAAATCGTAGCCGTAACAGTACAATGCATGATATTACATTTTTAATGTACAAGTGGCATTTGTCCTGTATCTCCAATTTTGATATGTGACACAGTTATTATCATGGGGCCTGACCCCCCTTTCAAAAGGCATCTGCCTGTCCTGTGTGGAGGGACAGGTGGAAGTGAGGTAATTCCGCTGACGTTGTGCGCTGCTGCGGGAGGCGGTCCGGAACCACTGTGCAACTCCTCATTGGTTAACATTTGTCCCTATGGGGTACACTGGCCAATGGTGATGTACGCTGGCAGTGACGGTATGCACGTGACTGCCATTTTCTTGCTCACTTGCTACCTGACCTTCAACAGGAGAGGACCTACACTGCATGTGCTGCTGTGACCTGTGTCTGGAACCTACCATGGCTCATGTGACTGGGGAAAGGGCCACTGCCTTCACCTCGGCGGAGTTGGAGCGACTGGTGGATGGGGTCCTACCCCAGTACAGACTGTTGTATGAGCCTCCAGACCAACAGGTGAGTACACTGTGAGCACGATGCATGTGGCATGAATGCATGGAGTGGTGTGTGTGAAGGCCTCATGTGCGGGGGTTGATGGATGTCCCGTGGGGGGAGTGCAGCTTGTGTGCTGGGCCCTGTGTGTGCAAATGACGAGGTGAAGGGGTATGGTGGGCCATAAGTGTAACAGGCAGGACGATCTGACTGATACCTTTTCCTGTGTGTATTTCTCTGCAGGTCAGCGCCCATCAAAAGAAGGGTATATGGCGTGCCATCGCCAAGGACGTGTGGACCCGGGGGGTCTGCGGCAGGTGGAGCACCCACTGTCGAAAATGGTGGGAGGACCTGAGACGCTGGGTACGGAAGATGGCGGAGGCCCAAGTGGGGAGGGCCTCCCAACGAGGAAGTGGTGACCGTTGAACCCTGACCCCCCTGATGGCCTACATACTGGTGGTGGCCTATCTGGAGCTAGATGGACGCTTGAGGGCATCACAGCAGCCACAAGGGGTGAGTACAGTTCCAATCATTACAACTTATGCATGGTAGGGGGGTACCCGGGTGGGGGATGTGTGTCAATGGGTGCCCCAGGCCATGCCTGACATTGCAGAGTAGGTCCCATGTTGGCCAGGGTTCTGAAGCGATAATCCTGCTACCTAGCTTGAAGGCATCCACTTCTGGTCAGGGCTGTGTGGGTCCCAGGTGTGCTGCAGTTGGCGATATGTGCCGCTCCCTATGCCCTGGTAGCTAGCATTATTACTGGTAGAGCATTGCATAGTGCGTAGGGCTGTTCCCTGTGTGTGAGTGTGCTGTGTACGCCAATGGTGGTGTTGGTGAAGCCATTGACCCAGTGTATCCTTTGTCTCGTCCCCAGTTTTGTTTTGTCACTCTGTCCTTATGTGCATTACCATCATCTGGCGGAGAGCAGAGGCACCGGCGACGGAGGGAACTGCATCCCATAGGAGGCAGAGCCCACTGACGGTGAGAGCACCAGTGGGACGGAGGGCGAGGGGAGCACCACGGCAGAGACTGGAGGGGACAGTTCGGACACAGATACCTCCTCCAATGGAAGCTCCCTGGTGGTGGCAGACACTTCTGTGACCACCCCAGCTACAGGTACAGCCGCCACCTCCATACCAGCACCGCCCTCCCAGCAGCCCCTCAGCGAGTTGCCTTTGCCCGCTCATCCAGGAGGGTGGGCATCTCCTTCGCCCCAGGCACCTCAGGCCCTACCCCAGTCAGCCCTGCTGCCCTGAGTAAGGAGGCTTTATTGACCTCCTGCAATCCATCTCTGTAGGGCAGTCAACCATTGTGAATACCATCCAGGGGCTGGCAGCCCAATTGCAACAGACAAATGCATTGCTGGAGGGCATCCACACTGGCTTGGTGGCCCAACAGAGATCAACCCAGACTCTGGCCTCCTCTCTGATGGCAGCCATTGACCCTGTTTCCACCCTCCCTCCTCCAACTTCCTCTTCCCAATACTATTCCCCTCAACCACAACCTATCCCAAGCACACAGGCAGACGAGCATGCACACAGGACTACACACAAGAGTGGCACAGGCAAAGACAAGCACCACACATCATCCCACGGGCACTCACACAAACACCATCCAGATTCAGACATACCAACATCCACTGCCTCCACTGTGTCCCCGTCCTCATCCTCCTCCTCCACTTCCCTCGCAGTTCCGTCTACACTCACACCTGCATGCACTACATCTTCATCCACTACCGCCATCACCACCACACCTAGCAGAACACACACCTCACTGGCAGACACCACCACAACAGCCATGCACAAGTCCCATGTGTCCGCTCCCTCTGTGTCTGCCCCCCCTCCCAAGGTCCACAAACGCAAGCACTCAGACACCCAACAGCCATGCACCTGCATCCAAACACAGCAGACAGACACCTCCCACAACCACACCCTCTTCCTCCACTCCCAAACCTTCTCCCTCTCCTTGCCCCAATGTCCCTAAGAAGCTTTTCCTCTTCACCATTGACCTCTTCCCTACCCCTCCCCACCGTCCTTCACGTCTGGCCAGGGTGGCAAAAATCCAGGCAAGCACCTCAGCCACACAGTCCATGGGCCCAGTAGTCTCCATACCCACTCGTGGTGGGAAAGGATCCAGGGCAACAGGCAGCCTCAAGGAAAGAGTGCCTGCCCCAAGTTCTCCCCAGATGGGCAAGGAGCCATTCCCAGATGCTGCCAGGAAGGGCAAGGAGCCATCCCTAGCTGCTGCCAGGAAGGGCAAGGAGCCATCCCATTCCCAGCTGCTGCCAGGAAGGGCAAGGAGCCATCCCCAGCTGCTGCCAGGGAGGGCAAGGAGCCTGCCCCAAGTGCTGCCAGGAAGGGCAAAGAGCCATCCCCAGCTGCTCCCAGGAGGGCCAAGGGGCCTGCACCAGCAGGCAGAAAGGACAAGGGGCCTGGTGCAGGGACTCAATCGGAGCCCCCACCACCAACCATTGTTGTGCAGCCGTCCAAGGCTGCAGGGGATGGGCTGGAGCTTCCCCCAGCACTAGCAGCAGCCGCAGCACCACCAACAACACCAGTGGGCAGCTGTCTGAGGTTGCAGGGGATGGGCTGGAGCCTCCCTCACCACCAACAGTAGCAGCAGCAGCACCACCACCACCAGTGGGCAGCCATCCGAGGCTGCAGGGGATGGGCTGGAGCTTCCCCCCACCACCACCAGCAGCATCAGCAGCACCACCACTGAGCAGCCATCACTGCTGGCGGACAGTCTGTAGTCCTGGCTCCATGGGCTGCTGGGCAGCCTGCCCCCTGCAAATCCTGTGGGAATGACACCCACCTGAGAGACTGTGTCCTTGCACTCCCTAGGATCAGGAGCACAAGGTACGATGCCCCCTCCAGAACCAGTGGGTATTACACCCACTCACTCCATCATCCCCAGGATCAGAAGCACAGGGCATGATGCCCCCACCCAGAACCAGTGGGTATGACACCCACTCACCCCATCCTCCCCAAGATCAGAAGCACAGGGCACAATGTCCCCTCCAGAACCAGTGGGCAAGCCACCCACTTGAGAGACTGTGGCCTTGCACTCCCCAGGACAAAGTAATGGGCATGTTGCCCCCCCCAGAGCCAGTAGGCAAGTCACCCACTTGAGAGACTGTGGCTTGCACTCCCCAGGACCAAGCAGAGGGCATGTTGCTCCCTCCAGAGCCAGTGGGCAAGTCACCCACTTGAGAGACTGTGGCCTTGCACTCCCCAGGACCAAGCACAGGGCATGTTGGCCCCTCCAGGACCAGTGGTGTTGTTCCATCTGCCGGCTGAGGTTCCCACCGGCCTTGTCCTCCTGAGGTGCCTGCCTATTTTCCATTTGATGCCCCTGCAGTGTTTTCTCCGTGTTGCTGCAGGTGACCAGTGGGGCCTTGGACTTTGCCCTGTGGCCCATGCACATTGAGGACTGGGCAGTGTCCCTTGAACAGTACATCTGTATATACCATTAGATTGAATTTTCGTATTTCTACTATCTTTATATTATAACATTCACTTTCTCACATTCCTGTTGTCCTTACATTATTCCTAAGGGGTACAGGGTCAATATGTTTTATTACTGAATCTAATTGTGTGTATGGTGTTGGCGATGTGGGTGAGGGTGTTGTGTTTGTGTGTGTCACTCTCTTTTTCCTTCCCCCCCTCCCTTGTGTGCTAGGCGGCTGTACTCACCGTGGTCGTCTTCGCCGTCGTTGGTGTTTATGGTGGAGCAGGACGTAGAGAATCATTGGGAAGATCTGAAGTTCGGCATCCATGGTGGCGTGGTTGTTCCCTGTGTCTCCAAAGGTGAGTCCTTTCCCTTCTGGAGTCTGTTTCCCCCAGGCTTTTGATGTCATTGGTACTGCCCTGGAAAAGGTGGCGGTTTCCTGGGTCTTAATATGGTGGCTTAATATTGACTTCCGTCTGGCTGTAGGCTAATACCGCTGTGGTGCCTTTTGTGTCTGCCCTGGTGGTCAGTGTGGTAAAGTGGCTGTCTATCTGAGTTCGCACCGCCATGGTCATAATTTGGAGGTAGTTACTGCCAGCCTGTTGGCGGTATTACCGCCACTTTACCACCGACCGGCAGGGTTGTAATGAGGGCCTACGTTTTTTGCACACTTCTGTAATTGGGTTGTACTTGTGCTAAATTTGGGTAATATTTGTACTAAATTTGTTATGTTATGTTACGTTGTCGTATAAAGCTCTTGTACACCTAAACAAGGGTTTGATGGCGCTGAAGCAATGGTACAAAAGAACATCGACTTAGCCATATGCCTGTTTGAAAAGCCAGGTTTGTAACAAAAAGCTGGATTTCATATTGGAACTGGGTGCTCTAACCTGTGGGAGGAAAGGCATTCCATAGCTTTGGAGCCAGCACAGCAAATTTGGTGCCATCAAGTCTCTTCCTAATGAATATGGGTGCCTCTAACAGATTTAGGTGGGATGATCTGAGATTGCGTTTGGGTACTTATTTACAGATTTTCAATGATGCAAAGGTGGGGCTCTTTCTGTATAGAGAGTTATAAATGATACACCCAGTTTTAAAAGTGGTCCTCAGAGCTACTGGGAGCCAGTGAAGTTTTATCAATAAAGGTGTGATATGGCAGGATCTAGGCTGGCATCACACCAGCCAGGCTGCCAGATTTTGGATAATTTGTAGTCTGTGGCACAATTTCTGTGGAAGTGGCAGATAAAGAGAATTAGCAAAATCCACCGGGGACATGACAAGGAAAATAATGATCTGAATAATGGCTTATATGGTCAAGTATTTCTGGACTTTCCTTATTTCCGGAGTTGGAAATAACAAGCAGAGGTGACTGAACCTATCTGAGGTTACATAGAGAGATCCTCATCCACGAGTATCCCAAGGCTTTTGACTGAGTTTTTGGACACAGAGGAAGGGCCCATTTCTGCAGACCAGAAGGAGCGGTTCCACCTCTGCAGGTTGTTTTAAACATCACAATCTCTGTTTTATCGGAGATGAGCTTCAGCTGAAAAAGATTCATCCAGTTTTAGATATAAAGCATAGTTCTTTGAAAATGCTCCCTGGATTCCATTGTTTCCTCAAAATTAAAGAGCAGTTGCATGCCGTCTGCATATTTGGGCTCTTTTTTCTCTGGTGACCATCTTGGGAGACTTATTTGTTACAAAGCCCCTAATTTCCTCATTTACTACAGTATCCTCAGAAGAAAATGCTTTCAGTTTTCTACTTTGATTCCATCAAGATGGCATTCAGACGTGCCACACTTTAGGCATAAATTCGGAATGTTAGCACTCTAGCTGCACATTAGACCTCTGTAGAGAAGCTGCTGATCACTAGGGAGTTAAGTCTGCTGCTGGTGTTGAAAGTAAACGTTTCAGTTTGCATGTCAGAATATTTTAATGAAATAGAAGAGGAAGATATTTGACAACTCACTTAAAAGATGTCGTAATTTTATTTTCTACAGCATTAACCATCATTTCTGTGACCAAATGAACCCCTCCATGTTGTTCCTTTCTAATTTAAATGTTTTGAATTTTACCAGTTGGATTCAATCAAGTTGGCTTCAGGTGTGCCATACTTTTGTCATATAAAATACTGTTAGCATTCTAGTTCTTTAGAACACTGAGAGGCTGAAGTAGAACACAAGGGAATCATCTGACAGGCTGCTGCTGTTGGAAGTATGTTTTACTGAGAATGTCATGCTTCATTCTCATATGACTGAGAAAGGTAGTGTGAGTTTACAGAAAATATGCTTTCATTTTAGCTTGTTGGAGCACACTCCATAACCTCTATGGGAAAATCATGAGAAAACAGTTTTCTATGAAACATAATTCATGAAATCCCAGCAAAAGGCTTTTTTACAGGATAAAATCACCATAGAACACATCACAATTCCTAAAATTAGTATGGTACCATCAACACATGATTTATATTGTAACTGATATCTGTTTTTACCCTTTACACTTTCTCATTTTTGTGGCCCTAAAACCTTCCATTCACTACACTGTGTTTCAATGGGGTGCTATCATATATTTTGGTCCCAAGATGGCAGCCAGCACCTCCTGCTGAAAGAGCTGACAGCCAATCAGATGTCACCATGAGATCTGTTCTTCGGCTCAGCCCAGATTTCTATATCTCTTTTCCCTTTATTAATTCCAAAACTACTGAACGGCACACCAAATGTCAAAAAGCACAGTCTGCCCACAAAGATGTAGCTTCCTGCCAAATTTGGTGTTATTCCGTTAAGCGGTTCAGGCTGTAGTCATTTCTAAAGATGGGAAAATGCATGGAAAAAATACATTTTTGGGACACCCTTTTTCTCTGCCCCGCCTTGACGAATCACCCCGTTCAATACAGCAGGTGAACTGACTGTCATACTAGTTTTGAAAATGTTGTGAAGATTTGTCAAACGGAGTCAAAGTTATTGGCCAAACAAATAAATTATTTTCCTATGGAAAATATATATCTCTATATATATACACACACACAAACTTAAATCCACGTCAAGTATGTCCCCACCAATGCATTGCAGCCTATGCCTTGATCATAGTAGGGAAGGAGGAACTGACGATGTATTCACATATATAACATCAGTGACACCAAAAGCAGACACCAGTCAGTGTGCAAATGAAACGTAAAAACAACCTCCATATTGTCACATGTAACAGCGCATACACTACACATTTCAAGATATAGCTAATACTTTTGAGTATAACTCCTCTTGCAGTAATGCATCTTATTGAAAAAAGGGATCAAGTAACACCAGAGAAATTTTTGGCATATCTTACTACGTAGACTCACTGGTTGTAAAACAAAATGTTAAATGGTACAAAATAACCAACGTGACTTAACCAATCATTGAAATGTGACCATGACCTGTACATAAACAAGTTAGCAACAGTGAGTTTATGCATGCAGGGTGAAAAACAGTGCACTAATGGTGTAGTAGTCCTGCTAAATGCACCAGAGAGCCCATCATGCACACATCTTAAACAAACATTGTTACAAACAGTATGCAAATAAACAGAAAATCTGTGGATGTAAAGTACTGTAATAATAATGACAGTTCCAAGTCCTGTACGACATCACAAGGGTAATGTCACAAAACCTGCACATAGTCCATTTTCAGGGGTCATGATCTACAAGCAGCCACAAGTTCCAACCTACTGAGAATCATATAATATACAAGTCTGTGTCTTATTCAAAACATTAATGTATCAAAATATGATTGTGCTTCAGAAATGAGTGCCAGAAATATTTCCAGTTCATAATTGTGCTGAATGACTTGACATTGTGCTGCAAGTTCCAAGTGCAGTTTGCATGCACCTGCAATAGTGGCATATTTTAAAGTACCCCCATGCATTTCATCCTTAGACCATTTGTCAGTGCACTCCCCGCATATTTAAAAGATACAACACACTTTTTGACCTTGATTGAGAATGTACAGTGTGTTGGCGCTACGCTGGAGTTTGTGAGATACAGCACATTTCTGCCCTTTACCGGTGGTGCAGGGCGATGCAACATTTCCTGCGGCCTGGGCCTCGTAATAAGACCCCCTGTGTTTACCTTATGTACTGTGAACACTGAATTTTTACTAATAAATATTCATGTACTTTGAATTATGAATCTGCATAGAATTTGATTAACATAGAAAATAATGTGCTATTTGGAAAATGTCCCCACTTGAGTGGCCATCATTAATCACAAAGTGTCTTTATTAAAAGGTTTATTATTATTAATTGAAGTATTTACACTAAGACAATGTATCAGTGTGACATATTAGTGAATTTGCACTACGCATTTGCTTTAATAATTGTAGACCTTAAATTAGTGAGGTTTGGGCCTAGTTTTGCACAGCCTCATGTTAAGCTGTACTTGTCAAATAAAATTTGTGGGAAATGTATGCCTAGAGAAATTAATTCATGTATTGTTTCTCACTGAGTTGACCAAACGTTAGCAGATATCTTTAACGTTCTCATGAGAACTGCTTGCTAGAAAGTCATGTACTAGTTATTGATACATTGTATAGTTTAATGCGTGAGACAGCGCTGTTCCCAGGAGCAGGAGCTAACAATGGATACACTGACTGGAGTATGGATGGATAAAAAAAATGTTACCTGACAGTGGGAACAGGAGAAGAGAAGCCAAACATTGAAATGTGAAAGACAGTTTAATTATATCTTAGATATGAACTTTTATTTCTATTGGTCTTATTGTAAACGTACGATTCTTTGACCAATGGCAATGTGGGGAGTTCTTTAGATGATTTTAACTTAGCCCGACTGCACAGAGGAGAAGTGGTATCATTCTCTTCTGTCTGAGGAGCTGAACAGTTCTGTTAGAAATGGGGTCTTTGGTTGACAGTCAGGTTACCCCCTGTCCAAGAAAGGACCCTCACTCTAGTCAGGGTAAAAGAGAATCACCCTCAGCTAACCCCTGCTTACCCGCTTGGCACGAGCAGTAGGCTTAACTTCAGAGTGCTAGGTGTAAAGTATTTGTACCAACACACACAGTAATTTCAAGAAAACACTGCAAAATGACAAAACACAGGTTTGGAAAAATAGAAAACATTTATCTAAACAAAACGAGACCAAAATAACAAAAATCCACAATACACAAGTCAAGTTATCACTGAAAATGCAAAAAGAGTCTTCATGTAATTTTAAACACACACTAACAATGTTAGTGTGAAAATGTACCTTGGGTGCATCAAAAATAACCCTGCACGGGCGGGTGGGCATCAAAAAGGGCTTGCGATTTGTCGATTTCACTCACGAGCAAGACTTTGCGTTGTTTCTACTTTTGTCGGGTCGGCGCGTCATTTCTTCTCTCTGCAGGAGAGTGATGCACTCTCGGGTCTGGGCAGGCCTTGCGTCAATTTGACACACCCAGCGGTGTTTGCGTTGGAAATCTAGCCACACGATGATCCGAAAACCACACAGCGCGGGTTTGCGATCTCACCAGCCTCTGTCAGCGATGCTGTGCGTCGTTTCACCAGTCCCGGGTGTCGATCTTCAGGTCGCGTTGCAGGCGAGCGTCGATTTTTAGCTGCAATGCTGGCAGCACGATGATTTTTCAGCTGCAGATCGGAGTTGCGTCGACCTTTTCTCCGCATGCCGTTCTGTGCGTGGATTTCTTCCTCTTAGGCTTCCAGCTTCTCCTGTCAGGGTCCCAGGAACTGGATGGGCACCACTTGGCAGGGTAGGAGTCTCTCCAGAGACTCCAAGTGCTGGCAGAGAGGTCTTTGCTGACCCTGAGACTTCAAACAACAGGAGGCAAGCTCTAAATCAAGCCCTTGGAGATCTTCACAAGATGGAAGTCACACAAAGTCCAGTCTTTGCCCTCTTACTCTGGCACAAGCAGCAACTGGAAAATAGCTTCACAAAGCACAGTCACAGGCAGGGCAGCTCTTCTTCCTCAGCTCTTCTCCAAGCAGGGGTTCCTCCTGGTTTCCAGAAGTGTTCTAAAGTCTGTGCTTTTGTGTGCCCTTCTTATACCCAATTTCTCCTTTTACGTAGGCCTACTTCAAAGCAAAGTCTCTCTTGAATGTGAAATCTTGCCTTGCCTAGGCCAGGCCCCAGGCACTCACCAAGGCGTTGGAGACTGCATTGTGTGAGGGCAGGCACAGCCCTTTCAGGTTTGAGAGACCACTCCTCCCCTCCCTCCAAGCACAGATGGCTCATCAGGAAATGCAGACTACACCAAAGCTTCCTTTGTGTCACTGTCTAGTGTGAGGTGCAACCAGCCCAACTGTCAAACTGACCCAGACAGGGAATCCACAAACAGGCAGAATCATAGAAATGGTATAAGCAAGAAAATGATCACTTTCTAAAAGTGTCATTTTCAAACACACAATCTTAAAATCAACTTTACTAAAATATGTATTTTTAAATTGTGAGCTCAGAGACCCCAAACTCCACATGTCCATATGCTCCCAAAGGGAATCTACACTTTAGTCATATTTAAAGGTAGCCCCCATGTTAACCTATGAGAGGGACAGGCCTTGCAATAGTGAAAAACAAATTTAGCACTATTTCACTGTCAGGACATATAAAACACATTACTATGGCCCTCATTACAACCCTGGCGGTCGGTGATAAAGCGGCGGAAACACCACCAACAAGCTGGCAGTAACAAAATTGGAATCATGACCACAGTGGAAACTGCCAACACAAACAGCCACTTTAACACACCGACCGCCGCGGCGGTAGCAACAAACACTGCAGTGGTAACCGCCAACAGCCAGGCGGAAGACAATGTACCGCCCACTCCATTACAACACGCCTATCCGCCGCCTTTTACGGGGCGGTACCACCGCCATCAAAAGCACTGCGGAAACAGTACTCTGAAGGGAAACGACTCACGTCTTGACAGTCAAGGAAGAACCACGATGCCATGGAGCCCGAACTGCAAGTGTTCCCCATGCTGGTGTACCTTCTCATACACCAGGAACACGAACGCTGGCGAAGACGACTACAGTGAGTACTGCACCTAGCACACAAGGGAGCGGGGAGGAAAAAGAGAGTGACACACACGCCACACGCAACACCCCCACCCCAATACCATACACACGCCACACTTGTCTCCTTCCCCATTATGGAGACAACACTGCAGGGGCATCAGCTCGCACCTCACAGGCACATACACAGGCACCTCAGTGGGGACGGAGAATGGGGGGCACCTCAGTCGGAAGATGGTACAACACCACTGGCCTGGAGGGGGCTCCATGCCCACTGCTTGATCCTGGGAGTGCAAGGCCACAGTCTCTCAAGTTGGTGGTATGCCCACTGCTTGGTCATGGGGAGTGCAAAGCCACAGTCTCTCCAGTGGGTGGTTTGCCCACTGCTTGGTCCTGGGGAGTGCAAGGCCACAGTCTCTCAAGTGGATGTTTTCTTCCACTGGTTCTGGAGGGGGCTTTGTGCCCAGTGTGCTTTATCCTGGCAAGGATGCGGTGAGTGGATGGCTTCTTCCAATGGTTCTGGAGGGGGCCTTGTTCCTAGTGTGCTTCATCATGGCCAGGACGTGGTGAGTGGCTGGCTTCTTTCACTGGTTCTGGAGGGGTCCTTGTGCTCAGTGTGCTTCATCCTGGCAAGGAGGGGGTGAGTGGATGGCTTCTTCCACTGGTTCTGGAGGGGGCCTTGTGCTCAGTGTGCTTCATCCTGGCAAAGAGGGGGTGAGTGGATGCCTTCTTCCACTGGTTCTGAAGGGGGCCTTGTGCCCAGTGTGCTTCATCCTGGATGGGGCAAGGTCATAGTCTCTCACCTGTGTGTCACACCGACAGGTGTTGCAGGGGCCAGGACGCACTGCAGCCCATGTAGTCACCACTACACACTGCTCGCCGCTGGTGACGGCTGCTCAGTGGATGCCAGTTGCGCTGCAGGTGGCCGTGCTGGCAGTGGTGGTGGTAGCCTCCAGGCCTTCACCTGCAGCCTCAGATGGCTGCCCACTGGGGCTGCTGCTGCTGGAAGTGGTGCTGCTGACAGCAGGGCATGTGGCGGTTCTGGCAGTGGTGCATGTGGCGGTGCTGGCCGCGGTGCAGGTGCTGGCATTGGTGGTGGTAGCCTCCAGGCCTTCAACTGCAGTCTCGGATGGCTGCCCACTAGGGTGCTCCTGCTGGCAGTGGTGCTGCTGGCGGCGGGGTATGTGGCGGTGCTGGCGGCGGTGCATGTGGCGGTGCTGGCTTCGGTGCAGGTGGCAGTGCTGGCAGTGGTGGTGGTAGCCTCCAGGCCTTCACCTGCAGCCTCGGACGGCTGCTCCCTGGGGCTGCTGCTGGCAGTGGTGCTGCTGGCGGCGGGGCATGTGGGGGTGCTGGGGGCGGTGCAGGTGGCGGTGCTGGCAGTGGTAATGGCAGCCTCCAGGCCTTCACCTGCAGCCTTGGATGACTGAAGTGCCATGGCTGGTGTTGTGTGGCCTACCTGCCCTTGGCAGATGGTGGTGCCTCCTTGCTTCTGTAGCTGGTGTCTTTTTCTTGCCCTTGCTGGCTGGTCGTGCCTCCTTCCCCTTGCTGGCTGGTGTCCCCTTCTTGCCCTTGCTAGGTGGCGGACACTTCTTGGCCTTGGCAGGTGGTGCTGGCACACTGGCTGGGCTGACGGGTGCCTCTCACACCTGCAGTAGCTGCAGAAACCACAGTGGCCCTGGACTGGGTGGCTGAGGTGCTGGACTGGGTTCTGGCCACCCTGGCCCGAGGTGAAGGACGGGGGGCGGGAGGGAATAGGTAAATTTTGGCGAGCAAAAGCTTCTTATGGACATTGGGGTGGGAAGAGGGTGAAGGTTTGGGAGTAGATCAAGAGGGAGTGGTTGTAGGAGGTGTCAGTCTGCTGTGTTTGGGTGCAGGTGCATGGGCTGGTTGCTGTTGTGAGGTGGATGGCTGTTGGGTGTCTGAGTGCTTGCGTTTGTGTACTTTGGGAGGAGGGGGCACAGGCACAGTGGGAGAGGACGCAGGGGACGTGTGCATGGATGTGGGGGTGGTGACTGCCCGTGAGGGGCGTGTAGTGATAGGCGTGATGGTGATGGAGTTAGTGGATGAGGATGTAGTGCATGTAGGTGTGAGTGGAGACGCCACTGGGAGGGAGGTGGACGAGGAGGAGGAGGGGGACACAGTGGAGGCAGTGGATGTTGGTGTGTCTGCATGTGGATGGTGCTTGTGAGAGTTCCTGTGAGATTAAGTGTGGTGCTTGTGTTTGCCGAAGCCACTTCTGGTCTGAAGGTGTGCTTGGGATAGACTGGGGTTGAGGGGATTGGGACTGGGTAGAGGAAGTTGGAGGGGGAGGCTGGAGACAGGGACAATGGCTGCCATGAGTGCGTTGGCCAGAGCCTGGAATGTTCTCTGTTGGGCCACCATGCCAGAATGAATGCCCTCCAGGTATGCATTTGTTTGTTGCAAATGCCCTACTACACCCTGGGTGGCATTCAGTATGGTTGACTGACCAACAGAGATAGCCTCTTCACTGAGGGCAGCAGGGCTGACTGTGCAGGGCCGAAGGAGATGCCCACTCTCCTGGTTGAGCTGGCACGGGAAACACGCTGAGGGGCTGCTGGGAGGGTGGTGATGGTACGGGGTTGGTGGCTGTACCTGAAGTTGGAGTGGGCACAGAGGTGTCCGCCACCACCAGGGAGCTTCCATCGGAGGAGGTGTCGCTGTTCCCTCCTGTCTCTGTCGTGGTGCTCCCCTCGCCCTCCATCCATCTGGTGCCCTCACTGTCGGTGGATTCGGCCTCCAGGCCCATGTGGGATGCAGCTCCCTCCGTCACCGGTGCCTCTGCTCCTCCGCCAGATTATGCTAATGCACACAAGGACAGGGTGACAAAACAAAAAGGGGGGGAGAGACAGAGAATACACTTGGTTGGCGTACACAACTCACAGAGAACAGGCCTACGCACTAGGCCATGCACTACCAGTTACACTGCTAGTCACCAGCCCATGGAGTACAATACCTAACTCCATTAGCTGCACACCTGAAACCCACAGGGCCCACCCCAGTAGTAGATGCCCACTAACAATATCGGGGTTGGAGTACATCTGACCTTGCCCACCATTGAGCATCCCCTGCCATGTTCGCCCTGGCCTAGGAGCACCCACAGCCCACATCCCCCACCCAGGTAATACCTTAACGCACACAAAGTCATGATTCTGAAGCTGTACTCACCCCCTTGTGGCTTCTGTGATGTCTTCAAGCGCCCATCCAACTCCGGCCACCGCCAGGATGTGGAACATCAGGGGGGTCAAGGTACGACGGGCACCCCTCCTCGTTGGGAGGCCAGCCCCAGCTGGGCCTCCGCCGTCTTTCTTGCCCAGTGGTGCAAATCATCCCACCGTTTGCGGCAGTGGGTGCTCCGCCTGTGAAAGACCCCCAGGGTCCGCACCTCCTTGGCAATGACACGCCAAATATCCTTTTTCTGATGGGCGCTGACCTCCAGGAAAAAAACTGCAGAAAAGGTATTAGTCATACCGTCAGGACTGTCATACTCATGGCCCACCATATCCCCCCATCCACTTACGCACATACATTGCCCACCATATATGCAGCACTCTGCCCAGGACCCCTCATACCCCCTCCTACATGGGGGTTACACACACAGCAATCCATACATTCCTGGCCCATGCATCATGCTCACAGTGTACTCACCTGTTTGTCTGGAGGACCATAGAGTAAAGGGTACTGGGGTAGGACCCCATCCACCAGTCTCTCCACTCATCGGAAGTGAAGGCAGGGGCCCTTTCCCCAGACACTCGAGCTATTGTCGCTTCCAGACACAGGTCACAGCAGCACTTCCAGTGTGGTCCTCTCCTGTTGAAGGCCAGGTAGCAAGTCAGTGCACAGACAGAAAATGGCGGTCATGTCCCCTGCGGTGCGTACCGTCACTGCCGGCGTACATCGCTATTGGCTCCTGGGAACCATAGGGCCCAATGATAACCAATGCGATGTTGTGTGGCGGTCATTGGCCGCCAACCACAACAGCGCACAACGCCAGCGGAATTACCTGATTTCCACTTATATCTCCTCACAGGTCAGGCAGCCGCCATTTCAGGGGGGGCACAGGCCATGGCACCTAACTGCGTCACAGCAGACATTGGCACATCAACTGACTTACGAGTTCACATACTGTTTCTGTAAAGGAAAAATTGCATATAAATTTTGACATATGTGTGAATATGAACTTCTGCTCACCATTTTTCACCGTAGAGTTAAATCGCTGAGGATGAATAGGAGATGGAGACATCCCCGTGTACAGACCCCTGGTGGACCTGGCGACAATGGAGGACAGGCACATTATCCTCAACTACAAACTTGATAGGGCCACAATCCAAGAACTGTGTGCCAAATTGGAGCCAGACCTGATTTCAGCTATCCGCCACCCCACAGGTATCCCCCCTCTAGTGCAGGTCCTGTCAGTGCTCCATTTCCTGGCAAGTGGTTCCTTCCAAGTGACAGTGGCCATGGCATCAGGGATGTCACAGCCTATGTTCTCAAACATGCTGACCAGAGTGTTGTCTGCCCTACTGAAACACATGCGCAGCTACATCATATTCCCCCAGGTGGAAGATTTGGCCACGGTGAAGGCTGACTTCTATGCACTGGGTTATATCCCCAACATCATTGGTGCCATTGATATTACACATATTGCATTTGTCCCCCCCCCGGAGAAATGAACAAGCGTTCAGAAATAGGAAAAGCTTTCACTCTCTGAATGTGCAGATGGTGTGTTTGGCAGACCAGTACATCTCCCATGTCAATGTCAAGTATCCTGGCTCTGTACATGATGCCTTTATCTTGAGGAATAGCAGCATCCCATATGTGATGTCTCAACTTCAGAGGCACCAGGTGTGGCTAATAGGTGAGCCCATGGTCCCCACCCAGTTGATGTAGGTATATGGGTGTGGGTTTGGCCTTAAGTGTGAGTGTGTGGCGAAAAGGTAACCCTAGAATATTTGCAGGTGACTGTGGTTACTCCAACCTCTCATGGCTACTGACCCCAGTGAGGAATGCCAGGACAAGGGCAGAGGAACATTACAATGAGGCACATGGGCGAACAAGGAGGATCATTGAGAGAACCTTTGGCATCCTGAAGGCCAGATTCCGGTGCCTCCATCTAACAGGTGGATCCCTGTACTACTCACCCAAGAAGGTGTGCCAGATCATCGTTGCATGTTGCACAACCTGGCCTTGAGACGCCAGGTGCCTTCTCTGCAGGAGGATGAACCTAAGGGATGGTCGTGTGGCAGTAGTGGAGCCTGTGGACAGTGACGAAGAGGACGCAGAGGAAGAAGATGTGGACAACAGAACTACACTAATTCAACAGTACTTCTAGTGACACCAGGTAAGACACTGTGGGCCTGATTCTAACTTTGGAGGACGGTGTTAAACCGTCCCAAAAGTGGCGGATATACCACCTACCGTATTACGAGTTCCATAGGATATAATGGACTCGTAATACGGTAGGTGGTATATCCGCCACTTTTGGGACGGTTTAACACCGTCCTCCAAAGTTAGAATCAGGCCCTGTAACTTCACCTTCCAATGCAGTTTTGTGTTTGACACTGAACATGGCAGCCTGAGTTCCCTATTTCTATGGCCCATTACTATACCCTTTGGCATCTCTATTTTCAGATATCTGTGCCCCACTCTGGCTTTGGTGTGTTTACTGCTGCCCACTACAGGTCATACCTATATAAATATTACAGTACATTTGAATTGCAATGTGTACAGTTTGTGAAACTAATACATTTGTCAAACAATTGACAGACTCCATATTTGATTTTGTTCCAAGAGTGTTTATGACTGTGATAATAAGTGTAGGGGGTATTGCAATGGGTTTGGTTGCTGATGGAGGAAAGTCCAGGATAGAGTCCATTCTCTTTGTATCACAGGTGCATTGTCCAAGGGGGCATACGAACGGGAGCAATGGCAGTTCAAGGTGGACAGGGTGACAGAGTGGGAGAGAAGGGTGACAATCAGGAGAGTCGTATTTCCTGGCAGGGGTCTTGGCAATGTTCTCTGGCTTCTGCCTGGATCACAGGGACCGTTTGCAGGGTGTTTCTCCTTCTGAGGGGGTGGGGTGGGGTGCGGCCTGTTATTCCTGTGGCGGGCCTCCTGTCCACTAGCGCCGGCGGAGGTGGAGGGCTGTTGTTAGGGGCCTGATGGTGTGCCACTGTCTCCCTCCTGGTGTTGGCCATGTCTGCCAGCACCCCTGCAATGGTGACCAGGGTGGTGTGGATGTCCCTCAGGTCCTTCCTGATTCCCAGGTACTGTCCCTCCTGCAGCCGCTGGGTCTCCTGCAGCTTGGCCAGTATCATGCCCATGGTCTCTGGGAATGGTGATATGCTCCCAGGATTTTGGTGAGTGCCTCGTGGAGAGTGGGTTCCTCCCAGTTTCCCTGTTGTCCTGTGCCTCTGCCCCCTAAACAGTGTGCCCCCTGCCACTGACCCCAGGTCCCTGATCGTCCTGTGTTTGTGGAGTTTCCTGGGGTGCCCCGTGTGGTGGACACACTGCCGATTGACGTGTCCTGGGGACAGAAGGATGGGCCCGCTGAGTGGGTGCTGTAGTGGTGTTTCCTGAGGGGGGAGGCTCTGTGGTGGGTTGGACTGTGACTAGGTCACCTACTGTCCAGAGGTCCTTGATGGGCCAGGTTAGTCATTGTGATCCAGGCGTGCACAGCTGCTGTCATCACTGTGGGCCTCTTCGGGGAGGGGACTGGATGTGGCTGGTACCTCCTTTCCGGTGACGTTGAGTGGGGGTCCTGTGGGGATATAAATGCAGTGTTATTGTATCTGCATGAGCTATCTTGTGCATGGGTATGTTTCCCTCTATGGTTGTAATTAGCAAGGCAGCTTTGGCTTGTGTGAGTTGTGCTTGGTTTGGCTAAGTGATTGTAACTAGTGTGCATGCTGTTGTGATGGTGTCCATGTAGGTCTGTGATGGGGTCCATGCATTGGTGTTGCATGCAGGGCTTGGTATTGGGATGTGTGGGTTATGATGGTGGGATATATGTGAGGTGGTGGGGTGATGGGGGTGAGGGTAGGGGTTGTTGTTTGTGTTGGCATGCAGGTAGGGTGGGGGATAAAGTAGTAAAGATTTGACTTACCAGAGTCCAGTACTCCTGCTACTCCTGCCAGGCCCTCAGGATGCATGATCGCCAAGACTTGCTCTGCTAGTTGTGGGGGAGGGGGTGGGGGTCTACCTACAGTCCTCTGTGCAGCTATCTGGTGTCTGCTACCACGGAACGTACCTTCCCCCGTAGGTCGTTCCACCTCTTCCTGATGTCATCCCTTGTTCTTAGGTGCTGTCCCACGGCGTTGACCCTGTCCACAACTCTCCGCCATAGCTCCATCTTCCTAGCAATGGACGTCTGCTGCACCTGTGATCCGAATAGCTGTGGCTCTACCCGGATGATTTCCTCCACCATGACCCTTAGCTCCTCCTCAGAGAACCTGGGGTGTCATTGCGGTGCCATGGGTGTATTGTGAGTGGTGTGTGTCAGGGTGTGTGGGGTGCTGTGTGGGGGTGTGTGATGTGGAGTGCGTGAATGGTGTATAGGTGAGGATGGTGTGTGTCTGTGGTCTTGCTATCTCTCTTGTGGCACTTGTTTGT
This sequence comes from Pleurodeles waltl, assembly GCF_031143425.1. NCBI lineage: Eukaryota > Metazoa > Chordata > Amphibia > Caudata > Salamandridae > Pleurodeles > Pleurodeles waltl. The sequence goes on from NC_090449.1 coordinate 199,599,957, forward strand.
ATTGGTAAAGGGTTGTGGGTAATGTGGGTGTGTGTTTTATAGTGTTGTGGGTGTGTGGGTGTGGTGTGTGTATGTGTGTCAGGTGTGTGTAGTTTGAATTGTCCAATGTGGTGTTGTTTTGTTAGTATGTGTGTATTTTGAGCGCTGCGGTGTGTACCGCCACTGGTTTACCGAGGTTGAATGACCACCGTGGTAATTCGTGGGTCATGATGTTGTGGGCGTACTTCTGTTGGCGTAACGGTGTGGGTGTTGGTACCGCCATTTTTAAACTGACCTTTGGGGTGGCGGACTTGTGTGTGTGTCTGTTTGGTGGTGGATTTCTATGTGTGGGTCATAATACGGGTAGCGGTATACCACCGCGGTCACGGTATGTTGGCGGCAGTCAGCATGGCGGTAAGCGGCACTTACCGCCAATGTTGTAATGAGGGCCTATATGTCCTACCTTAACCATACACTGCACCCTGTCCTTGGGGTTACCTAGGACCTTCCTTGGGGGTGCCTTACATGTAAGAAAAGGGAAGGTTTAGGCCTGACTAGTGGATTAATTTTCCAAGTTGAATTTACAGTTAAAACTGCACACACAGACACTGCAGTGGCAGGTCTGACACATGATTACAGAGCTACTTATGTGTGTGGCACAACCAGTGCTTCAGGCCCACTAGTAGTATTTGATTTACAGGCCCTGGGCACCTCTAGTGCACTGTACTAGGGACTTACTAATAAATCAAATATGCCAATCGTGGATAAACCAATTACATACACATTTTGTAGAGGAGCACTTGCACTTTAGCACTGGTTAGCAGTAGTAAAGTGCCTAGAGTAACAACAACAGCAAAAACAGAGTCCAGCACACATCAACAGCCTGGGAAACAGAGGCAAAAATTTAAGGGAGACCACGCCAAGGATGAAAAGTCGAACACATGTCCCCCCCAGCTGAAAGTGGGGAGCAGCTACCCAACCTCATGGGAGTTCTCATCACTAAGGCGGAAGAACCTGGACAGACCATCAGCATTGGCGTGTTCTGTACCAGGACGGTGTTCCACTGTAAAGTCCATACCCCGTAGGGAAATGGACCACCTCAATAGGCCCCTTATCTGCATTAACCATCTGAGGGGCCTGTAGTCGGTCTGAACTCGGAAGTGAGTCCCAAACAAGTAGGGTCTTAGCTTCTTCAGTGCCCAGACCACAGCAAACGCTTCGCGTTCTATGGCACTCCATCTACGTTCCCTGGGAAGTAACCTCCTGCTAATGAAGGCTACAGGTTGATCTAGGCCCTCTTCATTAAGCTGTGAGAGTACTGCTCCAGTACCATGCTCTGAGGTGCCTGTTTGCACAACAACCTCCTTGGAATACTCAGGTGCCTTCAGCACAGGTGCTGTGCACATGGCAGTCTTCAGGGCATCAAAAGCGTTCTGGCAAGCCTCTGTCCAGATCACTTTCTTGGGTTGCTTCTTAGAAGTCAAGTCAGTAAAGGGGGTAACAATAGTACCATACCCCTTGACAAAACTCCTGTAGCAGCCTGTGAGACCTAAGAAAGCTCTCACTCACATTCTGGGTCTTTGGAGGCTCCCAAGCCAGAATGTTATCAATCGTTGGCTGTAGGGGTGCCATCTGGCCACTCCCCACCTAGTGTCCCAAGTACACCACAGAACCCTGCCCTATTTGGCACTTGCTCAACTTAATAGTGAGGCCTGCCTTCTGCAGGGCCTCTAACACTCTCCAGAGGTGTTGCAGGTGTTCCTCCCATGTGAAACTAAACACAGCAATGTCATCCAGGTAGGCTGCACTGAATTCGTCCAGCCCAGCCAACACCTGGTTGTCCAACCTCTGAAAGGTGGCAGGGGCATTCTTCATCCCAAATGGCATCACTTTAAATTGAAAGTGTGCATCTGGGGTAGAGAATGCTGACCTCTCCTTTGCCCCCTCGGTTAAGGCAATCTGCCATTACCCAGATGTTAAGTCAAACATATTGAGGTAATTGGCAGCTCCAAACCGGTCAATGAGCTCATTAGCTCGGGGAATGGGGTGTGCGTTAGTCTTACTGACTGCATTGAGTCCCCGGTAGTTCACACAGAACTGAAGTTCCGGAGTGGCACCAGTTGCAGCAGCCTTTGGGACCAATACCACTGGGCTGGCCCAAGGACTGCTGGAGTGCTCAATACCCCCTAGGGTTAGCATTTTGGATACTTTATCCTTAATGCAAGCCCTGACCCTGTCAGTTACCCTTTTTGTTTAATAGGTGTACAGTCCCCAGTGTCCACATCATGTGTGCACAAGTGTGTGATTCCTGGGATCAGGGAAAACAGTGAGGCAAACTGTCCCAACATGTGGCGACAGTCACCCTGCTGCTCCTCAGTCAGGGAGGGGGAGAGGATCACTCCCTCCACAGACCCGTCTTTTTCTCCTGCAGAGAGGAGGTCAGGAAGAGGCTCACTCCAGCCCATCATCTGTCGCATGGAGCATGAACAGTTCAGTCCGCTGAAAGTGTGGTTTGAGGCGGTTGACATGCAGGACCCTTAAAGGGTTCCTTGGAGACTGCAAGTCCACCAGGTAGGTGAATTCACTCTTGTGCTCCACCACCTCAAATGGCCCAGTCCACTTATCCTGGAGCACCCTAGGCTCCACTAGCACCATCACCCACACTTTTTGTCCAGGTTGAAACTCGACCAGAGTGGCATTCTGGTCATACCAGCATTCCATGTCCTCCTGGCTTGCTTCTAGGTTCTCCTCGGCAAGACTCCTGAAGCGGGCAGTCTGGTTTCTCAAAGCCAGCATGTAGCTAAATACATCCTGGGGGGGTTTACTCTGAGCTTTCTCCAAAGCCTCCTTCACCAGACTTAAAGATCCCCTCACAGGGTGGCCATAGATGAGCTCAAAGGGACTAAACCCATGTCTTTTTTGAGGCACCTCCCTGTAAGCGAACAGAAGGCATGGCAAGAGGGTGCCCCACTTCCACCTTAAGGGCTCTGACAGGCCCATGATCATGCCTTTCAAGGTGCGGTTGAATCTCTCAACCAGACCATTACTTTTGGGGTGGTAAGGTGTGGTGAACTTGTAGGTCACCCCACACACTTTCCACAGAGACTTCATATACGTGGATATGAAGTTGGTACTCCTATCAGATACCACTTCCTTGGGGAACCCCATGCGGGTAAAAAAACCCATCAGTGCACGACCCACCACAGGGGAAGTGACTGACCTCAGCGGAATGGCTTCTGTGTACCGGGTGGCAGGGTCCACCAAGACCAGGACAAACCTGTTGCCCATGGCTGTCTTGGGATCCAGAGGCCCCACAAAGTCAATACCTACCCTCTCAAAGGGAGTACTAAGCACAGGTAAAGGTTGGAGTGGAGCCTTACATTTCCCCCCACTCTTGCCACTTGTCTGACAAGTTGGGCAAGACCTACAGTGTGTAGCAGAATGCTTGTGCATCTGGGGCCAATAGAAGTGGGAGACAAGCCTCTTATAGGTCTTGTCCTGCCCCAGATGTCCTGTCATGAGCCAACCCCAGTAGGGAGGGCCTGAAGCACTGGGGTACCACCAGCATACGAGCTGACCCAGGCTCAGGAACCTTAGGCTCACTATACAGGAGGCCATCCCCCCAATAGATCAGGTGAGTACTGGGCTCCTTGCCAGCCGCCTGGGCTGCAGCCTGCTGCCGCAGTCCCTCTAGAGTAGGGCAATTTTTCTGTGCTTCACAGAATGCCTCCCTGGTGGGTCCCCCTTCCTGCTGCCACTGCGACAGCTCAGGGACCTTCCCCCAGTTCCGCGACCTGTTCCCCTGTAGGCTCTGGGGATTCACCCTCAGGCTCCGCCTCCTCCCAGACAGTGGCAACTTCTGGGTCCGGTTTCCAGCACCACCTACCCTTCCTCTTCTTGGCGGTCCCCTGGGCTACTGTTTCAGGCTCCATGGGCTCTTGACTACCCTCAGGGGTTGCCATTGACTGGGCAGATACGCATACCCACCCAGGCAGACCTGACATCTCCAAGTGAGACCTGTGTTCCACCTCCTTCCAAGGGGAATCCTCCAGGTCATTGCCTAGCAAACAATCAACAGGCATGGTTGGACTCACAGCTACCTTCAAGGAACCTGAGATGTCCCCACCATTCAAAGGAAACCTGCGCCACTCTGCACAGGCGCTCTGAGTTGTCCACTGCATCTACTTGGTGAAGTACCCGGGGATCAATCTGCTCTTCAGACACCAGCTGACTCCTCACTGTAGTCACACTGGCTCCTGTGTCTCTCAGAGCCTCCACCCTCTGTCCATTGATGGTCACCCACTGCCTGTACTTCTTAGTGTTCTCAGGCACGAGGGTTCTCTGGACCATCTCACTGTCCCCTAGTAAGACAAGGGTCATCTCAGCTGGCTCCCACCCACCTGGAACCAACTCCTCCCCAAGTGCTACACTGGCCAAACCCTGGGACAGTGCATGTTAGACCTGACAGCCTTAGGGTGGTCACCCCTAACTTTTTGCCTGCCTCCCTCCACTTTTTTGACACTGTTTTTGCTGGCTTTTAGACTCTGCGCACTTTACCACTGCTAACCAGTGCTAAAGTGCATATGCTCTCTCCCTTTAAACATGGTAACCTTGGATCATACCTGATTGGACTATTTAATTTACTTATAAGTCCCTAGTAATGTGCACTATATGTGCCTAGGGCCCGTAGATTAAATGCTACTAGTGGGCCTGCAGCACTGGTTGTGCCACCCACTTAAGTAGCCCCTTTACCTTGTCTCAGGCCTGCCATTGCAAGGCCTGTGTGTGCAGTTTCACTGTCACCTCGACTTGGCATTTAAAAGTACTTGCCAAGCCTAAACCTCTCCTTTCTCCACATATAAGTCACCTCTAATGTGTGCCCTAGGTAACCATTAGAGCAGGGTGCTGTGTGGGTGAAAGGCAGGACATGTACCTGTGTAGTTTCCATGTCCTGGTAGTGTAAAACTCCTAAATTCGTTTTTACACTACAGTGAGGCCTGCTCCCTTCATAGACTAACATTGGGGCTGCCCTCATACATTATTGAAGTGGTAGCTGCTGATCTGAAAGGAGTAGGAAGGTCATATTTAGAATGGCCAGAATGGTAATACAAAATCCTGCTGACTGGTGAAGTTGGATTTAATATTACTATTCTAGAAATGCCACTTTTAGAAAGTGAGCATTTCTTTGCACTTAAATCTTTCTGTGCCTTACAATCCACGTCTGGCTGGGTTTAGTTGACAGCTCCTTGTGCATTCACTCAGACACACCCCAAACACAGGGTACTCATCCTCACTTGCATACATCTGCATTTTGAATGGGTCTTCCTGGGCTGGGAGGGTGGAGGGCCTGCTCTCACACAAAGGACTGCCACACCCCCTACTGGGACCCTGGCAGACAGGATTGAACTGAAAGGGCACCTGGTGCACTTCTTAGCCACTCTTTGAAGTCTCCCCCACTTCAAAGGCTCATTTGGGTATAAAACAGGGCCTCTGCCCTACCACCTCAGACACTTACTGGAGAAGAAACTTGAACCAGAACCATGCTTCCTGCCAAGAATAACTGCCTGGCTGCCTAAAGGACTCACCTGACTGCTTTCTACAAAGGACTGCTGCCTTGCTGTTGCCCTGCTTCCTTGCTGAACTCTTGCCTTGCTGCTGAAGTGCTCTCCAAGGGCTTGGATAGAGCTTGCCTCCTGTTCCCTGAAGTCTCAGGACCAAAAAGACTTCTCTTTTTCAACTGGACATCTTGGCGAAGATTCCACGCACAGCCCACCGGAACGACGCACAGCTGGATAACAAGCCTAGGATTCCACGCACAGACCCCAGGACATCTGGTAATCCTGAGAACCACAGAAGGAGACTGTCCGCGCGCCGGAAAACGACACACAACTTCCCCACATGAGAAATAACAACGCAAGTCCGTGTGTGAAGGGGCGAAACTGACGCACACACCAATTTTCCAGGTATCTCCTCCTCTGCGGCCCTTTGCGGAGACTTTCCACTTTAAACCAGGTACTTTGTGCTTGAAAGAGACTTTGGTTACTTTTTCAAGACTTAAGACACTTTGGGCCTGATTCCGACCCCGGCGGGGTCGGCGGGAGCACCGCCAACAGGCTGGCGGTGCTCCCCAGGGTATTCTGACCGCGGCGGTTCAGCCGCGGCCAGAAAGGGAAAATCGGCGGTCTCCCGCCGGTTTTCCGCTGCCCTGTAGAATCCTCCATGGCGGTGCAGCTTGCTGCGCCGCCAGGGGGATTCTGACCCCCATACCACCATCCTGTTCCTGGCGGCTCGGCCGCCAGGAACAGGATGGCGGTATGTGGTGTCGTGGGGCCCCTGGGGGCCCCACCCTGAATTTCAGTGTCTGCTCAGCAGACACTGAAATTCGCGACGGGTGCTACTGCACCCGCCGCACATCCTCCACTCCGCCGGCTCCATTCGGAGCCGGCATCCTCATGGAGGGGTGTTTCCCACTGGGCTGGCGGGCGGCCTTTTGGCGGTCGCCCGCCAGCCCACTGGGAAACCCAGAATACCCGCGGCGGTCTTTTGACCGCGCAGCGGTATTCTGGTGGTTCCCTCCAGGCGGGCGGCTCCCGCCGCCCGCCGGGGTCAGAATGACCCCCTTTATACCACTTTTCAGTGATATCTCTACAATTTCATATTGCATCTTTTTTCGTTTTGACCTGCAAATATCCAGATAAATATTATATATTTTTCTAAGCACTGTGTGGTGTATTTTTGTGGTGCTATATTGTGTTATTGTATGATTTATTGCACAAATACTTTACACATTGCCTTCTAAGCTAAGCCTGACTGCTCGTGCCAAGCTACCAGAGGGTGGGCACAGGATAATTTGGATTGTGTGTGACTTACCATGACTAGAGTGAGGGTTCTTGCTTGGACAGAGGGTAACCTGACTGCCAACCAAAAACCCCATTTCTAACATTGGTGGTCAGCGGTGAGGATAGGACTTGTATTTGTGCAGTGACATACAGTAGCCAAGTATTTCACTACCTACCCACAGTTGAAGGTCAACTTGATTTTTATCTATTTTGCAAATTCGTTTTTTCCTGACAATTTTCTAAATCTAAATCCTCACTCAACATGTCTCTGGCTGGGTCTCAAGCAGGAGATTTGGCACTAGCCCTTTGGAGATATATACTGTCAAACAGCTAAAAGGGTTCTGCAAGGTGATGAGAGTACCCACCCAAGGGGCCTCCAGAAAGGAGGACTTTCAAGTGGCGCTGAGGGCCTAGGCACAAGCCCATTTAGAGGAAGATGATGAGGAAGAGGATCTAGAAAATGGCCCCTCAGAGGATTTGTTGCCATCAGTGGGTGATGTTACCACTGCAATTGTGCCCCCTTCCAGACCAGGGAGCAGTGTCTCTGAGCAAGGCCCGACCGCAGAGGAAAGGAGAGAAGAGAGGGAGTTCCAATTGCAAATGGCAAGGTTGAAAATTGAGGCTCAACTGGAGGAAAGAAGGGCAGAGAGAGAAGCCCAAGCAGCTGAGAGAGCCTTGGCTGAAAATAAACTTTTGTTGGCTCATGAACTGAGTCTCAAGGAGCTGGATCTCAAGGCAAAGCAGTCTGAATACAGCAGTAATGGTGGCAGCATACAGACAGGACCTGCTGGAGAAAAGAAGGTTCGTATACCCAAAAATGTGGTGCCCAGTTTTGTGGTGGGAGATGACATAGATAAATGGTTAGCCGCTTATGAAGTTGCACTAAGAGCTCATGAGGTTCCTGAAGGGCAATGGGGTACAGCTATATGGAGTTATGTGCCACCTTTGGGGAGGGACACACTTCTCACATTGGACAAACCAGATCAAAACACATACCCATGTCAGAAAGCCACTTTAATTGCCAAGTTTGGACTGACCCCTGAGAAATACCGTTAGAGGTTTAGGGACAGCACCAAACTATCCACACAAACATGGGTAGATTTCTTTGACTTTTCCAGTAAGGCACTGAATGGATGGGTGCGGGGCTGCAAAGTAGATGATTACACAGGATTGTATAATCTGATTCTGAGAGAGCATATGCTCAATATTTGCGCCAGCACCTAGTTGACAGTAAGCTGACTGATCCAGGAAGCTTGCTGAGGAGGCGGACCTCTGGACTAGTACCAGAGTGTCCAAAAAGGTATCTGGGGGGGACACCCACAAAGGTGGTCAGGGTTCCCATCAGAAGAAAGAGGGGGGAGAAAAACTTAAAACAAGGAGTTCTCAAAAGGCCTCAAAATAGTTCCCAAGGGAGTAATGGTAACCAGTCCCGGTCTGATTCTCAAAAGAAAGGTTTCACTGACCATAAGACAGGGAGGTTTGTACCCCACTGTTCAGATTGCAATAAGTATGGGCACTCTGAGGGTGACTCCAAGTGCCCCAAGAGGGCACAGCCCCCCAAAGGAGGGCAGACACCTGGGTTGGCTAGCGTAGCGCTTGGGGAGGAGATGGTCCCAGACAGTTTTGGGTGCAGACAGAGGTGACCCTAGTGTCCCTGGGAGATGCAGAGATGGTGGCAAAAGCCCACATGCCTGCCAACACTTCCAAGTATAGACAGTGGGTCACCATCAATGGGCAAAGGGTGGAGGCGTTGCGTGACACAGGAGCCAGCATGACTACTGTCAAGGCTCAGCTGGTGTCAGCAGAGCAGGTCATCCCAAATACATTTCACCAGGTCATAGTCGCTGACAATCGTGAGAGCCACCTACCGGTAGCTCTGGTTCCCTTTGATTGGGGGGGGGGTCTCTGGTACTCTGAAAGTAGCTGTGAGTCCTGCCATGCCTGTAGATTGTCTGTTAGGCAACGACCTTGAGCACACTACCTGGAAGGAGGTAGAGCTAAGGTCTCACTTGGAAATGTTAGGATTGCAAGGTTCTGGCCATTGGGGCAGCGCGTGCGCTTGTGGTCCCCCAGTGTTACCGAACATTCCTACTGGGTCTGGCTCACGACATTCTCCTGGCAGGACATTAGGGGCAAGACAAGACCTTTGACAGGCTTGTCACTCACTTTTATTGGCCCAGAATGAGGACAAACTCAGATACGTTCTGTAGATCCTGTCCTATCTGCCAGGAAAAAGGGTTAAGGCCCCCCTGATTCCACTTCCTGTCATTGGCACCCCTTTTGAAAGGGTGGGCGTCAACATTGTTGGTCCATTGGACCCCAAAACTACCCTAGGCAACAGGTTCATCTTGGTTTTGGTGGACCATGCCACCCGTTACCCAGAGGCAATCCCTCTGAGGACCATAACTGCACCGGTGGTGAACAGAACTCTGATGGGGATATTTACCCGTGTGGGATTCCCAAAGGAGATAGTGTCTGACAGAGGAACTAACTTCATGTCTGCATACATGAAGTCTATGTGGGATGCGTGTGGTGTAACCTACAAGTTCACCACACCCTATCACCCCCAATCTAATGGTCTTGTGGAGAGATTCAACCAGACCTTGAAAGGCATGATTGGTGGCCTCCCTGAGGCCCTCAGGCGTAAGTGGGACGTCCTCTTACCATGCCTTCTCTTTGCTTACAGAGAGGTACCCCAGAAGGGGGTAGGGTTCAGTCCCTTTGAGCTTCTCTATGGGTACCCTGTCAGGGGACCCTTAAACATTGTCAAGGAGGGGTTGGAGAAAGCTCCAATGGCACCCCCTCAGGATGTGGTCAGCTACATGTTGGCCCTCCGCAACCAGATGAACCACTTCTGGAAAGAGGCCAAAAGTAACCTTGAGGCCAGTCAAGAGGTAATGAAACGCTGGTATGACCAGAAGGCCACCCTGGTAGAGTTTCAACCTGGAGACAAACTGTGGGTAATGGACCCAGTAGAGCCTAGAGCTCTCCAGGACCGCTGGTCTGGCCCATTTGAAGTAAAGGAGCGGAAAGGGGAGGCCACTTACCTAGTGGACCTCCAATCCCCTAGGAACCCCCTAAGGGTGCTCCATGTCAACCAACTGAAGCCTCATTTTGAGAGGTCTGAAGTCAACATGCTTCTGGTCACAGATGAAGGAATGGAAGAGGAGAGTGAACCTCTCCTTGACCCCCTCTCTGCCCAAGAAGGTGATGGGTCAGTGAGAGGTGTCATTCTCTCTGACTCCCTGACTCTAAACCAGAGAGGAGACTGCTATGAGCTGTTGGAGCAGTTCTCCCCCCTGTTCTCCCTTACTCCTGGACTGACCCACCTCTGTGCTCATGACATTGACACAGGTGACAGTCTCCCTGTGATGAACAAAATTTACAGGTTATCGGATAAGGTGAAGGCCAGCATCAAGGAGGAGGTCTCCAAGATGTTAGCTTTAAGGGTTATTGAGAAATCCAGTAGTCCCTGGGCCAGCCCTGTGGTGTTGGTCCCTAAGACTACTGCCCCAGGTGCGAAGCCAGAACTCAGGTTCTGTGTGGACTACCGTGTTCTCAACTCAGTCACACGGACTGATGCTCACCCCATCCCCGAACTGATGAGCTAGTTGACAGACTAGGCGCTGCCAAGTTCCTGAGTACATTTGTTCTTACTTCAGGGTACTGGCAGATCGCCCTGACTGAGGGGGCTAAAGAGAGATCAGCGTTTTCCACACCTGATGGCCATTACCAGTTCCGGGTGATGCCATTTGGGTTGAAAAATGCCCCTGCTACCTTCTAACGGTTGGTTAACGGGGTCCTAGCTGGCAAGGATGCCTTCTGTGCAGCCTACCTGGACGACATAGCTGTCTACAGTTCCAGCTGGGAGGAACACCTGCTCCACCTCAAGGAGGTGCTTCAGGCCCTGCAACAGGCAGGCCTGACCATCAAGGCTAGTAAGTGCCAGATTGGGCAGGGTTCCGTGGTGTACTTGGGACACCTAGTAGGCGGTGGCAAGGTGCAGCCACTCCAGGCCAAGATTGAAACTATCAAGGCCTGGCAACCACCTAGAACACAGACCGAGGTGAGAGCCTTTTCAGGCCTCACTGGATACCACTGCAGATTCGTCAAGGGCTATGGTACCATTGTATCACCCTTGACAGAACTCACTTCCAAGAAACAACCTAGGTTGTTGAATTGGACAGAGGCTTGTCAGAAAGCCTTTGACTCTCTGAAGGAAGCCAAGTGCATGTCTTCCGTGCTCAAGGCCCCTGACTACTCCAAGGAATTTATCGTGCAGACAGACGCTTCAGAGCATGGCATAGGGGCGGTCCTAGCACAGCTAAACGAGGAGGGCCTAGACCAACCAGTAGTCTTTATTAGCAGAAGGCTATTACCACGGGAACAGAGGTGGAGTGCTATTGAGAGAGAAGCTTTTGCTGTGGTCTGGGCACTGAAGAAGCTGAGGCCATACCTGTTTGGAACTCACTTCCGGGTTCAGACAGACCACAGGCCCCTCAGATAGCTCATGCAGATGAGGGGTGAAAATCCCACACTCTTGAGGTGATCCATTTCCCTACAGGGGATGGACTTTACGGTGGAGCATCGCCCAGGGGTTGACCACACCAATGCTGATGGTCTCTCCAGATACTTCCGCCTTAGCGATGAGAGCACCCAGGAGGTTGGGTAGCTCTCCCCACTTTCAGATGGGGGGACACATGTTAGACCTGACAGCCTTAGGGTGGTCACCCCTAATTTTTTTCCTGCCTCTCTCCACTTTTTGGACACTGTTTTTGCTGGCTTTTAGACTCTGTGCACTTTACCACTGCTAACCAGTGCTAAAGTGCATATGCTCTCTCCCTTTAAACATGGTAACCGTGGATCATACCTGATTGGACTATTTAATTTACTTATAAGTCCCTAGTAATGTGCACTATATGTGCCTAGGGCCTGTAGATTAAATGCTACTAGTGGGCCTGCAGCACTGGTTGTGCCATTCACTTAAGTAGCCCCTTTACCTTGTCTCAGGCCTGCCATTGCAAGGCCTGTGTGTGCAGTTTCACTGTCACCTCGACTTGGCATTTAAAAGTACTTGCCAAGCCTAAACCTCCCCTTTCTCCACATATAAGTCACCTCTAATGTGTGCCCTAGGTAACCCCTAGAGCAGGGTGCTGTGTGGGTGAAAGGCAGGATATGTACCTGTGTAGTTTATATGTCCTGGTAGTGTAAAACTCCTAAATTCGTTTTTACACTACAGTGAGGCCTGCTCCCTTCATAGACTAACATTGGGGCTGCCCTCATACATTATTGAAGTGGTAGCTGCTGATCTGAAAGGAGTAGGAAGGGTATACTTAGTATGGCCAGAATACTAATACAAAATCCTGCTGACTGGTGAAGTTGGATTTAATATTACTATTCTAGAAATGCCACTTTTAGAAAGTGAGCATTTCTTTGCACTTAAATCTTTCTGTGCCTTACAATCCACGTCTGGCTGGGTTTAGTTGACAGCTCCTTGTGCATTCACTCAGACACACCCCAAACACAGGGTACTCATCCTCACTTGCATACATCTGCATTTTGAATGGGTCTTCCTGGGCTGGGTGGGTGGAGGGCCTGCTCTGACACAAAGGACTGCCACACCCCCTACTGGGTCCCTGGCAGACAGGATTGAACTGAAAGGGGACCTGGTGCACTTCTAAGCCACTCTTTGAAGTCTCCCCCACTTCAAAGGCTCAATTGGGTATAAAACAGGGCCTCTGCCCTACCACCTCAGACACTTGCTGGAGAAGAAACCTGAACCAGAACCTGCATCCTGCCAAGAACTGCCTGGCTGCCTAAAGGACTCACCTGACTGCTTTCTACAAAGGACTGCTGCCTTGCTGTTGCCCTGCTGCCTTGCTGAACTCTTGCCTTGCTGCTGAAGTGCTCTCCAAGGGCTTGGATAGAGTTTGCCTCCTGTTCCCTGAAGTCTCAGGACCAAAAAGACTTCTCTTTCTCAACTGGACGCCTTGTGCGCCGAAAAATTCGACGCACAGCTTGCTCCGCGGTGAACAATTCACCACACGCCGATCCAGAAAGACGCCGCTCAACACGACGCCTGCGGTGCGACTGGAACTTCGACGCACGGCCTCGCCTGGACAACGCCGCCCGACTTCAGAGAGGAAATCGACGCGACGCCTGCCGTGAGGGAGAAGATTCCACGCACAGCCCACCTGAACAACGCGCAGCCAGATAACAAGCCTAGGATTCCACGCACAGACCGCGGGCCATCTGGTAATCCCGCGAACCACAGAAGGAGACTGTCCGCGCGCCGGAAAACGATGCACGACTTCCCTGCGTGAAAAATAATGACGCAGGTCCGTGTGTGAAGGGGCGAAACCGACGCACACACCAGTTTTCCTCGTATCTCCTCCTCTGCGGCCCTTTGCGGAGATCTTCCACTTTAAAACAGGTAATTTGTGCTTGAAAGAGACTTTGTTTACTTTTTAAAGACTTAAGACACTTTATATCACTTTTCAGTGATATCTCTACAATTTCATATTGCATCTTTTATCGTTTTGACCTGCAAATATCCAGATAAATATTATATATTTTTCTAAACACTGTGTGGTGTATTTTTGTGGTGCTATATTGTGTTATTGTATGATGTATTGCACAAACACTTTACACATTGCCTTCTAAGTTAAGCCTGAATGCACGTGCCAAGCTACCAGAGGGTGGGCACAGGATAATTTGGATTGTGTGTAACTTACCCTGACTAGAGTGAGGGTTCTTGCTTGGACAGAGGGTAACCTGACTGCCAACCATAAACCCCATTTCTAACAGTGCACCAGTGGGTGCCGGTGTACTTTGTGGGCATTTGGGGTCCCCCCTCATGTGACCCACCTGGTCACAGGCATAGCACTTACGTGGGGGACCACCTGCCACTGGCTTCCCTTTGGAGAACCATGGCTTCTACTCACTGGGGGGTTGGGAATCCTTACCCTGGGAATCAGTTTGGCTTCCTTTAGAGAACTCCCCATGTTTACCCTTACCCCCCCTTTCTTCTGAGAGGGACCCTGCCCACCCTTGGCGTGGTTTCCCCCATACCTCTTTTGGACCCTGGTGCTCTCCCAGCGGTCCACTTCCTGCACAAGCTTCCTGGGGTCAGTCAGCTTTTTCTCTTCAATTGTCATCCTCATTCTCTCCAACTTCCTCTGGTGCTCCCTCTCTGTCTGTCTGTCCTGCAATTCTTCAGGGGTCAGACCCTTAGATGAGACACTGCTACCTGCCCTGGAGACCCTCTCCCTGGGTATAACAGGCCCACCCACAATACCATTGTGTATGGAATGCTCTTCCTCCTTCTCATCCTCCTCTGTGTGCCCTTCAGTGCTCTTGGCTGTCACCCAGGCCCTCAGTGCCTTTTGCAATGCCTCCTTCTTGGATGAGCTCTTAATGGGACAGTCAAAACTTTTACAGAACTGCTTTAACTGAGCCTTGATGTAGATATCCAATTTCTCTAAGTCAAAAGCAGCTCCAACTGATGCATCTCCAGATTGGGACATGATGAAAAGTCAACAAAAGTGCAAAGTTTCAAAAAGCAGAGAACAAGTTCCCAAATGAAGTTCAGAAGTCAATCAAAGATTACCACAAAAATGGATGTAGCGAAAAATCCAAACAAAACAGAAAAATCAAAAATCACAAGACAAGCAGTACGTGGTCATGTAGTGGTCTGCACTCAAAACATTAGTGTACACTTAATCACTGTATGTCAAGTACACATACAAGTCCAATCCCAACCGCTGATCACCAATGTTAGAAATTGGGTCTTTGGTTGGCAGTCAGGTTACCCCCTGTCCAAGCAAGGACCCTCACGCTAGTCAGGGTAAAAGAGAATCGCCCTAAGCTAACCCCTGCTTACACCCTTGGTAGCTTGGCACAAGCAGTAGGCTTAACTTCAGAGTGATAGGTGTAAAGTATTTGTGCCAACACACACAGTAACTTAATAAAAACACTACAAAATGACAAAACACAGGTTTAGAAAAATAGGAAATATTTATCTAAACAAAACAAGACCAAAACGACAAAAATCCACAATACACAAGTCAAGTTAACACTGAAAATGCAAAAAGAGTCTTCATGTAATTTTAAACACACACTACCACTGTTAGAGTGAAAATGTACCATTCTTAAAATCAGAGACCCCCAAACTCCACATGTCCATCCACTCCCAAAGGGAATCTACATTTTAATCATATTTAAAGGTAGCCCCCATGTTCACCTATGAGTGTGACCAGCCTTGCAACAGCGAAAAACAAATTTAGCAATATTTCACTGTCAGGACATATAAAACACATTACTATATGTCATACCTTAACCATACACTGCACCCTGTCCTTGGGACTACTTAGCCCTACCTTAGGGGTGCCTTATATGTAAGAAAAGGGAAGGTTTAGGCCTGGCAAGTGGGTACACTTGCCAAGTCGAATTTACAGTTAGAACTGCACACACAGACACTGCAGTGGCAGGTCTGACACATGATTACAGAGCTACTTATGTGGGTGCCACAACCAGTGCTGCAGGCCCACTAGTAGTATTTGATTTACCGCCCTAGGCACCTCTAGTGCACTGTACAAGGGACTTACTAATAAATCAAATATGGCAATCAGGGATAAAACAATTACATACACATTTTGTAAAGGAGCACTTGCACTTTAGCACTGGTTAGCATTAGTAAGGTGCCCAGAGTAACAAAAATAGCAAAAACAGAGTCCAGCACACATCAACAACCTGGGAAACAGAGGCAAAAATTTAAGAGAGACCACGCCAAGGATGAGAAGTCTATCAAGTTCCTTATAATTTCCCTTTCAGGACTCCTCCAAATAATGAGGTGAGATCATACATAGGTCCTCATCCAAGCTGGTGAAACCCCAGACCCCAAACCTATCATTACAGCTAGTGCCAGGTGTAAGAAATAACACTGTTTTGTTACAAGGTTTGGCAGCTCAGCAGTTAACTGAATGGTTACAGAAGTTGAGTAGCACTCAAGGAGATTCTAGCGGAGGAAGTACCCTAAATTTGACCAGACTTAGACTGGAATTAGAAGACCTAATTGAGGGAACGATGGGATTGGACAGAATTGACACATTCAGAGAAGATGAGTTGCGTTACTTGTGCAAGCTGATTATTAACAAAGCAGGAATAGCACATCAGAAATTGGCAGACCTAGCAGATAAATATGACAGAGACTGAGAAAACAAAGCAACTGAAGAGTTGTTCCAGATTAGATTTTGACTCAAAGGTTTTCAACAACATGAGAGTCCCAGGAATGAAAATTCACATTAGAGAATTAATCCAGAGCATTCAAACATGGGGAGCATTAGACAAATGAGAAGGCAGATGGAAGAAGAAAAGAGACAAGAGAAAAAGGGATTCTGTGAATCTTCCTGCATCTGTGCAGCAGGTTGAGGACCCAAATTCTACCAATGAGAGAGATTCTCTGAGGGAATTTTGTTCATGTCCCTTGGAGCAGAAGTGACATTCTGTCCTTTGCAAATGATTATCCCAGTTTGAGAGAGAATCCAGTAGAGTGGTACCAGAAAACAGATGTTTGGTAGAGTTCGTGGTGGAATTGGAAATGTGAGCCATAGTCCTGATTTGAAAACTGGGGTTTTTCAGAATGATGTGCAGGGAATGAAGAGATTGTTACCATGTCACACTTCCGGAGGCCTTGGACATTGGAAACTGGAGTGTCTGATGTTAGTAGAAGAAGGTGTTGTTCAGCAAACAATCAGTTCTTATCCATATATGGCAGGACCGAGAATGAGAGGTCACAATCCAAATTTTCAAATAATGTGAATCAGATGCAAGGTTTTTAGCCCATGCAACAGGTGCAAAGGCCACGTTTGCCGATGCCCCAGTCGCAGCAAATGCAACTGCAAGTTCAAATGGTACCTAGACACAAAATCCAAATATCTCAAGGCCCAATGGAGCAACAGCAGGTGATGCTTCCTCAGCAGGTCACAGGTCAAAGGTTTAATCAGAGTAATAACACAGTGCACCAATTCCCGTTACACAGTGAGGATGGAATAAACAATGATTAGGTGAGTGAGAGTTTGGATGAAGAGGAATGCATGTTAGCATCTTCATTAGAGATAGACCAGAAAGATCCATATGTGAATGGAAAGGTAATGGGTCAGAAAGTCTCATTTTTAGTTGACACAGGAGCTACATGCTTTAGAGTGAGAAGTTCCAAACCTGCCCCTTTAAGGCAAAACAGTCCAGATTGTAGGAGTTGCAAATCAGTACTTGACAACCCCAATTACAGAACCAGTTCAGGTTAAAACTGGCAACTTTAAAAGATTACACAAATTTGTTGTTTGTGACTCAAGTCTGGTATCCTTACTGTGGTTCTAAAAATTCTGGACCCATGTAATTTACTTTGCCACAGCAGTACGATTTTGGTATCAAAAGACCGATAATGACTAGTACACTAAGCATGAGCATTTTCGCTCAATTCCAGCAGCGTTTTCACCTCGAAATCGCCATTTTCGTCCTGCACTCGTGGCTCCCATTTTATACACGGCAGCCATTTTTAAAAGTTGCCCTCACATAGGCTTATAATACAGTCAGATTTGATTCCAAGGACACGTACACCTTGATTGACTTTTCTCTGACCTGGGCAAGCTGGAACCATTGCCTCAGGCCAAACCTGTTTGGTCAGTCCCTCTCCCAGTGGCCGAATCAGATAGCATCAAGGCACACCATGCCATAAAACCCTTATTATCGCTCACACACCCTGCCTAATCTTGCTCACACCTGCAACTGCTCTTTTCTTCTTCTTACTTTACGAGGGGGAGGTGCCCGTTTTTATTGGGGGTCCACACTTATCTGATGTAAAAAACTAGGCCTTGCCGGGTAATTTATTATGGGTTGGATGACATGAAATATGAGGTTTCATCATGACACTGTTTTTTCCTTTGTAGTGAAAACATGTGAATGACCAACCAAAATGTCAAGAATGTTTGCCTGAAGCTTAAAAAACTGTATGTAAGGAAATCTGACTTTGCATTGACACACAGTCTCCTGAGAACATACAAACCGTGCTGTTGTACTTCTAGGACGCTTGTTACTTGGTTGCAGCCAATAAATTCGATCTTTGACTTCACCTAGAAGACTCTGAGTTTCTGTGGTCTGAATCAGGAAAGTACCCGAGGTCTTTGGGTGTACCCTGGCACCACTGGGTTACCGGATCAGTACCGGTTCTGAAAAACCCAGTACCTCAGTTGGCGCCCAACGTGGGGCGATACCAGCGGTACCGGTCCAAGCCTGAGGTCCGTGAGGAGCTTCGTGTGAGAATTCTGGAGGAAGGCCGCCACTTCATCGACCCCTGCATGTCGACGTGGTCCGAAAGTCTTTGCTGCGAGGTTCCCCGCTTCCCGACTGCTACGAAGGACTGCTGCCCTGGCTATCGCCCTGATTTGGACCCTTGATGTTTGGTAGAGCGAAACGATAAGACGAGTCTTCTGGTGACGTCATCGATATTTTCAGTTAAGTATAAGTGGAGCGTCTCCCAGTCCTTAGTTGGACACTTGGTTTGGTCCTTAGTTGGACACTTGGTTTGGTCCTTAGTTGGACATTTGGTTTGGTATCCCTTCGGGATCACTTTGATTTGGAACTTGCAAGTACCAAAGCCGAAGGACTCGTGTATTCACGAGACTATCGTAAACGATAATCCTTTGAAGTTTGAAGCTAGACTAGTGAGCGAAGATGCCTGGTCTTAGCAGACTTGGAAATTTGTTTTGTCTTGGTTGTAAAAGGGACTCCCGGTTGGAGGACTCATGTTCGGTTCCTCCGATTGGAACTCCAACCTATGAACTATATGTGAAGCACGGAGTAGGCCCCATCACATATAATGAAGTATGGATCCGTTACACCAGAAAAGATGGTGTTTTAAAATGGCCCCAAAATGGTAGCTTTGACACAGAAATCTTAGATAACCTCGAAGTTAGACTTTTTAAGAAGAAAGCCCGGCCGGCAATGCTTGATTCTTTCCGCTTATGGCGTAAGGAAGCCAAGCAAAAGGAAATTAAATTAGCTAAGAAAAATAAGAGAGGAAAAGGTATTTCGATTATGCAAGCTGCTATACAGTTTAAAGATGACGAAGTAGAGCAGTTGAATGAGCAGTTGCATAGGCGACATAAAATGACAGTAGATAAATGCTATCCAGTTTTGCCGCCTCTTCGGCAAGGGATGCAGCTTGCTTTTATATGTGGAATTATCACCAAAAAAAAAGAATCATTGTTTTTTTTTTTTTTTAAGAAAATAATTAATTATGGAAAAATTATTTAAAAAAATAAGTGCCTTTCAAAATCGTTTTGTAATATTTATAAAGCTTAATACCTATACATTGACCGCCTAGCATTAAAATTTAATTTAAGTTATGTTGCACCGCTAAAATGACATTTGTATGTGCAATTTTCCCTTGGCGCAGGAGCAAACAAGCTCATTTCTATAAAGTATAAGTTAATATTTTCAATGGCTGACTCATGGATTGTGTAATAGACATTCTGGTAATGCATATTATGCAAGAAAATTGTAGGATATTGATTTTTTAATGCCTAAAATATCAAAGTCGATTTTGGGCAAAAGCCCTGTTTAAACTGCATTTTCTTTCATTCAGAGTACTTTTTAAAGTGTCTCAGGCTTCAGTAAATGCATACAGTTAGGTTTGATATATATTTGCAGGTTGTGCCTTCTTGTGATTCAATGACTCAATGTGCCAGTACAAAGGCTTGTTTTAATATCAAGGTTGAAGGTTCTAACTTCAGCTGGGCCTACTGAGACGTTCATTCATTCGAGGTTGATGAAATATGTACCATTGCATGGGATTGCAACAAGCATTTATTCTAACAACTGGTATGTGTGTTATTAAGGTTTGTGAATTATTCACAGTAAATGTAGTTTAATAATCTGGAAATAGAGATAATTTTTTTTAGCGCCTAAAAAGGAAAAATTATTTTTTTAAATTGAGTGAATTATTGCAGGTTAGAAGGAAAATAGGAAGGCCTACTGTCTTTGACAGATTCAGAGTGGCAGAAGCTAGGAGAGCTACAGAGGCTGGCTCAAGTCACGCTGCTGAGATGCTATCTTTAGTTTTCCCATGAACGATGGAGGAGGCTGTCATGTTGACACTTGTGACCTTTTAAATTAGGGCCTTGTCTCTGTGAAATGCAGAATGACCCTATGGGCCTCTAAAAGTGGGATTTCTGGTTTCTCCAGAAGAACATCAATACAATTAAAGAACTTAATTCCAAAGGGAAAATATAAAAAAAAAGGGTTTCTTCGAAGGTCCCAACATCATGTTAAATGCTCTGCAGAACTGATACATTTGTGTCTCCGCTCTAAAAAAATAAAATGATGCCTGCTAGTTGCTTTTATTTGACAGAAAACGAAGTTTTGCATTAAGTCTTAGACAGAAAATAAGATGCAGCCCTTTTCTAAAATTTTGAAGGCTACATGCCTTAATGAGAACGATTTGCCAATTAAGACTTATTTTTCACAGTGGAAATTGTAGGTGCCAAATTAATGTGGAGTGTCAGTGTAACAATTTTTACTTTTAGAAAGGTAAAACTAAGGTGGCTTGATGTTGCGAAGTAACTGACAAGAGGGTAACAGTTAAGTCATGGAAATTTATTTTCGTGTATTTGGTCCTATCATGAATTGTTCTTGCCGGTCCTGTATGCTAGAAGAGAAACAGTAAAGTTATATTTGACAGCAGATTTCCATTGCCTGGTGATCTACTGTCAAAAGGAGGGTAAGGATTTTAAACCTGACAAATTAAACAGGCCCAAATATTGGGTTTTGGGCTGCAGGTTTACAGTGCATAAAGTACATGACATGGTGTTGTGTGTCACCGCTTATTCACACATGCTATTGTTTTGTCTATGCTTTTTGTGCTTGATACACAGCAAGTATATCTGATGGCTTGACGTTTTGTGCGTTTTTATGATTTTTTATTTGTTTTTTGCATGTTTGTTGCTGCTTTTGATACTATTACAAGCTCCCCTGTGTTGTGAGGGGATGGTCATGACGATGCCCATCGCTACGCAACAGTTGGTTGAACTTGTTCTGGTTACTAAATTCCACAGATAATGATATTTCATGCTGTGAACATAAGAGACAACACTTCACCAGTGCATGTCTATTTGGCTATAATGGTATTGAAGGAAAATAAAAAGAGATATACAGGATCAAAGTGCGTCACCTGCAGTTAGTCACGTTACTGCCCCTTCCCTTAAAGGAACAGGCAGCCCTACATTTATGTAGCCTTGATTGGACCTAAGGATGAAATTATAGATCTGTGACTCAAGGTGGCCTAATTTCTATATTACATTAGTTAATGATGTTCTGTTTCCTAAGTAGCATATGGCTTTTGTTTCTTAAAAGAAAACCAGGTTTTCATTTTTTCCTGAAGAAGGAACTGAAACATTAGCTAGGAGTACCGTATATGGTGTAGTCGCCAACGGTAGAGTTAAAATTTGTGTAACTTTGGCCTTTGTGTATCACCCGTACTCTCGGTGTTGTGTCACATGCCTGACTATCACCCAAATAATTTTTTGTTCTTCCTATAGATTTTTTTCTTTTGTTACTTCCCCTGACCAATGTCGCATCATGCTTAGTTATTGTGATTTTAGCTATGTCCTAGTCCCATTTCTCTTTTTCGAATTGCTTTCACCAGTCAGCCCTTTTACTATTATTGATGTATTGTTCAGGTTCACATTTCCAGACTGCAGTGATGTACCAGGGACCCCCATGTTATGTATAATTCCCTTTGGTATGACCAGACTGGTTTTCAAGAATTTGCCTTAGGCCTGCTTCAATGTTTTCCAGCCTGACTGTCAGGGTAGCGATAGACTGGTTAACTGACTCAATATTATAGTAAGACAAGTTTTCCATCTCAATAGGGGATATCTTATGTTTACCTTTTTGAACATGACACATTTTCAATGTCTATTTTAATTTGGTTTTCGGTTCCCTTCTATTCCTGTTACTTTAATTTTTGGTGGGATCAGATGTGTCCTAATCATGCAAATGTCAGGACCCTCTAGTTCTTGTCTTTTTGTTTGCACATTTGACTATTAGCCTGTGTATTGCATAGTGCACCTGATGCACAGTTTTTAAAGGAAGGTTTTCTACATGTCCCTGATAACCGGTATCATGTGATTTCTCTATTGAGATGTTCTAAGATAAGGAGGAACACCTAGACTTAATCATTGAGGAAAATATGTGTTTACCCCATTAGACAATGCCACTGTGTGAGGAAATCCATTCAGATAGAATTCTCATGTAGCTATAGATGGCAGAGAATAATGGAAAGAACCCAATTAAAGATGCTAGAGACCCTGTTTTGCCCTTCTGCCTTTGTCTTTGTATTTTATGCCCATGGTGTATGGCTACTCCTTTGAAGATTGCAGACCACCTGCTTGCAGTCCCCTTGTTAAAAACCATGAACTGTTTTTGTACTAAATTGAAGGAAACTAACAACTGTGGCACATTTCCTACGTCACTAGATTCTGCGGGTATCAAGTCATAATAACCTGCAGGACATTGATTTAAGCCTAATTCCCATCAGTGACAGCTACAGATGAAAGACGGACGTCTTGGCCCTACAGTCTCAGCACCCAGAAAGTAGCAAAGCTGGACAGCGATCGCCAGCGCATGGTATCGTACTTGCTCCATCAGACGGCGTTGGACATCACAAAACCAAAGTTTCAGTGTAAAAGAGCTAAAGAGAAGGATTCCTGTTGTTGATGGCAGAGCTGTTTTGAGGTTTCATTTCTCTACCTGTCATGTGCTGGTAACCTCTGACAGTGTGCAATCCCTTGAGCCCCTTGGCCTGAGTTTTGGCCACACACCCCTTTTCTTTGCTCCAACGGAAGAAGGGCAGTGCACCGGAGATTTCAAGTTTGGAAAAAGGCACTATATTGTGGTGCCCATGAAAGAGCAGCTTGAGCATCCTCTGACACTAAATAATGAGTGTTGGAGTCTGAAAGTGCTGCTGAGCTTGAGCTATTTCCCAATTAATGGTGCTTGGGTCTGCACGAGATGATTTGTGCCCTTGATCAATGAAGAGCACATTGTTTGTAGTGTCTGCCACAGAGGAGAGACACTGGTGCATTGCTTTAAGACATTGAGACTTTCGAGTGAGCTGTGGGTGTTTGCCAGGAGGGCACTCCAACTAAGCAGTACTTTTCTCACGAAGAGGCCTGAATTGAGAGGCCCATGCGAAAGAAAACAACAAAAGAAAATTTGATGGACAATAGAAGCCTGCCAGAGAGGCTTTTTGAACGGACTCTGGGCATAGTTGGTTTCACAAGAGGTTTCCGTGTGATTGTATAGACTAGGTGTTAGGAGACTGATTGTTTTGCTGGCATTGTTTTAAAGTACTATTCTGTTTAGTAAAAGCAGAATAAAGTCCATTTTCTGTGGAAAGAGTACCCCCTTTTCACCTTAGAGCATTGATGAGAGTCACCACTGTTCCACCTGAACATACAAAAATTACTGAAATGCAGAGAAGCCCTAAAAATGTTACTAGATAATTTTAGGATTTGCTTTTTGGATGGGGTTGTGAAAAATTATTATTTCATTTGTAATAGTGGTCACTACTTTCTCCCGTTGTCTATATGTTCTTAATAACGTGTTTTCTAGTGTCTTTTAAACATGACGTTGTCATTTATGGGTGGGATTGTTTTTCTCTACTCAATTGACTTCTGCACCCACTTCCCAACCTATGTCTTTTCCTACTATTGTTTCTTTTCACTCTTTTCACCCTTTTCCTGAACATGAGCAGGTTAGAAGATCAGAATTTGTAAGCAATTCTTTTGTACAGCTTCTGCATCAACACTAGTTAGTAGTGAACATCACTAATTGTTGGGTGTGTGATCTTATGCCACCTACTGCAGATAGAGGTATTCCTTATTTTGTCCTGCCATATGTGGCCTTTTGTGCTACTTCATTTTCGAGGAGACCTGTCCAGAAGAGAGTTACCAAGTACTAGAATTTTGCTCCAGCAACATCTCAACGACTTTAGAAACATAGACCTGGACTCAGATTAGCATGAGAATAGGTTTATTGCCTATGTAAGGGCAAAAGGAGGGCTTGTGGTTCTAAAAATTCTGGACCCATGTAATTTACTTTGCCACAGCAGTACGATTTTAGTATCAAAAGACCGATAATGACTAGTACACTAAGCATGAGCATTTTCGCTCAATTCCAGCAGCGTTTTCACCTCGAAATCGCCATTTTCGTCCTGCACTCGTGGCTCCCATTTTATACACGGCAGCCATTTTTAAAAGTTGCCCTCACATAGGCTTATAATACAGTCAGATTTTATTCCAAGGACACGTACACCTTGATTGACTTTTCTCTGACCTGGGCAAGCTGGAACCATTGCCTCAGGCCAAACCTGTTTGGTCAGTCCCTCTCCCAGTGGCCGAATCAGATAGCATCAAGGCACACCATGCCATAAAACCCTTATTATCGCTCACACACCCTGCCTAATCTTGCTCACACCTGCAACTGCTCTTTTCTTCTTCTTACTTTACGAGGGGGAGGTGCCCGTTTTTATTGGGGGTCCACACTTATCTGATGTAAAAAACTAGGCCTTGCCGGGTAATTTATTATGGGTTGGATGACATGAAATATGAGGTTTCATCATGACACTGTTTTTTCCTTTGTAGTGAAAACATGTGAATGACCAACCAAAATGTCAAGAATGTTTGCCTGAAGCTTAAAAAACTGTATGTAAGGAAACCTGACTTTGCATTGACACACAGTCTCCTGAGAACATACAAACCGTGCTGTTGTACTTCTAGGACGCTTGTTACTTGGTTGCAGCCAATAAATTCGATCTTTGACTTCACCTAGAAGACTCTGAGTTTCTGTGGTCTGAATCAGGAAAGTACCCGAGGTCTTTGGGTGTACCCTGGCACCACTGGGTTACCGGATCAGTACTGGTTCTGAAAAACCCAGTACCTCATTACTAGGAAGAGACTTGTTGTGCAAAATGAGATATTCAATTAGCTGCTCAAATGATGGAATTGCCATTCAGACAAACAGTGATGATGAAAATGACCTGACCCCAGAAACAGATTGCAACACAGTAAATGAGGATTACCCTTTGATTAGTTTCTTTCCACTTTTTTACAGTGCATGATCTTCCTTATGACTTACAGGGAACAGTTAAAATAAAAGTGTGAGACTTCACAGGAAAAGACATTGGTTTAATAAAAGGAGTTGAGCCAGTTAAGGTCCCAGTCAAGGCAAACACGATTTCCCCCCACATTCCTTAGTACCATATGAGCCAGGACACAATTGAAGGGATTGCACCCATAATTGCAGAATTTGTAAACCAAGGTGTTTTGAAAGAGGTGTTGGGCAGTCCATGTAATTCACCGATAATGGGATTGTGAAAGTCCTGTTGGAAATTTCAAATTGTTCAGGATTTGAGGAAAACAAATTATGTTGTGGTTAAATGTTGTTCCATGGTGCCAAATCCAGCAGTTATTCTGTTTCGGATTTTATGCGATGCTGAATGGTTCACTGTAGTGGACCTGTTGCAAGCATTCTTTTCTGTACCTCTTCATGTGGACAGCCAATTTCTTTTCTATTTCTAATTTTTGTATAAAGTCTACTGTTGGTGTAGAATTCCTCAAGGGTTTTCAGAATCACCATCCATTTTCAACCAGATCCTGAAAAAGAACCTGGAGTAATTGGAAATGCCTTTCCAATCGACATTGGTACAGTACATTGATGATTTGTTGGTCACATCAAAGACAAGGGAAGCATGCAAGAATGATACTATTGCCTTACTGAATCATTTAGGGAAGAATGGACATAAGGTGTCCACAGCTAAATTGCAATATTGTCAAAAGAAGTTAAATATTTAGGACACCTGATTGAGAAGGGAATCAGGAAAATATCCAGCGAAAGTTCACAGCCATATTGCAGATGAATCCTCCAGCAACACAGAGAGATGTCAGGATGTTTTTAGGAATTGTGAGCTATTGTCGCTAATGGATTCCCAACTTTTCACTCATTTCAAAGCCATTGCAGAAGCTGACCCACAAAGACGTTACTGATCCTCTAGTGCTAGAATAAATCTGTATGAAAACATTTTCGGAGTTGAGAGAAAGCCTGTGCAAAGCCCTGGCTTCGGGAATACCTGATTACACAAAACCCTTCATGTTGTTCTGTCATGAGCGTGATGCATGTTCTTTGTCTGTCTTGACTCAAGTCTATGGTGTTCTAAACTGCCCAGTAGCACATTTTCCAGCTACTTTGGACCCAGTTGCAGCAGCTTTACCAGGCTGTCTACGATCTGTTGCAGCGGTAGGACTGAGCCTCAAACTGAGCCTCAGAGTGAGAGCATTGTGATGAGACATCATTTAACTGTCATTGTCCCTCACTCCATTGAGGTTTTACTCACCAGAACCAATACTCAGCATCTCACAAGTGCCAGGCTGATGCGGTACAAAACGGTCATCCTGGGATCCCCTAATGTGACGTTAAAAAGGTGTACAGTGCTTAACCAAGCAACTTTACTTCAAAAAGAAAACATTGAGGTTGACAAATTGAGAGAGGTTGAACATGACTGTCTGGAAGTAACTGATTTGTGCATAAAACCGAGACCTGATATTCGAGATACCTTATTGGAAGAAAATTATCAAATTGTTTTTGTTGATGGTTCCTGTTTAAGAGATAACATGGGGACACTGAGAGCAGGATATGCTGTGTGCACAATTTCTGGTATACTCGAAGCGTCCTGGCTTTGAGGAGTGTACTCTGCACAAGTGGCTGAGTTGGTAGCCCTTATGAGAGCATGCCATGTCTCTGCACAGCTTAAAGTTACCATTTTTACTGACAGTCAGTATGGATTTAGAATAGTCCACAATTTTGACCAGCTGTGGTCACAGAGAGGTTTGCTGACCTCTTCAGGTTCACCAGTGAGAAATGGTGAAAAAATCCATGAGCTGTTACAAGCTATTCAAAAGCCTGAAAAGATTGCTCTGGTGAAATGCAGTGCACACCTGAAATCACAAGATTTTGTGCCACTGGGAAATGGATATGCAGATCAAATCGCAAGGTTTTGCGCATTGAACTTTATATCGTTCAAAGATTAGTGGGAATTCTTACCAGAAGATGAAATGTGCCCAAATTATGCATTACATGTTATAGATACCTTGGAAGAATTGAAAGCATTGCAGGAGAATGTTGAAAAAGATGAGAAAAGGAATTGGGTAAAGTTAAAATGTGTTCAATGTGAAGATGACGTGTGGGTGTCCGGGGACCGACATGTAGTTCTGCCTAATAGTTTGCTGACTCAGATGGCTAGATAATATCATGGTCAAGCACATGTTGGGAGGGATGCCATGATTTCAACATTCAAGCAGTTCTGGTTCAATCCAAAATTCAGACAGCTTGCCAAAGCAGTTTTCCATCGTTGCGTCATCTGTCAGCAGATAAACGTGGGTAAGAGACTGTGGTCAATTTGAGCCACATTGGAAGCGTGGGAGGTCCATTTAGCAGAATGCAGATGGATTTCATTGAAATGCCTTTGTGTGGAGGATTGAGATATGTGTTGGTGATTGTATCTGTAGTCACTGGATTGAAGCTTACCCTACACAAAGGAATGACAGACTCACAGTAGCGAAGTCGCTGCTTAAGGAACTGATACAATGTTTTGGGTTTCCACTCCCCTTAGAATTAGATAGATTAACTCACTTCAACAATGAAGCAATTAAATTATTATGTTCAGCTTTCAACGTTGTGCAGAAGTTGCATTGTAGTTACACTGAAGCCTCAGGACTTGTGGAACAGATGAATGGTACCTTGAAATAGAGTATGGTGAAAATGTGTGCGTCCACAAACCTGAAATGGCCTGACGCACTGCCGTCAGTTCTGATGAGTATGAGAAACACACCCAACAGGAAAACAGGACTGTCACCGCATGAAATCCTCATGGGCAGAGCAATGAGGTTGCCAGCGGTTCCTGCCAATGCTCTTGTGAACATGACAGATGATATGGTATTAGACTACTGCAAAGGTCTGGCTGATGTGGTTCACTCTTTCTCTCATCAGGAGGAAGCCACCACGATGCAACCGTCTCAAGATCAAAGCCACAATCTGAGAGCGGGAGATTGGGTTGTGATCAGAAAGCACATGGGGAAGAAGTGTTTGGAGTTACGAACTGGATCCATGTCAGCCATACTCGGAAAGTACTGTGTTCTTTGGATGATGAAGAAGGGTTGTTGAGAGTACGAACAACATCCAGACCAACTCTAGAATTGGAGAGGGGAGAAGGAGAATCAGAGACTGAATCTGAGCAAACTGAAACCAGTGCAAACACTCCTGTGAGAGACAAAGTGGAAGATCTATAGGAGAGTGACAGTGAACCAACCTCAACTGAGGTAGCAGGAGAGTCTAGTCAGAGGAGGGCTCTCCCAGAAGCAGACAGTTTTGAAAGACAACCAGAACAAATGACAGATCCCGAGGGAGAGGGAGTTGAGACAGATCAAAGCCAAAAGGATCTGACTCTTCCTGAACCAATTGCAGCTACATCAAAAGAAAATCCTGCAGGAGTTGCAAATCCAGCATTGAAAAGGGCATTGACGAAAGGTCCACTGAAAGGAGTTAAGTGGCCGAAGTCACAAGCAAACAGAAAGAAGCAATCACAGTGACAACAATTGAGGAAGAAGTTGACAAAAGAAGGGAAGATTTGAGTGATGGAGAGTTAAATGGAGAGTGAAGATTGAACAGATTGCAAATCAAAGGTACGCTGGTCCTGAATGGGCGTATGCAACGACAAGTAAATGGCGGAGTGAATGGAGACATTCCAGGTCAATATTTTGGCATGTGAAGGGGATCAATGAACTGAACTTTGAAAACTGTAAACCAGAGAAAAGTGTAAGAGAGAGACTGTTCAAAGTAACCGGAAAATACTTTTTGATAGCCTGGTTTGACAAGCTGCTAAACCGATTTTGACAATCTACATATTTTACCAAGGGTCATGGAAGAAAGACTGAGAGCTGTAAATAACTGCTAAAGAAGATTGAAGATTTTGTTTTGATTTTTGCTGCATAGTTATAATTTTTCTCTTCTACTTTCTGATTCTTTACAGATCATGAATAACCTTAGCAAACTGGGTAGGAAGAATAGGTACTGTAAATAAATGGATATTGGTTTGGCGATTGTATGCATGATATTGTGTCTGGTGTTGATTGAGAGCATGATTTTTCTTGACAAAATTGTGGCTACCCATACCTCTGCTTTAGAGACGACCACTGCACTCACAGAAGTAGACAGGTTTAGGATAGATGAGAAATATTTGCACGTATATAGTACTCAACAAGAACTTTCTTCTAATGTTTGCTATTGCTTATTGCGTGAGTATGTTGATACAATGGATGCAAGAGATTGTTATGTCTGCACGCAGATTCCTTAATCATTAGAGGAAGGAGTTACTTACCATAGTTTGCCCTTTACTTATGGAATAATTTGTAGTCTTTTACTAAACAGATTCTATAACCAGGTGTACATTCAATACTTCTATTCCAACCACGATGTGGTGTTTTCGTTTGTTCCTATAATTAAGTACCTGAGTAGAGTAGCTAAGGAGAACACTATAGAATTAGTGAGAGGATTCTTTGAACCTGCATTGACATTTGGCACAGCTTACCAACATAGAAATAATTTTACATGCTTGCTTACACCCATAGAAAAAAGCTTCTTAGATCAGAGAGATGATAGAAGAAAGGCATTAAAGGAGAAATTAGAGAAAGGCTTAGAGAGAAGGACATTTAGAAATAATCATACACTTAGTGACATAAAGACACAAGGGAGGTTAGCTTTAGATGCACAACACGTAGGAAAGCTTTGTGTACATAGGCCTAAATCTAGAACTGATAAGTTGTTTGTGGGAACAAGTGAATGTAGACATGTGTTTTTGTTTCAGTGTAAGCGGACGTTGACCTTGAATGGACAAGACCCAGGGATTCCAGGAGTTTATTACATCTGTGGACCAAATGCGTATTACCGTCTTCCAAGAGGATAGTTTGGCACATGTTACTTGGGGATAGTTTTCCCAAAGATTTATCAATGTGAGAACTTGAGTACGATACCTAAAATAACTGAATTACATCATGTTAGAAAAAAGTGAGGGTCATATTCTGGCCTAGTTGGAGACATATTTGGAGCAATAATTCATTCAGTGGGAGTTATTTTTAATTAGTTGAAAATTCGAAAGTTGTCTACTATTGTGGTTAACATGCTGACACATTTTTCAGGAGCCATGATCCTAATGGATACAGAAATGGCTTCGGTAAGATCTATGACTCTTCAAAACCGCCTTGCGTTAGACATTCTTCTAGCAAAGGAGGGCGGAGTTTGTAAAATGCTAAATCCGCAACATTGTTGCTCATGTATACCTAACAATAGTAAAGACATTAGAAGCCTTATTAACAATTTGACTAATGATAGCGCTGATTTAATAGAGCTGAAGGTAACCTGAAGTTTGGGAGAAAGTTGGCAAAGGGTTTGCTTCTGTGGGAAATTGGTTTGGCAACTTAAGGAAAGGGATAATAATAAAGATAATACAAGTAATATTGATTATTGTGATTTGCATAATTGGAGCATGGGGATTATGTAAATTGTATTTTGTGATTAAAATAAAGAAATTGAAAAATGATCTGAGTGGGGAAAAAATTTAAATGGAGAAATTGTTTAGGGAAAATTCAAAAAGGGAAAGATAAAAGTTATAAAGAGGATAAAGTTTAGGGGAGCAAACATTTGTGTGAGAAGATGTAAATTATGATGATATATTTAGTCATAAGAGGAGGGAATGTGAATGCTGGATTTTTACTTATAAATATCCATGTATTTTGAATTTTGAATCTGCATAAAACTTGATTAACATAGAAAATAATGTGCGATTTGGAAAATGTGCCCACTTGAGTGACCACTGTTAATCACGAAGTGCCTTTATGAAAAGGCTTATTAATATTAATTGAAGTATTTACACTCAGAAAATGTAGCAGTGAGACGTATTAGTGAATTTGCACTATGTATTTGCTTTATTAATTGTAGGCCGTAAGTTAACGAGGGCTAGGGCCTAGTTTTGCATAGCCTCATGTTAAGCTGTACTGTTCAAATAAAATTTGTGGGAAATGTATGTCTCGAGAAATTAATTCATGTATTGTTCTTCACAGAGTTGACCAAACGTTAGCAGATGTCTTTAACTTTCTCAAGAGAACTGCTTGCTAGAAAGTCTTGTACTAGTTATTGATACATTTTATAGTTTAATGCATGAGACAGCGATGTTCCCACTAGCTAACAATGGATGCACTGACTGGAGTATGAATGGATACAAAAAATCTTACCTTATGGTGGAACAGGAGAAGAGGAGACAATAATCGACAGGTGAAAGACAGTTTAGTTATATCTTAGATTTGAACTTTTATTTCTATTGGACTAATTGTAAACATATGATTCTTTGACCAATGGCAACGTGGAAAGTTCTTTAGACAATTTTAACTTAGCTCGACTGCACAGAGGAGAGGTGGGTTCATTCTAGTCTGTCTGAGTAGCTGAACAGTTCCTTATGATTTCATTCTTTCTTTGATTTTATTGCTAAAACATCTAATGCTGAATGCTGAAGCCTTGACATAACTTTCTGATGGTTCAGATAGCTTAGAGTCCCCATTTCTGAAACATTCCCTTTTATGCCCTGTTGCTGATGCTGACCGAACTGATGTCCAACTGACAAAGATAATTGCAGCCTGCTGATCCATACTGAGGAGAGGTATAACAAACGCTATCATATTTTACATAAGTTGTCTTGTGTTTCCAGGTACCAGCCACTATTTTGATAGTCTTAAATAGATGTTTTCCAAATTTATGTTGACTAAATTGTTTTGCATGAAGCCCACCATGCTATTCTAATCAGAAGTTTCGTAAGTGAAATCCTTATATGTTAACAGGTTGCTATTAATAAAAAATGTATGTTGCTTAGTTGCTGAACCTAGATGAATGCTATTTCTAATGCACAGATACTCTTATTGCTAATTTGTACTGTGATTCTTGAATGCATATTAATCCATGCACTAGTTAAATTGAGATGCTTTACAAGATTTGGTCAACCAGTATTGTTATTGTATATTTACCATTGGTTTTGAGATTAATCTATGTGATATTAGCATTGTTAATATAGGGAAATACACTTTCTAACTTTACATAAAGGTGTGGGTATTCATGGCCAAATGGGTCCTGGTGCGTGAAGATTATTGACTCCAAAGGTATTTACTGTTGTTTATTGATGATCTGTGTTGAATTGGGATTTATGGTGGGAATTACTCTAAGCGCAGTCAAAAGGTCCATTGAACCTTTAACGTGTCCCCTTTTAAATTAAAGATAAGAAACCAAATAAGGTCTGACACGCTAACAGTACCAGCAGGCATAACTTGTTCCAATGCCTACTGGATACATTCTCAAGTTCCTTGCTCTGAATACTAATTCCAATTCTGTTTACCAATGGCGCATTACTTGTTCCAGTGCCTGTGGGTATAGTCTGCCCTTGATTCCTATATTCATGTTCTTTATTTTTGAAGCCCTGTTCATGACTCCTGATTTTCCCATTGTCTGGTTGCTGTATTGTCTGTCCTGTATTCTGGTTATTGTTTCAATCTGGTTTTATGTTCCATACCTATGGGCACATTTATGCTCGGTTTGTGCCGAAATATTGCCATTTTTAATGCTAATTCAGCGCAAACCTAACTCTATATTTATGCTTTGGCACTAGACACGTGTAGCGCCAAAGTTATGGAGTTAACGTCATTTTCTGGACGTGGAAACTTACCTTGCATCAATGAGATGCAAGGTAGACGTTCCAGGGCAGAAAACAACGGTATGGCCCTTGTGCCATATTTATCCCCCCATGCTAAAATCCTGCACGGGGAGATGGGGACCTTAAATAATGGTCTCAGGGACACCCCCACCCAGACTAGGAAGACACCTAAGGATGGGGGGACCCCATCCCAGGTAATTAGAAGTAAGTAGAGTTGAGTATTTTTTTGATTTTTTTAAGTGCCATGGGGGGCCTAACTTGGGCCCCCCTACATGGCACTGTGCCCACTGGTCATGCTGGGCATGGCCATTGGGGTGGTGGGCATAACTCCTGTCTTTACTAAGACATGGGTCATGTCCATGGAGTTTTAAGGCCAGAAAATGACACTAGTCTGGTTGAAGGCATTTTTTATGCCTCTGCCCGTACTAGCGTCATTTTCTGATGCTAAATCCCCTACGCCTCCCCAACCGGCTAGCCTCCTTTTTTATGACGCTAGCTGGGCCTTACTGCCGGCTACCGTCATACCATAAATATGACGCCCGGCCGGCGTATTGGGATGACGCTAGCCAGCTGTATACTTTTTGACGTTAAACTGGGTTAACGCAGTTTAGCGTCAAAAAGCATAAATATCCCCCCAAATGTGGACCACTGTCTATTGCAGTTTCTATCTGTTTACAGCGTAACCTCTGGCTTGGTCTCCGTTCTGATCCAGTAAGGGAAAGACTTCTGTTGTTACACCCAGGTCCTTTGTAGTCTTACCTGTCTCAGTGTTGTGGCCAGTCTTGATCCATCTTGTACTGAGTACAACAGTCTCTATACAGCAGGCCCCACTATGACTTGGCTTGATGACTGTTGTTAAGAGTAATCTGCTGGTGTCAGTCCTAAGGGCTTTGTTTTTCATATACCATTATACCCCTTTCTCTGATCATGCTTTGTTCTTGCCTGTCTCCTTTACTTTGTTATTTAGTGGCCTCAGTTATACCTTGAGAAGCCTGATATTATCTTGCCTTGTCTCCTTCCTAAGTGTTACCTCTGGAATCACTGGGCCCTGCCATCGTTCCCTGACATTTTTTTAGCTATTTGGGGTAGTTTGTGTTTAGGCTTCCATAACGTTTTGTCCACATAAGCTATCCACTCCAAATTTGCGTCCTTTTTATTCAACATCCTAGGGATTTTAAAGGTGCGCAAGGGTTTGTGCATTCCTGTGGATTCCTATGGAGGAGACTGAAAAAATAACCAAAGTATAACTAAATTTGAGTTTTTTAGGAAAAATAGGAAAAATTGCTCTGGCTAAAAGTGATAGAACTGTGTGTGTGTGTTTTTTAACAAGAATGGCATCAATGAATGGTTTGATTATCTAACGTCACCATCTTCCCAACTTTCAGGAACATGCAGAGCTGTTTAAAAAAATATATTTTTTTTTCGCTACACTTTTGGCATTTTTCCAAGAAGTAGTTCATGTTTTCTATTTTTTGTGCTTTCAACCTATTTTCAGCTTGTGGTGTAAACCAGTATGATCCAGAAAAACGTTATATTTCTGAAATGTAGAAACACATTAAAATTCAGAACAGTGTCATATGTATAGATCCCTCAAGGCTTTTCCAAAGAAACTAACTGTTGAAATAAACAACTATTGAAAACAAGTATGAAAAAAGCAGCCATTTGTGACAATGTCTTCATCTGTAACTTTTTGTTATGATGGCCGATTTACAAAAGCAATGTACCATTATGTTCGCTAGATCCTTTTGGTTGTTGAGATATATAGGGTTTGTAGGTTCTCCGGGTAACCAAGGCAAACAGCTGAGCTGCACAATAGTTTTCATTGTGTACCAAGTGTAGACTTATTCATATGGTGAAATATGTGAAGTGAAAAATAGATATCAAGGTAATCTATGTATTTGTGAAATGGGCACAAGATATGGAGTTTAGGAGCAGTGATTATTTGTAGATCTCTAAGTTTGTGAGTACACGTATAAGCATATGATTTGAAAGGTTTTGGTCAAAATGTCTTTTTACACATTAGCTTACATTTGGAAGGCACAAATGCAGTGAAATCCAATTGATAGTAACAATATCCTACTATTCTATGCTCCCACATGTCTTATATAAAAAGGTACATCACTTTTGTGGGTAGGCCTATTGCCTGTGACCGGAAAGGGTCCAAAATACAACATGGAAACATCCCATTTTTCCACTCAAAACTGACCCATTTTTTGCAAAGTGGATTTTGGGCCCTAGTTCAACCGGCACCCAGGGAAACTTAGCAAACCTGTAGAGTTTTTAAAACTAGACACCTAGGGGAATCTAGAATGGGATGACTTGCATTTGTCTCACATAGTTGTTTTACTCAGAATTCCCTACACTTTTGACAAAAAAAATACATTATCCTCACATCTTTGTGATGGAAGTCCTGGAATCTGTGGGGAGCCACAAACTTCCTTCTGCCTGAAATTCCCCTAAATCTTTAATAAAAATGGTACCTCACTTGTGTGGGTAGGCCTGGTGCCCATGACAGGTAATGGCCCAAAACGCAACATGGATGCATCACATTTTTCCGCTCAAAACTGACCCCTTTATTGCAAAGTGGGAAGCTGTGAATTTTGGGCCCTAGGTCAGCCGGCACTGGGGAAACCTAGCAAACCTGTACATTTTGAAAATAGACACTTAGGAAAATCCAGGATGGGGTGACTTGGGTGGCTCTTGTCAGGTTGTTTTACAGAGAATCCCTTGCAAACGTCAGACTTTGGCGCAAAAACACATTTTACCCATATTACTGTGATGGAAAGTTCTGGAAACTGTGGGAAGCCACAAACTTCCTTCCACCCACCATTCCCTTAATTTTTTTGATAAAAATGGTACCTCACTTGTGAGGGTAGGCCTATTGCCTTGATAGGAAATGGCCCAAAACACAACATGGATACATCAAATTTTTCCATTCTAAACTGACCCATGTTTCGCGAAGTGGGTAGCTGTGGATTTTGAAAACTAGGGCCCATATTTATACTTTTTGACGCTAAACTGCGCTAATGCAGTTTAGCGTCAAAAAATTTCGCGCCGTCTAACGCCATTCCGAAGCGCCATGCGGGCGCCGTATTTATGGAATGGCGTTAGCCGGCGCAAGCAGACCGGCGCTGCCTGGTGTGCGTGGAAAAAAACCACGTAGACCAGGCAGCGCCGGCGTAGGGGGAAAATGGCGCTAGGGCGTCTTAAAATGGCGCAAGTCGGGTTGACGCTAAAAAATCGTCTTAACCCGATTTGCGCCATTTTTTCGACGCCCAGACGCCATTTAAATGACTCCTGTCTTAGTAAAGACAGGAGTCATGCCCCCTTGCCCAATGGCCATGCCCAGGGGACTTATGTCCCCTGGGCATGGTCATTGGGCATAGTGGCATGTAGGGGGGCACAAATAAGGCCCCCCCTAAGCCACCCAAAAAAAATTGAAAAATATAAAAAATTATACTTACGTGAACTTACCTGAATGTCCCTGGGGTGGGTCCCTCCATCCTTGGGTGTCCTCCTGGGGTGGGCAGGGGTGGCAGGGGGGGTCCCTGGGGGCAGGGGAGGGCACCTGTGGGCTCATTTTGAGCCCACAGGCCCCTTAACGCCTACCCTGACCCAGGCGTTAAAATGTGGCGCAAATGCGGGTTTTTTTGACCCGCCACCTCCCGGGCGTGATTTTTGCCCGGGAGTATAAATACGACGCATTTGCGTCGCCGTCATTTTTTTAGACGGGAACGCCTTCCTTGCATCTCATTAACGCAAGGAAGGCGTTCACGCTAAAAAATGACGCTCTTTGCCAATACTTTGGCGCTAGACGTGTCTAACGCCAAAGTATAAATATGGCGTTAGTTTTGCGCCGAATTTGCGTCGAAAAAAACGACGCAAATTCGGCGCAAACGGAGTATAAATACGGGCCTAGACACCCAAGGGAATCCAGGATGGGGTGACTTGTGTTGCTTTCACCAGGACTGTTTATCAAAAATGCCATGCAACCTTTCCTGAAATTACGCATATTCCTTACAATTCTGTGATTAAAACATTCGGGAACCTGCAGGAATCCACAAAATTCCTACCCCCCATCATTACTCGCGCCAAGAAAAGCACTGCCCCACCTGTGTGCCCTGGCCTAGTGCCTGCGACAGAAACAGATCAAACCAAGGTCAAAGGGAGCCCTTTCTAGTCTCCCTGCTGGGAGAGGGGACCACACCCAGGGAAACTGAGACCACCTACTCTGGAACAGCAACACCTGCCTGCTTGCCACGACCAGTGTCCCTGTGAAGAAAAGGAGAATGCTGGAGAGCGCAAGGTCCAGTGGAGTGGCCTGTTGAGTGGACTCCCCATGCTTGGTGAGGGAGATAGCTGCTGCACTGATTGGGTTGTTGTGCATGTGCAGATTCAAGCCAGCGACCCCTGTATGCCAGGTGAGGCTCGCTGTGAAGACAGGCATGGTACAAGTGCCATGCTGTCGGGGCGAAGCTTTTGCAGGACTGTAGTGGTGACCCCGTAAGCCAGGAGCGGCCACTGTGGTGCAGATTACTGTATGGTAATGACTGGTGCCTTGTGTGGCAGTGTTGTGGCAGCCCCTTGTGCAAGTAAGGGGTGCAGAAAACAATTGTGCCTTGGGAATCAAGTGGAAGCCCAAGAACTGTAAACTGTGGTGATCCATGAGACATGAGGAGCAACAGGAACTTCAACTGAAGAGATCCCATGGGCTGAGTGAGGATTCGGTGGACGCACCACCTCATCACTGGGATCAATATCAGAAGAATCAGAATCACCCCTCCTTTTGGGGAACATGGAAACTCACCTTACCTTATCACTTAGGCTCAGAGAAGAGCCTGTGCCTGCCAAGTGCTGCCGCTCCTCCTGGGTGCAGCTGACTTACTGAACCGGAATGGAGCTGTGAGAGTGCCCATCGTTGGATCATCCTCCAAAACGCCACATGCTTCCTTGCCAGAGTGGGTAAGATGGAGAATGTACTAACCGGGTTTTGCCGGCCTCACAGCTGAAAGTGCTTTAGCGCCAAGAGACTTTTGACTATTTGCGAACAAATCAAAATAGACTCTTGAGTTAAGTCCTGCTAGTAAGCATTCTTTGGAAGCAGGTTCAAGTGAAGGGGAAATCATAACATTGTAAGTAGTAGGTGGGACAGGGATTTGCCATTGAAACACTAGCACCCGACCTCAAGAGGTACTGTGCTGTTGTCGATAAATTTTGTTACCTGCCTTTGTATGAGTAGAATTAGAAACAAACTACTTATTTTTATTATGAAAATAAGTTTTGGATTGGAATTTGAATTATTGCAACTGCTTTGTGCTCTTTGAGCTGTGAGTCGTTGTCATTAATCTGTATCCACACCTCCCCAGAGGGAGCCTTGTACCACTGTGAGTCATGTGCAGAGGTGGTACTTGGTCCAGCTGCTCAGGATCCATAAGGCATTAGTGGAAAATGAATGCAATCCCCACGGTTGGCCCAGTTATACCCTGTATGCACGTGGCACTCTGAAACTGGTTGTGACATATCCCAAAACTCAACGTAGAGATATCAAGGAGCATATCTAAGAAAAGTGGCGCTGCACTGTGTGCAGCGCCACTGTTCTTGTGCCCTTTACTGCCCCCCTAAAGCCACCATGTGTGCCCTGCATCTAAAATACGGCACACCATGACGCTGGGTAGAGGAGGACCAAAGCATCATTTTTAATGATGCTATTGATATACTCTGCAGGAGTAGCGCCAAAATATTGGCGCTACTCCTGCAGAGTACATAGGGGCCCATTCTAAATAATGAAAGCCCCCTTTTAGTGCCTGCTCTAAGCAGGCATTAAAAGTGCCGTAAAAAATTATGCAAGGAAATCTCTTAGGTTTCCTTGCGCCATTTATT
This sequence comes from Pleurodeles waltl, assembly GCF_031143425.1. Classification (NCBI taxonomy): domain Eukaryota; kingdom Metazoa; phylum Chordata; class Amphibia; order Caudata; family Salamandridae; genus Pleurodeles; species Pleurodeles waltl. The sequence continues at coordinate 199,638,516 of NC_090449.1, forward strand.
CGCACCCCTTTGCCCCCTTTTATATACATTATGGCTGAGCAGGCATAATGTAGCACAAAGGATTACAAAGTGTAAATGTGGCGTGAGGATTTTGGCCTCATTGGGCCACATTAGTGTAAAAAAAAGTCTCTTATGTGGCGCAAGGTGGCTATAGGGGCCCCAAATTGTTGCTATCAAAATGAAGTCAATGTGGTCTTTGCATGGTCTAAGGTTTTGATCAGTTTCAGTAATGTGAGGAAATTGCAATATTTCACCCAAAGTTTGAGGTGTGAAAGGCATTTTGGGTAAGAATATGTAGTAGGATTTATGCAATCAACACCACCAGGGATCTGTCTGGGTGTCTAGGTTCAGAAATTTCCAGCATTCGAACGGTTTTCTGGTTGCCGGCTGACCGAGAGACTGAATAGTGCGACATTCACCATGGCAAGAGGAATTTGGGATTTTTCCCCCTCTACCAGCGCATATAACAAAACTATGCCAAAAAGAATACACATTTTCCACTCACTGACTTGCCATGGGGATATTGTGGCTCCAATTCATTTAATCATTGAGAGACAAGTGCAATAATCGCAGGATCATATTTACTTGTTCTTTAAGAACTGGTAATACCATCATGCCACTGCACACTGTTCTAACGCAAAACCTCAATTGATCTTAAGTGTTTAATTGGCGTATAAGGAAGAGCTACTCAGTGGGTGAACAGAATTTTTTCAATAACATCAACACCTAATTTGGATCTCAGCGCCAGGGTCATGAATACACTTGAGAACACACTTGTTTTAGGAGTAGCAGCATTTATCTATAGATTCATACTGAGGCAACCCTGAAACAAATTAGGTTGTTTTAGCTTACTTTTTTAAAACTGCAAAACAAGGGTGTATTCATGCAGAATAAACACAATGTACAGATCATCAAAAATCTATTTGAACACAAAATTAGCGTGTATCTTGCGAAAGACTGTGAACGTAACCAGCATATAAATATTTCAGTGTCAATGAGTGGGGAAATGTGCCAGCAGCACCTTGTTATTCATGCATATTTATGTTCATCTGAGAGAAGCTTGTACTCCCAGCAGCCAAATTCCAGCTTCAATGTGACTTCATTCTTCCTAAAATATACATTTTATTCCACCATGTCACAATGATTTACAAACAATAAGTACCTGTGCATTCTTTTTGTTACTTGCTCCTTTATTTGGTGTTCACCCAGTGATTTTAGTGACTGAGTAACAGCAGCTTTTATGAATAATTAGTGGCATAGAAGTAGCATATGGCAGCTAATATATCTGCAGTTTTAAAGGCCCAACAGAGAAAATAACATAGAAATGGAATTGTGCACGTTTAAATTGTGATGGACATGTGTGCCTATCATTTGTACTTTGACATCACGTTTGACATGGATTTGTATTGTGAGTAAATTATTAATGAATATGAATATGAAAGTATTATTTTTTGGTAGAAACAGTAGAAATAAAAATGTATTAATAATATTAAATGAATATGAATCAAACACACTTCTATTGAATTAAATTAATTCCATTAACATGCGAAGAGAAATAAATATATGTTTAAATTTGCTTTGACATGGGGCGGAGGTTGCCTGGATCAAAGTTGGCCTTCTAAATTGGCGAGCTCCGCAAGCCGTTATTACATATCCTTCATTATTTGGCTCCTTCCCAAAATTTATGCCCAGAGGACCGTCGGATTGTTGTGCTCTAACTGCGGTGATACACAGATAGTGCTGGTCACTCCAGGTGTTGTAACCTAGAGAGCGAATCAGAGGAAGAAGCCCAGTACATGTGTGCATGCAACTCACTCTGACTGAAATCAATGGAAAGATTGATTCTCTCTACTACTGAATGGGCAGTATATCAGAGCATGTTGATAAGCATGCCGAGTGCCTTTATGAGGCTGAAAGACGGGTATCAGATACAGAGGATGGGCGAGTGGCTATGGCTGAGATGCAGAAACAGCTGGAAAAATCTCACTGCAGGCAAAGGAGGAGGAATTGTAGGGCAGATCACGGCGCAACAATTTGCGTATTATTGGGCTCACAAAATCAATAGAAATCAACCACACGGAGTCTTTTGTAGAGCGCTTACTCATAGATTTGCTGGGACGTGGAAAATTTTCAGATATTATTGTAGTGGAAAGGGCCCATCACTCAACATATTATCGCACAACTCTTAAATTACAGGGATTGTGATGCTGCACTGCAGCGTGCTAGAAAACTCCAGACCCTACGCTATGAAGGAATGGAACTGTCCTTGTTTCTGGACTTTATACAACAGGTGCAGGAGGCGAGAAGACAGTTCCTTCCAGTGAAAAGGAAACTCAAAGAACTCCTCTTGGATTACGCAATGCTTTACTCAGCACCACTTACAAAGAAAGGCCAAAAAATGTCAATGATTCTAGGAGTGCATGGCAATCCCTTAGTCGCCACTTTTCCCCAATGTCTCTTCATGGCTTGCCCTGATGAGCGACAGATGATGAAACATCCTCACATGAACTTGAAGAGTAAGAGTAATAATTGTGAAATGTTGTATTACTTTGATGTGCATGACCTTGACTTCCCAGCAGTGTATGCTGAATGCGCTAAGTACAATAATTCCATAAGTTAGATAAGTTCACACTATACTGTTGTTAATTGTGTGACTTAGTGAATGGTTTATGTTAGATTATATAAGTGTGATGATGACCAGCCCACAGGGACAAACCACAATATTGATAGCTAATGCTGTATTATTGTTGGCTAAGTGCCCTGTTCGGTGGCGTACTATTACTCGCTACATGTTGTTTGGAGCAATGTCAGACTTGTAATGGCTTATTTTCCTAGATAAGTTCTCTGATCTCTTCACGGGCATTAGCTACCCCTATGTGTGTTCCACAGTATTTGTTTCATGGGTTGGCAATGGGTGTATCGGTGGGCAGAGCACGGGAAAGAAATGGCTGTGTCAATTTTTGGGGGACAGGCGTGGGTGAGAGGGTGGGAATTGCAGCATGCGGATGCTCACATTACATACATTGCACGTAAACATGTGCCACGTGATATGCAGTATTGACTGGTGGAAGGTGAGATTGGCTTATATTAGGTGACGTGATGACAGATGCTGTTACCTCAACTATGCGGATATCTATGCTGAGGTTTTTGACTTGGAATGTTAGGGGATTGAATGACAATCGCAAAATTCGCAAAGTAGTGTTATACTTACAGAGACAACAGAATGACATCGCCATATTGCAAGAGACCCATCTGATGCCTAATATAGGCGTGCTGAGCCTACACCAGATGCAAGGAGTGTGCTGTGCTGCTGGGTTCACATTGTTTGCTTGGGGGTCCTTATATGGGTGTGTCAAGGATCGGGGATTACACTGCAGGAGGTATTGTGGACCCTAATGGTAGTTATGTGGTGGCAGGATGCCGGAAGGATCTGTTCAAGGCACTTTTACTGAGGATATATGGCCCAAACTATGATGACCCCCAATTCTACTTCTCCCTTCAGGCTAAGCTGGTTGGTTATGGTAATCTACCTCATGCCCATGCCCATGCCATAGAGGCTGTCTGTGTGTATAGGGGGTTGATGGATGTCTGGCATTATCGTTCACCACAGATCAGAGAACATACTCATTATTTAACTATTCATGATATACACACACGCATAAACTAATAGCTTACATCACGGGATCTAATGCATAGGGTTCTTCAGTGCGATCAGTTACCCTGTACATATTCTGACCACTCGCTTGTGTTAGTGACACTGAATCTGGCCAGTATCCAATCACTGGCCTTCATGTGGCGCTTCCCACAATACTCATTACTAGATGCAGCATTACATGCAGAGCTAACAAAGGAGATAGATGAGTTCTTTCACATCAGCCTAGGCTAGGTTGAAAAGTTCACCAATATAAGGGAAGCCTTTAAAGTTTATATACATGGGATAACTATTTCAAAGCATGCTGGAGTGCTCCATTTCATCGTGGTCACATACAAAAGTTAGAAGATGAATTGGGGGAGCTTGAGAGGGCGCATGTAATGTCAGATGAGGACTCTTTACTGGCGCAGGATGAAGTCACACATTTAGTGAGATATGCCACGGCCAGGGTATATGGAGAAGGAGAGTGCCCAAGTGCAGCTCTGGCAACATTTATTAGGCATGAACGAGGGATGGATGAAGTACTATCTGTGATGGACGAGGGAAGGGCAATGAGATATGCCACGGCCAGGGTATATAAAGAAGGAGAGTGCCCAAGTGCAGCTCTGGCAACATTTATTAGGCATGAACAAGGGATGGATGAAGTACTATCTGTGATGGACGAGGGAAGGGCAATGGTATATGGGACCCTGAAAGTTTTAGTCCCTTTTCGGGCCTACTCCGCTGACCTGTACAAATCACGAATATCCTATAATAAACAGGCCACAACTGATTAGCTCGAACACATAGCCATGGAGTGATTAACAGGGGATCGCCTTATGGTGCCACCTTGACCTACAGAGATTGCGACAGCGTTGAAATGCATGGCAATTGGTAAAGCTCGAGGGTCAGATGGGCTCATGGTTGCAATCTTTAAGGCTTATCAGGACAAACTTATTCCACATCTGGTGAATCTTTTTGAGGAGATAGCTCGCAGTGGATACATGCTTCCAACTATGCATGAGGCATTGTCTATCATGATGTTGAAACCAGGCAAACCGGCTAATAAATGTGCAACCTATCAATCACTCCCCCCTCTTAATACAGATGTTAAGCTTTTTGTGGAGGTTTTAACCAATAGGCTGGCACCAATGCTTCCTGGTATTGAAGGCCAGGAACGATTGGGCGTCATATCAGGGTGATCCTTAAGTAGCAACCTTCGAACTCTGTTGAGAGTTATCTCCCGCATAGATCTTACTACCAATGCAACACTTATATTTTTATATACCTAAAAGGCATTTGATTCATTCTTATGGGAGTTCCTGCTGTCAGTGCTGTGTCACGTTGGTGTGGGTAAACCCTTTCTGAAACTTGGCAGCGTGCTTTACAAGGACCCACTTGCTCGTATACGACTCAGTGGGCTTGCTTCGGACCCTATTATTACCAGAGGCATGTGGCAAGGCTTCCTGCTTTCTCCACTCCTATGTGATCTGGTTGCGGAAACCAATGGTCTGAGTGCTACGTGAATATCATGCTCATCACAGTATTCACTTTCCACCATAGAAATTATTAATTTAGCATACGTTGATGATACCCTCTGATATATCCAGGAGCCGAAACTAAACATTTCCCTGGTTCTCAGAGAGGGGGTGCGTTTTGGCAGCCACTCAGGGCTGCAAGTGAACCTGGATAAGTCGCTTAGATTCCTGCTCACTGAAGCCACATTGCACGTGCCCCTAGAGTTTCCCCTTCAGTGGACTACTGAGACTGTACGATATTTAGGCATACAGGTGCACACAGATCCTGAAGAAGTTATCCTGGAAAATTATGGGATTGCTATATATTGATTCACAGAGGCAGTGGATCATTTGATCCGCTTGCCTCTCTCTCTCCTCGGTTGGATTGCCATCATGAAGATGGTAGTGCTCCCTCGAGTTTCGTTCCTCTTTACTAATATCCCAATTTTACTGCTGAATGCACTGTTCTGTTCCAGGTTTTATGAACATTACTGCTACGGTTGACATGGGAAGGCAAGCAGCCACATATGCAATGGGACATCCTCACACTGCCCTATTTGGCTGGAGGCCTAAATGTGCTGAACTTTGAGACATATTATATGGCAGCGCAAACAAAGTTTGCTTATTACTTGTTGAACACTCTACCTGAGCCGCCACATCTTTAGATGGAGTGAGATGACATGGCCCCTATGTCACTACCTTTTTTTCTACTTGACAGACCGAAACAATGCTGTTACTTAATATATTTGGCCAACACTATGAGGTACCCTTTCAGAAAACTGGCAGCTTCACAGTGTGCGCATTTACTATATTCTCCGCGACGGCCCTTGGAGTGGTGCTGTTGGCTTCCCCTCTATCAAGAACACGCAATGTTAGAATCCTTGCATGGACTCAATCTACACTCCCTAGGCGACTTTTTTAAGATTAAGGTGCTGCGAGACAGGGATCAAGTACAATCATCTGCAGTTGTACCTACAGGGCTGCAACAATTTCAGTATTATAGAGTTCAGCAGGCATTGAGGGCACTGTTAAATGATGGACGAGATGAGCCATTGGAGACTGTAGCCCTAACATACTTGTTACGGTCAGAGTCTGCCCTTTGTTTAATATCAGCTCTATACACTTCTGCACAGGTGATTAGGACGCTGGACACCTTTCTGGCATGATGAGAGCTTAGTACTGATCCCTCCGACAGTCAATGGTCCTACTGTTGCTCTGTAACATGCACTGTCTCTCTGAATGGTCATCACCGACTGGTGCATTTTAAATATCTCATTAGGGTGCACTATACCCCAGTCCTACTATTTCAATATGGCCTGCGTATGAACTCCTGTTGTCTTCGGTGCAATATGGAGGGCTCTGACTTTATGCACACAGCGTGGCATTGCCAAGGCATCCTACACTTTTGGATGCTAATATTTGACGCACTGAGTGAGATCACTGGTATGGCATTGACTCCTACGCCAATATTGGCGCTTTTGGGTTATGATTGTGACATCTCATGAGAATGCCGATGACTTGTGGCTGTGGGTCTATTACTGGCTAAATGCAGGGTTGCAATGCATTGGATAAAGGTTTCTTTACCCACATTAACAGAATGGTACGCAGAAATGGCATATTGCAGTACACAGTCAGATGCGAATCATGATCTTATGCGTCCCTAGGTCGACCCGAGTAAATGGGGTCCCTATCAGGAATATTTGCTACACTGGACCAAGGGAACCGAGGATGAGGACAGAGAGATGTAATATGCTAAGATTATATATGTGATGACAGGTGAATGTGTGAAAGAGACAAGAACAGAGAATATGAACCAATCTGTATACATGGTGTACACCTGTGTCCTGTATTTATGCGTCTCAGAATTATACTTTTAATCCTGATATAATACCAGTAATATTTGGCATAGTATCATGGAACTATATGTCCCTTTTTATCCCTGCCGGATGGGCAGTTGTATAGCACAAGTCCAAATTGTTTTTCATTTTAATTGCATTTATGATGTATGACTTCAGTCTGTACTGTGAATGTAGATTCCGCATGCTGCATTGTTACTTCACTAAAATTTAAAATAAAGTTTTAAAAAAATTGTTTGGACATAACATGAATATTATTTGCAATTAAATAATTTGTTTTGCATATATGATTTGAATTGTAAGGTGTGCAATAGGTTTATCAATACATCAAATGTATCAATGTGTATTAAGACTTTTTTTTTTCTTGACGAAGCCGGAAGAAGAAAATTCATTTTGCTGCAGTAATGGAAAATCACTTGTTTATTCTGCCCCCTCTGACCTGAATTCTTTCCTAGGCTGCTAACCTAAGGTTGAATGTTCTATTGTGTTGCAGAAGAGCATGTTTTCAATTTAGTTAACGTAACAGTATTTGTTCTAGCTGTTGAATCGGACATGAAATCACAGTGTTCACGTGAAAGAATATTAGTTTAGTTTATCATTTATCACGTGAAAGGAACTGTAAGTAGCAAATTATTAGAAAAGTGTGATATTTCAGTAGAATTGCATGAAGTCATGCAGCAAATAACACACTTTTGCTGAGAAGACTCCTAAAAGTATAAGAACTTGGTGGTGCCATCTGCAATGATTGGATGCAGAAACTTACACCTAGATTATACCCATCTGAAGAACCAGTTAATGAATTGTGCGAATCTTAATTAGTGAAGAACTTTGAAACTGAAATCAGTCTTCATGAGTCAGCCTTGAGATCTCCTCAGAGTCAGTTTCATGCTTGCTTAGTCTGCTATCACATTCTGTACTCTGAGTCTCCTGATGAATTTCTCCATCTTAGTCTTAACTGCCCTATTCTGTTATGGGGTTTAGTGCTAATAAGGCCAACTAATTCTGAACCGCTGATTTGTCCTATGTGCAGCCCGTGTTCTGCAACATCCTCATGCTTCTATCAACTGATGCTGGAAGAAGGTGACCAATCCTGTGGAATCATCCTGTCTGCTTTCCTGTGAGAAAACATAACTAAGGGTCAGATGTAGGAAGCAGTTTTGCCCATTATGGGGGTCATTCTGACCCTGGCGGTAAAAGGCAGTTACCGCCGGTCAGAAGACCGCCATAACACCGCCGCGGCCGCGGTAACCCGCCACGGTCATTCTGACCAACAACTGCCAAACCGCCAAAAACCCGACCTCCACTGAAGGCCGCCACATCAGCGGTCAGCGATAAACTGGAGATGACCAAACCTCCACCGTCACGCCAACAGAAATACGCCCATGCCATTACGACCCACCAATCCACGTGGCGGTCTTTCAACCGCGGTATCCCATTGGCGGTACACACCGCCGCGGTCAAAATACACACACCTGTACAAAACACAGCCACATTGGATAATTCAAAATACACACACCTGATACACATACAAACACCACTCCCACACAATCAATACGATATAAAACACACACCCACATCACCCACAAACCCCCACAAATCGAAATTCAGAGACAAGGCGCAATACACAGAGAGAGAGCACAGGGAACGCAAACCACAACACACACAGGAACCCAACATCATCCCCCACACTACATCTACGCACAAAACACCACACACCACTACACTCATCACCACAAACACCACCCCACACCTCATCCACACCACCCCATGGCACCCCAAAGACACCCCAGGTTCTCGGACCAAGAACTCAGGGTCATGGTGGAGGAAATAATTAGGGTAGAGCCCCAGCTCTTCGGCACACAGGTGCAACACACCACAATAGCCAGGAAGGCGGAGCTATGGCAAAGGATCGTCGACAGGGTCAACGCTGTGGGACAGCATCCCAGAAATCGGGAAGACATCCGAAAGCGCTGGAACGACCTACGGGGGAAGGTGCGGGCGATGGTGTCAAGACACAACATCGCTGTGCAGAAGACTGGCGGCGGACCCCCACCCACTCCACCCGAATTCACAGCATGGGAGCAAGAGGTCTTGAACATCCTGCATCCTGAGGGCCTCGCTGGAGTAGGCGGAGGAATGGACTCTGGTAAGTCTAATCTCAACTACTTCACCCCCACCAACCACCAGCATGCCTACCCACACCCCCACCCTCACCCCCAACCCCCCAGCACATATCCTCCCTGCTAATGTCTCGCCAGCACAACCCACCCACACCAACACCAACCCCGGAATGCCAACACAAACCATGGACACCCATCACCTAAGCATGACCACTGCACATACCCATCCCCCCCCAAACCACCCTCACAACTCCTCCCACAAGCGAATGCCAGCACTGGGGGACAAGGGCACCCACAATTCGCACGCCATGGCACACACAGAAGCAATAACCATACTCCTTTACCCCTGCAGGGCCCGAATGCCAAGACACCGGCCCGGAGGGTCCAGAAATGTCCATCCCACCCCCAGAACAGGCCCCCAGTGATGACAGCAGCTCTGTCGACCTAGAACCTGATGACCAGCCCGGACCATCGGGGACCTCTATACAGTCGGTTCCCCTCAGGCAGCCACAGGCCCCAGCAGACCTACCCCCCTCTGGAAACCCCAGCACAGCACCCACCCAGCGGGCCCATGCCTCTGTCTCCAGGACAGGTCAAGCAGCGGTGTGTCTACCACTACAGGGCACCCAGGGCAACCCACCACCCCAACAACAACAGGGACCTGGGGGCAGTGGTAGTGGGCACACCGTCCAGTGGACAGAGGCCCAGGAACAAAGGGGAACTGGGAGGGCTGCTGTGCGACAGAGGGAGGACAGGCCTAGGGAACCCACTGTCCAAGAGGCCCTCACCACCATCATGGGAGCCTACCACCACTCCCAAGAGACGATGGCGACGGTCCTGGCCAGGTTCCAGGAGATCCAGGCCATGCAGGAGGGCCAGTACATGGGGTTCCGGGAAGAACTGCGCAGCATCAGTTCCGCAATGGGTACAATCGTGGTGGCACTCAACCAGATTGTCACCACATTGCGGGACCATGTGGCCCCCCAAAGGGCCCCTGCCACTAGCATGGAGGAAGAACAGCCCACCACCTCCGCTGGCGCTAGTGGTCAGGAGGCCCCGACACAACAGCAACGGCCCACCCGGACCCCACCCCCTGCAGAACATGAACCACCCGCAAGAAAGGCCTGAGATAGAGGAAGAAGACAGAGTAGGATGTCAAGACCCCCGCCATGCACGGATCCCCCCGGATATCATCCCACTGTCCCACTTGTTCACCCTGTCCAACCTTGAACTGCCCCTGCTCCACCTTCCACAGGCATATGGACAATGCACCTGTGCGAACGTGAGTCTGGACTCTGCCATGGACATGCCTCCACCATCACCCATCACACTTTTTGAAATATTCACCAATTTTTGCACTTCAATAAACACAATTATTGCACAAAAACCATCTGGAGTCTGCTATTTATTTTTTTAAACCAAATGTATCCGATATAACCAACCAAAAATGTCCAAATACATTGTGATGACAACATACCAGTGTCACACAGCGGTAGTCCATGGGGAAATAAACCAGAGGGCACTCCATGGGGACCACATCACTGAAATAGGAAGGCAAATTCACAACTAAGTTACCATACATTGGGGTGAAAGGTCAGACAGTAGAGAGCCAGTACTGTTACAGATATAATAAAATGCAGGAATAGATTCTTACCTGTGTGTTACTGGAAATACTGCAGTATCACTCTGTCCCTGTTGTCTGTGTCGTCCTCTTCGTCTTCCTCCTCTTCACTCTCCGCAGGCTCCACAGCGGCCACAACACCACCATCTGGACCATCCTCCTGCAGGAAAGGCACCTGGCGTCGCAAAGCCAGGTTGTGAAGCATGCAGCAGCTCACGATGATATGACACACCTTCTTTGGTGAGTACATTAGGGATCCACCTGTCATATGCAGGCACCTAAACCTGGCCTTCAGGAGGCCGAAGGTTCTTTCTATAATCCTCCTAGTTCGCCCATGGGCCTCATTGTACCGTTCCTCTGCCCTTGTCCTGGGATTCCTCACTGGGGTCAATAGCCAAGGCAGGTTGGGGTAACCAGAGTCACCAATTAGCCACACACGCTGTCTCTGTAGCTGTTCCATCACATAAGGGATGCTGCTATTTTGCATGACGTACGCGTCATGCACTGACCCTGGGAACTTGGCATTTACATGGGAGATGTACTGGTCAGCCAAACAGACCACCTGGACATTCATGGAATGATAACTTTTTCGGTTCCTGTACACCTGTTCATTGTCTTTTGGGGGGACCAAAGCCACATGGGTACCATCAATGGCACCAATGATATTGGGAATGTGTCCAAGGGCATAGAAATCACCCTTCACTGTAGGCAAGTCACCCACCTCAGGGAAAATGATGTAGCTCCGCATGTATTTCATCAAGGCAGACAACACTCTGGACAACACCCTTGAAAACATAGGCTGAGACATCCCAGATGAAATGGCCACTGTAGTTTGAAATGATCCACTAGCCAAAAAATGGAGTACTGACAGCACCTGCACTAGAGGCGGAATCCCTGTGGGTTGGCGGATGGGTGACATCAGGTCTGGCTCCAGCTGGGCACACAGTTCCTGTATAGTGGCACTGTTGAGTCTGTAGGTGAGTATGACATGTCGTTCTTCCATTGTCGACAGGTCCACCAGCGGTCTGTACACGGGAACATTCCTCCGTCTCCTCGCAAGTCCCAGCGGACGGTGCCTAGGAAGGACAACATGGAGCACAGAGTCAATCAACCCACAGGTAAGTTCCCACAGCCTGCACAGTACACAAATCTCTCTGGATTGAATAGCTTGTATGAGTGTCGATGCAAGGCCTAGCCATGTGTGACGCAGTAGGAATTAAGCCATGTGGGCCCTTGAAATGGCGGCTGCCTGACCTGTGAAGTGTGACAATGTGAAGTGAGGTCATTGCGCTGGCGTGGCACGCCGTGGCGGTAGGCGGTCGAAGACCGCGGCGCAAAGCAGCATTGGTTAACATTGAACCCTATGGGTTTCAGGAGCCAATGACGATGTGCGCCGGCGGTCGCGGTACGCACCGCCGTGGGCGTGACCGCCATTTTCTCTCTGCTTAATCACACGAGACCTGACCATCCACAGGAGAGGACCTATACTGCAAGTGCTGATGTGACCTCGGTCTGGAAGTGACAATGGCTGCTGCGACTGGGGAAAGGGCCCCCGCCTTCAGTTCTGAAGAGTTGGAGGAGCTCGTGGACGGGGTCCTCCCCCAGTATGCGCTACTCTACGGTCCTCCAGACCAACAGGTGAGTACACTGGAGCCAATGCATAGTGGGCAATGCCTGTGATGAGTGGGGTGGATGTACGATGGAGGGGAGGGGAGCGAATTACGAATGCATGGCACGACAGATGAGAGCATGTGCCACCTGGCAAGTTTGGGGAGGGGGGGCCACTCACATCGAGCATGCAGAAAAGTGATGATGTTTCTTTTCCCCCCCTGTACATGTCACATAGGTCAGCGCCCATCAAAAGATCGATATTTGGCGTGCCATCGCCAAGGACATCCGGGCCATGGGGGTCCACAACAGACGGGGCACCCACTGCCGCAAGAGGTGGGAGGACATCCGCCGCGGGAGCAGGAAGACCGCAGAGGCTCTGCCGGGGATGGCCTCCCAACCTAGGAGGGGTGCCAGTCGTACCTTGACCCCCCTGATGTCCCGGATCCTGGCGGTGGCCTACCCCGATTTGATGGGCGATTGAGGACATCACAGCAGACACAAGGGGGTGAGTACCAGCACATTCAGCTAAATTTGCGTGTAGTGGAGGTGCCTGGGTGGGGGAGGAGGGCTGTGGGTATCCCTAGGCCAGGGCGATTTCTGTAGGCTAGGCCCCTCCGTGAGGTATGGTCCTGTGCCCCCGTCCCCCACCTCTGTAGGGTGCCTAGTAACGCTATTCATGGACCTGTGTATTCTGTGTGGGCAGTTGTCTTGTAGGGCATGTCCCAGGGAATGAGTAGTATACCCCAAGTGCGCAGCATAGTGCAGGGGGCTTCTGTGTTTGTCCTCTCTGCCAACGGTGTCCCCAATGCATGCACTCAACTTGTCTTTATTTCTCCATCCCCCCCCCCCCATTTTCTTTGTTTTTCTGTGAATGTGTGCATTAGCATCATCAGGCGGAGGAGAAGTGGCATCGGCGCAAGAGGGAGCTGCATCTCACATGGCCCCGGAGGGCCATGCAACGGACTCCGACATGACCAGTGAGACGGAGGGGGGCTCCACCACGGGGACCCGTGCAGACGTCAGTGACACCAACACGTCCTCGGATGGGAGCTCCCTTGCGGTGGCGGCAACATCCGTGCCCACCGATACTACAGGTACAGCCGCCACCCAGCGCACCAGCTCCGCCCTCCCAGCAGCCCCTCGGCCTTCGGCCCGTGCCCGCACGGCCAGGAAGGCGGCCATCTCCTTCGCCCCAGGCACCTCAGGCCCTGCCCCAGTCACCCCTGCTGCCCTCAGTGAGGAGGTCATTGACCTCCTGAGGACCATCATTGTTGGGCAGTCTACCCTTTTGAATGCCATCCAGGGTGTGGAGAGGGAGGTGCATCAAAGCAATGCATACCTGGAGGGCCTTCATTCGGGTCAGGCTGCCCATCAGCGATCGTTCAACGCTCTGGCCTCAGCACTGACGGCAGCGATTGTCCCTGTCTCCAGCCTCCCTCTTCTAACTCCCTCCACCCAGTCCCACTCCCCTGTTCCTCTGCCTATCCCATCCACACCTACAGACCAGCCTGCACACACCTCAACACCCAAGGGAAGCTCATCCAGACATAAGCACCACAGAACACACAAGCATTCACACAAGCAACATACAGATGCAGACATGCCAACAGCCACTACCTCCTCTGTGTCCCCCACCTCCTCGTCTCCCTCCTCCCTCCCTGTGACGTCTACACTCACACCTGCATGCACACCACCATCAGCCAGTACACCCATCACCAGCACACCCTCCACACCAGTCCGCACACGTGCAGTCACCACCCCCACTGCCATGTACACGTCCCCTGTGTCCTCTCCCAGTGTGTCTGTCACCCCCGCTTCCAAACCACACAAACGCAGGCAGGCACCCAACCAACAGCCATCCACCTCACGTCAGCCTCCAGCCCAAGCACCTGCACCCAAAGACACCAGACTTGACTCTCCTACAACCACATCCTCTTCCTCCACTCCCATACCCACTCCAGCTACCCTTCCCATGGCTCCTAAAAAACTAATCCTCTATAAACTGGACCTCTTTTCCTCACCTGACCCACCCCCTCCATCTCGTAAGAGTTCCAAAAACACCTCAGCCACCACCAGCCCAGCAACTCCCAAGAACGTTGTGGCTGGTTTTTGGAGTCCGCCCTTTCCTTGTGCAGGGACATCGGCCAGCAGCAAAGGCACAGCCAGCCCCCCCCCCTGGGAAGAGGAGCAAAAAACTGAAGGGCAGGCGCGACAGGCCTGATACGCCTGCCCCCAAGGAGGGTAGCCTTGCACCGTCACCTGCCACATCGGGTAAGGGAGCCAAGGGCCACGGAGAGTCTGCCAAGGAGGGCAAGGGCAGCAAGGCGCAAAAGGCAGGGAGCAGCAGACCTGGCCATGAGGGCCCCACCAGCCCCATTCCGGGGGTATCGGAGGAGACCCAGGGCCCCAGGACTCCATCACAGGAGGGCCCCGCAACAGAAAGGTCCGATGCTGACTGAGCAGGAAGTATTGGCCAGGTGTGGTTCACTCGAAACACAAGACAGGCACCGCTGAACAGGGCCCCGCCAAGACAGGCACCGCTGAACAGGGCCCCGCCGTGAGAAGCACCGCTGAACAGGGCCCCGCCGTGAAGGGCACCGCTGAACAGGGCCCCGCCGTGAAGGGCACCGCTGAACAGGGCCCCGCCGTGAAGGGCACCGCTGAACAGGGCCCCGCCGTGAGAAGCACCGCTGAACAGGGCCCCGCCGTGAGAAGCACAGCTGAGCAGGGCCCCGCTGTGAAGGGGACAGCTGAACAGGGCCCCGCCGTGAACGGCACCGCTGAACAGGGCCCCGCCGTGAGAAGCACCGCTGAACAGGGCCCTGCCGTGAAGGGCACCGCTGAACAGGGCCCCCGATGTGAGAAGCACCGCTGAACAGGGCCCCGCTGTGAGAAGCACCGCTGAACAGGGCCCCGCCGTGAAGGGCACCGCTGAACAGGGCCCCGCCGTGAGAAGCACCGCTGAACAGGGCCCCGCCGTGAAGGGCACCGCTGAACAGGGCCCCGCCGTGAGAAGCACCGCTGAACAGGGCCCCGCCGTGAAGGGCACCGCTGAACAGGGCCCCGCCGTGAGAAGCACCGCTGAACAGGGCCCTCCTGTCAAGCACCGCTCCGCTGGGCCCTCCTGACAAGCACCGCTCCGCTGGGCCCTCATCTCAAGCACCGCTCCGCTGGGCCCTCCTGTCAAGCACCGCTCCGCTGGGCCCTCATCTCAAGCACCGCTCTGCTGGGCCCTCCTGTCAAGCACCGCTGGCCCATTGGCAGGCCCCGTTCTGTGTCGGGCAGGGCTTCACGAGGCACTCTGCCCACCATGCCTCCTCCATGACCAGTGGACTCTGTAATCCACCTGATGGACTGTGGCTTTGCACCCCCCAGGATGGCACAGTAGGCAATCCACCCACTGTAGAGACTTGAGAGACTGTGGCTTTGCACTCCCCAGGATGGCACAGTGGGCATGGAGGCCCTTCGTGGATCTGGCGTCGTAGACTCATGTGGCTGAGGTGCCCCCCCTTCCCTTCCCCCTGAGGTGCCAGTATTTTATTTTTGTGATGCCTCAGCAGTGTTCTCTCCAATGGACTCGATCTCGTGTGTGGGCTTTGCCCATGTGTTGCTGCACATTGGCCCACGGACATTTGGACTTTGCAAAACTGTGTCGGACTTTTGCTACTTGTATTTATATAGTTCTAGATGTGTATTAATTCTTTATATATTGGTAAGTTCGCTATACTTAATTATTGATATAATATAGTTCTATTTTTACAGTCATTGCCTTTTGTCTTTGCATTTTTGTTTTGGGGGTTTTGGGGTGTCACTCTGACTTTTCAATCTGCATTGGTATGTAGGTATTTCGGTGGGGGTGAGGGTGGGGTGGGTGTGTGGCGTATGTGTGTGCCCGTAACCTTTCCTCCTCCCCCCTCCCCTGTGTCGTAGGTGCAGTACTCACCGTTGTCGTCTGCAGCGACGTTCGTGATCCTGGAAGAAGAGCAGGAAGGCAATGGCTGGGAGGATGTGGAGTTCCGGTTCCATGCTGTCCCGATTCCGCGTGGAGTGTGTCGAGGTGAGCGTTTTCCATTGGAAATGTCTGTTTCCGCTGTGTTTTTATCGGCGGGGCTCCCGCCCCGGAAAAGGTGGCGGATTGGTGAGTTGTGATAGGGTGGGCGGTACATTGTCTGCCGCCTGGCTGTTGGCGGTGACCGCCGCGCTGTTTGTTTGTGCCACCGTGGCGGTCGGAGTGTTAAAGCGGCGGCCTGTGTTGGCGGTTCCCGCCAGGGTCAGAATTCCATTTTTTGGACCGCCAGCCTGTTGGAGGGTTGGCCGCCGCTTTAACACTGACCGCCAGGGTCAGAATGACCCCCTATGTGTCTATGGGAAAATGTGTTCATGCACATTTGGCGTAATTTTTTATTATGCTAATGTGGCCCAACAATGCTAAAATCCTAGCGTCATATTTACAAAGTGGTGCAATGCATGCATTGCACCACTTTGTAACCCTTTGCACTACATTATGCCTGCACCAGGCATAATGTATGTAAAGGGGGCACTTTTAATGCTTGCTCAGAGCAGCGGTCAAAAGGGGGCTTCCATGATTTATAATGGGCCCCTATGTGCTCTGCGGAGTAGCACCAATATTTGAACACTACAGAGTACATCAATAGCGTCATGAAGAATGATGCTATTGCCCCCTACCCTTCTTCATGGTGCACCGTATTTTAAATATAGCGAACCCATGGTGGCGGTAGGGGCGCGCTAAGAGGCGCAAGAAAAGTGGCGCCGCACTCAGTGCAGTGCCACTTTAAATAAATCTGCCCCTCAGTTTTGCGCACTATTTACGTGACATTGATTTTGGGATTGTAAGAAAGCTTTGAAACTTTACTCAGTTTGGGGTTTCATTCAGTTCATATTGTTATGGTGTTTAAAATTGTATGATTCTGACTACTGCCACTGTCACCAAGTCCAAAGATTTAGGCCCTCATTACAATCCTGGCGGTCGGTGGTAAAGCGGTGGTAACACCGCCAACAGGCCGGCGGTAAAAAAAATGGATTCATGACCATGGCGGAAACCGGCAACACAAACAGCCACTTTAACACACCGACCACCACGGCGGTAGCAACAAACACCCAGCGGTAACCACCAACAGCCAGGCGGAAGACAATGTACCTCCCACAGCACTACAACACGCCTATCCGCCAACTTTTCTGGGACGGTACCAACGCCATCAAAAGGACAGCAGAAACAGAACACTGAAGGGAAACGACTCACCTCTCGACACTTAAGGTAGAACCACGACGCAATGGAGCCCGAGCTGCACTTTTTTCCAATGCTGGTGTACCTTCTCATACACCATGAACACGAGCTCCGGTGAAGACGACCACGGTGAGTACTGCACCTAGCACACAAGGGAGGGTGGAGGAAAAAGAGAGCGACACACACGCAACACTCCCACCCCCACCCCCAACACCATACACACAAACAGATACAACCACATTACATATACACCCCGTAACCCTCAGGAATAACGCAAGGACAAAAGGAATGGAGTAAAATAAGTGTAATAGTACAGTTTTAGATAGATATGTCCATAAACAATAAACAGTATATACAATATATACAAAAGGAGGGACAATGCCCACTCCAAAATGTCCGTGGCCCACTGGGCCATAACACATAGGCCAAGGACACACTTGACTCCTGCCTCAATACGGAGAGAACACTGCAGGGGCATCAGGGCGAAAACACACAGGCACCTCAGGGGGACGGGGAATGGGGGGCACCTCAGCCAGAAGATGTTACAACGCCACTGGCCTGGAGCGTGCTCCATGCCCACTGCTTGGTCCTGGGGAGTGCAAAGCCACAGTCTCTCTAGTGGGTGTTTTGCCCACTGCTTGGTCTTGGGGAGTGCAAAGCCACAGTCTCTCTAGTGGGTGGTTTGCCCACTGCTTGATCCTGGGGAGTGCAAAGCCACAGTCTCTCTAGTGGGTGGTTTGCCCACTGCTTGGTCCTGGGGAATGCAAAGTCACAGTTTCTCTAGTGGGTGGTTTGCCTACTGGTTCTGGAGGGGGCCTTGTGCCCAGTGTGCTTCATCCTGCCAAGGAGGGGCTGAATGGATGCCTTCTTCCACTGGTTCTGGAGGGGCCTTGTGCCCAGTGTGCTTCATCCTGGCAAGGAGGGGCTGAGTGGATGCCTTCTTCCACTGCTTCTGGAGGGGGCCTTGTGCCCAGTGTGCTTCATCCTGGATGTGGCAAGGTCACAGTCTCTCACCTGTGTGTCACACCAACAGGTGATTCAGGGGCCAGGACACACTGCAGCCCATGTAGTCACCACTACACACTGCTCGTCGGCGGTGACGGCTGCTCAGTGGATGCCAGTGGTGCTGCAGGTGGCGGTGCTAGCAGTAGTGGTGGTAGCCTCCACGCCTTCACCTGCAGCCTTGGACGGCTGCCCACTGGGGCTGCTGGCAGTGGTGCTGCTGGTGGCGGTGCATGTGGCGGTGCTGGCTGCCGTGCAGATGGTGGTGCTGGCAGTGGTAGTGGTAGCCTCCAGGCCTTCACCTGCAGCCTCGGACAGCTGCTCACTGGTGCTGCTGCTGGTGGCAGTGGTGCTGCTGGTAGCCGTGCATGTGGCGGTGCTGGCCGCGGTGCAGGTGGCGGTGCTGCCAGTGGTGGTGGTAGCCTTCAGGCCTTCACCTGCAGCCTTGGACGGCTGAAGTGCCATGGCTGGTGTTGTGTGCCCCTTGGCAGATGGTGGTGCCTCTTTGCTTCCGCCAGCTGGTGTATTTTTCTTGCCCTTGCTGGCTGGTGGTGCCTCCTTCCCCTTGCTGGCTGGTGTCCCGTTCATCCCCTTGATAGGTGGCGGACCTTTCTTGGCCTTAACAGATGGTGCTGGCACACTAGCTGGGCTGACGGGTGCCTTCTTGGAGCCTCTTACACCTGCAGTTGCTGTAGAAACCACAGTGGGCGTGGACTGGGTGGCTGAGGTGCTAGGCCGGGTTCTGGCCACCCTGGCCCGAGGTGAAAGACGGGGGAGGGGTAGGGAATATGTCAATGAGGGCGAGGAAAAGCTTCTTAGGGACACTGGGGCAGGAAGAGGGTGAAAGTTTGGGAGTGGAGGAAGAGGGAGTGGTTGTAGGAGGTATCAGTCTGCTGTGTTTGGGTGAAGGTGCATGGGCTGGATGCTGTTGTAAGGTGGATGACTGTTGGGTGCCTGAGTGCTTGCGTTTGTGTACTTTGGGAGGAGGGGTCACAGACACAGTGGGGGAGGACACAGGGGACGTGTGCATGGATGTGGGGGTGGTGACTGCCGGTGAGGGGCGTGTAGTGATAGGAGTGCTGGTGATAGAGGTAGTGGGTGAGGATGTAGTGCATGCAGGTGTGAGTGGAGACGCTACTGGGAGGGAGGTGGATGAGGAGGAGGTGGAGGGGGCCACTGTGGAGGCAGTGGATGTTGGTGTGTCTGCATGTGGATGGTGCTTGTGTGAGTGCCTGTGAGATGAAGTGTGGTGATTGTGTTTGCCTGAGCCACTTCTGTGTGTTGATTTGGGTGATTGCTGGTCTGAAGATGTGCTTTGGATAGGCTGGGGTTGAGGGGAATGGGGCTGGTTAGAGGAAGTTGGAGGGGGGAGGCTGGAGACAGGGACAATGGCTGCCATCAGTGAGTTGGCCAGAGCCTGGAATGCTCTTGGTTGGGCCGCCACACCAGAGTGAATGCCCTCCAGGTATGCATTTATTTGTTGCAAATGCCCTGTGACTCCCCGGATGGCATTCAGTATGGTTGACTGCCCAACAGAGAGGGATCTCAGGAGGTCAATAGCCTCCTCACTGAGGGCAGCAGGGCTGACTGGGGCAGGGCCATAGGTGCCTGGGGCGAAGGAGATGCCCATCCTCCTGGGTGAGCGGGCACAGGAAACACGCTGAGGGGCTGCTGGGAGGGCGGTGCTGAGACGGGGGTGTTGGCTGTACCTGTAGTTGTGGTGGCCACAGAGGTGTTCGCAACTGCCAGGGAGCTGCCATCAGAGAAGGTGTCGCTGTCAGCACTCTCCCCTCCTTTCTCCATCGTGGTGCTCCCCTAGCCCTCCGTCCAACTGGTGCCCTCACTGTCGGTGGATTCAGCCTCCAGGCCCATGTGGGATGCAGCTCCCTCCGTCACTGGTGCCTCTGCTCCTCCACCAGATGATGCTAATGCACACAAGGACAGGGTGACAGAACAAAAAGGGGGGGAGAGACAGAGGATATACTTGGTCAATGCCAGCAACAACACTACCGTTGGTGTACACAACTCACAGGGAACAGCCCTATGCACTAGGCCATGCTCTACCAGTTACAATGCTAGTCACCATCCCATGGGGTACAATACCTAATGCCATTAGCTGCACGCCTGAAACCCACAGGAACCTGCCCAGTAGTAGATGCCCACTAACATTATTGGGGTTGGAGTGCATCTGAGCTTGCCCATTATTGAACATACCCTGCCATGTTCGCCCTGGCCTAGGGGCAACCACAGCCCACATCCCCCACCCAGGTAATACTTTAAAGCACGCAAAGTCATGATTCTGAATCTGTACTCACCCCCTTGTGGCTGCTGTGATGCCTTCAAGCGGCCATCCAATTCTGGATAGGCCACTGCCAGGATGCGGAACATCAGGGGGGTCAGGGTACAACGGGCACCCCTTCCTCATTGGGAGCCCAGCCCCAGCTGGGCCTCCACCATCTTACTTGCCCAGCGGCGCAGGTCCTCCACATTGTTTACAGCAGTGGGTGCTCTGCCTGTCAAAGACCCCCAGGGCCCGCACCTCCTTGACAATGGCACGCCAAATACCCTTTTTCTGATGGGCACTGACCTGCAGAAAAAATACAGCAGAAAAGGTATTAGTCATACAGTCCGGACTGTTATACTCATGGCCCAATATATCCCCCCCATCCCCTTACACACATACATTGACCACCATACATGCAGCACTCTGCCCAGGACCCCTCAGACCCCCCTACACGAGGCTTACACACACAGCAATCCATACATTCATGCCCCACACATCATGCTCACAGTGTACTCACCCGTTTGTCTGGAGGACCATAGAGTAAAGTATACTGGGGTAGGACCCCATCCACAAGTCTCTCCAACTCCTCTGAAGTGAAGGCAGGGGCCCTTTCCCCAGACACTCGAACCATTGTCGCTTCCAGACGCAGGTCACAGCAGCACTTGCAGTGTAGGTCCTCTCCTGTTGAAGGTCAGGTAGCAAGTGAGTGAACAGATAGAAAATGGCGGTCACGTCCACAGCGGTGCATACCGTCACCCCCATTGTACATCGTCATTATCTCCTGGAACCCATAGGCCCCAATGATAACCAATGCGGTGTTGCACGGTGGTCATCGACCGCCGACCGCAACAGCGCACAACGCCAGCAGAATGACCTCATTTCCACTTGTCCCTCAAAACAGGTCATGCAGCCGCCATTTCAGGTGGGCACAGGCAATGGCTCCTCACTGCGTCACAGCATACATTGGCACATCAACTGACTTACGAGTTCACATACTGTTTATGTAAAGCAAAAATTGCATGTTAATGTTGAAATATGTGTGAATATGTCTTTCTGCTCGCCGTTTTTCACTGTAGAGTTCACCACTGAGGATGAATAGGAGATGAAGGCATTCCCCGTGTAGAGACCCCTGGTGGACCTGGCGACAATGGAGGACAGGCACATTATCCTGACCTACAGGCTTGATAGGGCTACAATCCAAGAACTGTGTGCCCAATTGGAGCCAGACCTGATATCTGCTATCTGCCACCCCTCAAGTGTCCCCCCTCTAGTGCAGGTCCTGTCAGTGCTCCATTTCTTGGCAAGTGGTTCCTTCCAAGCGACAGTGGCCATGGCATCAGGTATGTCACAGCCTATGTTCTCAAACGTGCTGACCAGAGTGTTGTCTGCCCTGCTGAAACACATGCGCAGCTACAACGTATTCCCCCAGGTGGAGGATTTGGCCACAGTGAAGGCTGACTTCTATGCACTGGGACATATCCCCAACATCATTGGTGCCATTGTTGGTACACATATTGCATTTGTCCCCCCCCCCCGGAGAAATGAACAAGTGTTCAGAAATAGAAAAAGCTTTCACTCTCTGAATGTGCAGATTGTGTGTTTGGCGGACCAGTACATCTCCCATGTCAATGCAAAGTATCCTGGCTCTGTGCATGATGCCTTTATCTTGAGGAATAGTAGCATTCCATATGTGATGTCTCAAATCCAGAGTCATCAGGTGTGGCTAATAGGTGAGCCCATGGTCCCCACCCAGTTGATGTAGGTATATGGGTGTGGGTATGGCTCTAAGGGTGAGTATGTGGCTGACAGGTATCCCTCAATATTTGCAGGTGACTCTGGTTACCCAACCTTTCATGGCTACTAACCCCAGTGAGGAATGCCAGGACAATGGCAGAGGAACGTTACAATGAGGCACATGGGTGAACTAGGAGGATTATAGAGCGGACCTTCGGCCTCCTGAAGGCCAGGTTCAGGTGCCTCCATATGACAGGTGGATCCCTATTCTACTCACCAAATAAGGTGTGCCAGATCATCGTGGCCTGCTGCATGCTTCACAACTTAACCTTTCGACGACTGGTGCCTTTTCTGCAGGAGGATGGTCCAGATGTCGGTGTTGTTGCAGCTGTGGAGCCTGTGGACGGTGAAGACGAGGAAGCAGAAGAGGAGGACATCGACAACAGGAACTCGGTGATCCTGCAATATTTCCAGTGAGACACAGGTAAGAATACAAACCTGCCTACTAGATGTACTTTAACACTACTACCTCTCTACTGTCTGTCGTTTTCACCCAGTGTATGGTCACTGACTTGTCACTTTCCCTTACGATTTTACAGATGTGGGCCCCACTGTGTGACATCTGCTTTGTTTCCTCATGGACTAGAGCTGTGTGGCATAGGTATGTTGACATTACATTTGATATCGCATTTTGCCACTGTAATTGCTAATACACTATTTCGAAATCACAGACTGACTCCAGATTGTTTTGTGCTTCAAGGGTGTTTATTTAAGTGCTCAATATTGGAGGGGGTTGTAAAATGGTGAGGGGTGATGGTGGAGGAATGTCCATGGCACAGTCCAGTCTATTAGTCTCACAGGTGCATTGCCCAAATGGGCATAGGAAGTGAAGCTGGGGCAGTTTGAGGATGGACAGGGTGACAAAGTGGGACAGAAAGATGACATTCAGGGTGGTCTCATTTCTTGGCGGGGGTTTTGGCATCGTTCTCTGTCTTTGTCTTGGGTCTCAGGGACCGTTTGCGGGGTGGTTCTCCCTCTGCAGCGGGTGGGGTGCTGGTGTGGTGGTCCTGTTGCGGTGCCTCCTGTCCCCTAGTGCCAGCAGAGGTGATGGGCAGTTCATCGTCTAGGCTAGTGTCAGGGGCCCCTTGTTGTGCCACAGTGTCCCTCCTGGTGTTGAGTACTTCCTTTCGCACCCCTACGATGGTCCCCAGGGTGGAATTGATGGATCTGAGTTCCTCCCTGAAGCCCAAATACTGTTCCTCCTGCAGGCGCTGGGTCTCCTGAAACTTGGCCAATACCGTTGCCATCGTCTCCTGGGAGTGGTGGTAGGCTCCCATGATGTTGGAGAGGGCCTCGTGGAGAGTGGGTTCCCTTTGCCTGTCCTCCCCCTGTCACACAGCAGCCCTTCCAGTTCCCCTGTGTTCCTGGGCCTCCGTCCCCTGGACCTTGTGCCCACTACCACTGCCCCCAGGTCCCTGTTGTTGTTGGGGTGGTGGGTTAGCCTGGGTTCCCTGTAGTGGTGGACACACTGCTGATTGACGTGTCCTGGGGACAGAGGTATGGGCCCGCTGGGTGGGTGCTGTGCTGGTGTTTCCAGAGGGGGGAAGCTCTGTAGTGGCCTGTGACTGTGTGAGGGGAAGCGACTGTCCCGAGGTCCCCGATGGGCCGGGCTGGTCATCTATATCCAGTTGGACAGAGCTGCTGTCATCACTGTGGGCCTCTTCTGTTGGTGGTGTGGACATGTGTGGACTCTCCTGTCCGGTGACATTGGGTAGGGGTCCTGCAGGGGTATAAAACAATGTTTATTACATGTGTGTGCCATGGTGTGCAATAGGTGGGTGGCCATGTACCCCAGTGCTTGCATTCCTGAGTGGGACCTTGTGTGATGGTGGTTTAGGGGGGTGTATGGGTATGTGCAGTGGCCATGCTTTGGTGATGGGTGTCCATGCTTTGTTGTTGCATGCAGGGCTTGGTGTTAGGATGTGTGGTTTGTGATGTTGGGACATTTGTGAGGAGTTGGAGTGATGGGGGTGTGTAATCGCATGCAGGTAGGGTGGGGGATGTAATAGTTAAGATTTGACTTACCAGATTCCATTCGTCCTGCGACTCCTGCGAGGCCCTCCGGATGCAGAATCGCCAAGACCTGCTCCTCCCATGTTGTTAGTTGTGGGGGAGGAGGTGGGGGTCCGCCGCCAGTCCGCTGAACCGCAAGGTGGTGTCTTGAGACCACAGAACGCACCTTCCCCCGTAGGTCGTTCCACCTCTTCCTGATGTCATCCCAATTTCTTGGGTGCTGTCCCACTGCGTTAACCCTGTCCACTATTCTGCGCCATAGCTCCATCTTCCTATCTCTGGAGGTGTGCTGCACCTGTGATCCGAATAGCTGTGGCTCTATCCGGACGATTTCCTCCACCATGACCCTGAGCTCCTCCTCAGAGAACCTGGGGGGTCTTTGCCGTGCCATGGGGTGGTGTGGGTGATGTGTGGGGTGGTGTGTGTAGTGATAAGTGGAGTGATATTTAGTGGTGTGTTGTGTGAGGTGCGTGGAAGTTATGTGGGTGATGGTATTGTGTGCCTGTGGGTGCTTGGTAGTTGTTTGTGGTGTCTCTCTCTGGCCTTCTCTCGGTAATTGTTGTCGTAGGGGTTTGTGGGTGATGTGGGTGTGTGTTTTATATTGTAATGGGTGTGTGGGAGTGGTGTGTATGTGTATCAGGTGTGTGTATTTCGAAAATGTCCAATGTGGTGGTGTTTTGTAAATGTGTGTGTATTTTGAGCGCGGCGGTGTGTACCCCCAATGGAATACCGCGGTTGAAAGACCACCGCGTGGATTCGTGGGTCGTGATAGTGTGGGCGTATTTCTGTTGGCGTGACGGTGTCGGTTTTGTTTTCGCCAGTTTATCACTGACCTTTGGTGTGGCAGACTTGTGTGGGTGTCTCAATTTTGGCGGATTCCAAGCTGTGGGTCATAATAGCTGTGGCAGATTTCCACAGCTGCGGCAGTGTGTTGGCGGTCTTCTGCACGGTGGTAAGCGGCTTTTACCGCCAATGTTGTAATGAGGACCTGTATCTTCACCTTCCATTGCAGTTTTGTGTTTGACATTGAACATGGCAGCCTGATTTCCCTATTTCTATGGCCATTTACTGTACCCTTTGGCATCTCTATTTTCATATCTCTGTGCCCCATTCTGGCTCCTGGTTTGTTTACTGCTGCCCACTACATGTCATACCTATGTAAATATTACAGTACATTTGAATTTCAATGTCTACAGTTTGTGAAACTAATACATATGTCAAACAATTGACAGACGCCATATTTTAATTTGTTCCAGGGGTATTTATTTAAGTGCTAATAGGTGGAGGGGGTATTGCAATGGGCTGGGTTGCTGATGGAGGAAAGTCCAGGGTAGAGACCAGTCTATTTTCATCACAGGTGCATTGTCCAAGGGGGCATAGGAAGTGGAGTAATGGCAGTTCAAGGTGGACAGGGTGACAGAGTGGGACACAAGGGTGACAATCAGGAGAGTCGTATTTCCTGGTGGGGGTCTTGGCAATGTTCTCTGGCTTGTGCCTGGATCGCAGGGACCGTTTGTGGGGTGGTTCTTCTTCTGCAGGGGGTGGGGTGCTGGTGGCCTGTTGTTCCTGAGGCGGGGCCTCCTGTCCACTTGCATCGGCGGAGGTGGAGGGCTGTTCTTCAGTGTGGCTAGTGTGAGGGGCCCGTTGGTGTGCCACTGCCTCCCTCATGGTGTTGGCCATGTCAGCCAGCACCCCTGCAATGGTGACCAGGGTGGTGTGGATGTCCCTCAGGTCTTCCCTGATCCATGGATATTATCCCTCCTGCAGCCACTGGGTCTCCTGCAACTTGGCCAGTATCTGGCCCATGGTCTCCTGGGAATGGTGGTATGCTCCCAGGATGTTGGTGTGTGCCTCGTGAAGAGTCGGTTCCCTGGGCCTGTCCTCCCCCTGTCGCACAGCAGTCATCCCAGCTTCCCTGTTGTCCTGTGCCTCTGTCCCCTGAACAGTGTGCCACTGCCACGGGTGTAGTGTGAATGGTATGTGTGACAGTGTGTGGGGAGATGTGTTGGGGTGTGTGCTGTGAGGTGTGTGGACGGTGTATGGGTAATGGTGTTTTGTGGCTCTGATTCAGTGGGTGCTCCTGGCTTGTCCTTCTCTCACTTGCCAAAATATTTGGGTCGTAAAGGGTTGTGGGTAGTGTGTGTGTGTGTTTTATATTGTGTGGGGGTGGTGTGTGTATGTGTGTCAGGTGTGTGTATTTTGAATTGTCCAATGTGGTGTAGTTTTGTATGCGTGTGTGTATTTTGAGCGCAGTGATCTGTACTGCCAGTGGTTTACCGCGGTTGAATGACCGCTGTGTTGATTCGTGGGTCATGATGCTGTGGGCATATTTCTGTTTGCGTAACAGTGTGGGTTTTGGTACCACCAGTTTATCACTGACCTTTGGGCTAGCGGACTTGTGTGTGTGTCTGTATAGTGGCAGATTTCAATGTGTGGGTCATAATAGGGGTAGCGGTATACCGCTGCAGTCACGTTATGTTGGCGGCAGTCAGCATGGTGATAAGCGGCACTTACCACCAATGTTGTAATGAGGGCCTTTGTCTACCTCTGAGGGTGAATTTTGTGATGATGTCTCACCAACCAGAGCTGGTGGTAGTTGCGCTGGAAATTGAGAGTAGGAATTTTCCAGTGCCCCAGTGTTCCAGCATGACAATGAATGTCATTAATGTTATCAATATTTTAGCAGTTGGGCCTCTTGGCTCTTCTCTAACACTACTTGATCCTACTGAAGGCCTTATTCAAAGTTTTAATTTAGAATTTGGCAAAGCGAGCTTGCCGTGTTAAATTTAAAATCAGGACACGGAGACGAGGATTATGCATATCTTATTTTACTCTTTATTTAACAGCAAGTTCAAAGTTCAACAACTCCACGAAAGAACTACAACACCCATGAAGCAACGTTCCCATGGTAACCAATGTCCAATCGTCGATCCTTCCGACTGTATGTATAAATTTCCCTTGCCGTCATCGTCCGCCCATGACTTCACTGTGGTAGGAAGTTAAGATATCCTCAGGTTGCTGCTGCCTCTGATCCTACGAGAGCAACATCACATATTAAGCGAATGAACGAGTCTTCTTCAAAGAAACTAAACAGTTGAAATAACCATACATTAAATAGAATGCATTTCCCCTTCAAACCACATTAAATATATGAAATCTATCATCAAGCTGGCAACAAAGAAACCAAGAGCCCTCATACATCCACGGTAAGCATAGATACCACCTACAAAGAAGATGCTTCAAAACCGCTCCCGGGTGGGAGACACATTCCTTGTGTAGGGTGGGATAATCTTTGCCTCCGTGTCCTTAATAGAACTGAAACTTTCCTTCACGTTAGCTAGGAAATTTCTCATTCTATGTCAGGACCGGAGGCGAGGATTATGCAAGTTTAAAGCTTACTTACCACCAAAGAGACTGCTTCATAAATAGGTTTATAATATAACTTTTTGAAGGTAGACTCTGATGATCAATCAGCCGCATGCATGATGTCTTCCAACCTGCCACCTACTTGGATGGCCTTGGAGGCCATAGCACCCAGAGTGGAGTGTGCCCCAAAAACCTGCACATTGATGCCCGCTTCAATCAGAATCCATCTGATCTACCTAGCTATTGAAGGTGAGGAAACTGCCTTAAAAGGTTTCTTTAGCAAAATCAACAGTTGCTGTTCTCCAGAAGGCTAAAGTTCGGCTGTCACCTCCTCGTACGTTTTGAGACATCTTACCAAGCACAATTTTGGTGCGTGAGGGAAAGCTGTATAGGTTACCGACCTGGTATTACACCTGGTCCGCCTGGATACAGTCAAGGTCACCCCTTCTGGGGAAAAACCTCTTGCTGAGACATCCAGGGCTCTGACGTCCAACACCCTTTTGCACGAGATAAAGCATAGCAATATAGCTAGTTTAGCTGACAACTCCTTCCGAGAGAGGTGTTGGTTATCCTGCCAAGAGGATAAGAGACGCAGAACCTGATTGACGTCCCATAATCCTGAATACCTGGGCTCAGGAGGTCTGGATATTCTGATACCTTTAAGCAATTTGCACACCCAAGGGTGCTCTCCCACCGGACGTCTATGCAGCGGGGGATGACCTGCCGAAATCGCCGATCTAAAGGAATTTATGGAGCAATAAGATAAACCTGTCTCCCCTAGCTCCGCAAGAAAATTTATGACATCCGTCATTTGGGCCACCATGGGATTGATATATTTTTCCAAACACCAACGAGCCCAGCGATTCCATGCGGACCTGTACCACTTGCATGTTCCAGGAGCCCATGCTTGTCTAATGAATTTTTCAGTGTCCTGTAAAAGTCGTCTGTCCTTCCTGCGATCCCGGAAATCTTCCAAGCCACCAAGGAGCGATGGCCCTGAAGGACCAGAGGGTGAAAGTGCCCTGCGGGGTCCAAGGGAATTGACAGAGAGTCCAGGAGAAGAATTGGGAAGCCGCAAGAGAGCTCCAGCAGGGACGGAAACCACACTTGTGACCTCCAAAGTGGGGTTATCAGTACCACCGTAGCCCCCTGACTACGTACCTGTACTGACACCCTTGGTATCAGAAGGAAAGGGGGAACGCATACCCCTGGTCTCTCCCCAGTCCTGCAAGAACGCATCCACTGCTGCTGCTCCCGGGTCCGGGTGCCAGCTGAAGTATATCAGTAACTGGTCGTTCCATCTGGACGCAAAGAGATCCACAGAACACTGACCCCAGCATTACATGAGTGCATGAAAAACTGCTCTGTCCAGCTGCCAGTCGCTGGAGTCCCCTAGAAACCTGGAGTTCCAGTCAACCAGAGTGTTCTGGGAACCCGGAAGGTACTCCACCATCACTGAAATCTGGTGCTGGAGACAAAAATGCCAAAAGTCCTTCACCAACTCTGCTAGGGCCCTCGATTGCGTGCCCCCTAGGCGATTTATGTACTGCACTGCGGACACTATGTCCATCCTCAGAAGGACAACCAGGAGACTTTGTCCCGAGTCAGCGACCTGACCGCAAAGGATGCCGCCAGGAGCTCCAGACAATTGATGTGCAGACTGGGTTCCTATGGGGTCCACCGAACAAGACGTCCCCGCATTGGGCTCCCCAACCCTGACGGCTGGCGTCCGATTCTATGATGAGGTCAGGCGAGGTGCCGAAAATGGCCCTGCCATTCCAATCCTCCATGTGGTCCAGCCACCATTGGAGTTCCGTTCTCTCCTCTTGTGTAAGAAAGATGAGCTTGGAATAACCCGCGTCGAAGATGATGCGCCTTCAGGCGTTGAAAAGCCGGGTAGTGAAGAGAGCCTGGAAAAATTACCTGAATCGAGGATGAGAGAAGTCCCACCACTCTGGCTAATTGTCTGAGAGAGATTCTGTTGCGTCTCATGACCTTTGTCAGTTCCTTCTTGATCTTCGAGCTCGGGAGGGTGAGGGAGGCTGATTGGGAGTCTATGAGAAACCCCAGAAAAGTCAGCGACTGCGAGGGCAGGAGATCTGATTTCTGCAGGTTTATCACAAACCCCAAATCCTGGAGGAGTGCAATAGTCATGTTTGCATTGGATAGAAGTTGCGGCCAGGATTGATCCATCAGGAGGATATCGTCAAGGTAAATGATTAGACGAATCCCCCGGGACCAAAGGTATTCCACCACTGGTTTGAGCAGTTTGGTGAAGCACCACGGTGCAGAAGATAGGCCGAAAGGGAGGGACGTGAATTCGAACACCTGTTCCCTCCAAAGAAACTTTAGAAACCTGCGATGAGGGGAAAAAATTGGGACCGTCAGGAAAACATCCTTGAGGTCCAGACGAATCTTCCAGTCCCCGTGTAACAGGAGATGCTTGAGCATATGAATGCCCTCCAGTTTTAAGTGTTTGTAGAACACCCACTCGGTGAATGCTCTGAGGTTGATAACGGGTGAAAGCCCTTGTCCATTTTCTCTACCAGAAAGAGATTGCTCAAGAAACCACTGGGATGAAGAAAAGATTGCGTATGGCCCCTTTTCAAAGAAGGTACTGAACTTCCGAGTCTATCAGAGCGGAATCCGCTTCCGAAAATGCCAAGGGTCTCGGGAGACACTCCTGGACCGGTGTTCCCCAGTACTCTATGTGAAAACCTGTCACTGTCTGTAGCACCCAGGCATCGGAAGTTATAAGTGCCCATTTGTGTGTGAACAAACACAATCTCCCTCCAAGAATCTGAGGGGAAGAAAGGGTAATCCTTACCAGAAGGACCTCCTGGAGCGTTCGCTCCTCCCCGGGCATTCCTACTTGCTCTTCCTTTCCCTCTGCCTCGATTAGGGAAGAAGGCGCCTTGACGACTGTCTCGCCATCCATTATTCCTGTAACAGTAGGAGTTGGGACCTTGTTGATAGAGGCCGCCGGAGGAGCGACTCCTGCCTCGTAGGCCCCCCAAAAACCTTCACAAGGAAGATTTTCTTGATGGAAGACTGTGCCTTGTCAAGCGCTGAAAAAGTGGCAACAGATTTGCCCAGTTCATGACGAACGGGTCGCCAAATAAGTTACCCTGGGTGACCGCCCCCACCTCTGAGTTAGATAATTCTCCCAGTTTGGGGTCTTTCTTAATAAGTAAGGAACGGCGCCTCTCTACCGAGATGGCGCAGTTAGAGTTGCCCAGGTGGAAACTGCCCTCTGGGCCCACCAGGCCACAACATTCGTCGGCAGGGGGGCGTCCGTCTGTCTTGCGTGCTCGGCCAACTGAATTATTTGTCTTAGGGGCCCTAACACGTCTAGCAGCTTGTCCTGGCATGCCCTCCAGGACCGGTCGATACCTTTCTTGGGGTCCTTAGTGTACTTTGCAAAAAATGTATACATTTTCGGATCTATGTCCGGACTCGCTGCTACTTTGCCTGGCAAAGTAGGACGAGGCCACTCAGCCTTTAGGAGGGCCGAACCTCCTTGTAAAGAGTTTTTCGAATCTTGCTGGCCACCTATTCGCCCACCTTCTGCTCTGGTTGCCACTCCGAGGATCTAGGGTGATAGATGCCCTCAGGTTCAAACATGTCTGAACCGGAGTCCTCTGCCTCCGGCGGATCTGGCGTGGTAGCCCTCGGGCACCAGGGGCGACCAGAGTCATGTTCCTCCTCAGAGTCCCCTTCGATCCCTTTTGGGTCACCCCACATCGGGGTCCAATATGGGGTGAACCTCTTCACCAGTCACTCCGGGCAGAGATCCCTCCCGGAAGGGTGGGCACTTTAGCGTGTGCACACTCTTGCAAAAGGCTTCAGTGAGGCAATCGAAGCCTTTGAGGTGCCCCGCGACATACTTGCGCGATTTCTTGGGAGCTGTGACATTCGCAGTCTTAGCCCAGCTCCTGTCCCCCCAACCATGCCTGTCCCCTTGGACACCTGTTCTGCCAGTTGTGCCACACTTTCTTTAATAGCGGCCAGGGCCTGGGCTATGGCCCGAGAAAGCAAAACATCTACCCCAGGGGGTAGAGTGTGCTGTGAAGTGCCCTCCCCTGGGGACATGTTGGGGAAGAAATCATGGTCCTGAATGAACTGCATCGTAGGACCCGAGAGGAATAAGTTGTGACTGAAGAAACACCCTGTAATATAGGTAGGGTAGCCCCCCATGCTCCTGTCGCCAAATAGGCAAAATAAGGGACCTAACGGTCTCTGAACGTGCTCCTGAACTTGCGTGCCATTCCCCAGGGGGAATCTGTCTTACCGCAAAGTGGTGTTTTGCTTACCGCAAAGCGATGTTCTGCGGGGGTTGGAGGGGTTAAGAAATTAGCCTGAACTCAAAAACCCCTGTTGCGCTGAGTTTCTAGCGATCGAGCGCTCACCATGACTCGAAACGCTAGAAACGCACTGCTGAACACCAAGCGGCGCGAAACAGCGCCCTCTGGTGGAGCTGACGCATCACCACATGTTGAATCAACGCTCTGGCATAAAAAGCCTACTGAGCGCGATGAGTGTCCTTAGTAACAAGCAAAATGACTTGCAATACAAAATGCCGGCACAAGAATAACTTCAACAGTCTATGTCAAAAATACCAAAAGTTGTCACGAGGCAGTCAGGGGAACAAGACTTAACTGACACTGGAGCAGTGAAGAAAGAGGGTGGACGATGACGGCAAGGGATATTTATACATACAATCGGAGGGAGCAACGATTGGACATTGGTTACCATGGGAATGTTGCTTCATGGGTGTTGTCGTTCTTTCATGGAGTTGTTGAACTTTGAACTTGCTGTTAAATAAAAAGTGAAGAAAGATATGCATAATCCGTGCCTCCGTTCCTGACATAGAATTTTAGACTTCTTAAGATTTTCCACAATACAAATTTCAGTATCCTAATGAACAACTGGATTGTTCACATTCTATATTTATTACAAAAGTGTGGAACATCCGACGTCATCTTGATGTAACCAAAACTTGAATACAAAAAGCATTTCCTTTAGAAATTATACAAATGAGAGGGTCTTACTCCCATAGAAGTTATGGTTAGTGGTGTAAAAAACTAAAAGGAGGACATATTTTCTGAGGTCTCAAATAACGACAATGTACTTTTAAATTATTTGCCATCTTTATGCGTGTTTTGTCCAGTTGATCACTTGATTATTTATAACACGTAGAGCAGAGGATGTGGTGTTATGGCCAGAGTTGTAGACTTTGCAACTGGGGAACCAGGTTTGAGGTTCGGCGTCAGCTCGACATCTGTGATTTGGGGAAAATCACTTAATCTCCCCATGCCTAAAACCAAAATGAATGTGTCCTTTTGTAATGTAACTGATGCTCATGTAAAGCATTCCAATACCTTCAGGTCAAGTCTACACTATATAAAACTGCAAAAATAAAAGAAAATTAAGTGTTTTGCACACTTCTGTCATTGGGCTGTACTTGGGCCACATTTGGGTAACATTTGTGCTACATTTGTTATGTTATGTTATCTTATAAAGCGTGTGCACACCTAAACAAGGGTTTCAAGGAGCTGAACCAACAGTAAAAAGAACATTGACTTAGCCATTGTCGAGATGGGGCCACTCACCTGAAAAGCAGGATGTCTGCAGGGGCGATGGTATGCCCCCCGACCTCCTGGAACACCTCTCAGCACTTCCTGGTGGACACAGAAACCCCGGCAGGTGTTCCAAAAGGAAAGGGGGAGTGGAAGAGAAAGAGACAAAACACTGCCATGCCTTGCCGGTCCAGCCAGGCACCCTGTATCTTGGGGGGGGCAGGTTGTTGTTGACAGAGTGATAGTAGAGTTAGTGCACTCAACTTCCTTGAAACTGAATCTCTGTTTCTGATATGGACAAGGGAGTGGTAGGAGAACACCAGGATGCTCCAGCACTTTTCTTGGATAATAATAACTGTTGGCACAATTAATAAAACTGCATTACCAAAAACCCAAACTGAGTATCATAACAATAAGTACTGCGACACTAGGGCTGGCTTCACAGAGATTCACTGTTGCACACTACAATTAGAACTGCGGTTGCACTTATCATGCACAAGAAAGACAAACAAGGGCATTAAGATATCACGTATAACTTTCCTGCATGTATAGGGTTAAACTAAAAGGAACAAAAACAATCCAAGTAATACAAATGTCCACTCTGGGTTTAAACAGTTAGGGTGGCACAGTTTGGTTTGGTTTCACTGTGTGTGTGAAAAACCCTTCAAAAGCAAATTCCTCAAACCTGAAACACAGGCATGAATGACACAATTTAAATCCAAGAGTTATGCTATTAGAGAAAGAAAAGTCACGTAAATGCCCTTTTAAAATTGCACTGTCACTTTTTGTAGTACTTGAGCTCAAGCAGATTTCCTGAAGCACATTTAGGCAAGTAACTACAATAACAATGTAGAATGTTCAGAAATGCATTTGTCTCTTCAAGATAAGCACTCTGCCAAAATATGAGGTCTGAAATACACCAGCTGTTCTAGGAAAGCACGGCGCTCAAAGAACAAACTTCATGGAGAATACTAGTCACTTAGCTGCAGTCTTTTCCGGAGTGCTGGAGGAATGGGTGGTGAGTTTCCACATGTGGATGAGTCACCACACCCAATTAGAAGCACGGGTCAGATGTAGGAACGAAAAAATTTGCGAGTCGGAAATAGCGACTCCAAGCGAATCGTTATTTCCAACTCGCAAAACGATATTCTAGTAAAAATCACTATTCCAAATAGTGAGTCGCAGCGGAGTCGCACCGCACCGCATTTTGCAACCTCGCTTTTAGCGAGGTCGCAAATTGCACGAAGGGTGTGGTCCGGTGTCGCAAATTGTGACTGACTCGCAAATTGCCTGCAGGTGGAATTAAACTTTTGAAATACCCACTTCCTGGTTCTGAGTGATGACATCAGAACCAGGAAGCAACCACATTGAACAGGGAGGAGGGAGGAGCCCACCCAACCCAAACTGCAGAGCCACACCCAGGTGAGAGGAGCTGCAGCAACAATGGTTACACAGGACAAGGAGACACCCAGTGGAGGCAGAAAACGCAAAATAAAATTTTCTGACAAGGAGTTGGAGGTGCTGACCGAGGAGTGCTGCCTGCACCATGAAGAATTATTTGGCAAGGCAGCAATACGAGTCCCTGACACCCAAAAAAAGAAGATCTGGCAGGACATCCAGAACAAGATCAATGCCATTGGTGTAAGCCACCGCACCCTGGATGAAATCCGCAAAAGGTGGTATGACCTTCGCTCCAGGACCAAGGAGAGGCTGGCGCAGCTCATGAGGGAGATGCATGGCACTGGAGGAGGGCCATCTACTGTTCCATCCCCTACAGCAATCAAAAGCATGGTGGTGACAACTCTGGAGCTGGTGGCTGTACTGGGCATCGGAGACGTAGACAGTTCTGCACCAGGAACATCACAAAGTAAGTGCCAAAATATATGCATTCACACCCGCATATGCACTATGCACACAATCCCAGTACACATCAGCAGGCACCTCCAGAGTAGCTCCATTCACAGTTTTGCAACCTATAGAATAGTGCATAATGGGCAATGTAGTACAGTAGTCAAAATATAGGCAAATGTTTTTTTTGAGGCATCAAACATATGTGTGAGACTGACAGTGTATCCCCTATGTCCCACAGGTCTCCCACAAGGAGCCACTGTGCAGGGAGAGGAACATGGCACAGACACACAGGAGGAGGCTGCCACAGACTCCGCAGGAGAGTGCAGGACAACACCACCCATGGATTTGGCACAGGAGACCATGGACGATCCTACTCTGGGTATGGAGGCAACCATTGGGACACCAGGGCCAATGCGTATGGAAAGGCAAACACATGGCTTATCAGGCGCGGTGCGTAGACGACGATGCACAATGCAGTCTGTGCGTAGGGAGGATGTGTCCGATGTAGTTTTTGTGGGAATTGAGGCATCCTTATTGCAGAATCAGCACCTGCAAAATAGACAAAAGAGGTTAATGAACCGTAACCTCTTAAGACTGCAGACCACTATCACCCATGGGCTGGCAAATGTGGACAACCAGTTCACAACAATGAACACTCACTTGGGTAACCTGACTACCTCCATAGACAATTTGGTCAGGGAACTGGTGGCTGACAGGGCACAGGCACGGCGCAGGGAGCGCAACACTGCTGCCCGTTTAGACAGGCTAGGTGTGTCCATAGGGCGCCTGGCAACCAATACAACCTGCCTGTCAAGGTGCACTGTCAGCCTGCAAGTGGAACTGGGGCATTTTGCAGGAGATGTGGCACATTGACTTGACCGCATCAGCCATGTGGTGGATCTGCTGGAGACCAGACAGGCTGCAAGGGGCATTGGGGATACCCCGCAGGACAGTGAAGAGGGCTCCACTGTGAGTAGTGTGTCTGCCACTGATGCACATGTGTTGCGGAGTAGCAGTGCACGGCAGGGCTCAGGGGACCAAGCTGGAGTGAGCCATGGTGGCCACAGTCGTAGAACGCTGTGAGCTACTGACACAGAGGCACGCGGACATAATGTGTCCGATTTGACTTGTTTTTTTCCATACTGTAGCACAGTTCACAATGATTTCAACATTATGGTCCTGCAATAAAAGGGTTAGTTTGTTTGACTACACAACTGGGATATGTGTGTCTTCCATTAGTGAGTGTTGTCACGGTTGCTACGTACCTGCTAAAGTAGTAGGTTGCAATGTGGTTTCATCTCTGTCTGCCCTCCATTGCGATGCTTCTATCCCTAGGCTGTCGGTGTGGTAGCTCTTGCTCCTCAACCTCCGTATCTGTGTCTTCAGGGGTGAGCTATAGCCCACGTCTGGTGGCAATGTTGTGTAGGATGGCACAGGTGGCAACTATCTTGCATGCTGTTTCTAGGGCATACTGAAGTGCTCCTCCACTTTTGTGGAGGCATCGGAATCTTGACTTCAACAAGCCAAACGTCCTCTTGACTACAGTTCTGGTCCACCGATGTGCAATGTTGTATCGCCTCTCATTCTGATTGCCAGGTGTTAGGTATGGGGTGAGTATCCATGGTCTCAGGGCATATGCACTGTCACCTGTTTGACAAAAGAAGCAAATTTAGCTGGGCATCACAGGTTTACGCAGTGACCTGTATGTAAGGCTTCAGAGTGTACTCGCCAGTACCTAATAAATATCCTTCTCCAAACTCCCCACGTTCTAGGCGTTGGTGTATCCCACTGTGCCTGAATATGTATGCATCATGTGTACTCCCTGGATATTTAGCCGCAATGTCAGTAATTACATTATGGGCGTCACATACCACCTGGATGTTTATTGAGTGGGTACATTTCCTATTGCGGAACACATGTTCCAGATTTGCTGGTGGGTAAATTGGCATATGTGTCCCATCCACACCCTATTACATGGGGAAAGTTGGCAATTCTGTAGAAGTTCAACTTGGTCCTGTTAATTTCTGGGAAGGTATATATATCTGGACATGTGTGCGAGTATGGCATCTAGGAAACGTCTGAAGAATCGTGAGTGCACTTTGGGATACCCCACCTGCCACAGCAATTACCCCCTGACAGCTACCCGAGGTCAAGAGGTGCAGTGAGCATAGCACTTGCACATGTGTGGGGATGGCGCTGCCGCGCATTTTCTGGCATTCAAGCTGAGGTTTCAGCAGTTCAATTATCTCTAAGATAACAGCGCTGCTCAGTCTGTATTTCTCATATATCTCCTCCTCAGTTTGTTGAAATAGTGTCTGCCTGGTTCGATATATCCTCTCCTGTCTCTGCCTCCTCCTCCTCCTCTGCTGGGCAGCCTGGACTCTCCTCCTCCATGCAATCACGTATAGTGCAGACATTTTGAGTAGCCCAGATGCCTTCTGGGTCCCCTTTTATGCTTTGGTTTTGGTTACCACCTGCTCTGAATCAGTGGTAATTTGGGTGTGCACAACGGGCTTTTTGCGACTCGCAATTTGCGACTTCCAAATTGCAGGTCGCATAATCAGGTTGCAATTTTTGCGAGTTGGTAATGGGTTGCATCGCTATTTGGTACTTTGAAATGGGATTTGAACATCCCATTTCGCATTTTGTGGGGTCGCAAATAGCGCTGCGAGCCGTTTGCGACTCGCAAACATTTGCTACATCTGGCCCCACATGTCTATACCACACCCAATTAGAAGCACATGTCTACACCTGCTCACATTAGCAAACAAGCATTGGTAAAACAAGCACTGATAACACCAATTGTGTAACACAGCACATTATGTTTACTTAGAAACATGAAGGTTTAATCAAGAACAGAGATATTATTTAACCCTAATCCCTGGGAATGCTGACAGATAACGCTGGAGGCACCTTGGGGATTCCTGACAGCCATATGCCTGTTTGAAAAGCCAGATTTGTAATAAAAA
Source organism: Pleurodeles waltl (assembly GCF_031143425.1). Lineage (NCBI taxonomy): Eukaryota > Metazoa > Chordata > Amphibia > Caudata > Salamandridae > Pleurodeles > Pleurodeles waltl. The sequence goes on from NC_090449.1 coordinate 199,676,975, forward strand.
GCTGAATTCCATATAGGAAGTGGGTGCTATAATATGAGGGGGAAAGGCATGCCATAGTTTTGGGGCCAGCACAGCAAATGTGGTGCCACCAAGTCTCTTCCTTTTGAACCTGGGGACCTCCAACAGATTTAAGTGGGATTATCTGAGATTGTGCTTGGGGGGCATATTTGAAGATTTTCAATGACGCAAAGTTGGGGCTCTTTCCATATAGAGATTAAAAAAGGATTCACACAGTTTTAAAAGTGTTCCTCTGAGCTACTGGGAGATGGTGAAGTTTTATCAATAAAGGTGTGATATGGCAGGATCAACAGTGGCATCAAACCAGCCTGGCTGCCTGATTTTGGATCATTTGCAGTCAGTGGCACAATTTCTGTGGAAGGGCCAGATAAAGAGAAGTAGCATAATCCACCCGGGCCATGACAAGGGAAATAACCATCTCAGTATTATTTGAGGTGAGCTTCAGATGAAAAAGCTTCATCCATTTCGGATACAAAGTATAGTTCTTTGAAAATGCTCCCAGGATTCCATTGTTTCCTTGATATTAAGGAGCAGTTGCATGTCGTCTGCATATTTGGGCTCTTTATTCTCTGGTGTCCATCTTGAGAAACATATTTGTTCTGAAGCTCCATAATTTCTTCATTTACTACAGTATGCACAGTAGAAAATGCTTTCAGTTTCCCCACTTTGATTCCATAATGATGGCATTAAGATGTGCCACACTTTAGACATCAATTCAGAATGTTAGCACTCTAGTGCCACATTAGACCTCTGTAGAGAAGCTGCTCATCACTAAAGAGTTAACTGGCAGTCTTCTGCTGATGATGAAAGTGCACGTTTCAATCTGCATTTCAGAATGTTTTAAGGAACTAGAAAAGGAAGATATTTGACAACTCACTGAAAAGGTGTCTTAATTTTTTTTTCTACAGCATTAACGATAATTTCCATGGCAAAATGAACCCCTCCATTTTGTTCCTTTCTAAATTTAATGTTTTAAGTTTTACCAATTTGATTCAGTCAAGATGGCTTCATGTGTGCCACATGTTTGTCATATAAAATACTGTTAGTGATTTAGTTCTTTAGAACACTCTGGGAGGCTGCAGTAGAACACAAGGCAATCAACTGACAGGATCCTCCTGTTGGAAGCACATTTTACTAAGTATGTCATACTTCATTCTCACATGGCTGAGAAAGATAATGTGAGTTTACAGAAAATATACTCTCATTTTAGCTTGTTGGAGCACCTTCCATAATCTCTGTGGGAAAATCACAAAAAACTGTTTTCTATCAAACATAATTCATGAAATCCCAGCAGACAGCTTTTTCACAGTTTTTTCACAGGATAAATCACCTTAGAACACACCACATTTCCTAAAATGAGTATGGTACCATCAACAATTGATTTATATTGTAACTGAAATCTGTTATCACCCGTTACACGCTCTCCTTTTTGTGACCCTCAAAACCTGCCATTTACTACAATGGGGTGCTATCATGGGTATTGGTCTCAAGATGGCTGCCAGCACCGCATGGTTAAAGTGCTGACAGCCAATCAGATGTCACCATGAGATCTGTTCTTAGGCTCTGACCATGATATCAATATTTTTTTCCCTTTAATAACGCCAAAACTACTGAACGGATTTACACCAAATAACAAAAAGCATGAATTTGCACCAAGACGTAGCTTCCTCCCAAATTTGGTGTAATTCCATTTAACAGTTCATGATGTAGTCATTTCTAAATACTCTAGACCCTTTTTCTCTGCCCCTTAATGAATCACCCCAAAACTTTAAACAGAGCAGCTGAACAAACTGCGGTACTAGTTTTGAAAGTTTTGTGAAGATTTGTCAAACGGCGTCAAAATGATTGGCAAAACAATAAATGCTTTTCCTATGGAAACTAGGCCCTAACTATAACTACGTATATATATATAAACTTCCATCCACACGGCAAGGATGGCACTGACACCAACCGAATTGCTGAAAATATTTATTTACAAAGTATGTCCCCACCAATGTTTTTTCGGCCGCAGCCTTGATCACGGTACGTAAGGTTGTAAAAAAATGTTTTAGATGGTACAAAATAATTATAGTGATTTAACCACTCAATGAAATGTGGTCATGGCCTGTACGTAAAGAAGCTAGCATCATTGATGTCAGGGTAGTAATAAAACTGCGGCAGCAACAGTGAGTTTATGCATGCAGTGTGAAAAACAGTACACTACTAGGGTGCGTAGTCCTGCTAAATACAATAGAGGGTCCATTGTAGTGTGGTTAGTTTTACGTATTCATTGCGCTTTAGCTTCAGGCCTTTGTGCATTTTGCCCTGAATATATTTTATTCATTTGCTGACAGCTTAGAGCCTATGTGCACTCTGCTCTACATGCTTTTTATTAGGCTTCGTACTGTTATTTTTCAAATAGCCAGTTCTACGGTGTTGTTTTTTATTCATATCACACTGTTTTGCATACTTCAGCACTGGAGTTCTCCATAACATATTTACTCTGTGCTTCAGTCAAGGATACAGTCTTGTACATTGCCGATAGACGTGGTAAGAGTTTAGACTTGGCATTCCTGCGTAGGGACATTTTGTGATCACGGTGACATGTTAGTTATAAAATCACTTCCTTGTCCCAATACACGCAAGAGGGAGATTCCGACCAGGGAACCACAACTTGACGCTGACTGCCTCGTTGCAGATGCTGAACCAAGATCACAGGTCTTTGTTCAGGTATGAGGGCTGATATCCCCACAGTGATTCTAATAGGCAAGCCAGAAGCTTAACATGCTGTGCTCTAGATAGAACAAGCAGAGGGAGAGTAGAAACTGTTTGACAATATGATAGCTTTGTTTTTATGTTTTACTCTCCTGGTAACTATTACAATCCTACTGTGTTGTATCGTTCTGGTTATTGCGGCTCACGCCTTAATATCTAAAATACAGTCGTTTTATTAAAACATTATATAAAACTTATACTGTCTTTGTCATTTGTATATGAGATCATATTGGAAATAAGAGAGTTGGTTTGGATCTGAGTAACCACGACTTCCCTGAGAAGTTCCAAAGATGTCATGCGCTCGGCTGCCAAATCATTCCTTCCACATGGGAGAAATGAGGCACTGCTAGTTAGCCGGAGCAAAAACCGGATTTAGGGTGACAGAGCTCTTTACACGTGGGTCAGACTCAGTCCCCCACACAGTTATAGATTCTGCTACCAAGAAATCCAGTAGTCTCATTTAGGATAATGAGAGCCCACGCGACATGGCGCCGCCAACGTTTGGTCTGGCTCTAATGATTAGGTCCGACTGACTCTCTTGGTCTCATATATATTTTGACTCCTCGGTTCCGTATACGGAGACGTCCGTGGGGCTGAGGGTTTCCGCCGCCACGGCATAGGTGCTTCCTATTGCTTAGTGGTTGGTTGTTCAAGCTTGAACTTTGAAAGGAAAAAAAACCCGATATTGGTGTGCCTTCTCTGACCTGCAGCCGTTTTTTATAAAATGGCGAATCCTAATGTAGTGAACATAGCAGTTAATATGCGACATCCGCTCACAGGACATCTATTGACACATGGACTAACAGTCCAGGGGGGTCCAGTCACTTTTGTGGTGGACGCCCATGCAGCCTATAGAACTGAACTTTTTTATTCTTGGGTCGCATTTCCAGCAGTGGATGGGGGAACAAATACTTTTCACGAATACACAGTTGCGAATGTCCCTGGACAATACAGGGCTTACGCTTATTTAGAAATACCTCTATCTTATCAAGAACACCATAATTGGCTTGATGGCGCCCTCCCACACTCAATAGCCCAAGTTAGGTTAGGTCCACTGAGTAATGATGGTCCTACCTGGCCTTTATTGGCTACATATACACCACATCCTGCGGTTGCTCAATTGGCAGTGGTTGAAGTTCGTCGTTTATATACAGAATTAACGGCTACATATGGACGATTAGTTCAGTTTGTGATGCAGACATTAAATACGAATGCAGCGCGTGCTGCTCCAGCGCACCCACAGGCTGTGGTTCCGGGTCTTAATCCGGCCACTGTACACTCAGTTATGGGTAAAGTACCGGCTAAACGAGAGGAGACTCCGTTTTGGCTGGCGCAAAAAATTAATACGCTGGAAGCAGTATTTCCCCATACGGGACCTCAGGATAAACATAGAATTTTGACGATGTGTTTGCCGTACGGGATGGTTCCTCCGGTGGACCTTTGTAATACCTGGGGCACGGTGTTTGCCGCGCTCTACACTAAGGCACACGGTACACCGACATTAGCTAATTTACCGGACGTACTTAAACAGATTCAGGATGAATATGGGGCTGCCCCAGCCTTGGATTTGGGCATGCAGTTGCTGGGCAATTTTGCCACAGTTTCTTCTATTATTTTGAGTAATCTCAAAGGAGAGGCAGTAGCACTAGCAGTGCGTATGCGTCTTCGGGATGTACCGCTGCTTAATCAGGAGCGGGAGCTTCCGAGAATAATAGCGGAAACGTATTCTAGTATTGGTCGTGATAGCCTAGGGGCTAGACCACAAAAACCCCAGTTGCAGGGTAAAAATAATAAGGAAAATGCGAAACAGCAACAACCTGAGGGTTCGAAAAAGCGCTGGGAAAAGAAACAGCAAACACCTAAGAAAGATGGTGGGCAGTCTCCGCAACCGGAGACCCCAAAGAATAAGTATAATCTCAGGAATAGGGATACTTTGAAGACGCCTGATAGATATCAATATACTGATACACGCCAATCTCGTTCCTTTCAGGACTCCTCGGAAAAGAGAAGTGAGAGAGGTGGGCGGTCAGAGCGGAGGACGGAGTACGTGAAACCGAGACAGGATTCACAACGCTCAGCGGAGGTTTCTATTAAACAAGAAGAGAAACCGCTGCAACAGAAACAGCAATTCAAAAAGAAGAAAGTGGCAGCTGTCTCAGTTAGACATGCCGCTCAAGAAGAGAGTTCTCTTGACGAACAAGACATGGGCGTTAGCACTGTTAGACAGCGCGGCAGAGGTCACGATAGTTCGCCGGAGTCTTCTAGAGCATCTGGAGGTGAAAGCAACTGATGACTTCATACAAGTCGAAACGGCGGATATGCGTGTCTCAGATCCTGATAGAGTATATGAAGTGACTCTGCGATTGGAAGGGGACATTGACCGTGTTATAAACGCCATTTTTTGGGACCATGTGGTAAAATCATATGATGTTCTGTTGGCCGAACAAGATTGGCCACCTGACTTTGTTCGCGACTGTCCAGTTGGGGAGGAGGTTATTACACCTTCCTTCTCACCACTTGTTCCGAGAGAACTCGCGGAGTCCTATAGTAAATCATGGGCTCTATCACAGGCTCCCGCCTTGTATAGAAATAACGTGGGGTGGGACAGACAATCACCTTATCATGTAATTGCGATAAAGGGCGAACCTCAGCCACAACCGCAATATCCTATCAAATTTGAAGCTAGGGCATCGGTTAGAAAAATTCTTACACAATTGGAGTATCAGGATGTAATTGAGCCCTGTGTCTCGCCGATGAATAACCCCTTGTTTCCGGTTGCTAAACCGGACCATTCATATAGGATAGTGGTGGATTACCGACATTTGAATAGTCATACACGCACATATGCAATACAGAATTCACATAGCGCAGCGCTTATGAATAATATAGTGCGTAAAAAATACAAAACAACATTAGATATCTCGAATGGATTTTTCTGCCAGAATATAGCGCCCGAGAGTCGGGACTATACCTGTTTCAGTGCGTTTGGCTCTCAGAAAAAAAATTGTCGTTTGCCTCAGGGGTATAAGAATAGCCCAGGACGGTTTTCGGCTCGTGTAACTGAAATGCTGCATGAGTTCGACCCTGAAGCATTATCATATGTAGATGACATATATCTGACAGATGATGAGATTCTGCAACAACTATGCGTGTATCGCGCATTGTTGTGGGGTTTGCTGATATTGGCTATAAGTTTAATTTTAAGAAATCAAAGATTGCCTTCCTCAGCGTCATTTTCCTAAGATATGAGTTGTCGTGTGAGGGCAAGAGCTTAGCGCCACATTTTTTGGAGAAATGTGCTTTATTGCAGCCTCCTAATACGGTTCGGAAGCTCCAGTCATTGTTGGGGTTTCTGAATTTTGGCAGAACTTACATTCCTGATTATGCAAAGCGTATAAAACCCTTATACGAGTTGATTCGCCCGAATTTTTCGAGTAAACTTTGGACGATTGAACATACACACATACTGCGTGAATTGCAGAGTGATCTCTTAGCAGTTAAACACTTACATACACGGGACAATAAGACATATTTTGTGATCAGGGTGATACCTGGGGCTGTTGGGTTTACTTATGTCACCTTTAATGAAGGGGAGACTGTCCCGATTGCATACAAGTCTCACTTGTATTCAGCTGCAGAGCAACGTTTTGCACAAACTGAGAAAATTCTCACTGCAGTACAGATGGCTGTTATTAAAGAAAGACCGCTGGCCCAGGGTCAACGCATTGTTGTTGTTTCCCCGGTTCCGGCCTTAGAGGCTGTTACAAAAGCGAGTGTTCCTAATTCGAAAGCTTTACACCCGCGATGGATAATATGGGCTACGTCTTTGACAGCCACTGATGTAGATTATGTATTTGACCCTAAACTGCAGACTCAAGAATTTCTTCAATATGAAATGGAATACCCTGTTCCTGCTGGTACGTTGCCTATTGACCAATATCAAGTGGTCATGTATACCGATGGCTCTGCGCAACCAGCGGTTGGGACTAAACAACAGTATTCTGCTGCTTGTGCGGTGGTGAGCGACACTATGGAGGGGGAAGTGTTCTGCCCCCGACATACTTATACTAAAACCTTGGGAGATTGCACGGCACAGCTGGCTGAGCTCAAAGCTCTATTGTTAGCGTTGGAGCACGCGGATCCGGCATTTTTAACCTTGCTGGTCTGTGACTCCTACTACTGTGTGCAGTCTTTCAACGAATATTTACACTATTGGAAGATGAATGGGTTCAGAGATTCTAAAGGCAACACCATTAAGCATAAAATGTTGTGGGGTAAGGTTGCGGATCTGAAGGAAACGCTTCCTAAAGTCCATGTTGTGCATACACTTGGACACCAGCGCGTTGGAATACACGTTGCTGGTAATACTTTGGCTGATGAAGCCGCGAAATCGGCAGTGGCTGTCGCCACTGTGGCCGCAGTGACTCGTTCGAGTTCCAAACCAGACACAGACATTTCAGCTGCCATAAAAGCTACGGCTGATGGCACGCCTTTTCCTAAAGGATTTCCTTCGAAATATAGTTACTGCTTGAATGGTGCGCTAAATGCTACTGTTACAATTCCAGGCATTGGTGTACGTGATATTCCCAATAAAATTGAGAGACCTCGATTGATTTCTGCAGCACATGAGGGGGTGGCTTCTGCACATGCTGGGGTGGCTGCCACAATTTCACTTTTACAGGCTCGTTACTGGTGGCCTGGTCTCTATAAAGAGACGAAGCAATATGTCCTTTGTTGTGAGGTTTGTCAACAAATTAAAGCGTCGTCGGCTAGACGCCCGCAGCAGACGCCCCTTCTGATTTCAAATAAACCATTACAGTGTGTGTACTTGGATCATTGTGGTCCGCTGACACCAGATAGTGCATACAAATATATATTGGTTGCTGTAGATTCGTGCTCCAGATTTGTATGGGTATGGCCACAACGCTCGGCTGACGCTCGCACTGTTATTAAAGATTTGCGCATCTTTGTCGATATATTTGCAGTTTCGGCTTTTCATTCGGACCAGGGCCCTGCTTTTGCCTCTAAGGCATTCAGGGACACCATGGCTTCGTTGGGGGTCCAACTCCAATTCTCGTCTCCATTTCATCCCGAGGGAAATTCTGTCGTGGAGCGTTTAAATCGTGATTTAAAGCAGTCCTTAACGGCCAGAGTTATAGGTACGGGTTGTGGTTGGCTAGCCCACCTATATGGAGGACAGAGAGCACTTAATAACTTGCCTAGAAGGTCACTGGGGGGTCGTACGTCATATGAGTGCCTGTTTGGAACACGAATGTATGTTCCTGATCTAGATGGTCCTGGTGTGGAGGCGGCAGATACGCCCTTTGACATAAATGATCGTGTCACTGTTTTGCAGGATTTACAACAATTCCGTGAAGTTAACTCTTCTGCCAGTGCTGCCTCCTCAGGAATTAAGGATGAGCCAGTAACACCTACTGGTTGGATACCCAGGATTGGGGATCTGGTGCGTGAAAAGGTCGCTGTTAAAAAATAATTTGGTCCTTCTTATTGAGAACCTGTCCCTGTGTTGGGGGTGAGTGGCACGAGAACTGTGATTTTACCGCCGCTGCGAGGGGCCAAAGGAAATCGCTTTGTTTCCATTGATAATGTCAAGTTACAACATGTGGCCGATTCTGCACAGCAGACCAAGAGGGACACCCAGTAGTTCCGGAATCCCTCTCACTACTGGGGAAGAAGTCCCGCTGCAGGTGATTTTCACCGACACTGTTTCCTCTCCGACCTTGGGGAGGGTGGATGATGATCTTGCGATTGTTCCACCGACGGCGATTAATATGGAATCTTGTGATCAAATTGCTGTACGTTCTACTGACGTTTCTGAACATGTGGTTTATAGCGTGCCACGGTGAGAGCCTCCATCTGCTTCTTCGTTCACAGTTGCACCTTTTGCTAGAACTGCTTCTGGCTGCTTCAACGACGCTGATAATGATGGGTCCGGCTCCTCGTCTTCGATGTCTTCTGTCCACGGTCCACGACGGCTGCTGGGATGGCTTAAACAAACATATTTTGTTTTTCCTTGGAACTATTTTTGGCTGTTTTTGGCCGTGATGACTATTTTATTATGGTTGGGATTTGTGGTTACTTTTTTTCTGATAATACATGGTCATTTTCTTCCTGATCGATCTGACATTGAGCACGTGGAGACTGTGTTAAAACCACATTTTTCGTCTCATATGGTTCGAAGAGACTTGTCCACAGTGAACATTTCTGCTATACCAGTTCCGGATGGAATTGTGTGGGATAAAGTAATGTTTGATATATATGGTCCCACTGAATTGATTCAAATACCGTATGTCCTCAAATTATCAATGAATGATATTGTTATACCTGGCATTGTTTCTGATGATTGGGATGTGAAGACAGTAGATTCTATGCTAACGGATTTGCAATATTATACTGTCTATGACGATGAAGATGCTTACCAGTTTAGAGATAATCATGGTGACATGTTTTGTTACAACTATTATGGACACCACTTTATTCATAAAGCTAGTAGCCCTAAGCCCATGTTTAATTATGTGCAATGGGAACATTGCTCGACTCCTCCACAAGGGAGTTCCAAAACGTATTATGAAAAATTTGTATATTTTGCTGGGCATGATCCACGTAATGCTAGGTCCTACTATTTTAAAGTTACACCGTATTCTAATAAGCAAATGTTATTGACTGATACTAAATTACTGTATTCCAATTTGTTTGTATCTAAACTGTCGGTCGAGGGATATGAATACTGGTTTAAAACTGTTGACTTGAAAAGTGTTTGGGGTACGAAAAATTGGCAAATGCCAGGCAGGGACACGTTATTTAGAGCATGTATTATCCCTGTGCAGATGATTTTCCTCAATGACACAGTACAACAGACTAGCTGTTTGGGCTTAGCGACGATTAGGGAGTTAACTTTGCCTAGTATACCTGTCCCTTCTAAATTAAAAAATTGGCAGCACTATGTGAATGCTACTTTCAGTGACTTTACACATTGGGTCCAGAATGGTACGCTTAACACTTCATCGTTACATCCAGGCGGGTGGTTATTATGGCCTGTAGACACTAATAAGTGTCATCAACGTTTTGTCACCTCTTCAGGGGGGTTCAGGACTAGTAGGGCAGACCCTTGTTATGTTTCACCAGAACATGCTGATATAATAACTACATACAGTGTGGGGAAGCTTTGTCAGCAATGGTTGAAGTCATCCACGCTGGATGCAGTTAAGTCACATCTCATGTTACTGTCTAATAATACTGATTTACAAGATTTTTTGTCAGGTTCCAGAGTACCACGGAAGAAAAGGTTTTTATACGAGGTTTATAATGAGATTTGGAAGCTTTCACAACAAGAAGCTGCAGCCCGGTTGAGGCAGATTGATCAAAAAAATCTGATGCAGACTTTGTCTGTTGTAGATAATGGCATGCATACCCTTTCTGAACGTGTTTACACGATTGACAGCATTGTTTCCTCTGCCATTGACATTATTAAATCGGACATGTCTTCTTTATATCATGGGCAGAGTCAGACGCGGTCCATCATGCAGCTGGGTTGGACTCTTCAGACCTTGAAGGCGGGTCGCGTTCCATGGCAGCACGTTCGTGCCAGAGAGATCTTTATCTCTTTTAATTTAACTTGTCTACAACAACTGATGGCTAAAAAGGAAGCAACATATGTTATGTTAAATATTGAGAAATTAGAGAAACTGCCTTTCACAGTAGCTGAGATTCCGTCAGCTGAATGGTTGATCCATGGGGTTATTAATTTGCCTATCTCTACTTTGCAATTTACTTCATGTTTGAAGCACATTCCGGTGGGTAGATATGAACTATTGGGAGACAGTTACATACACGAGGTGTGGGACCTTCCCTTTCAGTACATATGTGTTAATGGTTTGAAGGAGGTTTTTCTTAGCGGCAGCGAATGCGAAGCTTCTGTCAGCCATTCAATGGTTTGTAAACAGCTGTCCTTGCACGGGGCGTGTAACGCTTCGATTGCTAACTTAGCTTGTTATCTGAAGGGAGTTCCAGTCCCGGTTATTAAAAACACTTTCCAGGTGCTTTCTAACGGCAGTTACATTGTTCTTAACAGCGAACGCTGCTGTGGCATGCGTGCCGGAATAGTTTACATCGTCGTTGTCAACAAGGCCGTTACGTGCTGCGGGAATGTGTTGTTTCCCCCCACTCAATTTAGGGAGGTAGCAGACGTCTGGCCTCATATTGCTACTTCCAAGGTTGATTTCGACAAGTTGAGTCGGCTGAAAGCTTTATTGTTTCAAAAGCATGTGTCCCTTACATCTGCTAGCGAGACCTACGCACTTCAGGTGGCAAGGTCATCGGCGGAGATACAGTCCCTTTTGAATACTAACTTTCCGAATCACTTCGGTGAACTTATGGGATGTATATTTAATGCATCCAGCACCGCTGGTATTGCACATTTTTTCAAAGTCGTTGATGTTGGTTTTGCTCATACCTTCTCTTCCATATTCGGTTTGATACCTTCGGCTATACATTCTATTTTCGGAAGCATTTTTGGGGGTTTCCCGATTACTTTGGCTTTATTGGCTGGAGTCTTGCTGTTGTTGCTATTTTTTCGCAATGGCTGTCCCGTCACGACGAGATCCTGTACTGCTGCTCCCATCAGCGCAGCTGTGTCGTGAACGCATGATGCAGCATTTTGGAGCGACACTCCTGGGACTTTTGGAGTGCAACTGGTCTCTGTCATTCAGACCGGTTTTGGATTGTGTGCAACCCGTGTTTCGATGCCTTTGGTGCTCGTTTGAACATGCACTGGCTCTCTGTCTCTCATTGCAGCGCCCTCCAATGGTCGATACTGATCTGTTGATGTTCCCGATTAGGGCTCATTCCCAGACTTGTGCACTACGGATGCGCTTGCTTCGTGAGGCAGTTTATGAGATTCCCTTCCTGGAGGAAGATGGTATTGTCTCTTTCATAAGCCCTGCACGGGGTGCCGCCCTGAATGGTTTTGGGGCTTTGGATCACACCTGCTCCATGGTACTTTGTGGCGTGGATCTTCCGATATTGACATATATCGAAGTGGAGGAACTCCTGCGTTCTATTGCTTCTGTCTGACGATTGGATTTTTACGAAATTGACACTATATTGAATTTGGTTTTATGCTCACATGTTACCTAAATTTATTTTAGGTCTTCTCACCTTGTCAAAATATTTGTTTTAGATATTGTTTATATTTAGGGCATCCTTTTATATTATTGGAACCACTTGCTACTGACAAGGGGAGGGTGTAGTGTTGTTAGTTTTACGTATTCATTGCGCTTTAGCTTCAGGCTTTAGGCCTTTGTGCATTTTGCCCTGAATATATTTTATTCATTTGCTGACAGCTTAGAGCCTCTGTGCACTCTGCTCTACATGCTTTTTATTAGGCTTCGTACTGTTATTTTTCAAATAGCCAGTTCTACGTGTTGTTTTTTATTCATATCACACTGTTTTGCATACTTCAGCACTGGAGTTCTCCATACCATATTTACTCTGTGCTTCAGTCAAGGATACAGTCTGGTACATTGCCGATAGACATGGTAAGAGTTTAGACTTGGCATTCCTGCGTAGGGACATTTTGTGATCACGGTGACATGTTAGTTATAAAATCACTTCCTTGTACCAATACACGCAAGAGGGAGATTCCGACCAGGGAACCACAACTTGACGCTGACTGCCTCGTTGCAGATGCTGAACCAAGATCACAGGTCTTTGCTCAGGTATGAGGGCTGATATCCCCACAGTGATTCTTATAGGCAAGCCAGAAGCTTAACATGGTGTGCTCTAGATAGAACAAGCAGAGGGAGAGTAGAAACTGTTTGACAATATGATAGCTTTGTTTTTATGTTTTACTCTCCTGGTAACTATTACAATCCTACTGTGTTGTATCGTTCTGGTTATTGCGGCTCACGCCTTAATATCTAAAATACAGTCGTTTTATTAAAACATTATATAAAACTTATACTGTCTTTGTCATTTGTATATGAGATCATATTGGAAATAAGAGAGTTGGTTTGGATCTGAGTAACCACGACTTCCCTGAGAAGTTCCAAAGATGTCATGCGCTCGGCTGCCAAATCATTCCTTCCACATGGGAGAAATGAGGCACTGCTAGTTAGCCGGAGCAAAAACCGGATTTAGGGTGACAGAGCTCTTTACACGTGGGTCAGACTCAGTCCCCCACACAGTTATAGATTCTGCTACCAAGAAATCCAGTAGTCTCATTTAGGATAATGAGAGCCCACGCGACACCATCATGTACATATAATAAACAAACACTGTTACAAACAGTATGTAAATAAACAGAAAATCTGTAGATGTAAAGTACTATCATAATAATAACAGTTCCAAGTCCTGTTTGACATCATGGGGGTAATATCACAAAACCTGCACATAGTCCATTTTAAGGGGTCATGATCTAGAAGCAGCCACAAGGTCCAACATCTTGGGAATCATATTATATACAAGCCTATGCCTCTTTTCATAACGTTAATGTATCAAAATATGATTGTACTTTAGAAATGAGTGCCAGCAATATTTCCAATTCATAATCGTGCTGAACCACTTGACATCATGCTGCAAGTTTCAAGTGCTATTTGCTTGCACCGGCAATAGCCACATATTTTAAAGTACCATTAGGCATTTTAACCTTAGAACATTTGTGAGTGCACTCCTCGCATACATGAATGATACAACACACTTTTTTACCTTGATTGAGAATGTACACTCCATTGACGTTAGGCAGGAGTTTGTGCGCCAGCGCAGGGGGAGAGGACACAAATGTGCAATATCTTGTCGATACAGCACATTTCTGCTCTTTCCCAGTGGCGCAGGGCCGCGCAACAAGCTACTTGCTGCACTACCCTGCGCCACGGTCATTGTAGTGAAGCCGCCTGTATTTACCCTATATGCCAGCGGGGCATTGCTACAGTCTCTGATGGGTACATCCTCAAAGTTCCTTTCTCTGAATACTAGTTCCAGTTCCCTGTACCAATAAGGCATTACTTCTTCCAGTGCCTTTTGAGTCCAGTCTGTCCTTGATTCCCTTATTCCTGTTCTTTATTTTTGAAACCCTCTTCATAACTCCTGTTTTTCTCATAGTCTGGTTGCTGTCTTGTCTATCTGTGTTCTGGTTATTCTTTCACTGTGATTTTCTGTTCCATATCAAATGCGGTCCACTGTCTATTGCAGTTCTTATCTGTTTACAGTGTAACCTCTGGCTTGGTCTCCATTCCAATCAGGTACGGGAAAGACTTCTGTTGTTGCACCCAGGTCCTTTGGAGTCTTACCTATCTCAGTGTTGTGGTCAATCTTGGTCCACCTTGTACTGAGTACAACAATCTCTATACATCAGGCCCCACTATGACTTCGCTGAATGACTGTTGTTGAGAGTATTCTACTGGTGTCAGTCCAAAGTGCTTTATTGTTCATATAGCAGTATATCCCTTTCTCGGATCATACTTGGTTTTTGTCTATCTCCTATCTGATGTTATTTAGTGGCCTCAGTTATACTTTGAGAAGCCTGATGTTACCTTGCCTTGTCTCCTTCCTAACTGTTACCTCAGGAATCACTCAGCCCTGCCTTCGCTATCTATTTGGGGTAGTTTGTATTTAAGCCTCTATCACTTTTTGTCCCCATAAGCTATTCACTCCAAATTTGTCTCCTTTTTTTCCAACCTCCTAGGGAGTCTAATAGTACCCAAGGGTTTGTGAATTCCTGTGGAGGAGACCAAAAAAAATAAAAATGTTAAGTTTTTGTAGGAAAAATAGGAAAAAGTGCTCTGGATAAAAGTGTGTGCTAAAGCCAACATCTTCCCTTCTTTCCGGAATATTAAGAACTGAATCAACAAATCTATTATTTCACCACAGTTTTGGCATTTTTCAAAGAAGTAGCCCATTTTTCCTATTTTTATGTGCTTTCAACCTACTTCCAGCTTGTGGTGTAAACCAATATTTAATCTATGGTGATCCAGGAAAGCTTTATATTTCTGAAATTTATAAACAAATTCAAATTCAGAACAGGGTCATATGTGTAGATCTCGCAAGGCTTTTCCAAAGAAACAAACTGTTGAAATAAAGAACTATTGAAAACAAGTATGAAAAAAGCAGCCATTTGTGACAATGTTTTCATCTATAACTTTTTGTCATGATGACTGATTTACAATAGCAATGTACCATTATGTTCGGTAGATTCCTTTGGTTGTCGGGATATATCAGGTTTGAATGTTCTCCGGGTACAACGAGCCAACAACTAAGCTACACAATAGTTTTCATTGTGTACCAAGTATAGACTTATTCATATGCTGAAATATGTAGAGTGAAAAATAGATATCAAGGTAGTCTATGTATTTCTGAAATAGGCACGAAATATGGAGTTTAGGCGCATTGGTTATTTGTACATCTCTACATTTGTGAGTACATGTACGAGCATACAATGAAAAATATATTTTTCAAAATGTCTTTTTTCTTACACACTGACTTGCATTTGGAAGGCACAAATACAGTGAAAAAACAAATATCCTACTATTCTAAGCTCCCACATGTCTTATAATAAAACTTGTGTGGGCAGGCCTAGTGCTGAGAATGGAAAGGGCCCGAAATACAACATGGATACATCCCATTTTTCCACTCAAAACTGACCTGTTTTTTGCAAAGTGGGTAGCTATGGATTTTGGGCCCAAGTTCAACTGGCACACAGGGAAACCTAGAAAACCTGTAGATTTTTTAAAACTAGACACATAGGGAATTCTAGAATGGGATGATCTGCATTGCTCTTACATGGTTGTTTTACTCAGAATCCCTTGCAAACCCTACACTTTGGCTAAAAAACACATTCTCCTCACATCTCAATGATGGAACGTTCTGGAATATGTGGGGAGCTACAAATTTCCTTCCACCTGGAATTCCACTAAATCTTGTGATAAAAATCCTACCTCACTTGTGTGGGTAGGCCTGGGGCCTGTGACAGGTAATGGCCCAAATCGCAAAATGGATGCATCAAATCTTTTCACTCAAAACTGGCCCTTTTTTTGCAAAGTGGGTACCTTACCTCATCACATAAGCTCAGAGGAGAGCCTGTGCCTGCCAAGTGCTGCTGCACCACTCGCGTGCAGCTGACTTAAAAAGCAGGACTGGAGCTGTGTGGGCGTGTCTGCAGGAGAGCATCCTCCAAAATGCCACATGCTTCCTTGCCAGAGTGGGTAAGATGGAGTATGGACTAACTGGGCCGCAGCGGACTCGCTGCTGAAAGCGCTATGACACCAAAACACTTTTGACTACTGGCAACAAATCAAAGTGGACTCTTGAATTTAGTCCCGCTAGTAAGCATTCTCTGGAAGCAGGCATTATAACCCCAATCACACTGTAAGTAGCAGGTGGGACAGGGATTTGCCGTTGAAACAGTAGCACCCCGACCTCAAGAGGGAATGTGCTCTTGTCTATAAATTTAGTTATCTTCCTTTGCATGAGTAGAATTAGAAACGCAATACTTCTTGTTATTATGAAAATAGGTTTTCGATTGGAATTTGATTTATTTCTACTTCTGTGTGCTCTTTGAGTTGTGAGTCGTTTTGATTAATCTGTATCCACACCTCCCCCGAGAGAGCCTTAGAGGGCTTATTCACATCTACCACTGAGAGTCAAGTGCAGAGGTGGTACTTGGTCCAGCTGCTCAGGATCCGTATTAGGTCAGGACCTAGGGAATCAAAAGAAAAGGCTGCAACCCCCACAGTTGGCCCAATTAACCCATGCATGCCCGTGGCACTCTGAGATGGGTTCTGACATATCCCAGAACTCAACATGGAGACATCACATTTTTGCCATCAAAATGAAGTCAATATGGTCTTTTCATTTTATCATTGAGTGGCAAGTGCAATAATCACAGGATCATATCTACTTGTTCTTTAAGAACTGGTAATACCATCATGCCATAGTACACTGTTCTTAACACAAAACCTCAACTGATCTTAAGCACTTAATTGGGGCACAAGGAAGAGCTACTCAGTGGTGGAACACTATTTTTTCAACACCATTAATACATGATTTGGAATGCGTAACACAAATCTCAGCGCCGCGGTCACTTATACATTTGTAAGCATACCTGTTTTACAGTAGCCGCATTTTTCCATCAGTTCATACTGCGGCAACCCTGAAACAAATTAGGTTGTTTTATTTTACTTTTTTAATATTGCAAAAACAAGGATGTTTTCATGTAGAATAAACACAATGTACAAATCGTCAAAAAGCTATCTGCACAGAAAATGAGCACGTATCTTGCTTAAGACTGTGAAGGTAACCAGCATATAAATATTTCAGAGTCAATAAATGGGAAAATGTGCCAGCAGCACCTTGTTATTCATGCTTAATTTATGTTTATCTGCGAGAAGCTTGTACTCCCAGCAGCCAAATTTCAGCATCAACTTGACTTCTTTCTTCCTAAAATATACATTTTATTCCACCATGCCACAATGATTTACAAACAATAAGTATGTATGCATTCTTTTTGTTACTTTCTCTTTTATTTGGTGTTCACTCAGTGATTTTAGTGATTGAGAGGGATTAAGTGTTATTAACAAGCATTTGCAATGCAATGGGTCTCGCGTTTGGTCGAGTAAAAGCTATTAGCCTTGTAAATTCCTAACTCAACTTTTCTTGCCACATAGATTAAAAATGAAAAGTAAACAGTTGACAGAAGCGAGCTGATTCAAAATGCCATGGCCGCCACGAGCGTGAGCGCGAAGGAGAGACACAAAAGGAAAAAGAAGTTTGTATTATGACAGTGAAACCTACCTATGGTTAATTTCTAT
Source organism: Pleurodeles waltl (assembly GCF_031143425.1). NCBI lineage: Eukaryota > Metazoa > Chordata > Amphibia > Caudata > Salamandridae > Pleurodeles > Pleurodeles waltl. Next base: position 199,694,569 of record NC_090449.1, read on the forward strand.
GGAGGCATGCCAGCATATGTATGTATAGTACATAACCTTGTTTTGTACTATTTTTAATTAATTGAAATCATTAATTCATACTTTTACTCCATCATCTGGTGTACTCTGAGTATTTACTTTTACTCTTTTATACATTAATAGGTACTAGATAGAGAGTAAATTACTTGTGTCCACACATTTATAGATATCGGAATGCCCAATCCCTTTTATGTTTCATTCTTTCTGCTGGCGATTATTTTCAGTGTGAGCTTTTACACTGTTTTGCACACTTGTCAAGACCAACCTCCATCTTGACAAGGGTTAAGAAAATTGGAGCTGCTTCTTCAAGTGTATTGCTCAGGGAGATGTGCAAATGGGAGCTGGAGAGATAAGTACTTAACTTTCCACTGTCTCAAATAGAGATCCGAAAGTTACATGTACCAATTGGTGTATCACATTGCCAGTGTTGAATATTGTGCTACACACTCAGGCCAGCGTAGTAATGTGAAACTTTTAATCAAAAAGCGCTATTCAAGTATAGGCAGTATTGAGTAGCGTCTATCTTCTGGGCTGTCCAACTGAAAGGCTAAATGTAGACATTTAAGAATAGTTGGTGCACTGATTCTCTGATCAAACAGCGGGGCAGGACCAGAGAAGAACACTCTATTCCAGCAACTATCCTGCTTCTCTCTCAAGCTTTAAGCAAGGAAAGTGAGAGAGGTAAGGCCGACACAATGTTTATTATTAGCGACAGGCTTACCAAGACAGACCTACTGGTACAGACATTCCTGGACATATACTGTTATTCTTTACATTTACACCCAAAGGGACAAATTCAGCACACAATACAAGCTCCTGCGGAGCGGGGGAGGGCAACCCTTCAGTGTCCCCCAAATTCTTCAGGGTCCGCTTCTGCCGCAAGGTTAACCAATATCTGTGAGGTATGAGAGACTCTTTGGGGGGGTCCTCTCACAGTCTTGAGGGAGGTCCCATAATTTTATGTTATGCCACTGGCTAAGGGGTTCTTTGTCTTATATCTACCACTGCACCCAGTTCAATCAAGCACTGTGCAGCGAAAAGGGCACTGCAATTCCAAACGTTGTTGTATAAAACTCCCCTCTAAAATAAGGAAAAGCGCTGGCGTCTTCAAGAGCAATTAATACATTTGCACTGCTTTGTTATGTTCTGTTTGCGCAGATAGGCCCATATTTATACTTTTTGACGCTAAACTGCGCTAACGCAGTTTAGCGTCAAAAAATTTTGCGCCGTCTAACGCCATTCTGAAGCGCCATGCGGGCGCCGTATTTATGGAATGGCGTTAGCCGGCGCAAGCAGACCGGCGCTGCCTGGTTTGCGTGGAAAAAAAACACGTACACCAGACAGCGCCGGCGTAGGGGGAAAATGGCGTATGGGCGTCTTAAAATGGGGCAAGTCAGGTTACGTCGAAAAAATCGTCGTAACCCGACTTGCGCCATTTTTTTTCGACGCCCATCCCCCATCAACATGACTCCTATCATTGTAAAGATAGGAGTCATGCCCCCTTGCCCAATGGCCATGCCCAGGGGACTTCTGTCCCCTGGGCATGGTCATTGGGCATAGTGGCATGTAGGGGGGCACAAATCAGGCCCCCCTATGCCACAAAAAATTAAAAAAAAAATACTTACCTGAACTTACCTTAATGTCCATGGGATGGGTCCCTCCGTCCTTGGGTGTCCTCCTGGGGTGGGCAAGGGTGGCAGGGGGGGTCCCTGGGGGCAGGGGAGGGCACTCTGGGCTCATTTTGAGCCCACTTGTCCCTTAACGCCATCCCTGACCCAGGCGTTAAAAAGCGGCGCAAATGCGCCGTTTTTGGCCACACCCACTCCCGGGCGTCTCTTTTGCCCGGGAGTATAAATACCACGTAAAGGCCTGGGAGTCATTTTTTAAGACGGGAACGCCTCCCTTGCATATCATTAACGCAAGGAAGGGGTTCACGCTAAAAAATGACGCACACTCCGGGCACTTTGGCGCCCGAAGCGTCTAACGCCACAGTATAAATATGGCGTTAGTTGGCGTTAGTTCTGCGTCGAATTTGCGTCGAAAAAAACGACACAAATTCGGCGCAACCAGAGTATAAATATGGCCCATAGTTTTTCTAACATTCACTTGTGAGGGCTGGCCTGTAAATTATATTAAGCCGTGGTAGAAACGTGATTGAAACCTGACCCAAGCTGCAGGAAGGCGCGGCTGGAAGAGTGAGGGGAAGAGAGACTGAGGGGCATACTTGGTTCACAGCAGCCCATCCTGCTTTGAAAGCACTTTCTCCCCACCTCATACAGCCCACACCTGAAACCGCTCCTGCTCCGACCTTGTTCTCTGTACTCTCAGACACAGCCTGATAAAAGTCACAATTTGGAATAGTTTTATTACCATTATTAACGGTTTCTTTTTCAAATAATTATTTTTGTTCCGGAAGTCCAAAACATTTATGTCATCCTTTATTTACACAAATCAGCTGGATTGCCAAGAGCACAGAATACATTGCATGCATGCTGTGTCTTGTGCGAAAAACTGAGCCAAATACCTTTGTAATGACCGCTCGCTTACTCTTGCCAACTTTTTACGCGAATCTTTAATGGATTCAGTTGAACACGAGCTCTCCGTTATCCTCATAAACGCCTGTCTTGTCAGAGAAATTATACACGTGAAACTGAAATTCTGAAAAGGTATTCCATATCAGCAAGTGCCTTCCTTTCCTTTTGTAAAAGTCTAGCTAATTCCGTTTGTTCTCTTTTCGGTATTGGATTTTAAGGCAGAATGTGAATGGAGTTTGGACTGAGCCCGCAGCCGTTTTAGATTCTAATCAGTGCATTGGCGAATGTGTACAACAACAGATCACTTTCAGTGATGTCAACGCTTGCTTATTTCACTACAGCACACTTGGAAGACAATACCCACAAAGAAAACAAGTTAATTGTAGAACAAAATAGCACCTCGAGCACGCTGGGCAGTGGCGGCTGGTACATGTTCAAAGTGGTGGGGCGGAATTCTTTTAGCTGACTATAATGAGCAAGCCAGAAGTAGAAACGGGGGTTCTTCCTCCGCAAGACATTTTCGGAAAAAAGTATTAAAATGGTGGATTTTATAGCACATATTTACTATAAATTGTTGAATAAAGTGGTTCCAAATATAGCTTTTCAAGGCACAAGTGTGAAGAAAACTTTATAAACATGTAAAAAATTTCCCAAACCCTAAAACTGGTCTGCTTGCAAAATGACCCCTGAGCAAAGCACATCAAACCAACAATCAAGTCATCAAGGCCTACACAGGTGGTAACACTGTGCATGGCAGATGCATCTGGCATGCAATGGCAGATGCAAACTTGCAACAGCGTAGATGTACTTGTTTAGTAATTTCCAACCAAGTGATGGTGTTCAGCATGCCCCTAAGTAGACCCAAGGAAGATAAAAAGTTGCTGGCCATTGGCATCTTGAATGCTCCTAAGACATAAAAGGAAGTCAGCCCAGGGCGTGGGAGCTCTTTCAAGACCTAATGCAGAGCAGAGACCTCTGAGGGTGTCGATAACGAGAGGATGGACGGAAGCCAAGAATGTATTTTTGCAAAATGATTGGAGGAGAAAAACATGTGGGTTGGGAGGGTGGTATACGTAAAGCTCCACGAGTCCTGTTAACAAGGCCCTTTCTTTAAATAATCCAGCACTTCTGACCAGGGTCATGGTTTGGTTAGTAATGTTGTGGCTATGTGAACCTCAGATTTACCAACAAGCAAGCAGGACATGAGAAGGGCATAAGGGGCAGCGCATATTGTTAGAGACAATAGTTTTGAAACTAACCAACATTTTTAAGACCTTCAAAACAGATGAGAGAGCGAGTGTGTGTGTTTGTTTTTGTCTAGGTGTATGTACAAATCCCAAGTGAAATCTGACAGGCACCTCACCTCACCCAACTGAAAGCATTTATACTCAACTTTTTACAACAGAATACATTTTGAGGGAGGTGTAACACCTCAAACACCCCCCTGAAGCTACGCCTCTTCTTCTGGCCTGACAAGATAACACCCTATCTCTGCCAGCCCACACAAAAACAGACCACCACTTTGAACTTTCCGAGGAGAGTGTTTGTTACTGTGAGAAGAGGGTGCACTCACTGCCATGTTCACCATCCCTACACCCCCACCATCCCCAGAAAAGACACCTCCCCAGATGATCACCTTTTGGGTTTGCCCACCTTCCCTCTGTGACGCTTTCTTCTGTGCCCTGAAATCGCTCTGGGAAAGCAAACAGTATCCCAACATCTGAGTAGGAATGTGCAAACCACCCCCCACCTCGCACTCCCTCTTCACAAGCCCCTTCTGTTAGCCCCCCTGTTCCCTGTGAGGCCCGCTTCCTTAGCCACTTGTGTGATGCCCCAACCCCCTTCCATCCTTCTGCCCCGCAGGAGCCTCTCATGTGACCACACTTCTGTATTCCCCCTCATATGAGCCCCTGAATATCTGTGCAAAGAATGCCTTGTTAAAGAGGCCCAACTTAAGAATCCCCACACCTCTCCTTCAAAGAAACGTCTTCAGGAGGGAGCTCACAAGAGGGCTTAGGAAGCATTGCTTATAGAGGCACTGTACCGACTTGGTTCAAACAGAGGACATTTCAAGCTCCTGGAAGACTTCACATGTTCCCATGTTGGAGCTGCCTTACCACACCCTAACGTTATTCTTTGTTAAGCGGTATTCTTAATAGCTATTCACTGTGTAACCAAGAGACTGGAGTTTCAATCATGATATTCACATCGATTTTCGCCCCACAGTCTGATCCTGTGCAAATGCTTAATGCAACTTAATTCACCTGCCAAACATGAAAGCTCTCTAAGGACTGAATAACCCCAATACTAAAGTAGAACTGTAGAAATGTACTGCTGATGGCGACTGCCAGTGGAAAAAACCCCTGTGGATGTAAGCGCGTGGAATACTGGGAATCGTGTGTTCACTGGGAGGAGGAGGACGGCTGTTCCCCACAGACCACGAGCTCCACCATTACACACGATTATTCAATTGTTCATTCAGGCACAGTGGAGCTGCTGACAGGTGTATGGGGGTGGGGGAGTGAGACAAATACAGCCCAGTGTCTTGAGACCCCGCAGCTACTCCGGCTCCTCCTCGGGCCCCGGTTCCTCTTCCCCCCTTGCTATGAAGTAGTCTCCGCGCAGGCCCAGGATGCGGTCCCAGAGCAGCACCCGGCGGTAGCGGTAATCCCTCTGCAGGAGCAGCAGCGAGGAGCGCAGTGCGGCGCGCTGCTCGAGGCTCAGTGCCTTCTTACACAGAAGTTTTTTTGTCCTTAAAAGTTAAGTTACATTTTCAACCTGTATTTTACTTAATCTTAAATACCTGTGAAATACCTGGTGTCGACTGCATAACCAAATCATTCAGGAAGGTCCGACTCCCAACAGCAGTGCGGAAAGCAGACACCTCCAGTCTGTGCAGTTAGTAACAACAAACTGCGCATACTCGATTTTCAGCTTGCTGCCTGCAGCCTCTACTCCACCCACCGTTTTCCAACTTGTCACAGGGCTGGACCCACCCTCCGTGACGAATTGGGAAAGGGTGGGTGTTCGACCTGGCTTTTTGACAGGGTCATCCCCAAACTTTTTGCCTCTTTCCTCCTATTTTTTCTGACCTGTTGTTGTTGGCTTTTGACCTCTGGGCACTTTACCACTGCTAACCAGTGCTAAAGTGCATATGCTCTCTGTGTAAATGGTACTATTGATTGGTTTATCCATGATTGGATATTTAATTTACTTATAAGTCCCTAGTAGAGTGCACTATATGTGCCTAGGGCCTGTAGATTAAATGCTGCTAGTGGGCCTGCAGCACTGGTTGTGCCACCCACTTCAGTAGCCCCTTAACCCTGTCTCAGACCTGCCATTGCAAGGCCTGTGTGTGCAGTTTCACTGTCACTTCGACTTGGCATTTAAAAGTACTTGCCAAGCCTAGAAATCCCCTTTTTCTACATATAAGTCATCCCTAATGTGTGCCCTAGGTAACCCCTAGAGCAGGGTGCTGTGTAGGTAAAAGGCAGGACATGTACCTGTGTAGTTATATGTCCTGGTAGTGTAAAACTCCTAAATTCGTTTTTACACTACTGTGAGGCCTGCTCCCTTCATAGGCTAACATTGGGGCTGCCCTCATACACTGTTGAAGTGGCAGCTGCTGATCTGAAAGGAGCAGGAAGGTCATATTTAGTATGGCCAGAATGGTAATATAAAGTCCTGCTGACTGGTGAAGTCGGATTTAATATTACTATTCTAGAAATGCCACTTTTAGAAAGTGAGCATTTTTTGGCACTAAAATCTTGTTGTGCCCTTCAATCCACGTCTGGCTAGGTTTAGTTGACAGCTCCTTGTGCATTCACTCAGACACACCCCAAACACAGGGTACTCAGCCTCACTTGCATACATCTGCATTTTGAGTGGGTCTTCCTGGGCTGGGAGGGTGGAGGGCCTGCCCTCACACAAAGGACTGCCACACCCCCTACTGGGACTCTGGCAGACAGGATTGAACTGAAAGGGGGCTTGGTGCATTTATTATACACTCTTTGAAGTCACCCCCACTTCAAAGGCACAACTTAGTATAAAACAGGGCCTCTGCCCTACCTCATCAGACACTTGCTGGAGAAGAAACCTGAACCAGAAACTACATCCTGCCAAGAAGAACTGCCTGGCTGCTCAAAGGACTCACCTGTCTGCTTTTCTACAAAGGACTGCTGCCTTGCTGTTGGCCTGCTGCCTTGCTGAACTCTTGTCTGGCTGTAAAAGTGCTCTCCAAGGGCTTGGATAGAGCTTGCCTCCTGTTCCCTGAAGTCTCAGGACCAAAAAGACTTCTCTCTTCCACTTGGACGCTCCATGCGCCAAAATTTTCGACGCACAGCTTGTTCCGCGGCAAGAAAAACGACGCACACCAACGCTAATCGACGCGACGCCTTCGGGACGACCGAAACTTTGACGCACGGCCTCGCAAGGACAACGCCGCCCGACTTCCCAGGAGAAATCGACGCGACAACTGCCGTGAGATCAAAACTTTGACGCACGGCCTCGCAAGGACAACGCCGCCCCGACTTCCAAGGAGAAATCGACGCAATGCCTGCCGTGAGATCAAAACTTTGATGCACGGCCTCGCAAGGACAACGCCGCCTGTCTCCCCAGGAGAAATCGACGCCACGCCTGCTGTGAGATCGAAACTTCGACGCGCCGCCCCGCAGAACGACGCGCAGCCGGAAAACAAGCAGGAAAATCCACGCACAGACCCGGGACATCTGGTACTCCCCGCGATCCACAGAAAGAGACTGTCCGCGCGCCGGAAAACGACGCACGACTCCCCGCGTGAAAAATAACGACGCAAGTCCGTGTGTACTGAGGAGAAATCGACGCACACACCAGTTTTCCACGTATCTCTTCTCCTGTGGCCCTCTGAGGAGATTTTCCACCAGAAACCAGGTACTTTGTGTTTGAAAGAGACTTTGTTTGCTTTCTAAAGACTTAAGACACTTTATATCACTTTTCAGTGATATCTTTACAAATTCATATTGCAACTTTGATCGTTTTGACCTGAAAATACCCAGATAAATATTATATATTTTTCTAAACACTGTGTGGTGTATTTTTGTGGTGTTATACTATGGTGTTGTATGATTTATTGCACAAATGCTTTACACATTGCCTTCTAAGTTAAGCCTGACTGCTCGTGCCAAGCTACCAGAGGGTGGGCACAGGCTGATTTTGGATTGTGTGTGACTTACCCTGACTAGAGTGAGGGTTCTTGCTTGGACAGAGGGCAACCTGACTGCCAACCAAAAACCCAATTTCTAATATTGGTGATCAGCGGTGAGGATAGGACTTGTGTTTGTGCAGTGACATACAGTAGCTAAGTATTTCACTACCTACCCACAGTGGAAGGTCAACTTGATTTTTCATCTTTTTTGCCTTTGGTTCTCTGATGTCCTCCTGGATATACTATTGATATTTTGGACTTTGGATTTTGGTTTTTGCCAGTAAGACTTTATCAGCAATGAGATTGCTTACCTGCTCACTCTTTGTGCCTACTGACCACCTCACTAAGGCTGACCTAAGGAGGCTTTGCAGAAAATGGGGCCTTCCTGTATCAAGGAAATCTACTAAGATGGAAATGCTACATGCCTACATAGTCTGGGGGGAAGAAAGATGGGCAGAAAAAAACCAAATGACTAAGTACCCCTCAGATGAGGAGGGGGATTGCTCAAATGAGGAGGAAGACTACTCAGATGAGGAAAGAGAACCAGTGAGAGATGAATGGCTCCTAGCTCTAGAGCGGTGTATGGAAGAGCTAGATGAGCAGCTTGAAAGGGCTGAGGCAGCAAGACTCTTAGCCCTAGAAGAAGAAAGGTCTGCAGCTCAAGAGCTGAGCTGTGAAGAGCTGAAACTGGAGGCCGGAAGGGCTGAGTCCAGTTCAGGTGGTGGCAGCAAAAATCTTGCATCCAGTACTGCTGAAGAAGGGCACAAGCCCAGAGATGTGGTGCCCAACTTGAAGAAGGGAGTTGACACACCCCAGGTGGTTCAAGGGTATGAGGTAGTTCCCGCTATGCACAGGGTCCCTGAGAAGGATTGGGGAACTGGCACAGGGAGTCATATTCCTACTGGGGGGTGGGACACTTTACTGGCTCTAGCAGAGAGTGACAGAGAAAAGGGTTCCCCCCTGGTGGACGTCCTGGATATAGAGTGTAGAGACATCCCAGAAGAGTATGGGTTGAGTGTCATGGACAGTCAGATACTGTCTCACCAGTCTCAGAAGGGTGATGTAGAGTGCTTTTTCAAAGTTGAGTCACTGGATGGTTGGGTGAAGGGTACTGTGGTTAATACATGTGAAGGGCAGAGTGATGTAATTGCTGGAGAGCATATGTCTGGTCCTTATTTTCCAGAGCTACGCCAACACCAGGTGGAGTGTGAGTTCTCTGACCCCAGGGAGCTTACAATGGAGGCAGACTTCTGGGTGAGTACCAGGGAGTCTGAAGAGGCATTTGGGGGTGCTCCTGAAGGGAGTGGTCTAGGTGGTTCCCAACCAAGTGAGGTGGGAGAGGATTGTAGTGTCCCAGGTAGGTCCCAGGTCCTAGAGGGTTCCATGAGGGAACACCAGGAGGGAAGCCTAGCCTGTACCGTAGGGCCACCTTTTGAGGGAAGCCCCGCAGTGTCAGAAGAACTTGGGGGGGGTTACTGTAGCCAGCATCCCAACAGTTCTGGTGTCTGGCAGTACCACTCCTAGTGAGGGGGTGCAGAAGTCCAGACATAGGGTTGAGAGGGGGTTCCAGACCCCAGTGGAGGACCTTGAGAGTCAGGGGTCAGCTCTGAGAGCAGAGCCCCCCAGGAATGACCCAGGTGAAACTGTTTCTGGTTTGGGGGAAACCCAGACTCTGCCGGATGGGCAGAGGTCGGGAGACCTGCACCAACCAGACTCTTGTGTGGCCCTTGGGGACGGTGTGTCCCTTGTGGGGGGTGAGAGTGCCCCCCAGGAAGTCCTGGCATGTCAGGCAAAGATTCAACCTCAGGGTGGTGACTCTGGGTTGGATACCCAGGTTCAGAGGTTAAACTCTGACCTGGTGGGAGGTAGTGTGCCTCCCAAGAAGTCCTGCTGTGCCAGGCAATTGTCCAACCTCAGGGTGTTGACTCTGGGTTGGATGGCCAGGTCCAGAGGTTAAACTCTGACCTGGTGGGGGGTAGGTGTGCCCCCCAGAAAGTCCTGGCGTGCCAGGCCGTTGTCCAACCTCAGGGTGTTGACTCTGGTTTGAATGGCCAGGTTCAGAGGTTAAACTCTGACCTGGTGGGAGGTAGGTGTGCCTCCCAGAAAGTCCTGGTGTGCCAGGCAATTGCCCAACCTCAGGGTGGTGACCCTGGGTTGGAGAACCCGGCTCAGAGGTTAAACTCTGACCTGGTGGGAGGTAGGTGTGCCTCCCTGGAAGTCCTGGCCTGCCAGGCAATGGTTCAACCTCAGGGTGGTGACTCTGGGTTGGCTAACCAGGTTCAGAGGATAAACTCTGACCTGGTGGGGGGTAGGTGTGCCCCCCAGAAAGTCCTGGCGTGCCAAGCAATTGTTCAACCTCAGGGTGGTGACCCTGGGTTGGAGAACCAGGTTCAGAGGTTAACCTCTGACCTGGTGGGAGGTAGGTGTGCCTCCCAGAAAGTCCTGGTGTGCCAGGCAGTTCCCCAACCTCAGGGTGGTGACCCTAGGTTGGTGAACCAGGTTCAGAGGTTAAACTCTGACCTGGTGGAGGGTCAGTGTGCCCTCCAGGAAGTCCTGGCGTGCCAGGCAATTGTTCAACTTCAGGGTGGTGACTCTGAGTTGGATGGCCAAGTTCAGAGGTTAAACTCTGACCTGGTGGAGGGTCAGTGTGCCCTTCAGGAAGTCCTGGCGTGCCCGGCAATTGTTCAACTTCAGGGTGGTGACTCTGAGTTGGATGGCCAAGTTCAGAGGTTAAACTCTGACCTGGTGGAGGGTCAGTGTGCCCTCCAGGAAGTCCTGGCGTGCCAGACAATTGTTCAACTTCAGGGTGGTGACTCTGAGTTGAATGGTCAGGTGCAGAGGTTAAACTCTGACCTGGTGGGGGGTAGGCGTGCCTCCCAGAAAGTCCTGGTTTGCCAGGCAGTGATCCAGTCTGAGGGTACAGACCCTGGGCAGGAAGACCAGGTTCAGGGTGTCCCCCCGGACCTGGAGGGAGGGGCTACTGATAACAGTGCCCCTACCATGTTGTCTTCTGAGGAGGCTACTCCTAGTTGGAGGGTGCTGGACCCCAGAAGGGAGGGCAGGGGGAGGGAAGCCTCACCCGGGCCCTAGTCCAACCTGAAGGTACAGACCCCAGGTTGGAGGGCCAGTTGCAGGTTAACAGCCCTGCACTGGTGGAGGAATGGTACAGGGCGACTTCTATAAGCACCCTGACCATGTTGGACTCTGGGGGTACCGCTCCAGGAGGGAGGGTACAGAGCCCCAGAGGGGAGGACCAGGTTCAGGCTGTCATCCCTGACCTGGTGGAAGGGAGAGTGGTTAAAGGGTGGCCAGCACCTGGGGCTACCGCCCCCCACTCCCCACAGCCACAGTGGTGGGAGAGCTTTGAGAGGCCTGGGGCCTGGCTCTCATCCCTGGCAGCTGTCAGTAACCACTGTGGCTTGCTGTCCGGGTGGACAGAGTTATCCCTGTGGGGGGGACAAGTGTCACACCCCGGGGGTAGAGTGGGCAACACCACTGTGTTGGTCATGGTGGTACTATCCTGCTCCTGGGATACATCTGTGAGCAAAGTATGGTTAGGTGCTGCACAGATAGAATCCGCAGGTAAGGAGAAAGGTTCCCCATGGGTTGGCTTAGTGGGCCCTGAGAGTATGGACAGAGGGATCCAATTGGAGTCAGGAAGGCGAAGAACTGGAGCATGCCCCTGCTGTTGTGGGCCTGGGTCCTTGTTCTGTCGCCTCAAACAGGGAAGTACATCAGGATAGTGATTGTTCTCCCCTGGCTTTAGGCTGGTAGGGGGTCATGTTTGACCTGGCTTTTTGACAGGGTCATCCCCAAACTTTTTGCCTCCTTCCTCCTATTTTTTCTGACCTGTTGTTGTTGGCTTTTGACCTCTGGGCACTTTACCACTGCTAACCAGTGCTAAAGTGCATATGCTCTCTGTGTAAATGGTACTATTGATTGGTTTATCCATGATTGGATATTTAATTTACTTATAAGTCCCTAGTAGAGTGCACTATATGTGCCTAGGGCCTGTAGATTAAATGCTGCTAGTGGGCCTGCAGCACTGGTTGTGCCACCCACTTCAGTAGCCCCTTAACCCTGTCTCAGGCCTGCCATTGCAAGGCCTGTGTGTGCAGTTTCACTGCCACTTCGACTTGGCATTTAAAAGTACTTGCCAAGCCTAGAACTCCCCTTTTTCTACATATAAGTCATCCCTAATGTGTGCCCTAGGTAACCCCTAGAGCAGGGTGCTGTGTACGTAAAAGGCAGGACATGTACCTGTGTAGTTATATGTCCTGGTAGTGTAAAACTCCTAAATTCGTTTTTACACTACTGTGAGGCCTGCTCCCTTCATAGGCTAACATTGGGGCTTCCCTCATACACTGTTGAAGTGGCAGCTGCTGATCTGAAAGGAGCAGGAAGGTCATATTTAGTATGGCCAGAATGGTAATATAAAGTCCTGCTGACTGGTGAAGTCGGATTTAATATTACTATTCTAGAAATGCCACTTTTAGAAAGTGAGCATTTCTTTGCACTAAAATCTTGTTGTGCCCTTCAATCCACGGCTGGCTAGGTTTAGTTGACAGCTCCTTGTGCATTCACTCAGACACACCCCAAACACAGGGTACTCAGCCTCACTTGCATACATCTGCATTTTGAATGGGTCTTCCTGGGCTGGGAGGGTGGAGGGCCTGCCCTCACACAAAGGACTGCCACACCCCCTACTGTGACTCTGGCAGACAGGATTGAACTGAAAGGGGGCTTGGTGCATTTCTTATACACTCTTTGAAGTCACCCCCACTTCAAAGGCACAACTTAGTATAAAACAGGGCCTCTGCCCTACCTCATCAGACACTTGCTGGAGAAGAAACCTGAACCAGAAACTACATCCTGCCAAGCGGAACTGCCTGTCTGCTCAAAGGACTCACCTGTCTGCTTTTCTACAAAGGACTGCTGCCTTGCTGTTAGCCTGCTGCCTTGCTGAACTCTTGTCTGGCTGTAAAAGTGCTCTCCAAGGGCTTGGATAGAGCTTGCCTCCTGTTCCCTGAAGTCTCAGGACCAAAAAGACTTCTCTTTTCCACTCGGACGCTCTGTGCGCCGAAATTTTCGACGCACAGCTTGTTCCGCGGCAAGAAAAATGCCGCACACCGACGCTGATCGACGCGACGCCTTCGGGACGACCGAAACTTTGACGCACGGCCTCGCAAGGACAACGCCGCCCGACTTCCCAGGAGAAATCGACACGACGCCTGCCGTGAGATCAAAACTTTGACGCACGGCCTCGCAAGGACAACGTCGCCCCGACTTCCAAGGAGAAATCGACGCGACGCCTGCCGTGAGATCAAAACTTTGACGCACGGCCTCGCAAGGACAACGCCGCCCGACTCCCCAGGAGAAATCGACGCGACGCCTGCCGTGAGATCGAAAATTCGACACGCCACCCCGCAGAACGACGCGCAGCCGGAAAACAAGCAGGAAAATCCACGCACAGACCCGGGACATCTGGTACTCCCCGCGATCCACAGAAAGAGACTGTCCGCGCGCCGGAAAACGACGCACGACTCCCCGCGTGAAAAATAACGACGCAAGTCCGTGTGTGCTGAGGAGAAATCGACGCACACACCAGTTTTCCACGTATCTCTTCTCCTGTGGCCCTCTGAGGAGATTTTCCACCAGAAACCAGGTACTTTGTGTTTGAAAGAGACTTTGTTTGCTTTCTAAAGACTTAAGACACTTTGGGGGTCATTCTGACCTCGGCGGTAAAAGGCCCTTACCGCCGGTCAGAAGACCGCCATAACACCGCCGCGGCCGCGGTTAACCGCCACGGTCATTCTGACCCACAACGGCCAAACCTCCAAAATTCCGTCCTCCACTGCAGGCCGCCACATCAGCGGGCAGCGATAAACTGGAGATGACCAAACCTCCACCGTCACGCCAACAGAAATACGCCCATGCCATTACGACCCACGAATCCACACGGCGGTCATTCAAACGCGGTATTCCATTGGCGGTACACACCGCCGCGGTCAGAATACACACACATCACCAAAACCCAGCCACATTGGACAATTTGAAATACACACACCTGATACACATACACACACCACTCCCACACAATCAACCAACTATAAAACACACACCCACATCACCCACAAACCCCTGCGACCAGAATTACTGAGAGAAGGAGAGAGAGACACAGCAGACAATTCAAAGCAAGACACACTGAGGCACACTACACCATCACACACACCACATAGTAGCACAATGCACCACTCACCAACATACTTATCATCACATACCCCACCCCACACCACACCCACACCCACACCACCCCATGGCACCCCAAAGGCACCCACGCTTTTCGGACCAAGAACTCCGGGTCATGGTGGAGGAAATCCTAAGAGTGGAACCCCAGCTCTTCGGCTCGCAGGTGCAGCACACCAGTATAGCTAGGAAGGCGGAGCTATGGCAGCGGATCGTGGACAGGGTCAACGCGGTGGGACAGCATCCCAGGAATAGGGAGGACATACGCAAAAGATGGAACGACCTACGGGGGAAGGTCCGATCGATGGTCTCCCGGCACAACATCGCGGTCCAGAAGACTGGCGGCGGACCCCCACCCATCCCTCCCGAATTCACATCGTGGGAGCAAGACGTCTTGAACATCCTGCATCCTCAGGGCCTCGCAGGAGTAGCCGGAGGAATGGACTCTGGTAAGTCCAATCTCAACTACTATATCCCCCCCACCCCACCAGCATGCCAACCCACACCCCCACCCTCACCCCCAACCCCCCAGCACACATCCTCCCTGACAATGTCTCACCAGCACAACCCACCCATCCCAACACCAACTCCTGCATGCCAACACAAATCATGGGCACCCATCACCTAAGCATGACCACTGCACTAACCCCCCCCCCCTAACTACCCTCACAACACCTCCCTCAAGGGAATGCCTGCACTGGGGGACAAGGGCACCCATAACACGCATGCTATTGCACACACAGAAACAATAACCAAACTCTCTTACCCCATGCAGGACCCGAACGACAACACACCAGCCAGGAGGGTCCAGAAGTGTCCATCCCACCCCCGGAACAGGCCCACACTGAGGATAGCAGCTCTGTCGACAGTGAACCTGATGACCAGCCCGGACCATCGGGGACCTCTGGGCAGTCGGTTCCCCTCAGGCAGCCACAGGCCACACCAGACCCGACCCCCTCTGCCAACACCAGCACAGCTCCCACCCAGCGGGCCCATGCCTCTGTCTCTAGGACAGCTCAATCAGCGGTGTGTCCGCCACTACAGGGCACCCAGGCTAACCCAACACCCCAACAACAACAGGGACCTGGGGGCAGTGGTAGCGGGCACTCCGGCCAGGGGACAGAGGCCGGGGGAAACCGGGCAGCTCGGAGGGCTGCTGTGCGACAGGGGGGGGAGGAGAGGCCCAGGGAACCCACTCTCCAAGAGGCCCTCACCACCATCATGGGGGCATACCACCACTCCCAAGAAACGATGGCGACGGTACTGGCCAGGTTCACTGAGATCCAGGCACAGCAGGAAGAACGCTACATGGGGTTCAGGGAGGAGCTGAGAATCATCGGGACCGCAATGGGGACCATCGTCCTGGCCCTCCACAGGATAGAGGACGCGTTGCGGGACAATGGTGCACCACACAGGGCCCCTGTCACTAGGCCGGACCAGGAACAGCCTACCACCTCCGCCGGCGCTAGTGGACAGGAGGTCCCAACACCTCGACAGCCCCCCAGAACCCCACCTCCTGCTGAAGAACAACCACCCCGTAAGAGGAGCTTGAGACCAAAAAAAAAGACAGAGTAGGATGTCAAGACCCCCGCCAGCAGGACATACCCCCTCAAGTCTTCCCACTGTCCCACATTGCCACCTTGTCCAACCATGAACTGCCTATGCTCCATCCTTCCACAGGCAAAAGAACAATGCACCTGTGAGACTGAGAACTGGACTCTGCCATGGATATTCCTCCACCCCCACCCATCACCCTTAGAATCACATGTACCGATATCTAGCACTGTAAATAAATCACATTTTGCACACAAATCTGTTTTGAGTTATGCTGTATTATTAACAAATGTATTACATATTACTGTTCCATTTCTGTTCTGTCAATTAGTCATGACAACATACCAATGTCAATACGCTGTATTTCATGTGCGAACCAAGCAGAAGTCAGGTACTGAGTCAGACAGCACTGAGAAGGGAAGGGAAAGGCAAAAATTAATGAAAAACATCTGTGGGGAACTACAGAAAGTACAGATGCAGGAGGCTATAAGCAATTGTGAAATGGCGTGGGTGATTCTTACCTGGGTGTTACTGGAAATACTGTTGTATCACTCTGTCCCTATTGTCTGTGTCGTCCTCAGAGTCTTCCTCCTCTTCACTCTCCACAGGCTCCACGGCTTCTACAACACCACCATCTGGACCATCCTCCTGCAGGAAAGGCACCTGGCGTCGCAAAGCCAGGTTGTGGAGCATACAGCACGCCACGATGATATGGCACACCTTCTTTGGTGAGTACATTAGGGATCCACCTGTCATATGCAGGCACCTAAATCTGGCCTTCAGGAGCCCGAAGGTCCGCTCAATCACCCTCCTAGTACGCCCATGGGCCTCATTGTACCGTTCTTCTGCCCTGGTCCTGGGATTCCTCACTGGGGTCAATAGCCACGGCAGGTTGGGGTAACCAGAGTCACCTATTAGCCACACACGCTGTCTCTGTAGCTGTTCCATCACATAGGGAATGCTGCTATTTCGCATCACATACGCGTCATGCACTGACCCAGGGAACTTGGCATTCACATGGGAGATGTACTGGTCAGCCAAACAGACCACCTGGATATTCATTGAATGGTAATTCTTCCTGTTCCTGTACACCTGTTCATCGTCATTTGGGGGGACTAAAGCCACATGGGTTCCATCAATTGCACCAATGATGTTGGGGATGTGTCCAAGGGCATAGAAATCAGCTTTCACTGTAGGCAAATCACCCTCCTCTGGGAAAATGATGTAGCTCCGCATGAGTTTCATCAGGGCAGACAACACTCTAGATAAGATCTTGGAAAACATAGGCTGAGACATCCCAGATGACATGGCCACTGTTGTCTGGAATGAGCCAGTTGCAAAGAAATGGAGGACTGACAGAACCTGCACCAGAGGGGGAATTCCTGTGGGTTGGCGGATGGGGGACATCAGGGCTGGCTCCAGCTGGGCACACAGTTCATGGATGGAGGCACGGTCAAGTCGGTATCGTAGTATTATATGGCGTTCTTCCATTGTCGACAGGTCCACCAGCGGCCGGTACACGCGAGGATTCCTCCTTCTCATCGCTAGTCCCAGCGGACGGTGCCTAGGAAGGAGAATATGGAGTACAGAGTCAATCCACTCACAGGTACGTACAACACAGCTTGCACAGTACAGGTAAATGTATGGTTTGATTTGTTTGTATGTGTGCCATTGCAAGGCCTAGGCCTGTGTGACGCATTAGAAATTAAGCCATGTGGGCCCTTGAAATGGCCGATGCCTGACCTGTGAAGTGGGACAATGGGATGTGAGGTCACTGCGCTGGCGGGGCGCACCGTGGCGGTAGGCGGTCGAAGACCGCTGTGCGAAGACGCATTGGTTAACATTGAAGCCTATGGGTTTCAGGAGCCAATGACGATGTGCGCCGGCGGTCGCGGGACGCACCGCCGCGGTACGCACCGCCGCGGGCGTGACCGCCATTTTCTATCAGCTCAATCATTCGAGACCTGATCATCCACAGGAGAGGACCTATACTGCAAGTGCTGCTGTGAACTCGGTCTGGAAGTGACAATGGCTGCTGCGACTGGGGAAAGGGCCCCCGCCTTCAGTTCAGAAGAGTTGGAGAAGCTCGTGGACGGGGTCCTCCCCCAGTATGCGCAACTCTACGGTCCTCCAGACCAACAGGTGAGTACACTCAGTGCACATTGAATGGGTTATGCCTGTGTGGAGGGGGGGGATGTAAGTTGGTGGGGTGTGGAGGGAATGGGGAGTGCAACGCACGACAGATGAGAGAATGGGAACCATGACAAGGTTGGGGAGGGGGGGGCATGTACTCCAAACATGCAGATATGTGACGGTTTCTCTTTCCCACCCTGTACATGTCAAACAGGTGAGCGCCCACCAGAAGATCGATATTTGGCGTGCCATCGCCGAGGAAGTCCGGAACTTGGGGGTCCACAACAGACGGGGCACCCACTGCCGCAAGAGGTGGGAGGACATCCGCCGCGGAACGAGGAAGACCGCAGAAACACTGCTGGGGATGGCCTCCCGACCTAGGAGGCGTGCCAGTCGCACCATGACCCCCCTGATGTCCCGGATCCTGGCTGTGGCCTACCCTAATTTGGATGGGCGCTTGAGGACAGCACAGCAGACACAAGGGGGTGAGTATCCGCACATTCTCCCATCTGTATGCGCATTGGAGGCGTCTGGGGGGGGGAGGAGGGCTGTGGGTGACATTAGGCCCGGGCGCTCTCTGTAGTGTAGTCCGCTCCCTTAGGCATGGCCCTGTGCCCCCACCCCCCACCTCTGTAGGGTGCCAAGTGCAGCTACCCATGCTCCAGCATCACCCATGTGCGCGTGTGTTGTCCCTAGACCTGTTTGCCTAGTCAGAGGTACTGAGTAGTGTACCCCAAGTTCGCGACTTAGTGCACGAGGCACCTGTGTCTGTCCTCTCCGCAAAGGGTATTGCTAAGGCATGCACTCAACTTTGTTTAATTTCTCCCCCCACCCTAAATCTTTGTCTTCTTGTGTTTTAGCATCATCCGGCGGAGGAGATTTGGCGTCGGAGCAGGAGGGAGCTGCAGGTCACCAGGCCCCGGTGGGCACTGACACAGACACCGAGGGCACCAGTGATCCGGAGGGCGAGGGGAGCACCACAACGGGGGCCGGTGGAGACACCAGCGACACGGACACGTCCTCGTTTGGGAGCTCCCTGGCGGGGGCGGCACCATCTGTGCCTCCCGCAACAACAGGTACAGCCGCCACCCAGCGCACCAGCACCGCCCTCCCAGCAGCCCCTCAGTCTTCGCTCCGTGGCCGCTCGGCCAGGAAGGCGCGCGTCTCCTTCGCCCCAGGCACCTCAGCCCCTGCCTCTGTTACCCCTGCTGCCCTCAGTGCGGAGCTCATTGACCTGGTGAGGACGCTCATTGTTGGGCAGACTACCCTTCTGAATGCCATCCAGGGGGTGGAAAGGGAGGTGCATCGGAGCAATGCCTACCTGGAGGGCATTCATTCGGGTCAGTCTGCCCATCAACGAGCGTTCACTGCTCTGGCCTCAGCACTGACGGCAGCCATTGTCCCTGTCTCCAGTCTCCCTCTTCTATCTGCCTCCACCCTTTCTCTGTCTCCTGTACCTCAACCTATCCCATCCACACCATCAGACCAGCCTGCACACACCTCAACACCCAAGGCCAGCTCATCCAAACATAAGCACCACAGAAAACACAAGCATTCACCCAAGCAACACACAGATGCAGACATATCAACAGTCACTACCACCTCTGTGTCCCCGTCCTCCTCGTCTCCCTCCTCCCTCCCTGTGACGTCTACACTCACACCTGCATGCACCCCAACATCAGCCAGTTCTTCCACCACCAGCAAACCCTCCACTACAGTCCGCACACCTGCAGTCACCACCCCCACTGGCATTTACACGTCCCCTGTGTCCTCTCCCACTGTGTCTGTCACCCCCTCTTCCAAGACACATAAACGCAGGCAGACACCCAAACAACAGCCAACCACCTCACCACACCCTACGTCCCAGTCACCTGCACCCAAGGACAGCACACCTGGCTCTCATACAACCACATCCTCTTCCTCCACTTCTCTCACCACTACTCCTACCCCTTACCTTGGTCCCAAGAAAAATTACCTCTCCAGTTTTGACCTCTTTCCCTCCCCCGACCCACCCCCTCCAACTGGGAAAAGTCCCAAGGGCACCTCAGCCACACCAGCCCAACTACTACAGTGCAAGTGGTGCATGACATGTGGAGTCCACCCTTTGGCGGCAGTAACACTTCGGTGAGCAGCAAGGGGACAGCCAGCCCCCCCCAGGCAAGAGGACCCGGAAATTGAAGGGCCGCCGTGAGCGGACAGAGACGGCTGCCCCCAAGGAGGTGACTCCGGCCACTTCACCGGCCACAGCAGCCAGGGGAGGCAAGGGCCCGAGAGCCCCATCTAAAGAGCGGAAGGACAGCAGGGCGGAGAGGACAACCACCAGGAGCGCGGAGCAGGAGGGCCCCACAAGCCCCATCCCGGCTGCAAGGGACGACACCAAAGGGCCCAGGACTCACTCCCCGAAGGGGCCTGACACAGCACGGTCGGAGGGCGACTGAGCAGGGTGTCCAGGCCAGGTATGACTCCCTTGACATACTGCAAAAGCACCGCTGAAGAGGGCCCCGCCGTGAAGACAGGTACCGCTGAAGAGGGCCACGCCGTGAAGACAGGTACCGCTGAAGAGGGCCCCGCCGTGAAGACAGGTACCGCTGAAGAGGGCCCCGCCGTGCAGAAGAGGAACGCTGAACAGGGCCCGCCGTGCAGAAGAGCACCGCTGAAGAGGGCCCCGCCGTGCAGAAGAGCACCGCTGAAGAGGGCCCCGCCGTGCAGAAGAGCACCGGTGAACAGGGCCCGCCGTGCAGAAGAGCACTGCTGAAGAGGGCCCCGCCGTGCAGACAGGTACCGCTGAAGAGGGCCCCGCCGTGAAGACAGGTACCGCTGAAGAGGGCCCCGCCGTGCAGAAGAGCACCGCTGAACAGGGCCCGCCGTGCAGAAGAGCACCGCTGAAGAGGGCCCCGCCGTGAAGACAGGTACCGCTGAAGAGGGCCCCGCCGTCTCAAGCACCGCTCCGCTGGGCCCTTCCTGTCAAGCACTGCTCCGCTGGGCCCCGCCGTCTCAAGCACCGCTCCGCTGGGCCCTTCCTGTCAAGCACCGCTCCGCTGGGCCCTTCCTGTCAAGCACCGCTCCGCTGGGCCCTTCCTGTCAAGCACCGCTCCGCTGGGCCCCGCCGTCTCAAGCACCGCTCCGCTGGGCCCTTCCTGTCAAGCACCGCTCCGCTGGGCCCCGCCGTCTCAAGCACCGCTCCGCTGGGCCCTTCCTGTCAAGCACCGCTCCGCTGGGCCCCGCCGTCTCAAGCACCGCTCCGCTGGGCCCCGCCGTCTCAAGCACCGCTCCGCTGGGCCCTTCCTGTCAAGCACCGCTCCGCTGGGCCCCGCCGTCTCAAGCACCGCTCCGCTGGGCCCTTCCTGTCAAGCACCGCTCCGCTGGGCCCTGCCGTCTCAAGCACCGCTCCGCTGGGCCCTTCCTGTCAAGCACCGCTCCGCTGGGCCCCGCCGTCTCAAGCACCGCTCCGCTGGGCCCCGCCGTCTCAAGCACCGCTCCGCTGGGCCCTTCCTGTCAAGCACCGCTCCGCTGGGCCCCGCCGTCTCAAGCACCGCTCCGCTGGGCCCCGCCGTCTCAAGCACCACTCCGCTGGGCCCTTCCTGTCAAGCACCGCTCCGCTGGGCCCCGCCGTCTCAAGCACCGCTCCGCTGGGCCCCGCCGTCTCAAGCACCGCTCCGCTGGGCCCTTCCTGTCAAGCACCGCTCCGCTGGGCCCCGCCGTCTCAAGCACCGCTCCGCTGGGCCCTTCCTGTCAAGCACCGCTCCGCTGGGCCCCGCCGTCTCAAGCACCGCTCCGCTGGGCCCTTCCTGTCAAGCACCGCTCCGCTGGGCCCCGCCGTCTCAAGCACCGCTCCGCTGGGCCCCGCCGTCTCAAGCACCGCTCCGCTGGGCCCTTCCAGTCAAGCACCGCTCCGCTGGGCCCCGCCGTCTCAAGCACCGCTCCGCTGGGCCCCGCCGTCTCAAGCACCGCTCCGCTGGGCCCTTCCTGTCAAGCACCGCTCCGCTGGACCCTTCCTGTCAAGCACCGCTCCGCTGGACATCGCCATGTCATGCACCGCTGCGCTGGGTCCCGCCGTCTCAGGCACTGTTTATGGTTCACTGTGCCCACCATGCCTCCTCCTTGACCAGTGGACTCTGTAATCCACCTGAGAGACTGTGGCTTTGCACTCCCCAGGATGGTACAGTGGGCAACCCACCCACTGTAGAGACATTGAGAGACTGTGGCTTTGCACTCCCCAGGATGGTCCAGTGGGCAACCCACCCACTGCAGAGACTTGAGAGACTGTGGCTTTGCACTCCCCAGGATGGTACAGTGGGCAACCCACCCACTGCAGAGACTTGAGAGACTGTGGCTTTGCACTCCCCAGGATGGTACAGTGGGCATGGTGGCTCCTCGTGGATCTGGCGTCGTGGACTCATGTGGCTGTGGTGGCCCCCCCTTCCCTTCCCCCTGAGATGCCTGTAGTTTTGACATCGGATGCCCCTGCAGTGTTCTCTCCAAAGGACTCAGGTCTCGTGTGTGGGCTTTGCCCTTGTTTCGCAGAACCTTGGCCCACGGACATGTTAGATTCGTAGGATGTGCAGGACTTGTTACTTCAGTGATACACTGATGTGTATATATTTTTGGTTCTTGTAAATATTTTTCACGGTTGCTCAATTATTTCCAGGTGCTTTTTTTGAACATGAAAATTTATTCCAAATTTGGTTGTGTCATTGTATTTTTTAAGGGTGTTTGTGTGGTGTCACTGTGACTTCCTGCTCTGCATTGGTGTGTACATATTGTGGGGGTCGCATATGTATATGCCCGTAACCTTTCTTCCTCCCCCCTCCTGTGTGTCGTAGGTGCAGTACTCACCGTTGACGTCTGCGCCGGAGTTCGTACTCGTGGTAGATGAGCAGGTAGACGAGAGCAGGTATGATGTTCAATTCGGGTTCCATGCTGTCTGGATTCCGCGTGGAGTGTCTCGAGGTGAGCGTTTTCCATTGGAAATGTCTGTTTCCGCCGTGTTTTTATCGGCGGTGCTCCCGCCCCGGAAAAGGTGGCGGATTGGTGGGTCGTGATAGGGTGGGCGGTACATTGTCTGCCGCCTGGCTGTTGGCGGTGACCGCCGCGCTGTTTGTTTGTTCCGCCGTGGCGGTCGGAGTGTTAATGCGGCGGGTTGTGTTGGCGGTTCCCGCCAGGGTCAGAATTGCATTTTTTTGACCGCCGGCCTGTTGGCGGGTTGGCCGCCGCTTTATCACCGACCGCCAGGGTCAGAATGACCCCCTTTATATCACTTTTCAGTGATATCTTTACAAATTCATATTGCAACTTTGATCGTTTTGACCTGAAAATACCCAGATAAATATTATATATTTTTCTAAACACTGTGTGGTGTATTTTTGTGGTGTTATACTATGGTGTTGTATGATTTATTGCACACATGCTTTACACATTGCCTTCTAAGTTAAGCCTGACTGCTCGTGCCAAGCTACCAGAGGGTGGGCACAGGCTGATTTTGGATTGTGTGTGACTTACCCTGACTAGAGTGAGGGTTCTTGCTTGGACAGAGGGCAACCTGACTGCCAACCAAAAACCCCATTTCTAACATTGGTGATCAGCGGTGAGGATAGGACTTGTGTTTGTGCAGTGACATACAGTAGCTAAGTATTTCACTACCTACCCACAGTGGAAGGTCAACTTGATTTTTCATCTTTTTTGCCTTTGGTTCTCTGATGTCCTCCTGGATATACTATTGATATTTTGGACTTTGGATTTTGGTTTTTGCCAGTAAGACTTTATCAGCAATGAGATTGCGTACCTGCTCACTCTTTGTGCCTACTGACCACCTCACTAAGGCTGACCTAAGGAGGCTTTGCAGAAAATGGGGCCTTCCTGTATCAAGGAAATCTACTAAGATGGAAATGCTACATGCCTACATAGTCTGGGGGGAAGAAAGATGGGCAGAGAGAGAGGCAGAAAAAAACCAAATGACTAAGTACCCCTCAGATGAGGAGGGGGATTGCTCAAATGAGGAGGAAGACTACTCAGATGAGGAAAGAGAACCAGTGAGAGATGAATGGCTCCTAGCTCTAGAGCGGTGTATGGAAGAGCTAGATGAGCAGCTTGAAAGGGCTGAGGCAGCAAGACTCTTAGCCCGAGAAGAAGAAAGGACTGCAGCTCAAGAGCTGAGCTGTGAAGAGCTGAAACTGGAGGCCGGAAGGGCTGAGTCCAGTTCAGATGGTTGCAGCAAAAATCTTGCATCCAGTACTGCTGAAGAAGGGCACAAGCCCAGAGATGTGGTGCCCAACTTGAAGAAGGGAGTTGACACACCCCAGGTGGTTCAAGGGTATGAGGTAGTTCCCGCTATGCACAGGGTCCCTGAGAAGGATTGGGGAACTGGCACAGGGAGTCATATTCCTACTGGGGGGTGGGACACTTTACTGGCTCTAGCAGAGAGTGACAGAGAAAAGGGTTCCCCCCTGGTGGACGTCCTGGATATAGAGTGTAGAGACATCCCAGAAGAGTATGGGTTGAGTGTCAGGGACAGTCAGATACTGTCTCACCAGTCTCAGAAGGATGATGTAGAGTGCTTTTTCAAGGTTGAGTCACTGGATGGTTGGGTGAAGGGTACTGTGGTTAATACATGTGAAGGGCAGAGTGATGTAATTGCTGGAGAGCATATGTCTGGTCCTTATTTTCCAGAGCTACGCCAACACCAGGTGGAGTGTGAGTTCTCTGACCCCAGGGAGCTTACAATGGAGGCAGACTTCTGGGTGAGTACCAGGGAGTCTGAAGAGGCATTTGGGGGTGCTCCTGAAGGGAGTGGTCTAGGTGGTTCCCAACCAAGTGAGGTGGGAGAGGATTGTAGTGTCCCAGGTAGGTCCCAGGTCCTAGAGGGTTCCATGAGGGAACACCAGGAGGGAAGCCTAGCCTGTACCGTAGGGCCACCTTTTGAGGGAAGCCCCGCAGTGTCAGAAGAACTTCGGGGGGGTGACTGTAGCCAGCATCCCAACAGTTCTGGTGTCTGGCAGTACCACTCCTAGTGAGGGAGTGCAGAAGTCCAGACATAGGGTTGAGAGGGGGTTCCAGACCCCAGTGGAGGACCTTGAGAGTCAGGGGTCAGCTCTGAGAGCAGAGCCCCCAGGAATGACCCAGGTGAAACTGTTTCTGGTTTGGGGGAAACCCAGACTCTGCCGGATGGGCAGAGGTCGGGAGACCTGCACCAACCAGACTCTTGTGTGGCCCTTGGGGACGGTGTGTCCCTTGTGGGGGGTGAGAGTGCCCCCCAGGAAGTCCTGGCATGCCAGGCAAAGATTCAACCTCAGGGTGGTGACTCTGGGTTGGATACCCAGGTTCAGAGGTTAAACTCCGACCTGGTGGGAGGTAGGTGTGCCTCCCAAGAAGTCCTGCTGTGCCAGGCAATTGTCCAACCTCAGGGTGTTAACTCTGGGTTGGATGGCCAGGTCCAGAGGTTAAACTCTGACCTGGTGGGGGGTAGGTGTGCCCCCCAGAAAGTCCTGGTGTGCCAGGCAGTTGTCCAACCTCAGGGTGTTGACTCTGGGTTCGATGGCCAGGTTCAGAGGTTAAACTCTGACCTGGTGGGAGGTAGGTGTGCCTCCCAGAAAGTCCTGGTGTGCCAGGCAATTGCCCAACCTCAGGGTGGTGACCCTGGGTTGGAGAACTAGGCTCAGAGGTTAAACTCTGACCTGGTGGGAGGTAGGTGTGCCTCCCTGGAAGTCCTGGCCTGCCAGGCAATGGTTCAACCTCGGGGTGGTGACTCTGGGTTGGCTAACCAGGTTCAGAGGATAAACTCTGACCTGGTGGGGGGTAGGTGTGCCCCCCAGAAAGTCCTGGCGTGCCAGGCAATTGTTCAACCTCAGGGTGGTGACCCTGGGTTGGAGAACCAGGTTCAGAGGTTAACCTCTGACCTGGTGGGAGGTAGGTGTGCCTCCCAGAAAGTCCTGGTGTGCCAGGCAGTTCCCCAACCTCAGGGTGGTGACCCTAGGTTGGAGAACCAGGTTCAGAGGTTAAACTCTGACCTGGTGGAGGGTCAGTGTGCCCTCCAGGAAGTCCTGGCGTGCCAGGCAATTGTTCAACTTCAGGGTGGTGACTCTGAGTTGGATGGCCAAGTTCAGAGGTTAAACTCTGACCTGGTGGAGGGTCAGTGTGCCCTTCAGGAAGTCCTGGCGTGCCCGGCAATTGTTCAACTTCAGGGTGGTGACTCTGAGTTGGATGGCCAAGTACAGAGGTTAAACTCTGACCTGGTGGAGGGTCAGTGTGCCCTCCAGGAAGTCCTGGCGTGCCAGACAATTGTTCAACTTCAGGGTGGTGACTCTGAGTTGAATGGTCAGGTGCAGAGGTTAAACTCTGACCTGGTGGGGAGTAGGCGTGCCTCCCAGAAAGTCCTGGTTTGCCAGGCAGTGATCCAGTCTGAGGGTACAGACCCTGGGCAGGAAGACCAGGTTCAGGGTGTCCCCCCGGACGTGGAGGGAGGGGCTACTGATAACAGTGCCCCTACCATGTTGTCTTCTGAGGAGGCCACTCCTAGTTGGAGGGTGCTGGACCCCAGAAGGGAGGGCAGGGGGAGGGAAGCCTCACCCCGGGCCCTAGTCCAACCTGAAGGTACAGACCCCAGGTTGGAGGGCCAGTTGCAGGTTAACAGCCCTGCACTGGTGGAGGAATGGTACAGGGCGACTTCTATAAGCACCCTGACCATGTTGGACTCTGGGGGTACCGCTCCAGGAGGGAGGGTACAGAGCCCCAGAGGGGAGGACCAGGTTCAGGCTGTCATCCCTGACCTGGTGGAAGGGAGAGTGGTTAAAGGGTGGCCAGCACCTGGGGCTACCGCCCCCCACTCCCCACAGCCACAGTGGTGGGAGAGCTTTGAGAGGCCTGGGGCCTGGCTCTCATCTCTGGCAGCTGTCAGTAACCACTGTGGCTTGCTGTCCGGGTGGACAGAGTTATCCCTGTGGGGGGGACAAGTGTCACACCCCGGGAGTAGATTGGGCAACACCACTGTGTTGGTCATGGTGCTACTATCCTGCTCCTGGGATACATCTGTGAGCAAAGTAAGGTTAGGTGCTGCACAGATGGAATCCGCAGGTAAGGAGAAAGGTTCCCCATGGGTTGGCTTAGTGGGCCCTGAGAGTATGGACAGAGGGATCCAATTGGAGTCAGGAAGGCGAAGAACTGGAGCATGCCCCTGCTGTTGTGGGCCTGGGTCCTTGTTCTGTCGCCTCAAACAGGGAAGTACATCAGGATAGTGATTGTTCTCCCCTGGCTTTAGGCTGGTAGGGGGTCATGTTGGACCTGGCTTTTTGACAGGGTCATCCCCAAACTTTTTGCCTCCTTCCTCCTATTTTGCTAACCAGTGCTAAAGTGCATATGCTCTCTGTGTAAATGGTACTATTGATTGGTTTATCCATGATTGGATATTTAATTTACTTATAAGTCCCTAGTAGAGTGCACTATATGTGCCTAGGGCCTGTAGATTAAATGCTGCTAGTGGGCCTGCAGCACTGGTTGTGCCACCCACTTCAGTAGCCCCTTAACCCTGTCTCAGGCCTGCCATTGCAAGGCCTGTGTGTGCAGTTTCACTGCCACTTCGACTTGGCATTTAAAAGTACTTGCCAAGCCTAGAACTCCCCTTTTTCTACATATAAGTCATCCCTAATGTGTGCCCTAGGTAACCCCTAGAGCAGGGTGCTGTGTAGGTAAAAGGCAGGACATGTACCTGTGTAGTTATATGTCCTGGTAGTGTAAAACTCCTAAATTCGTTTTTACACTACTGTGAGGCCTGCTCCCTTCATAGGCTAACATTGGGGCTGCCCTCATACACTGTTGAAGTGGCAGCTGCTGATCTGAAAGGAGCAGGAAGGTCTCAGGCTGTGAGCTTGTCAGCCCGGAAATATATCATAGACTCAGGGCCTGCCCAGAGGAAAACGGAATGCATCTGCATCCTGCCAGTGTCATGTGACATGAGACTTACGACGATGACGATCACAGCAACAGTAGCCCCGGGCCAGGCCCCAGCCCCAAGCAAGAGGTGTGTGCATGTTTGTTTTACGGAGTTTGTTTTCACTTTTTTGTTACGAGGGCAGAGCCCCGACGCCCTCATGCAGAAACAACCACTGACGCTGGGAGCAGCGGATGGGCACTAAATAAGTTGAAATCAATTGGTGCTTGATCCATTCCTGGCATCCCTGGTTCAGAGAAAATAACATAAAAATGAAATTGTGCACGTTTAAATTGTGGTAGGCATTTGTGCCTACCATTTGTACTTTGACATCATGTTTAACATGCATTTGTATTTTGAATTAATTGTTAAAGAATATTAATATGAAACTATTATTTTTAGACAGAGACAGTAGGAACAAAAATGTATTATGAGTATTAAATGAAAATGAATCAGACACACTTGTACTGAATTAAATGAATTCCATTAACATGCGAAGAGAAATAAATACATGTTTACATTTTCTTGATGTAATGTGAATAATATTTGCAATTAAATAATTTGCTTTGCATATTTGATTTGAATTGAAAGGGGTGCAACAGGTTTTTTTCATGCATCAGATGTATTAATGTGTATTAAGGTTTCCTTGTCTTGACTAGGCCTGAAGAAGCAAATTTATTTTTGCTGCAGGAATGGAAAATCACTTGTTTCTTCTGACCCCTCTGTTCTGAATTCTTTCCTAGGCTGCTAACTAATGTTGAATGTTCTATTATATTGCAGGAGAACAGCATGTTTCAAATTTAGTTAATTTAACAGTATTTGTTGTAGCTGTTGAATCGGAGTTTAGTTTATTGTGGATCATGTGAAAGAAACTATAAGTAGCAAATTATTAGAAAATGTAAAATTTTGGCGGAATTATATGAAGTCATGCAGCAAACAACACACTTTGGAGTGTCTAACAGTATTGATGTTTAGTAGGCTAAATCTCTTCAGATGTTTCGGTCAGCCTATGGTTATCATGTATGCCTATAACTTAGGTTTGCACACCATTTACGTGACATTGATTTTGGGATTGTAATAAAGCTTTGAAACTTTACTCAATTTGGAGGTTGATTTAGTGTTCAACTGTTATGGTGTTTAAAATTGTTCATGGTTTTATGTTAATGATCTGGGCTTGTATGATTCTTACTACTGCCTCTGTCACCAAGTCCAAAGATTTAGTCGACCTCTGAGGGTGAGCTTTGTGATGGTGTCTCACCCCTGAGCGCTGGTGGTAATTGAGCCCAAAACTGGAGAGTAGGAATTTTCCAGGGCTCCAGCGGTCCAGCAATTTTTGGTACCACTCACTACAATCAATGGTGCAAAATAACTGAGAAGGAAGGGACCCTAGCTTAGCTTTTCCTAGTTATGGAACCTTTAATTAATTTGAGGATTTAAAAGAATCTGACGTGGGTAATGTATAAATCACAACCCCCTCGTAGACCGACCCAATTTGATGCACTTGCTATTTGGGAATTAGTTGCAAGACAAAAAGAAGCTCAGAAGTTTGAAAAGAAAATGAGGAAAGCAGAAAAGACAGTAGCAGAGGCTAGATGGGATGCAGAGCAGAGAATGTAGAGAGCAGATACATCACATGCAGTGAAACTGCTTCTAGCACTTAATCAGGAAGGTGAGGGAAGTGTTAAGTCCAAAGCCAAAAAGAAATCTGAGGAAGGTAAAGAACAGGAATTGGGTGAAAATAAGATAGTAGAAGATGTTGAGAGTAATTCAGATGATGAATTTATAACCCAGTTGTTGGAGTATCACCCCACTATAAAATGCAGTTGCTCAGTAGGTCATAATACAGTCCCAAGTGTTGCCATGGCTCCAGTTGCACAAAGCCAGGTTCAGATAGCTCCAAATGTGTCTACTACTAATGGTGCACAGGTTCCAGCAATTTATTCAACAGTTCTAAATGTTAAAGCAGTTCAAAATGTTCCAGCCAAGTTATGCCACAGCCATTTCAGAATGCAGGAATGACTCAGTTTGAGTCTACACCTAATGTACAGAAACCTGCACAAGTCATGAACCAGAGACAAATAATGCCATTGTATTTCCCAGTGATGACACCACCGTATGTTGCCCCAAATCAGTCCAATCAGACTTTTGACACAGTATTGACTGGCCAAAGTAAAGGTTTAATGTTCCGGTAAAGTCAGTCGAATTTGTCTGGTCCAGAAGCATTAACAGTTCCTTTAACCATAGGTCCAGTACTCCTGTTGTATGCCCAGGGTAATAATGAGAATAGCTCCCAGATTTCAAATCCAGTATCAGCAATTAATTCACCTTTTGGAACTAACCCAGAAATGGAGAGACTGAGCACTACTGTGCCAGCCATGACCCCAATGAATTCTTTTGGTTTGAACCAGGCACACAATAGTACAGGTCCACTGATTGATGTGGTATGTCCCCATGCTCAGTGGGCTCATCTGTGATGAATCAAGAGCACGCCATGAGAGCCCCATAAAATATACCACATTGTATGCCCCGAAACAATGATAATAACATCAGCTTACAAGTATTGGCAGCCCAACAATTGACTGAATGGTTAGATAATTTGAACAGAGCTTCAGCTTCAGGAATTATGCCTGAGGGAGAAAGGACATTAAACAGCTAGAGTAAAATTGGAATTAAATGAGATGATTGAGGGAACCATTGAATTGACTAGATTAGATTCTTACAATGAAAATGAATTGTGCTTCATGTGCAGGGATGTTACTCTTAGAGCATGACATGCTTAAGAGAAATTAACTAATTTGGCTGAGAAACATGAAATTTAGATGAATAAATTAAATCAGTTGAAGAAGAGCTACAGAATAGAATTTGATAAGAGAGACATTGCAAACATGAGATCACCTGGAATGAAAATTCACATTAATGATCTGAGCCAAAGTATTAAAATATGGGGAGCAATAGATAAATGGGAAGGCAGATGGGCAAAGAAAAGCGATCAGAAGAAGAACCCGACTGCATCTTCAAATGGTGTACAGCAGGCTGAATGAGCTGTAAAAATTATGCCAATAAGGGAAATTCCGGGAGGGAATTTTGTTCCTGTCCCTGGGAGTAGAAGTGACATACTGTCATTGACAAATGATTATCCAAAGTTGAAGGAGAAACCAGTGGAATAGTACCAGCAAACAGAGAGGTTTATCAAACTTGCAAAGTGTTTGTGGGAAATTATGAACACTTTATTTGAGATTGTGGTTCCAGCAGATTTATGCATTGAGTATAGGAGGAGTGTAGATTGACCAACGGGTGAGCTGCCAAAGATGTAGTAACAGGTGCACCATCTGAAGAGGTGATGAACAACTAGTACAAGGTGATTGAATTTTTGAAGGCTAGAGTTTCCCCCAAATATATTGATTGGCAAAGAATTGACAGGATATCTCAGGAGGCAAAGGAGTCCATTCATGTGTATTATGAGAGGCTGCTGAAGGAATTCAGACAATATAGCGGCACAGAAATTATTGAGCCAAGAAACATGATTGGTATTGTGTTCAGATTTGTTCAAGGATTGAAGCCTGAAATTAGTAATATGATCAAGAATCATTTGATTTGCTGGGAAGGAAAGCTGAATGATAGGGTGTTGCAACACACAAAATACTGTAGTGATGAGTTTTATCTGAACAATAAAAAGTTGAAGGAAAAGGTAATTGTGATGCAGATTAAATCTGCCCAAGCAGCAGGTATGCAGAGATCGCAGGGAATGTGGAATGCAAGGGATGCAACATGGTGCTTCAGTTCAGAGGTAAAGGTTGTGGAGTTTGAATAGATCTGAATGCGAATGTGGCTAATGTTCAGAACATGAAGAAAATGCCGCCTTGTCATGCATGTGTCAGCGGTGGACTTTTGAAGCAGGAGAGTCCTTTTAGTAATGTAAATATTTTGGTGCAAGGTGGTGTTGTTGTGCAGATGGTTGACAACAGTCAATTTCTAAATCAGAGAGTCACAAGGCCACAAATTCAAAATATAAATGTTTCTACAGGAGCAGTCCAAATGCAGGTTCATTCTTGGCTGACACTAGAGCAACACGTTCTTCTGTCAGATCTGCAGAAGTCCCAAATGTGCCCCTATGAGGAATGGCTTTTCAGGTTGTAGGAGAAGCAAATTAGCATTTGATAAATCCCATTACAGAGCCCATTAGAGTTAAAATAGGAACTTTTGAGGGTCTGCACCGATTTGTGGTTTGTGATTTGAGTCCCAGAAGTCTGTTAGGAAGAGGCTTACTATGCAAATTAAAATGCTCCATCATTTTTACACAAGAAGGAATAGAAATACAAACCATTAGCTATGATGAAACTTCCAGTCAAGCTGATGGGATGTACCTTGTCATTACGTTGTTTTCTGGCATGACAATTAAAGACTTGTCAGATGGATTACAAGAGACAGGAAATTTGAGAGTTTGGGATCTCACTGGAAAAGATAAGGGCTTATTCGAGGTGTTGAACCAGTCAAAGTAACTATAAAGCCAAATTAGGTTTTCCCCAGGACACCACAGTATCACATGACCAAAGAAGTAAATACCCCAGTAATTGCAGATTTTGTTGAGCAAGGAGTGTTAAAAGAAGTGATGGGCAGTCCATGTAATTCACCAATTATGGGTCTGTGAAAGCCCAGTGGGAAATATCGCATGGTTCAGGATTCGAGAAAGGTGAACAACATTGTAGTATCCTGTTGTTTCATAGTGCCAAATCCAGCAGTGATTTTATTTCAGATTCCATGTGAAGCAGAATGGTTTTCTGTTATTGATCTGTCACAAGCATTTCTCTCAGTGCCATTACAATGAGGATAGTCCGTTCCTCTTTTGTTTCTGATTCAGCAATCGTGCGTGCTCATGGTGATGTACTCCAAAGGGGTTTTCGGAACCACAGTTCATTTTTAATCAGATCCTGTAGAAGAATTTAGAATCCTTGAACATGTCATTTCAGTCAGCCTTAGTGCAGTACATTAATGACCTGCTGGTTGCGTCCAATACACGTGAAGCTTGCAGACAAGACACCATAGCGCTATTGAATCATTTAGGTGAAAATGGGCTTGAGGTTTCCCCTGTTAAGTTATAGTATTGTCAGAAAGAAGTAACGAAGTGAAGTATTTGGGTCAGCAAATTGACAAAGGTGCAAGCAAGTATCCAGAGAGAGTTGCAGCAATTATGCAATTGAATCCCCAATTACACAGAGAAATGTCAGACTCTTTTGGGCATGGTGAGCTATTGACACCAATGGGTTCCAAAGTTTTCTGTAATTTCCAAACCGTTGCAGAAGTTAATTCATAAGGAAGTCACTGACCCAGTCACCTTCAATGAAGAGTGCATGAAAGCTTTCACTCAGTTGAAAGGGAGTTGAAAGAGAGTTTGTGCAGAGCTCCAGCTTTGGGAATGCCTGATTACACAAAAGGTTTTGCACTGTTTTTTCATGAACAAGATGGCAGTGCTCTTTTTGTTTTTAAACAGTTACATGGAATTATGAACAGGCCAGTGGCATATTTTCCACCACATTGGATCCTGTTGCTGCTGCTTTGCCCGTGTGTCTGAAAGCGCTGGCTTCGGCTGGTGTATCAGTCAATACAAAGGCATTGTGATGGGACATCCTTTAACTGTTTATGTCCCACAGTGAGTTGAATTTCTTTTTACCAGGTCCAAAACTCAATATTTGACTGTTGTCCGTCTTACCCATTATGAGTTATTAATTCTTGGATCCTCAAATATTGTGATCAACAGCAGTTCCACCTTGAATCCTGGCAAAGTAATTCCTGTAAATGTTGATGACTCACTTGATGTTGATAGAATGTAACATGACTGCCTTGATGTCACTGAACTCAGCACCAAACCCAGACCTGATATTCAGGATACTCCTTTAGAGGAGAATTACCAAGTTGCCTTTGTTGATGGCTCCTGTTTGGGAGAGAGTGAAAGCATGCTGAGGGCAGGTTATGCAGCTTGCAGCCTCTCAGGAGTGGTCGAAGCCTCATGGCTTCAAATCAATATGGATTTGGTGTTGTCCATGATTTCGGGTAGTTATAGCACCAGCAAGGTTTCATGATCTCTTCTGGACCACCCATTCCAAATGGTAAAAGAATTCATGACTTGTTAAACACACTACAGTTACCTGAGAAGATTGGTTTGTAATATGTACTGCGCATGTAAGATCAAATGACTATGTATCATTGGGTAATGTCTATGCTGACCAAATTGGCAGATACTGTGCACTCAATTGCATCATCTTCTGTGAAGAATGGAGTAATGAAAATGACACCAGTAGGAGAAATCAAAATTTCTTGATGTCAGTGATTGATACCTGGGATGAAATTTAGAGATTGCAGGAAGAGGCAGCAGAGGAAGAACACAGAGGGTAAATAAAAGCAGGTTGTGCTCAAAGAGAGAGAGATGGTGTCTGGATTTCAAATGAGGAAAAGATGTGTTGCCAGATTGTTTACTGAATTTGATGGCAAGATATTATCATGTTCAGGTTCATCTCAGCAGAGATGCAATGATTTTCACATTCAAACAGGCATGGCACAACCCTATATTAAGTTGGTTGCAGAAGCAGTTTATCACATATGTGTAACACACAAACAAATTAATGTAGGGAAATGCACAGTGGTTAATTTGAGCTACATTGGCAGATCGGGAGGTCGGTTTAGCAGAATGCAACTTGATTTCATGGAAATGCCTGCCTGAAATGGATTAAAGTGTGTATTTTCTAAGTCGATTGAGGCGTATCCAACAAGTAGGAATGATAGCCTCACTGTAGCTAAGCTGCTGCTCCAGTAATTAATACCTAGTTCTGGATTCCCGACTTCAGGAACTCATTTTACTAAAGAGATCATAAAGCTGTTATGTGCAGCACTGAACATTGAGCAAAAATTGCACTGCAGATACAGACCAGAAGCATCTGGATTGGTGGAGCAAATTAGTGGAACACTGAAGGCTCGATTGGCAAAGGTTTGTGCCTCTATAGCATTGAAATGGCCTGATGCATTGCGGCTTGTCCTGATGAGCAAGTGTAACAACCCTGATAGGAATACAGGACTGTCTCCCCATGAAATCTTGATGGGTCATGAAATGACACTACCAGCAGTACCTGCAAATGCACTTGTGAACATAACAGATGACTTAGTGCTGGATTATTGCAGAGGTCTAGCTGATGTGGTTCGCTCTTTTTCCCATCATGTTCAAGCAGCAACAGTTCAACCAGCACAAGAACAATGCCATAACCGGAAGGCTGGTGAATGGGTGCTGGTTAAGAAACATGTGAGAAAGTCTTGCCTGGAACCAAGGTGGAAAGGTCCATTTCAAGTAATTTTAGTGACGATAACATCTGTGAACTGTACTGGTCTTCCAGACAGGATACATGCAAGCCACACACGCAAAGTTCCGTGTCCTTTTGAAAACACAGTCTGATCCTGCAAGAGCAGATGCTGATGAATAAGGTATTTAGCTTGACCAAGCTGTGAGGACAGAACTTGTGGCTGAAGCAGAAAAAGTTCAAAGTGGTAAAGTGGTAAAGGCACAAGCGGTCTGCACACAAATAAAGGCGCTGATAAAAGCACAGATAAAGGTGCAGACAAACGTGCAAGCCATCTGAAAACTGACAAGAGTGCAGGAGAACATAGTCAAAATAAAAGTCAAAATTAACTGATTCCTTCCAGTGCAGCAAATGTTGTGAAAGCAATTGCACCCGGAAAGAAAACTGAGAAAGACGACAGATGGCCTGTGTTGGACTTTTGCTTATGCAGGGTCATCCCGAATCTTTTTGCCTCCTGCCTCCTATTTTTTCTGACCTGTCGCTGTTGGCTTTTGAACTCTGAGCACTTTACCACTGCTAACCAGTGCTAAAGTGCATATGCTCTCTGTGTAAATTGTATGTAATTGGTTTATCCATGATTGACATATTTGATTTACTAGTAAGTCCCTAGTAAGGTGCACTAGAGGTGCCAGGGGCTATAAATCAAATGTTACTAGTGTGCCTGCAGCACTGGTTGTGCCACCCACACAAGTAACCCTGTAATCATTTCTCAGACCTGCCACTGCAGTGTCTGTGTGTGCAGTTGTACACTGTAAATTCGACTTGGCAAGTGTACCCACTTGCCAGGCCTAAACCTTCCCTTTTCTTACATGTAAGGCACCACTAAGGTAGGCCCTAGGTAGCCCCAAGGGCAGGGTGCAGTGTATGGATAAGGTAGGACATATAGGGGGTCATTCCAAGTCTGGCGGGCGGCGGAGGCCGCCCGCCAGACTTCCCCCCTCCGAAATACCACTCCGCGGTCGAAAGACCGCAGAGGGTATTCTAAGTTTTTCCCTGGGCTGGCGGGCGGTCGCCAAAAGACCGCCCGCCAGCCCAGGGAAAAACTCCCTTCCCACGAGGATGCCGGCTCGTAATCGAGCCGGCGGAGTGGGAAGGTGCGACGGGTGCTGTTGCACCCGTCGCGTATTTCACTGTCTGCCAAGCAGACAGTGAAATACTTGTAGGGGCCCTTTTACGGGGGCCCCTGCAGTGCCCATGCCAGTGGCATGGGCACTGCAGGGGCCCCCAGGGGCCCCGCGACCCCCCCTACCGCCATCCGGTTCCCGGCGGGCGGACCGCCGGGAACTGGATGGCGGTAGGGGGGGTCGGAATCCCCTCGGCGGCGCAGCTAGCTGCGCCGCCTTGGAGGATTCCAAAGGGCGGCGGTACACTGGCGGGAGACCGCCAGTGTTGCCGGTCCGACCGCGGCTTTACCGCTGCGGTCGGAATGCCCTTGGGAGCACCGCCGGCCTGTCGGCGGTGCTCCCGCGGTCCTCCAACCCGGCGGTCATTGACCGCCAGGGTTGGAATGACCGCCATAGTAATGTGGTTTATATGTCCTGACAGTGAAATACTGCCAACTTCGTTTTTCACTGTTGCAAGGCCTGTCTCTCTCATAGGATAACATGGGGGCTACCTTTAAATATGATTAAAGTGTAGATTCCCCTAGAGAGTAGATGGACATGTGGAGTTTGGGGTCCCTGAACTCACAATTTAAAAATACATATTTTAGTAAAGTTGATTTTAAGATTGTGCATTTGAAAATGCCACTTTTAGAAAGTGAGCATTTTCTTGCTTAAACCATTCTGTGACTCTGCCTTGTTTGTGGATTCCCTGTCTGGGTCAGTTTGACAGTTGGGTTGTTTTTCAACTTGCACTAGACAGTGACACAAAGGGGGCTGGGGTGTAACCTGCATTTCCTGATTAGCCATCTCTGCTAGGAGGGAGGGGTGGAGTGGTCACTCTCATCTGAAAGGACTGTGCCTGCCTCTGACAATGCCGGCTCCAACCCCCTGCTGTGTGACTGAGGCCTGGCCTGGGCAAGGCAGGATTTCACAAGTAGGTGTGAGTCCCCTTTGAAGAAAGGTGACTTCAAAGACTAAAATGGGTATAAGAAGGGCACCCAAATCTACAGACTTTAGAAACACTTCTGGAACCAAGAAGAACCTCTGCCTGGAGAAGAGCTGATAGCTGAGGAAGACGTGCTGCCCTGCCTGTGACTGTGCTTTGTGGAGCTTTCCTGCAGTGCTGCTTCTCCCAGAGTAAGAGGGCAAAGACTGTACTTTGTGTGCCTTCCATCTTGTGAAGAAATCTCCAAGGGCTTGAGTTAGAGCTTGCCTCCTGTTGTTCGAAGTCTCAGGGACCGCAAAGACTTCTCTCTGCCAGCACCTGGAGTCTCTGGAGAGACTCCTACCCCGACAAGTGGTGCCCTATCCAGTCCCTGGGCCCTTGAAAGGAAAGCTGTTGGAAATCCAAAGAAATCGACTTCGGACGACTCCGGACCGCCGCCGCTGCTGAATCCGGTAACGCTGCCTGCACCTGACGCCGTGACCTTTGCTGGAACGCGACGCTCTTCGCAGGCCCCACGCCGCAGCAGCCCCGCTAAAGTCCGCGACTCCGTGGAAGTCGCCGCACCACGTCATGACCAACGCCGCTCGAAGTGCACGGATTCAACGTTTTGCACAGACGCCGCGACTCCCGACTTCGCGCATCAGCTTGGTTTCACTCTTCACCAAAGGTACTGTACTTGGGGGTCTACACGACTCCATGTCCGGCACCGCTGGTGTCTGCTTGTTGGGAACGACTCCGTCACGACGCCGTGTTAACATCTCATCGAAGCATTTTTGTTTTTAAGCGCTATTTTTGAGTTCAATATTTAAAAATTCATAACTTGACTTGTGTATGTCGGATTTTTGTCGTTTCGGTCTTGTTTTGTTTAGATAAATATTTCCTATTTTTCTAAACCGGTGTTGTGTCATTCTGTAGTGTTTTCATTAAGTTACTGTGTGTGTTGGTACAAATACTTTACACCTGGCGCTCTGAAGTTAAGCCTACTGCTCTGCCAAGCTACCAAGGGGGTAAGCAGGGGTTAGCTGAGGGTGATTCTCCTTTACCCTGACTAGAGTGAGGGTCCTTGCTTGAACAGGGGGTAACCTGACTGTCAACCAAAGACCCCATTTCTAACAGCCTGCAGCTGCAAATGAACTGATTGCTGATAACTCCCATAAGTAACAGAAGCAGTCGAAGAGTCCAATCAAAGTGACGGTGAAGGGGAACGAAAAGAAAAAGAGTGCCAAGTCCCAGATACTCTTCTTCTGAATGGATCTATTTTGTTACAAATGAATGGGAGAACAAGTTTATGGCCTTTTGTTTTGACTGTGAGAATCCAGCTGAACATTCTGGAACTTGAAATCACATTTGAATTGAGCTTTGAAATAAACTTGCCAATTGATCAACAGAGACATTACATTCTGGAAATAATAATAAGCGATCAACAGATTGTGTTCTATTGAAAATAAACATAAGAACTGACTTTTGATGACTTTTCTGCTCAGCTCAAGAAGTTTCTTGAAGATCGAGAACTGCTGTAAATAGTGCAAAGGGACTTTGAAAATAAATGTTTATTTTGATTTTGCTCGCTTTTGCCTTTTTATATTTTTTCTTTTTGTTTTTCTCTCTAATTCTTCAGAAGCCATGAATCCTGGACAGGGCAAAAGTAATAAATATAAATATGTGTTTGTTGGTTTGATTGATGTGTGCATGATTGCATACATTTTATTGATTGCACTAAGGAGTGTTTCAATGAAAGGAGAGGGGCAGGGTACAGCAACTCCAGTGCTGAGAATGACAACATCCAAGCGGGATAAGTTTGATAAAGATGAGGGATTGCTTCACATAGGTGACACAAAGGCAGATTTGTCTTCCAATGTGTATTATAGTTTGTTGTATGAGTATGTGGATAAAATTAAAGTGCATGATTGTTATGTGTGTGCACAAATTCCTTCAACAGTACAAGAAGGAATCACTTATCACAGTTTACCACTAATTTATGGGATTAGATGCAGTTTATTATTAACACGTTTGTACAATCAGGAATACATGTAGTATATTTATTCAAATTTTGATCTAGTTTTCTAGCTTGTTCCTTATAATCAACATTTGAGCAGCATTGCAAAGGCCAGAAACATAGACATAGTAGGAGGACTGTTTGCACCTATAGTGACTCTTGGCACAGCATATGCACACAGGAACAACCTGGCATATTCTCACACGGGTAGAAAAGGAGTTCATTAATCAAGTAGATGATAGAAGAAAAGCATTGAAGGAAGGGATGACTAAGGGTGTAGTTAGGAAGAAGAAATCATTTCACAATACAACAGATACCCAAGGACCCTTGGTTTTAGATTGGCAACATATAGGAAAGTTTTGAATATATAGGCTGCAATCAAAAGCTGTGGATCCGAGATTACAGGAGATATCTTTGGAGCTATTATTCCATCAGTGGGTGTGATCTTGAATGGCATAAAGATAAGGAAGTTATCAAAGATTGTAGATAAGATGATATCTGATTGTTTAGGTGCAAAGCTACTAATGGACACGGAAATTATTGCAGCAAGGTCTATGGTGCGTCAGATTCACCTTGTGTTAGACATTCTTTTAGGAAAATAGGGAGAGTCTGTATAGTTTTTCAATCACAGCACTGCTGCACATACATACCTGATAACAGCAAGGAGATAAGGAGATACTTAGCTTATCTGACAAGTCTGAAAAATGACTTAAGTGACCTAAAGGTGACAAATGTTTAGGGAACTATAGGTGAAGG
This sequence comes from Pleurodeles waltl, assembly GCF_031143425.1. Taxonomy (NCBI): domain Eukaryota; kingdom Metazoa; phylum Chordata; class Amphibia; order Caudata; family Salamandridae; genus Pleurodeles; species Pleurodeles waltl. The sequence continues at coordinate 199,734,299 of NC_090449.1, forward strand.
ATTCTCTAAGGTAGGATCTTGGTAGGGTAACTTGGCAAATGGTTTTGTGAAAGTGATTCTGAACACTTTATTGATTGTGAGAGTGTGCATAATTTGTGAAGTTGGATTTTACAAAGCTTAACATTTCTGGAGAAAACAAAGAGCAAAGAATAAACAGAGAAAGGAAGAAATGGAAATGGAGAATATGAGAAACAGGTATTATCAGACGATGAAGAGAATAGGCAGTTATTGCAAACCTAGACCAATGTGTTATCAAACTACAAGGTTTTGACTTGTCTCATTGTAAATGAGAATAGTTCTTTTGTGACAGCATAGACTGCTGTCAGAAGAGGGGCTGAGAAAGAGCATGTTTTATTAATAAACTAGTGGCATAGAAGTAGTATATGACAGCTAATAAATCTGTAGTTTTAAAGACCTAACTGAGAAAATAACAGAGAAATGAAAATGTGCGCATTTAAATTGTGGTGGACATTTGTGCCTACCATTTGTAATTTGACATCACACTTAACATGCATTTGTACTTTGAGTTAAATAATAATAAATATTAATATGAAAGTATTAAATGAATATGAATCAAACACACTTGTATTGAATTAAATGAATTCCATTATCATGCAACGAGAAATAAATATATGTTTAAGTTTCCTTTGACATAACGTGAATAATATTTGCAATTAAATAATTTTCTTTACCTGTGTGATTTGAATTGTAAAGTACACAAAAGGTTTATTAATGCATCAAATGTATTAATGTTTATTAAGTCTTCCTTGTCTCGACTAAGTCTTTAAAAGAAAAATCATTTAGCTGCAATAATGGAAAATAACTTGTTTATTCTACCCCCGCTGCTTTGAATTCTTTCCTAGGTTGCTAAAGTAATGTTGAATTTTATATTGTATTGCAGGAGAAGAGCATGTTTCAAATTTAGTTAATGTAACAGTATTTGTTCTAGCTGTTGAATCAGACAGGAAATCACAGTGGTCATGTGAAAGAATAGTAGTTTAGTTTATTGTGGATCGTGTTAAAGGAACTGTAATTAGCAAATTATTAGAAATTGTAATATTTTGGCAGAATTGTATGAATTCATGCAGCAAACAATACATTTTTGCTAAGCAGATTCCTAAAAGTATCAGAACTTGGTGGTGCCATCTGAAATGATTGGATGGTTAAACTGACGCCCAGATTATGCCCACCTGAAGAACCAATGAATGAATTGTGTGTATTTTAATTAATGATGAACTTTGAAACTGAAGTCAGTCTTTGTGACTCTGTCTTGAGATCTTCTTAGAGTCAGTTCCATGCTTGCTCAGTCTGCTTACACATTATCTACTCTGAGTCTCCTGATAAATTTCCTCATCATGGTCTTAACTGCCCTTTTCTATTATGTGGTTCAGTACTAATAAAGCCAACTAATATTGAACTGCTGATTTGTCCTATGTACAGCCCCTATTCTGCACCATCCTGATGCTACTATCAACTGACGCTGGAAGAAGGTGACTGATTCTGTGATTAGACATGTCTAATGTCTCATAAGGAGAGGTATAACTAAATGTGGTCTCTTCTTTCCTTTTTAGCTTAGTCACTTACACTAGCATAGATTTTTTGTGATTGCCCTTGTTAGATGTTTTCCAAACTATTTTTGTCTTTCTTTATTTTCGCTATTGCCCACATGTGTTAGCCCATTCCCAATTCTGGGTAGTGGTAAGGATGGCCCAGCTCTGAAAATGGTTGTTAAAACTATAATTTGATGATTTACTGATGTCACCATCATTTGCTTTGAAATCTGGTAATAATGTTCATAGTGTTCTGTTGCTAATCTATATTATTCTTGTGGAGCGTCTAACTATTGTTGTTTAGTAGGCTAAATCTCTTCAGACGTTTCTGTCACCTTATGGTTATCATGTATCTCTATAACTTAGTTTTGTGCACCATTTACATGTCATTGATTTTGCGATTGGAATAAAACTTTGAAACTTTACACAGTATTGAGTTTGATTTAGTGTTCAAATTGTTATGGTGTTTAAACTTGTACATGGTTTTATGTCAATGATTTGGGATTGTATGATTCTGACTACTGCCTCCGTCAACAAGTCCAAAGATTTAGTCGACCTCTGAGGTTTGTGACGGTGTTTCACCCTCGAGTGTAGTTGAGCCGGAACTGGAGAGTAGGAATTTTCTAGGGCCCCAGCATGACATTATATGTCATTTATGTTAGCAGTATTTTTAAGGCAAGTAGTGGTCCTCTTGGCTGTACTCCAACATTATTTGAAGCTACTAAAACCCTTACTGAGAGTGGTCTAACTTTAGACTACTTAAGATTTTCCTGATGCAAATTTCATCAGGAAAAGTCAGGCAACATTTGTGTGAGAGACTGCAATGCTACAGGTTACCTCTCATTCAAACTTCATTAACGACGCAAGGGGAAACATTTTGCCCTAGTGAAATACTGTACTGCACAGTATTGGATAAATCTGCAGGTCAAAATTACTGTTCGGTAAAACTAGTCATCTTAGAATGCCACATTTATGATAAGAGGGTTTAAACAAGGCCCTTCAATATGGTTTTATAGTTGTGTGCATCAATGTGCATAAGCAGTATAGCAAATTACATTAGTGCACAAATATAAGTAGAAAGCACATAGTAGGAGTATACATAGGCTAGAAAAATAGGTGCTTCAGATTTATGAATTTTTGAGAGGATATTCTTTCTTCTTTTATACCTAGTCTGGTCCAATGCTTGATGTTACGTTTTCCAAGAATTCAGTGCTAAAATGTGTGTTTCACTTAGAATGGCTTGCTGAGCTAGGGCTAATTCGAGGCTATTGGTATAATTGGTTAATAGTTTAGATAATTTTTGTATGCATTGATATAGGAACATTTGGTCTCAAATTAGAAGCGATACATGGATTTGCGCAGAGGTCTCCTACGCAGTACTGGTCAACCATTTTAGAATGCCCCCTCAGTCTTTGGGGAATAATACTGTCTTGAGTTTCCCTCTAAATGTGATCTTATCATTCACGGCTCTCAGATTGCTCCTCCAAATAGTTTATTAAAAAACTCGAGATTATCAGTGAGATTAAAGGTAGGCATTAAAGAATATTGCTCAAAGGGCTGGGCCCTGGGGGAGGCCTTGATGTTGTAGCAAGAACTGCGATGTACAAGAAGGGAGTGCTAAAGCAAAATGCTTACCCAAAAATGGATTTGTACCTTTAAATGTTCCTGAATTCCAAAGTTTGCCAGTCAATCTACCAGAATTACCATATCCACAACACTGAAGGTCCGCTTTCCCCCCTGTTAAATCCTGGTATTATTTGGCATTTGGATTTTGCACCACCAGCAGCTGTTCCTCCATTGGAACGGAGGACCGTCGCCCCCAACAGTGCAGCAGTCATGAAAAATAAAATGGTAATAAATAAAATGGTAATGAAAAGATTTCATCACCATTTTATTTTTCATTTCAGCCGAGTCGAGTGAAATTGCTGATTGGCAGCATTGAGCAGTGTTGCTGCACACTACTTGCGACGGCCCGCCTGACATGCAAACTTTAAACCTCTCCACTCAGCTGTCTTAGACAGCTGAGCGGAGAACAGGCACAGGTTCTCAATGCCCTAAGGAGCAAAAAGGGAGCCTGCTCCTACCCAGTTGCGGCTCTCAGCTCCTAAAAGGGACGGGGTGGGTACGGCGCGATGGGGAGGGGAGGGGGGACAGGAGGAGGTTGGAGCGGGGGGAATACATTAAATGATATATTTAAAAAACGTACCTCATCTCACTGTACGCTGCTCCTCCGTAGCAGATTGCAGGGGCAGGTCCCTAGCCTGCCCTGCGCCAATCCTGATGTTGCTCGGAGCAGGACACTCCCAGGCAGACTGAGAGACTGTGCAGGCTCTCTCCAGCCCAGCAACACAGTAGCCAGGCTGGAGACATCCTACTGCGCATGTGTGGTTGGCCGGCCCAAGATGCCCAGCCAAACACACATGCGCTCTGAGGGAGAGTGCTGAGCACTCTCCCTCATGTGCACGTCACCCCGTGGCTCCGCCCCTTTCAGATGGAAAGGATAATAAAAATAGTTTATTATACCTTCGTTCTGAAAGATTTGCAGCTTCTGCTGCTGGCGGGGGAGACGTTCCTCCTCCCATATGGAGGAGCCACCCCTGCTCCTACCTATCCTAGTGCTGCTCTCATGCTGCTTAACATTATTAGCATCATGACAGCAGTGTCCGGATTTGTTGAGCGGGAGTTGGTTGAGGCTCCCAGAGGAACTGTGCATTCTAGAAGAAACAGGAGTGAAAGTAGGTAAGTAAACTTTTTAAAGTATTTTTATTATTTCAGGGCGGCCAATTTGAGTAGAAATGTAACCAATAAATTCCCCTTAATTCGCTGGGTCGACCTGGCTGAAGTTTGCTTCACTTCATATTTCATTGTTTTTCCCATGGATGATGAGCTAGTGCAGGGAATGGAAGGACTGGCGAGAGACATCTTAGAGCAGACCCCGGGCACACAAAGGACAGGGTCAGAGACCTCCAGTGCTTGCCAAACTGTCACTAATAGGCTAAATAATAAAAAAGTAAAAGTGATGTTTGAAAATGGAGGCGCCTCCTGTACTGATCCTGCTGCAAAGTGCATTATACATGTATGACGCACATATATATTTTTCATGCCCCACCACCCATGCTTAATTTGTAAATAAAAAGGTGCCGGTGCTGAAAGCTCTGCTCCTAAACACGCGGCTGCTGCAATTAAAAGTGCAAGCACATAATACTGAGGCAGAGTAATCCTGAAGCCACCTCGGTCCTCTTCAATCCATTAACAGCCACCCCCTGCCCCTTCAGCTCACTCTTGCAGCTTCCTGCTTTTCCCCTTTCTGACTCTTCTTCTTTTTTCTCTTCCTCCGTCTTTCCCACGTGTCTTTTGCTCACAGTAAATGCTTGAGACACGAAACTAAGCGCCGGCCCTCAGAATTAAGTGCCGGTGCTCAGCACTGGAAACAACAAGCACAAATTAAGCACTGCCCACCACCTTAAAAAGTCACCATCAGCGACTGTGCACATCGCCGGCAATTTTTTAGTTGACTGGCTTTGTGTCAAATCCTAGAGCTGTTTGTACTGCCCCCTCCACATAAATCACCATTTACTTACATTATAGCATGGGGGAGGCGGTGCTCGTGCACAATTGAGTGCATTTTTGGCACTACATCACATCAGTTTTCAATGTAAAGTAGGATGGGAAAGTTGTTTGCAATGCCATATGCACCACTTTGCACACTGTTGCTTAGCATCCCACAAATTGTGCACTAAATTTTTAAAAATCTGGGTCGAACGTTTAATGCTACATTACATATGGCAAAACAGATGCAGCAAAAGTATAAAATAATCTTTGCAATGACCAATCGGTCATATACTATATCATTGTCACCTGCCACCTGCTGAAATAATGATATAAGCACCAAAAGAGCACTGCAAAAATAGCATTTTTGCTCTTGCCAATCCAGTACTGCATTGCCTGTTTTGTTCCTCGGTTGGGGCCAAATAACAAAGTGCAGTTTTTTGTTTTATGTCCAATGCTTCATATATATATATATATATATATATAGAGAGAGAGAGAGAGAGAGAGAGAGAGAGGGGGGGGGGGAGAAATATACGATTTTATTAAGTTTTCAATTAAACATTTAAACATTAACCTGGGACTTTTTACACAATGGCATATGATCGACATTATAGACAGTCCAATGTTACTTTTAAATGAAATTTTCACCCAAAAAGTGTTGCTACGTCTGTCGATACAAAAAGGTTTTTTTTCACTCATTTGTCAGTGAAAATTCCTGAATATTTAAATCTTTTTCTCCATCTCTACTGCGTATGCTGCTGTGCATGCCCTACTGGTTTTATACACCTTCATTTATTAGTAGTGGTTGTTACCAGCCGTTTCCTGTAAATCCACCAATATGTCATGAAGGGCTTTTATATACCACTGCAATGTAAATGTCTTCGTAAACCTTGGAGTTACAAATTTCCTAACTTGTCAAATACCCGCCAACTTCTCCTACAGTTATGAAAAATTCTCATAATAGGCATTTGAAGAAGGCTGGAGAAATTGTAAAGCTATAGTGATGGATTTGTTTTTTTTTTGCCTGCTGGGGACACTTTTGAGTATAAGATATTCCTGCAGTGAATACAAATTATGTTTGAATTGCCTTCTCCACCATCCTCCAATACACCCACACAGGTACACTTCTGACTACCTCATCTTCAGCTGCCAGTCCACTGAAAGATGTAAATGGCAAAGTATCATATGGAACCAGCAGGGATGAACTGTGAGAAATTATTTACATAACTATTTATCAGAGCTGAGAAAACATGTTCTGTGGTGCTCAGCACATTCAGCCAGCTGCCATTGAACAGTGGTTCCTTTTATAGAGTGTTATAATTAGCAAGGGGATGTGACATAGGTTATTACTAGTATGATAATTTGTTTCCTGCATGTACATGTACTATTTTGTACGTTATTAACTGATAACTAAAACATCACATTATATGATGATCACCCACTTCAGCTCTCATCATACATCTGGGGGAGAGGTATTTCGAGAGATATACCTTTATGTTAAGGTATGTGTATTTGTAAAGTGCAATATCACCTGCAATGGTGTCCTGATGCTGAGCAAGTGTTTGTGCCTAGCCCTGCCTAGACAGGTTAGCTAATTGAAAAGCCAGTTCTTCAGCTTCTTGCAGAATTTGAGAAGAGAGGAGAAGGCTCTGATGTTGAGTCAGGGGTTTTTCCATGCTTTAAGAGCAATGTAAGGGAATGTCAGAGTGCCTCATCTTGTTCTGTGCATGCATGGGATGTGTTCAAGTAGGAGTCTTGTGAAGTGTAGGTTTCTAGATGGTTGGTGGAAAGAGATCTGGATGTTCCCGTAGTTGGTGCCTAGTTTCAAACCGGAGTGGCATCGGAGCAACAAAACAATGGATTTAACCCAGATCTGTGACCGGAGGTGAATCTTTGACAAAGTTCAGGATTCTGTCCATCATCTCTTGTTTCTGGTCCAGGGTGGACCTGGCCTGGCAGTTTGGGGAGGACTGCTCCCATGGGGAGCAGAGTCAAGACTGATTTGCATATGGCTGGGTCCAAATTGGGGTGACATTATGAGCAAAAAAGATAGAATTAACCTATAATTAGGGGTGAATATTTGACAATGTTCAGCATTCCGTCCATCATTTTTTGTGTTGCTATGGTTGACTTAAGCCGGAAGGGTATGCCCAGACACTATGTTGTTTTGTGCTTTGAATGTGTGTGTGAGGAGTCTGAATTGAGCATGTTTGTGTATCAGAAGCCAGTACATTTCCCTGAGGTGTGTTGTGATGTGACGTATATGTGGGAGGTTGAGGATGAGTCTGGCTACTGAGTTCTTGATGGTTTGTAGTCTTCTAGTGAGTTGCTTGCTGATCCTGGAATAGGCAGTATTCCCATAGTCCAACTTGCTGGTGACAAGGGCATTAGTGACAATTGTTCTAGTGCTGCTTGGGAGCCATTTGAAGATCTTCTTCAGCATCTTCAGTAAGTGGAAGCAGGATACATGGCCAGTGTTGACTTGTGCAGTCATGTCTAGGTAGCTGTTGATTATTATTCTGAGGCTTGGTAGGAGGAAGATGAGTCTGTATTTGAAAAGTCTGGCAGGTTCCATGGATGGTTTCCTGAGCAGGGGCATGGCAGTAGCATGTTTCTTGGAGTCTGGGAATGTAGCTTAGTCAACGGAGTTGAAAAGGATGGATGTAAGTGGTTCCCTGTTCGGGAGGAGTCCTTACCTGAAGGCATGGTGGAGGCAGGAGTCAGATGGAGCCCTTAAGTTGATGGTGATCATAATAGCAGAGATATCAGTGTTGGTGATGGCAGGGCACATGGCCAGGATTTATTTATCATCTGTGATAGGAAGTTCAGTTGCACTGGTGACAGGGTCCAGTTGAGGGTCGAAGTTGCTATATATGGAGGTGATTTTATTACAGAAAAATTCTGAGAGCTTGTTGCAAAGATCTTGTGAGTGAATGATGTTGCTGAACGTAGCAGGAGGCTCAGTGAAATATTTGTTGATGACAAAGATTTCTGTGCTGCTGTTAGTGTCTTTGTCGGTGTTATCTGCGAGCTTGGAGTGCCTTATCTGCAGGTGATACTGTTCTTGGGATACTTTGAAGATGTCTTTTTCTGTGGTGTCTCAATGTGTTCAGCTCTTAGTTGTTGGCTTGTCGACCGTGATGTTACAGATTGAGATTGAGTGTGGATGGGTTCAGTAATGTGCTGGTTGAGGCCAAGTTTTCTGTGGTTCTCTAGAAAGTTCATAGAGTTTGGGTCGTTGTAGTCTTCTAGGTGAAAGTTAAAGTCTCCAAGCAGGATAAAGGTGCTGGCATTGATGATCATGGGTCGACTAAATACTGTGATGTCACTGGCGAAATTAGTGTGGGGTCCTGGTGGTCTGTAAACAAGGATTGCACATAGGGAGAAGTTGGCTGTGATGTGTATCTTGAAGGTGTTCCTATAGCTGGTGTGGTGTCCGCGTAGCTGGTACACACTGATGGTATCTTTGAATATGATTTCCACTTGACCTCCAGGCTTCTGTTGACTGTTTTACCTAACAATCTTGTATCCGGAGGAAATTGCCTTAACAATGTCCTTTGCTCTGGTTGGGTATAGCCATGCTTTCATGAGAAAGTGCAGGTCTGGAGAATGGTCAAGCAGTAAGTTCTGTATGGCTGTGGTGTGCTTGGTGAGTGAGTGTGTGTTGAGAAGCATGCATGCAAGCGTGGCATGTTTTTGAGTGCTGCTTGGTCTGTGTGAACGTGAGCGAGTTTCAGGTGTGTGTGAATGTAAGCAAGTGGGGAGCTAGGTGCTGTTGGTGTGGGAATGTTGGGTGTAGGAGAGTGCATGAGAACTTTCAGGAGGCACATGAGAACACTCATTCTGTGTTGTGTGGTGCATTGTGGCAGCAGTGCAGAGATCGGCAGCAAGGGTTAAGAACAGGGGGGAGAATAGCAGGGTATTGATGGATAGGGGGATAACCACGGTTCCTGGTGCTTGTCATCGTGCAGGTGCAGATGGGCGCAAATGGACTTGCCTTTGCAAGGACAAATCAGCAGTTCAGTATTAGTTGGCTTTATTAGTACTGAACCACATAATAGAAAAGGGCAGTTAAGACCATGATGAGGAAATTTATCAGGAGACTCAGAGTAGATAATGTGTAAGCAGACTGAGCAAGCATGGAACTGACTCTAAGAAGATCTTTGCTATTGCTTTACGGTACTCTTCATACCACTGAGTTTTGACGAAAGGGCTTTCTAGATGTTGGAGTGGGAAAGCAGTGCTCCTGACGTCCTTGGGATCAGTTTCCAGTTGTCAAGTAGTTGAAATTCAGTGCCCAAAAGTCTCTGGTAAAACAAGTCCTCACCCGGACACTTGCCGCTGTACAATGGCAAATTTAGCCATCTGAGAGGAAGCGCAGTGCAGCCCCAGGGACCATACTGGCCCTACTGTTCACAGTACCATTTTGGCAGGTGTTACAGGGGGGCTTCTCTGGCAGGCAGAAGGTACAGAGGTGGTCTCACTGGACTGTCCTTGACAGTTCAATGGCACCCAACTTCAGCAACCTCAGGGGAGCAGCCATTGTTGGCATGCAGAGTTGGTTCTGCTAATATGGGAGGACCAATCTGATGCATCAACACTTGTGGGAGCTCCCGTTACCAAGGCAACATGGAAGGGCCACGCTTAGAGGATTTCCCTTGGTGCTACAACATCTGTTCAGAATCAGAGATGGCGATTTTAGGCTGCGCACCGGAAGTTGTGCACAAATGTCAAAAACAGCTCAGGATAGGCATGCAGACCCTTTGTGCAGCGAATCACACAGTGCAGAGCTCATCTGCAGCTCAGGGGCCAGTGCTTGGAAAGCGCTGATCTTTGCAAGCATCAGCAGCTCTGTAGATGAAAAGTGAAGTGTTTGATGGACCTGAGACTTTGCAAACAGGGGATATGCCAACAAGCCCTTGGGAAGCTTGGTTTCAAGTATGTAGAGAACAGGTCCAGTCGTTCTCACTCCAGACAAGAAGCAGCAGGCCAACACAGCAAAGCAAGTAGTAAAGTGGCAGTCCCTCCTACGGCACAACACACAGCAAGCAGTAGACCAACACAGCAATGTAAGTTAGCAGAGCGGCAGTTCCTCCTGGCAGCACCCCAGTCATTCTTCCTAGCAGAATGTCTTTGGTTCCAGTAGAGTTCTGATTAAGTGGGGTTTGGTGTCCAGTACTTACTTATTTGAGCCTTTGAAGTGGAGGAGACTTCAAAGAGGGGCCTTTGAAGTGCACATTGTCCCTGACCTTCCTTCCCTGGCTCCAGACACTCCATAGGGGGTTATGCAGCCCTTTGTGGGTGAGCCACACAGCCCTATTCAGGTGTAAGTGTCAGCTCCTCCCTCCCATCTAGCCCAGGAAGACCCATCAGCCTGATGATGGGTCATGAGGATGCAAATTTCACACCTAAGATCCCTTTATGGGTGACTCGCTATAAGGAATGCACAAAGCTCAGCTGTACTGTCGTTCACCACAGATGTGTATTCAGAGACAGGCAGAGGCATAAAATGGGTAAAGTAAGAAAATGTCAACTCTCTAAAAGTGGCATTTTCAGACTTACAATTTAAAATTGGACTTCATCATGAGTTGTGATTTTAAATTGTAAGTCCATAGACATTAAAGCTTGTTTTAAGGTAACCTCAATGTTAATATATAGGAGAAATATGCCTTTTAGCAGTGCAACATTGTTGGAAATGGCCTTTCTGCAGGGTCATCCCCAGACTTTTTGCCTTCCTCCTCCTCTTTTTCAGACCTCATTTTTGCTGGCTGTAGGACTCTGTGCACTTTATCACTGCTAACCAGTGCTAAAGTGCATATGCTTTCTCCTTAAAACATGGTGACATTGGCTCATACCCAATTGGCTTATTTAATTTACTTGTAAGTCCCTAGTCAAGTGCAATATGTGTGCCCAGGGCCTCTAGATTAAATGCTACTAGTGGGCCTGCAGCACTGATTGTGCCACCCACTTAAGTAGCCCCTTAACCTTGTCTCAGGCCTGCCATTGCAAGGCCTGTGTTTGCAGTTTCACTGCCAATTCGACTTGGCATTCAAAAGGACTTTCCAAGCCTAAAACCCCCTTTTCTCTACATATAAGACATCCCTAAGGTTTGCCCTAGGTAACCCATAGGGCACGGTGCTGTGTGGGCAAAAGGCAAGACATGTACCTATGTAGTTTACATGTCCTGGTAGTGTAAAACTCCTAAATTCATTTTTACACTGCTGTGAGGCCTGCTCCCTTCATGGGTTAACATTGGGGCTGCCCTCATACATTGTTTGAGTGGTAGCTGCTGATCTGAAAGGAGTAGGAAGGTCATATGTAGTATGGCCAGAATGGTGATGCAAAATCCTGCTGACTGGTGAAGTTGGATTTAATATTACTATTTTAGAAATGCCACTTTTTGAAAGTGAGCATTTCTCTGCACTTAAATCTTTCTGTGCCTTACAATCCACGTCTGGCTGGGTTTAGCTGATAGCTCCTTGTGCATTCACTCAGACACACCCCAAACACAGGCTACTCAGCCTCACTTGCATACATCTGCATTTTGAATGGGTCTTCCTGGGCTGGGAGGGTGGAGGGTCTGCTCTCACACAAAGGACTGCCACACCCTCTACTGGGACCCTGGCAGATAGGATTGAACTGAAAGGGGACCCGGTGCACTTCTAAGCCACTCTTTGAAGTGTTTCCCACTTCAAAGGCACATTTGGGTATATAAACAGGGCCTCTGTCCCTACCAACTCAGACACTTCTGAGGTAGACACTCTACCTTAAAGACACTTCCTGGAGAAGGAACTTGTAACCAGAGCCTGCATCCTGCCAAGAAAAACTGCCTGGCTGCCCAAAGGACTCACATGACTGCTTTCTGTGAAGGGCTGCTGCCTTGCTGCTCTCTGGCTGAGGTGAAGAACTGCTGTCCAAGGACTTTGATAGAGCTTGCCTCCTGTTCCCTGAAGTCTCAGGACCAAATAGACTTAATCTCTTCAAGAAGGACTCCTTGTGCGGCGGAATTCGATGCACAGCCTGCCAGAAACATGGCACAGCCTGCACCGCGGTGAAAATATCCAGAACCGGAACGACGCAGCCCAACTTCGCAACGAGAAGATTGATGCAGCGCCAGCATAGTGACTGGAAATTTGACGCAGGGGTCACTGGATCGACGCACAGCCATGCCTGAATGACGCAGCCTGACTTCCAGAGAGGAATCGACACAGCGCCTGCCATGTGGTAGAAAATTTGACACAACGCCCACCGGATCAGCGCAGCTCCTGTGACTTTGTCCTGCCAGTGCAGGAAATCCACGCACCATCCCCAGGGCGTCTGAAAACCCCACAATCCGAAGAGGATCTACGACCGAGCACCAGAAATCAACACACAGCCGTCCCTGAGTGAAAACTAAATGACGCATCGCTGTGTCGGGCCTGAGAAATTGATGTCCACCCTTTTGTTTTCACGCATCTCCTCCTCTGCGGTTCTTTGTGTAGATTTTTCATGCAAACCAGGTACTTTGTGCTAGAAAGAGACTTTGTTTGCTTTGAAAGGACTTAAGACACTTTGGGGGTCATTCTGACCTTAGCGGTCCATGACCGCCATGGCGGAGTGCGGCGGAAGCACCGCCAACAGGCTGGCGGTGCTTCCTGGGCGATTCTGACCGCGGCGGTAAAGCCGCGGTCGGAAAAGGGGAGCCGGCGGTTTCCCGCCGGTTTCCCGCTGGCCCAGGGAACCCGCCATGGCGGCGCTGCTTGCAGCACCGCCATGGGGATTCCGACCCCCTTACCGCCAGCCTGTTTCTGGCGGTGGCCGCCACCGAAACCAGGATGGCGGGAACGGGTGCTGTGGGGCCCCTGGGGGCCCCTGCGCTGCCCATGCCACTGGCATGGGCAGTGCAGGGGCCCCCTAACAGGGCCCCACAAAGATTTTCACTGTCTGCTTAGCAGACAGTGAAAATCGCGACGGGTGCCACTGCACCCGTCGCACCCCTTCAACCCCGCCGGCTCCATTCCGAGCCGGCTTCATCGTTGAAGGGGCTGTCCCGCTGGGCCGGCCGGCGGTCTTCTGGCGGTCGCCCGCCGGCCCAGCGGGAAAGCCGGAATGACCGCCTCGGTCTTTTGACCGCGGTGCGGTCTTTCGGCGGGAAGCGCTTGGCGGGCAGCGACCGCCGCGGTCAGAATGACTGCCTTTATTTCACTTTTCAGTGATATCTCTACATTTACTTATTGCATCTTTGATCTTTTTGACCTGCATTTATCCAGATATGTATTATATATTATTCTATACACTGTGTGGTGTATTTTTGTGGTGCTATATGGTGGTATTGTATGATTTATTGCACAAATACTTTACATGTTGCCTTCTAAGTTAAGCCTGACTGCTCAGTGCCAAGCTACCAAAGGGTGGACACAGGATCATTTGGATTGTGTGTGACTTACCCTGACTAGAGTGAGCGTCCTTGTTTGGACAGGGGGTAACCTGACTGCCAACCAAAGACCCCATTTCAAACAAACATGTATTTAATAGTTTTTCACTAACTGGACATATTAAACTTAAAAGTACCTATCCAACTTTTGAAATACACTGCACCCTGCCCTTGGGGCTAACCAGGGCCTTCTATAGGGGTGACATATGCAATGAAAAGGAAGGTTTGGCCCTGGCAAGTGGGTGCACTTGCCAGCTCGAAATGGCAGTTTAAAACTGCACACACAGGCTATGCAGTGGCAGACCTGAGACATGTTTAACAGGCTACTGTGGAGAGTGGCACAATCAGTGCCGTAGGTCCATTAGTAACATTTAATTTACAGGCCCTGGCCACATATAGTGCACTTTACTAGGGTATTACAAGGAAATTAAATATGTCAATTGTGCTAAGCCAATATTTCCATGTTTAAAGTGCAGAGCATCTGTACTTTAGCACTGATCAGCAGTGGTAAAGTGAACAGAATCCTAAAGCCAGCAAAAGGTAAGTCAGAAAAGCATGAGGTCAGAGGGCCAGAAAATTGGGATAACCACCCCAAGTATGCCAGGTCCAACAGAACCTAACCTCCAATCAAAAAGAAAATGTTACTTTTTATGTTTCTAAGAGTCAGCTAGACCCCTGCCTACTCTTCAACAATGTTTTACATTCTCAAACGGTAAGGGTTTCTGAGGGGCTTCCTTCCCTTTTGGGAACGCATTACCACATCCTTTGAGGTGTTAATAAAACATCAATGTTTTGACACCCAATTTTGATTGGGAGACACTAATACATAAATTTGGAAATTGGGTTACTGGAAGAGAAGGTGAAACCCTTTGCAAACAGCAACCACAATCGCTTTCAGGGTGAAGCACAAGCACACTCCAAATTAACCTGTGCTCAGACCTCTGGTAGCTTCACACAAAAGTAGTTAGGCTACATTTAGAGCAAAGTTGTGAAGTATTTATGAGGCACTTTAAACAGTAATAAGTGAAAACACAACACAAAAAAAATCCTGCCCCAATTTAGAATAATAGAGTAAAATCTAATAAATTATTTGTAAAACATACATCAGTCAAACCAAAGATATATAATTTTGAAACTTTCAGGTACGTAAAGCACCTAAAAGCACAAAGCACCACCCAAGGTTATCTGGTTGTGCAAGACTGGGTGAAAGTAACAAGTGAAGACCGACTGTGATGGATCGTAGGTTGGATACAGGGACCTGGTTAGTTCCACTGAAAGAGTTATCTTCAGCGTCCAGTGCAAACAGTTCTCTTCCCGGTGGAAGGGGACACAAAGAGCAGGGAGAGTGCTAGGGTTGTCAGTGAAAAGTAGCACAAAGAGTAGATCGAGTTTCTAGGATGATCATTGCTGGAGCACGAAGATCCTGTCAGTTGTTGTGCACAGTCTAATGGAGGCCCCACAAACTGTCCATGTTGCAGCTTGAAGTGCAGATCCTGAGCTGCTGGGCATCATTGGTGGTCGCTGTGAACAAAAAGCCGAGTTTGCCACAACTTAACTTTGGCATGCGGAGTGGGCAGGAAGATTTTGTTGTAAACAGGCTTGTTTGCGAAGATCCCAAAACTTCAGATATTTTTCTGTTTTTGAGGACTGATATAAACTGATGCCACACCAAGAGTCCAGGACCGAAGAGGCTTCTCTGAGGGGTCAGGAGCTCACTCCAGCAGAGGCCAGAAGGGTTCTAACAGGTTCAGCTGCGGGCCAAGGCAGCAAGTCAGCTGGTCAGTTACAGAGATCCTCTGGAGCTTGGTATGTCCCTGTAGCTCAAAATAGGAGGTCAGCTGGCTGACCTTGGAGTCACTTTAGGCTGGGATGATAGGTGCAGTTCCAGTGTTCATTCTCAACAAGTAGGGCAGCAAGCAGCAGAACAGCAGAGCAGCAGGGTAGTAGAGTGACAGACATTCTGGTAGTAAATCACTACAGCGGTACTTGAAGGCAATGCATTGTCTATTCAGTTGTAAGTTGGCCTGTCTCAGCTCCGCCCCTCATCCTGACAGTTGATGGCTCATCTAAGCACACCTAATCCCTCTATTGAGTGGCATTCTGAGAGGAATAAACAAAGTCCAGCTGTCAGCTACGCACAGCCATGTGACCCTTTTAAGTAGAAGGTGGTTCTGGAGGTTGCCACTCCCAGAGATGTTTAGAATTTCCTGCCTTTCAGCCCTGGCCCCAACTTGTCTGGTCACAAAAGACAAGCATCTAAGCTCTTGTGAGTGTTCCCAGCCAGGGATTTTGTGGTGTGATATGTGATGTGTAGGTGACAGCTCCTCTCCTCAGCAAGTCTGAGGTAGCCCATCCTGCCAGCACCTATTTCTCCTTTGTCTTACTGTCTGGGACAATACACAAAGATCAACTGCCAGTTATACCTAGTCGTGTAACCCAGGATACAGGCTGCAGGTGTCATAGTTGGACTCTTGCTCTGGGCAAGACTGCTGGTTTAAGGATGACAGTACTTATGTCTGTAGGTGACTACGCCAGACCTAAAACAAGTAACAATTGTCATCCCAACCCTCCTGGGTCACAAGCAGCTCCTCACCAGAAACCCAAACAGTAAAAGGTGATTTGTGGCAGCCTTTATGCATGGACTCTGGGAGTGTTGTGGTTAAACAGAGATTACCCCTTTCTCACATTAACAACATGTCTTAATCCCACACAGGCAATAAATAAGATGCAGTAAAGTGTCAATAGGTTTTATTTTAGCAAAACTGCAATCTGCGATAAGTTGCATGGGCTGCAATGATTAGGATAATGAACAGTGTAAGAAACAGAATGGTAAATACTAGAGTCATTGATACAAAGACCCCCACCATCTTGCAATATCATGAAATGACATGAATTGTGTAATGTGTCCTAATACCCTAGCATGTTCGGCCTAACATCTAACCTAACGGAGAGCTAGGTATGGTAAACCTTAATCTGCGAATGCCATGTCCATGAGAAGAGCCCCAACCCTTGTTACCTTGGAATGAGGTCTCTAGCTCAGACTCCGTAGGGACACGAAGACCGGGTCAGCGTCAAGGCGACGTGCAGCATCGATTCCAGAGATGGCATCTGGTCAGAATCCCTCTGACTATCTGTTTAAGTGAGGAGTATTTATACAGATCTACTTGGACCCTTGACGTCTAATAGATAACAAGGCGTTCTTGGGATGGGTTGTAATATAAACAATCCCCTCAAAGGCATGAAGAGGGAAAGCACCTAAAGTGAATACCTATAGTTTGTTTATCTTTTTTGCTTGATATTAACGCCTTAGCGTGGTAACAATGATAACGCAAACTAAAAGCTGGGCCTAACTCAAAACAAGGCAGCCATCTTAAAAGATTTAATTAAATAAATGCGCTAAAACAGAGCAAGGTAAGTAGGGTAAAAGTCACTGGGTGATGGGGGCACAAGTCTGCAAGCCACAGGCTAAGCTAACTCCTGTATTCCATTAAAACAAACTAGGATTCACTACACAGGCACCAAATAGTTAGGGCAGGAAAATGCCAACTTTCTAATGGTGGTATTTTCGAAGTTGTAACTTAAATTCCACCTCTAACTTTAAAGAGGTTTTAATTACAAATTCCCAGCCTTCAAAAATTACATTTTTACCTGTCCCAATCAAATGTTAGCACTTATTAAATGTACTAAAGGCAACCAAATGCTATCCTATGGGAGAGGTAGGCCTTGCAATAGTGAAAAACGAATCTAAGAGTTTTGTTACTACCAGGACATGTAATACTTAGAAGTATGTACCTGTCCAACTTTTTAAATATACTGCACCCTGCCCTCTGGGCTGTTTAGGGTCTACTTTAGGATTGACATATGTATTAAAAGGAAAGGTTTGGGCCCGGCACAAGGTTTATTTTGCCAGGTTGAAATGCCAGTTTAAAACTGCATGCACAAGCTGCAATGGCAGGCCGAACACCTTTTTAAAAAGGCTATTGAAGTGGGTGGCACAGTCAGTCCTGCAGGTCCACTAGTAGCATTTAATTTGCAGGCTCTGGGTACATGTAGTACCAGTTTTACAAGTAAATTATATATGCCATTTGGGTGTAAGCCAATGCTACCATGTTTAAAGGAGAGAGCATAAGCAATGTATCAGTGGTTAGCAGTGGTAAAGTGTACAGTGACCCGAAGCCAGAAAAAATGAAGGCAGCAAAAACAGGAGCTCAGTAGTCAAAAAATGGGATGAACCATGCAAGGGGTGTGAGATACAACACATAAGATACATATTCAATTTGGAAGCTACACCTTCAACATGCACCTTCCAGATACTGAATCAATATCAATTTGTAATTCCATTTTAGGAGTTTTGGACTGTGTAAAGCACAGTTTGCGCCACTATTGCATCAACAAAAATGATGTAATGGTGGCACAAAGGCCCTGTAAATGATACCCTAGTTTCTATTTTCATAGAAATATAGCTTCAGTGAAACGAAGCTAGTTTGATACAGAAGAAACAGGGACACTAGAATGTGGCTGAATCCAGATGATATTACGCTATATCCGGCTTCAAATTGTGCAGATATTGGTGGTGTATTAGCACATGTTATAGGGTTTTCAAAACTGTTTCCTAAACACAGTGGAAATTGAGGGGTTTTGGACTTTATGTGTGTCACCGATATTCCCTTACATCTAAGTAGCAAAAGTACTTGAATGATTCAGAGAAATATGGATGTATTGAGGTAACACATAACTTGCAAAAATCTGCAGGCACCGAATAATGAACCTTTATATAAACCTTTATTTGAAAGTGAGGATAAGCACTGCTTGAGGACCTGGGTCATCTTGCATTGACTACAGTCGAGGGAGTACGTTTATTTAACAAGTCTGTAGTCCTAGAATGAGCATTTGATTCAAGCAAGTCTATGATTTTCCTTTAAGCCATTCATTAAAATATTTGAAATGAGACAGTCTGAAAACAATTAATTTTGCTTACTGTCCCAGATCTTCAAATAAATTGAAGAACCTTGATATGATAAGCTTTATTTTTTGTGAACTTCAGTACTGATAGGCATCTCTGACTATCCTTAGCACATAATTGAGTAAGTACCTTGTTAACCACTATCTTCTCGTAGAAGCTTCTTCAGGACAAAACAATAGCTTACAGTAGAAATCCTAAATGGCATGCTGATGATTACATTTATTTATGGAGCGTAGTTCATACCTCTAACTCGGTGTCCTGGTATTATAAAAAAGCCTTTGCAACAGAAGTTCAGAGTGAAAGAGAGAGATCAGGAGAACAGGTCATATTTTAGACCTTTATGAAAAAATGAGGACAGCGGCCTTCTGAATGCTGATAAATGGGTAAAGGATTCCAGTATTCAAGGCAAGATATGCAAATGTCTGACCTCCTAATCCTAAGTGGGCACATCTAATTTGAGGAACATTATCCATTGATACTTTAATGCTGTGCATGCCCATGTAAAGAGAACTGCCATATTAAAAGTGAGGTAAAAAATTGTCTCGGCAAGAGATTTACAGGAGTCATGTGGAAGCAGCAGTACAATTTGAGGTACCATTTGCAAATACAAAGACACAATCGTGCCACTGAATTAATTTCCTTACCACAGTGACATGAAATGGAATGCCCACATTTTTAGCAAAATGAGTGTGTGCAAATTCAAACCCTAGCGTCATCAACGGTGGGACCACGTAGAAGAGGAACCCCTGTTAAGCTTTAGGGCATTAGCCTTCATCCAGAAAGCCACAGACAAGGAATAGCCATGAAATATATAAAAAACACTGTTCAATGTAAGAGGCAGTGATGTTTGTGTGTTGTTTCCTACTGAGATCAGAGAAAAGCTATATCTCTAGATTAGATCAGTGATAGGGGTAAGATGGATTTTAAAGAGTGGATGACCTAGGGAACATCATTGGGAAATGATACAAACAGTAGATTTGGGAGAAGGAGTAAAACAGACTGAGTATGATGATCCAGGATGAAGTAAGTGAAGCAGAAGCCGGATACACATACCATTCGTGTGTGGGTGGTGGAGGAGGAAAAAGTGGGGGACTGTGTAAAAAATTACACTCAAGTGTAGCATAAATAGAGCCAAACCTCTCCGTCTACCTGGCAATATACTAATTGCAACACAAGAAGTGATGCCTCTGTGATATGTGAAAGAAGAAAAACTGCTTGAATTTGGTCTATAATGTTATTTTCTTCTACATCAACAGGTAACTGCTTGTTACCTTCCTTTTTTAAGATCTTGGAAGGGAAGTGGGAGCGGGTATGTGGGCCGAATATTGTTGATGATCTTTGCGTCACTCTACGGTTTCTTTCAGCTGTTGGGAGGTCGCCACAGCTTCCCTCCTTTGACTAGGAACAATGGCTAAAGCTGTGGAGTTGTTACACAAGGATTGAAGCTCAGGACCAATAGTATCAACAGCTTTATTAAAAATATAAGCAGGGTAGGGGTCATTGGGAGATTCCAACTTGATGGCATCAGAGACATCTTAAGGATTTTTGGTCCCGGGCCAAACGTATTTCGGAGGCCCTGTTCCGAACAGTTTTGAATTTATGATCCAATTTTGACTCTTTCACGCCCTCTTTAGCCAGGTCATTGATAGTGCACCAGCATGCTTGACCAAATTCTAAATGTATTACATATACTATTCAGGGGTAGTGATATGTGTTTTCAATATTGTATCACAGCAGCAGTTCACCAATATTGCTACAAAAAAATCTTTGTGTTTTGATCTAAAAGAAAGGTTTTCATGAATTTTGCATGAAACATAAACACAACATTTGTCTGCAAAATGTTTATGACAGACTCTCACACATCAATCAATCAATCAGTATTTGTAGAGCGCAACTACTCACCCATGAGAGTCTCAAAGCACTGGGGGGCGGGGAGGGACCTCATCTGAAGAGCCACGTCTTGAGGTTTGTCCTGATGATGGTGAGCGACTGGCTTTGTCTGAGGGGGAGATTGTTCCAGCTCTTCGCTGCAGTGTAGGTGTAGGATCGTCCTCCGGTGCTTGTTTTTGCGGATGCGAGGGATGGTAGTAGGGCCATCTGGGGGAGTGGAGGGATCTGGCAGGGGTGTGGAAGAAAATGCGGTGGTTCAGGTGGCTGGTGCTGCATTGTGTATGACCTTGTTTGTGTGGGTGAGAAGCTTGAAGGTGATTCTCTTCTCGACCTGTAGCCATTGGAGGGTCCTCACTTGTTAGGAGATGTGTTCTCGGCAAGGGAGGTCCAGAATGAGTCTGGTGACGGTGTTCTGGATGAGTTGTCAACCGAATTAAAAATAAATTAAATGAAAAACGATAGATAAAACAATCTGTTTAAGACTTGTTCAAGGTCAGGGCAGGGCAAGCCTCTCTGCAGAACAGAGCTGGATCTATCAGGGCGCATCCTGGGAGACTGGGGCTCTGGGCCAAAGCCAACTTTGCCCATGCCTTAAAATATCTCTGGATGGCATGAAGGTGATGAACAACAGTGAGTTACAAACCTAATTATTGGTAGTTTGAGCAAAAGGCTGATAAAAGTTGAGGATTTGTACCTCAAAATACAGTGGTGGAGGCAGAGATCAGAATACATAAATTACTTACAATTTTAAAAAACCCTAGAAGAATATGTGAAGGTTGAATATGAGGCATAGTGATGAGTTCTCGTCTTCCTAGGAAACTCTTCATAGCTCATAAGTTCAGCCTAATAGGTAAGCTTCACCACAGAATTACAGTTCTGCCCCCAAATATTTTTCAAGGTTGTGAACTGGTATTTAGCCTCAGCTGGTTCAGCTGCGTACCAAGGAGCTGTGAGGACAGTTCTATTTGCCTTCATATTCCTGAAAGTGGAAATGAGCATGGCATAAAGTAGTGATTGAAATTGTGTGCAAAAAGCAAAAACTACAAATACCATGGACTGATATGACAAGGGTACAGGAGACCTGAAGAGGAGAGTTATGATGATGAATAATGACTTTGGATGAGCAGTCCTAAATCTGAGAGACACAGAGTCAATCAATCAATCAAACAGGACTTATAGTGTGGCTAAGCACCTGTGAGGGTATCCAGATGCTGAGAACCCTGCTGCTTAGTTAGGGTTTAGTTAAAAAGCCAGGTCTTGAAACTTTTCCTGAATTCCATTAGAGAGAATGAGGTCTGTAGGTGAAGGGGGAGGTCATTCCAGGGCTTCACACTGTTGATTCAGAGGATTTGGGGGGGGTGAGTGAGGGAGAAGAAGGCAGAGTGCAGGTGTCTGGGGGGCTGGTGGAAATTCAGGAAATGGTTGATGGATGCTGTTCCTGGTTGTGTAGGGCTTTGTAGGTGTGTATCAGCATCTTGAAATGGCTTCTTAATGGGGAGCCAGTGGGGCTTCTTGGGTGGGGGATGATGTGGTTCACATGGGGATTTTGATGATGAGTCTGGCCACTGAATTCTGTATGGTCTGACAGAGGTGTAAGCTGATACCTACGTAGAGTGTGTTGTCATAGGCCAGCCGGCTGGTGACTAGGGCTTGAGTAACAATTTGTCTAGTGTTGACAGGGACCCATTTGAAGATCTTATGGAGCATGCAGAGAGTGAGGAAGCAGGTGAATAAGACTGTGTTGATGAGGCTTTTCATGGTGAGATTGCTGACCAGGATGATGCAAAGGTTTTGGGCATGGTCTTTCTGAGTGGTTGGAGGTCTTAGTTTGAAAGGTCACCGGGAGTCGCCCCACAAGGAGGTGTTCTTCCCAAAGATCAGCACTTCTGTTTTTGTCTGTGTTGAGTTTTAGGCAGTTGTCATTCATCCATTCAGCAACTAGTCATGCACTTGAGGAAGTTGGTCATTGTGGTGGAGGGGTCTTCGATAGCCACAGGGTGAGCTGGGTGTTGTTGGCATAGGATATAATGTTTAGTCCACTAGTTCAAACAATGTTGACCAACTGGGTCATGTAGGTATTGAACAGTGTATGGATGAGTTATGAACCTTGAGGGATGCCGAAGATGATGTTCTTGGGCTCTGAGGTGTGTTATTCCGGTGAGGAAGGGGGCGATCCATTTGAGGGTGTCTCTTTGGATACCAATGTGGTGGAGCCTTTGATAAGAATGTGGTGGGATAAGGTGTTGAACACTGCTGAGAGGTTGAGGAGGATAATGATGGCTATTTCTCCCAGGTCAGGGAGGTTCTGATGTCGTCAGTTGCAGTGATCTGAGCGGTTTCGGTGCTGTGCGTGGAGCGGAATCCAGATTGGGAGGTATCCAGAAGAGTGTTGTTCTCCAGGTATTCCTTGATTTGGCAGTTAATGGACTTTTCAAGGACTTTTGCAGGGAAGGGGAGCAGAGAGATGGGACGGTAGTTCTTGAGTTTGCTGGTGTTGACGGATGGTTTCTTTAGAAGGGGTTTGACTTCTGTGTGTTTCCATTGTTCAGGGAAGTTGGCTGTGTTGATGGATGCATTGAAGATGGCGGTTAGCTTGTTGATGATCATCTTGTTCCTGAGGTTGACAATTTGGTGGGCACAGGTGTCTGTGGGTGCTTCTGAGTGGACGGAGTTCATAATGGCTGTGGTGTTTTGTGTGGTGAGCTGGTACCAGGTGGAGAGCAGGTGGTCAGAGTTTGCATCTGTGCGAGCAAGGAGGCTGAGAATGTCAGCAGCAGTGGGTTGAAGTTTTTTGTAGCTAGTGGAGATCTAGTCATGGAAGAAGTCCGCCAGGATTTCACACAGTTCCTGGGAAGGGGTGATGATGTTTTAAGTGGCGGAGGGATTGAAGAAGTCTCTGACAATGATAAAAGATTTTTTGCAGTGGTTACAGCTGGCTTCGATGTGATTGGCAAGTGTGCTCCTTTTCTTCTCTTTCAGGAGTTGGTGGTATTGGCTGAGGGAAGTCTTTTATGTGGTGCGCATTGTGATTTTCAGTTCTGTGGTGTTTCATCTGGCTTGTTTGGAGGATCTTTTCAGTTTGATGGGCTCAAAGGGGGTGACTCTTTCGGCGCAATCGGTGATATAGGCAGAGAAGTGCTTGACAGCCTGTTCTAGGTTGGTTGCGATGTGAGGGTGGGAGGTATTGCAGACGTTGGTTCACTGGCTTTCTGATACTTTGTTCCAGCTGTGTTGTGAGGTGCTGGGTGGCTTGGTGGTGGTGCCAACGCGATCGGGTGATGGTAAAGTAAACAATGGCATTTTCTGCCCAAATGAACTCAGTGACATGGCTGAACTTGAATCTGTTGCTGACCATGAAAATGGGGTTGAGTGTGTGTCCTGCAATGTGTGTGGGGTTGGTGACTAGTTAGTTGATGTTGTTAATGCATTTGAGAGTGTTTGTGGTGTTGTCGTTGTTAAGGTTGTTTAGGTGAAAATTGGGGTATCCGAGGATGATGTTTTGCTTGGAGTCAATGGCGTGCTGGGCAATGAATTTGGGGATGGCATAGCAGAAGCTGGTATGAGGTCCTAGAGATCTGTAGGTGAGGTTGCCTCTGATGGGTTTACCCTCAGTTTGGAGTGATCTGAATAGAGATCAGGCTACCATAAGGACCACTCCAGTTTAAATAAAAAGAGCTGAGTCTATAATGCACTTATCAGCTGTAAAGGCAAAGCGATCAGTTAGAGCTAGAGAGGAAACTAACCGAGAAAATCCAAGAATGCTCATAGAACCTAAAAGTGTAATATCATCAGACTTACAGGACACTTGTAACCAGATTCCATAATCCTCTCTCACAAACAATATAATATGTAACAACAAATGGGTATATAAGTTTGGCATGAGCCGCCACAACGTTATTAGCATGGCTAGGGGGACAATAAAGAACAAAGCCCCATAGCAGAGCATATGGAAGTGATGTAAATATCAAAAGTTAGTGTTTCTCCGAGAGCAAATGGTGAACAGACCAAAATAGTCAAAGTCAAAGGGGAGTGACATTTTTTTACAATGCCTCTGCTGATTTGGTTATCACGATCCTGCTGGATAAATTGATGTCTTTGGGGTACCGTTAATGCTGGGTCGGGGCCATAGGAGTCGTGTAGCCATGAAGATGCACTGCCTCAGTGCCAGTGCTCTGACCCTTTAAAAGGTATATGTCCAAAAGGTCTATTCACAAATGGCATTAGCTAACTTACTTTTAAGACCCAAGTATATGGTACCAGTGCTACCTAGGGCCTGTAGGTTGAGTGTCCCTTGTGGATTGCAGCACTTAATGTGCCTTCAAAAGTGTGACAAGGCAACACATGATTACCAGCCTGCCACTGCAGGCTTGCTGAGTAGTTTTTAAACTGCTAACTCAAATTTGCCACTTATACTAATTGCAAGACACAAACCTTCCTTTTTAATAATGACGTCACCCCGCAGTGCAGGCCTACTGAGCCCTAAATCCTGGGTGGGTGATACTAAAAAGAAGGGCACATGGTTTGTTCATGTCACACGGTCACTTCACATGCCCTTACAGTAAAAACCCTGCATTGTTGTTTTTACTGTAGCAAGGCTAGTAGCCAAATTGGCGAGTTTGGAGCAGCAGTGGTAAATTACTAAAGGGACTTCAAACTATGGTACTTCAAGGTACCAAAAGAATTGTTGCATTAAACCTGACTTGTTGCTCAAGTCGGATTTAATGTAACTATTGCACTAATGGCAACTTTAGAAGGATGCCAGTTTTTTCCCCAAAACTTTTCGAACAGCCATTTTTAACGGTGCACGCAGATGCTGTCCCATAGATGTTTGACCACAGCTCCCATGAGGTGTAATTTATCTGCATGCTCCCTGGGTGGGGAAGACACTACAACTGGCGACGAGAAGGGGATACCCTGCTCCATCCCATACACAGTCAGACACAAAAGAGATCAAAGACCCTGCAGATGAGCATTCACAATGCCTGTGAAAACCGCTGATGAGGTGGTCGATTGAGAAGCTGTGCCGTGCACCAATTACAGCACGATTAGTCAAATGAAGCAAGAAATAACAATCATGTCAGCAAGGTACCAAAAACAGAAAACGTACTCACCATCTAGGGCGATTGAAGCATACAGTGGTGCATACTACAGCAGCAACATCTGCTTGCCGAAGTTGTCAGTGCCATCCTGTGTGGCGAAAGCTGTCTAAACAGCACATGCTCTCAATAGGGGAAGATGAGAGCGTGAAATACAATGCAGTCTTATTCCTGAAGCCTTTCAACACTTCAAAGAAGCAACACATTGGTACCAAGTGGGCTGCCTGGATCGAAACATTCGATGTCTTCAGAGAAGCACTAGAGGAAGACGACAAGAAGATTATCAGCTATTTAAAAATCCTTGAAGCAATGGAGCGAAAGAAGTGCTAACGATAATCTCACAGACATGCAAAATTGTACCAAAAGGTAAAAGAAGCATTGGAGGCCAAGTTCAATCCAATGCTGAATGTCGACTATAAAAGATATGCCTTCAAGCAAGCGCATCAACAGGTTGGTAAAATGTTGGATGAGTTTGTTGAAAGTCTTGATGCACTCATGAAACATTGCAAGTTCTGTGGCTTCACCGTGCAAGAAGCCATGCGTCTCAGAATCATTGACGGCTGCCTTTCGGATTTGTTCAGCAACCTCATGTTAAGAGTAACATACAGTTTAGAGAAAATGCTGATGGCTGCGAGAGCACAAGAAAGAGGGGGCCGACATGCTGCTGACATGGAAGCTGGAGTGCACACCATGAATGGGCATTGACTGTGAAAAGCAAGCACAAGCATCACCAAGATGCATGAAGGTCAAAGTCTTCAAAGAAAACAAAATGATGCTTCTGATGTGGGTTTTCATTTCCCCATGAAGATAAATGTCCAGCTGTAGGACAAGTTTTGCAAAGGTTATGGGAAAAAGAAACATTTCATAACTGTGTGCAGAGCTAAAGAAAACTCAAGTGCCTCACAACGGCCAGGGATAGTGGCTGCAAGAACATTCCAGAAGCATTCACACCACGCCCCTAAAACTGAAATGTGACACCAGTTACGACAAGAAGAAGCCAGGCAAAATCAATCGTCCATCAAGCTCATCGTACACAGGTCCGTCAACATCAATATTGAGTGACAGTGAAGATGAATGTTCACTGAAGATGTCTAGCAAAAGATGGCATGCAAATGTAGGATTGGATAACTGTAAAGAAGGTCAAAATTCAAAGAAAGCTCACCAAATAGAGCAACAAACATCATTTGGACACTGTTAAAAAATGAAGTTGAAAGTGAACGATCATCCAATAACTTTCATCATGGACAGTAGTGCGTTGCTTAACATCATGCCAGTGGAAAAGTGTATACATGGGCCACTTCTGAGCCATTGCAAAGCCAAGGGTAGTTTTTAGCGACAATGTGCCACAAAAAGACATTGGTGTAAGTCACCATTCATGTTCTGTTTGACCTGCAAAAATTCAAGAAAATGAAAGAACAGCTTCATATCAATGAAGACATTTGCCTTGTGACCCACAGAGCTGCTTTTCATCTACAAGAACCTATTGTGAAAGAGTTGGAAGCCCTCAGACAACATGACATTATTGAGCACTCCACAGGCCTCACACCATGGGTTTCGCCCATAGTAGCAGTACCAAAAAATGACAGTAGCGGAGCAGTATGCATTTGTGTTGCTATGCACCCGGCAAACAAAACCATTGAGAGGGAGAGGCAACCTGGTCCGCACACAGGGGACCTGATCACGCAATTGAACAGAGCAAAATACTTTTCCTGGATTCACCTCAGTAAAGGATACTATTAACTCAAGTTGGAGGAGAACTGCAGAAACAGAACTACCTTTTCAAATCGTGTTGGTTTGTTCCGATATAAGAGGCTGATTGGGAGTTTGGCAGAGGCGGTTACTCCACCAAAAATATGGCGGATATCCCATCCGCCATATTAGGATCCCATAATAGCCAATGGAGATTGTAATACGGTGGACAGGATATCCGTCACGTTTGTGATGAAGTAACCTGTCCTACAAACAGTAATGCCCTCATTAGGTACTTGGCGGGATGCCCCGTTGCCAATAGTGCCGATGGTCAATGAAAGACCACCAGTGTTGGCCAAGTGATGACGCATGGTGGCTCACCGCCATTGATGGCGGTGAGGCCCGCCATGAGCCATGCTGGTGGTCGGTGGCGGGGGTGGATGCTGCTCCACCCTCACCGCTGCGTCACTCCATACACCGCCACGCCTATAATGAAGCAGTTATAGATATGGCAGTGTATGGACAGGGGGCGATGGGAGCGGAGCAGCATTCCCTACAGTAGCAGCGCGACAGAAAAGGTAAGTGCTGTCCAAGAAGGAAGGAGGGAGGAAGGAGGTGTGTTTGAGTGTGTGAGTGCATGAGGGTGTGCATGAGTGTATGTGGGGGGGTGTCTGAGTGCATGTCTGCGTGTGTGCATGTACGTGAATGGGTGAATGTGGATGTGGGGTTTGGGGGGACCTGTATGTAGGAGTGGGGGATGGTGAGGGTGGGGGGACCTGCATGGGGTTTGGGGGGTGGAGGGTTGGGTGGTTGGTTTTCAGGGTTCAGGGTGAGGGCTGTTCTAGGGGTTTGGGGGGTGGGTAGGGATTGTGGAAAGGATGGGAGGGGCCAGGCATGTCACATACAGGTGACAGGAATGGTAACTCATCAGGGAACCCCTGGTAGAAATGGGATCGTAATCCCACCACCTGTAATGCCTCCACCGCCGGGTCGAATGTGCTCACAGTCGGCCTGGCGATGGCCTGACGGTGGGTGGTTCACTCCCATGTTCAGAATATGGCGGTCTGGACCGCCATGCCGTTGACAGTAATGACCGCCGGAGTGGCGGTTCAGACTGCCATGTTCATAATATCTGGCCCTTACTTTTGGAGCATCCTCTGCTGCTGAGATATTTGAGGATGATATTTGTAGAGTGATCCAACCTGTTTCAAATGCATTCAATTACAGTGATGACAACCTGTTTTTTGGGAGTAAACAAAAAGAACATGACAAAGCCATTACCCAAGTGCTCCAGCTACTCACTGATACAGGTATCGCACTGAGTGCAGCAAAGTGTGAGTTTCACAAAGCCAAACTTTTGGGGACATATTTTCTGACAAAGCAAAATGTACCATTACACTGGTCTCCGGAATGTGATCAGAGTTCAAAGACATTAAACATTTGATTGAGGATGCAAATGAAATGGCCTACATTGACCCTAATTTACATACCAAATAACAATTGAGCGAGCTCAGCTGGGCTAGTGGCAATTCTTGCTCAATGTAATGGCCATCCAAATGTTCAGAGACACATTGTGGCCTATGCCAGTTGAAGCCTATCTGACACAGAATATGTTTACTCTTAGCCCAAGAAAAAGAGTCTGGCTGTTATTTATCCCTCTGAATATTTTCATGTATTCCTTTATTCACCATCATCATGCAACACCAGACGTTGCTAACAGTTTTTGAAAACCTGAAGGCTAAAACGCCTCCTTGCTTTGAGAGGTGGGGGTTAAGACTATAAGAATATGATGATTATGAGATTGTGCACAAGCCAGGGCAGGATGAAAACCCAGCAGATTACTTTTCGTGAGTGCCGCCGCACCGTCACAGGTCGACATCCAAGACATCTGAAGCATATCTCAACTTTATTGTGAAATCCAGCAGACCAGTGTCTCTGTCCGTGCAACAACTCATTGGAGCCACCAATGTAGATAAAGACATGAACATAATTAAAGAACTGATTACCACACAATTATGGAGCAGAAGTATCCAACCCCTTGCTGATTATGTAGGTTTCCAAAGGTTAAAAAATGTACAGGATGAATGAGCAGTCACCCAAGAAGGCATAATATAATGAGGCCTGAGAATTGTCATATTTGGAAATCTAAGACAGCGGGTTGACTTTTTTGGCCTATAGGAAAGAGACACCATCTCATGGTCATCATAGACAAATGTTCACATTTTTCTTCAGTGGAAGACCTATCTTTGATAACCCATGAAAAAGTCACAGAATGGCTTGATGTCATCTTTGCAACGTGGGGCATCCCTAAATTCCTCCAATCTGACAACACCCCACCCTTTAACAGCAAATAGTTTAAATAATTTCTCATCCAACACCAAAAGAGTACACCTCTCTGGCCCCAAGCCAGTGATGTAGTTGAATGATTCATAGGCACCCTCAAGGGTCATTCAACGAGCATCCATGAAGGGAATTGATCTAAACCAAGCCATGTGTAAGGATCTCCGGGCCTATAGATAAACTCCTCACTACACAGCTGGTGACAATCCAGCCACCTTGCTGCTTGGGAATGTCTTCAGAAAACAACTATCTCAGTGGTCCCCGGATAGATCAGTGGATACTGCCAAGATAGAAGACACTGACATGGCTCGGAAAACAAAAATGAGAACATATGCAGCTCAGTGTGGCCATGCCCAGGAGGCAATTTATGTCAAAGGAGACAGGGTATCGGCTAAGCAAAGATTTGAATAGAAATCGGACACTCCCTTTGTCGCTGATCCAGTACAGGTTGTGATGTGTAAAGGACGTATGGTGACAGCTCATCCTCCTGGACAGTCCATCACTCGGAACAAATCACATTTTAAACACCTACTTCGAGAATAGTCGAGTCATTGAACTGTACAGGAGGCTGCCCCACCCGCATCATCTTAGATCATCCGAGCTGCCAGGCAAGTGAGAGCACCTTGTCGACTAATCAGGGAAATGTGATTTTGGTGATGCCTGCCACCTTTTTATTTAACAAAGGGAGAGATGCAGCATATTGATGTTATGCACACTAGAGCCCATATTTATACTTTTTGACGCAAACCAGTGCCGATGCTGTTTTGCGTCAAAATATTTACCGCCGGCTAACGCCATTCCTACGCGCCAAGCAGGGGCCTTATTTATGGATTGACGTTAGCGGGCTGGTCAGAGTAAAAAAAAAAATGACTCTAACCAGGCAGCGCTGGCGTAGAGAAAAATGGGAGTTGTGCGTCATAAAATGGTGAAAGTCAGGTTAGAGTAAAAAATCATGGCTCTAACTGGACTTGACGCACAACCCCCATTGAAATGACTCCTGTCTTAGCAAAGACAGGAGTCATGCCCCCTTGTCCAATGGGCATGCCCAGGGGACTTCTGTCCCCTGGGCATGGTCTTTGGGCACAGTGGCATGTAGGGGGGGGGGCCCAAGTTAGGCCCCCCACGCCACTTAAAAAAAAAAAAAAATTATACTTACCTCTACTTACGTAGGACGGGTCCCCACATCCATGAGTGTCCTCCAGGGGTGGGTGAGGGTGGCAGGGGGTGTCCCTGGGGGCAGGGAAGGACACCTCTGGACTGCTTCCATGGTCAGAGACCATGGAAGTGAGCCCACAGGCCCCTTAACGCCTGCCCTCACCCAGGCGTTAAAAAACGCGCACATCAGGCTGTGCACCATTTTTTAAGGCCCGCCCCCTCCTGTGCGTCAAAATGACATGGGAGTATAAATAAGGCGCACAGGCCTTAAAGTCATTTTCTGGACGGGACCGCCTACCTTGCATGTCATTAACGCAACCAGAAAATTACTCACACAGAGGAATTTTTGACATTCGCGGGGTCGGGCGTCATAGTATAAATATGGTGTTAGGTTTGCGACAAATTTGCGTCAACACTTTTGATGCAAATTCGGCGCAGACAGAGTATAAATATTCCTCTTAACGTGCAGGGAAGTGTTAGGGTGTGTTAAATGGAGAGTATGATGTTATGAACAGTTCATGAATGTATGCTGTTTGAGAACAACTCCAATGTGGCATAATTTATCTGCATTCCCCCAGGTTGGGAACGACACTACATTTGCTACATCCCCCTAGGCTCATAACAGGCATAAAAGTGGCACTCCTGCCACCCAGACCTCAGATCACGTCTGTACTGGAGAGAAGACCAAAGGACTGCCCTGATGTTTCCTGGATTCAGCAAAGAGAGGCTGCACCAAAGACTGGATTGCACCTGTTGCACTTGGGAATGGCAAAGAACGGAATGTGCCTCTAGTGCCTGGCTCATGGAAAAGTGGTCCTCGAGCCCCAGTCAGAGAAAGTCAAATAGTCAATTGGGTCTTGCTGTTACAGCCACCGAGCTATAAAAGCTGAGAAGCCTTTTTCCCTCAAGTGCCCAGCACCAATAAGCATGATTACCACTGGACACCGAAGTGCAGCATGAGGAACAGAGTCTTGACCCTCCAACGTTGCAACGGAGTCTACTGGACCCAGGAGAGTGGTCAGAGTGAAGTATAGCCACCTTGCACAGAATGCACTGCAATTCAAAATGAACCACTGGTTTTACTGTGACCAGAGAAAGTAGAGTAGTGACAACTGGTCTGTGCTGTACTTCACCTGGATGCCATTGGACATAGACACCTGAGGCTAAAGTCAACCTCCCAATGCAGATGGACCAAATAGTGGCCACAGGAAGACCGCTGACACCAGCTCTGCATCCTTGAGCAACTTTAGCATCTTGCATCCTTTGCATCAGGACCACTCGATTGACATCTATGTGGAACTGGACTGGAGACTGCGTAATCGAAAAGGTAACTGCTCAGATGGATCCGAATAGTCCCTGTGACCGGCTCTCAATTGGAGTTGGTCCCCACAAGAGTCCCTGTATAACCGTTTTCAAGTTACGTTTTGAGGATAACCCTAAACTTTGAGTCGCAATATATTACTAGGTTTTATTGCATTCAGGATAAAGCAGTGATTTATCGTTTGTTTCAAACAATTCATATCTCCATAACCTTCTGTGGACTTTTGTTGTTGATACATTTATTGGAACATAAATATACCCCCTGTTCTTATAAAGTGGTGGCAGATTTTTTTTATTGTGCTACATTTACTACTTGTTCAGCTGTGTTGGTACTTCTTAATGCTTTACACTTCTTCCGTGGATGACGCTTTACTGCTCTGAGCCTCTCCTACCCAGGACTGAGCTATGGTTTTACAAGCAAACCTGACTGGACCCAATGTGAAGTTGTGTCTTTATTACACAGTAAGGTTGCACATCCACATCATATAATAAACCACTTCCCTCACACTTAGTAAACGAGATTGTTTGCCTGGATATCAAATTGTAGATCACTATATTAACCATAGAGATTTATTTCCATTTTACTACAAATCTAAATAGAATGTCACTCAACACAAAGCTCAAAAGTGAGGTATCAAAGGGGAATATCGAAATAGTTCGGGTCAGCTTCTGTACCATAAATACCTACTATGAGTATGCCACAATAGATCTCTGCTGTTTTTTTGTCTAACACATAAAGAGTCAAAAAATATCTGTGCACACTTTTTAAGGAAATATGTGATAACTGAGTGGTAGGAAGCATATGCCCTACTGTATGGGAAGCAGGTGGATGTATGCAGTAAAGGAGAAAGATCTGTTCATAAGTGCACTGAGCTGGGCGGGGGCTTCTGTTAGGAGATATAGGGCCAGATGTACGTAGCCTTTTGCGCCTCGCAAACGGTGAAAAACGCCGTTTGCGAGGCGCAAAAGGCCTCACGCGATGCAGAAACACATTTTGCGAGTCAGAACCGACTCGCAAAATGTGTTTCCAACTCGCAAATAGGAAGGGGTGTTCCCTTCCTATTTGCGACTCGCACCGTGATGTAGAGTTGATTTGTGACCGCGAAAGCGGTCGCAAATCAATTTGCAGTTACAATCCACTTGAAGTGGATGGTAACTCATTCGCAAACGGGAAGGGGTCCCCATGGGACCCCTTCCCCTTTGTGAATGCATAAAAAATATTTTTTCAGAGCAGGCAGTGGTCCTATGGACCACTGCCTACTCTGAAAAAAAACGAAACTAAATAGTTTTGGTAATTTTTCTTTTTGCAGCTCGTTTTCCTTTAAGCAAAAAGAAACAAAAAACAGCTTTATTCAAAAGCAGTCACGGACATGGTGGTCTGCTGTCTCCAGCAGGCCACCATCCCCGTGAGTGGCTAGACTCGCTATGGGGTCGCAAACTGTGACCCATCTCATAAATATTCATGAGGTGGGTCTTTGCGACCCCATAGCGAGTCGTAGAAGGTGTCTGAGACACCTTTCTGCATCGCGAATTGTGAGTTGCAATTTGCGAGTCGCTATGACTCGCAAATTGCAAGTCGCAATTTGGCACTTACCTACATCCGGCCCTAATAGTTTTAGATTATTTACCACAAAGTAGGTTCCTGGACTGAGCCTGCATGTTTTGACTTGCACATGGAGGGCTAATGAAATTTAGATTTCTTTGCACCATTTTTTGCCCCCCTAATGGGGTAATGCTCCTTTTGCATACATTATGCCTGGT
Organism: Pleurodeles waltl; assembly: GCF_031143425.1. Classification (NCBI taxonomy): domain Eukaryota; kingdom Metazoa; phylum Chordata; class Amphibia; order Caudata; family Salamandridae; genus Pleurodeles; species Pleurodeles waltl. The sequence goes on from NC_090449.1 coordinate 199,768,025, forward strand.
GGGCGCAGGCATAATGTAGTGTGAAGCGTTACAAAGTGGTGCAATGCATGCAAATTTGGTGAAGTGATTTTGGCCTCTTTGGGTCACATTAGCATAATAAATTCACGCTAATGTGCCACAAGAAGGCGCTAGGGGCTCTTAAATCAGCCCATCACTATGTTATGTGTCTTTATAGCCACTTCTATGAATCCCACCCATGCAATTGAATAGAACATGATGCGCACTTCACTGTTGAATCTCCTCTTTAATTTCAAATTAAATCACCTTGACCATGGTGTACAAGAAGGGCTCTGGCTGTTAGTGGTACAATATATGCAGTGTCCCAGGGATGGGAGATCATCCCTCCATTAATCACTTACTTTCTTCCACTACCTAAAGAGCAAGAGGTGCCATTCTCTTTACTTGCATTAGGGCTCATGGCACTCTTTCTATGCATGGGTATAAGGGCACTCGTTACACACTACTGTTCTGGCACTAGGGTCTCTTTAACTAACTTCGTGGTTGTGGGACAGCAAATTAGTTTTTTAGAAATCAGTCCTCTCCCAGAGCACAGCCCATTTAAAGTGCTCTTAAGAAGCAGAACTTTCAGCATCTCCTTGAGGGAGGAACAGATGGGATAAGGGGTGGTGCTACTATAAGGCATGGTAAGATTTTTCTCGCATTTAGGGGCATATTTATACTTTCTTTGTGCTAAATTTGCGTCATTTTTTCACGCTAATTCAGCGCAAACTTAACTCCATAAGCGTCAAACTATTTAAAGTCATTTTTTGGATATGTGAAAGCACCTTGCGTCAATGAGATGCAAGGTAGGCGTTCCTGTCCCAGAAATTACTCAAAGCCCCTAGCGCCTTATTTATCCCCTTGTGCAAAAAAGGTGCACGGGGAGGCGGGCCTAATTAATGCCTGGGTAAGGGCAGGTGTTAGGGGACCTGTGGGCCCATTTCCAAGGTTGAACACCATGGAAAGAGCCCACAGGTGCCCACCCCAAGCCCCAGAAACACCCCCACCCACACCAGAAGGATACCAGAGGATGGGGGAACCCCATCCCAGGTAAGCAGGGTACATAGAGGTAAGTATTTTTTTTCAAAACATTTTAAGTGCCATTGGGGGCCCTGAAATAGGCCCCCCGCATGGCACAGCGTTCACACAGTTTTGAGTCAAAAAGTATAAATATGGGCCTTGGTGTCACCACAAGGTGTTGACAAATCATATTAAAAAAAAAGACAGAAAACAACAATATTTTGTTCATAATGAGCACTGCAGTGGCAAAATATTACTTTGCTAGGAATACTAAATATCCTCGTACAATTTGTGGCTGGGGTAGCAGAGCAAGCACGGTCTAATAAATCACAGTTCTTGCAGCTGGTGAGTAACATAAGATATTTACGCTTGTGACTGAGGAATGAGGGCCAACAACTAGAATAATTAATGGTCACCGTGCTCTGCAATGCTACATTGGCTACGTACTTAATCTTTAATACTCAGGAAGGTTTAGACATTTTCATAATTAAAGTAAGTCATATATTTCCGGTCATTTTGACAAGCCGTGCAGCTAACACCAAAAGGAAAGAGCCTATATTCAATCTAGCAATGTTTTTATATTCCACGGGACGAGCTGTTATTTCCTACAATGAAGACACGACGGTGGGGCATGTAAACAACAATAACGCAGTTTTTTGTTTTTTCTTATTTTTTTCCTTGTGATTTATATGGTTTCAGTTTTTCTCCCCTTTTCCTAGCAATCCCCCGTTACTGATCATTTTTATCCACTTGACTGCTGGATGCTACAGGCAGACCGTGAATTCAACAGGAACAATACGATATTCACATTTTTCTTCGCCTTGTTTCTTTCTGAACAACAATAGAAATAGTCTATTCCTTTTATATGGCTACCGAAATCGGAGAGAAATAATTATTAAGGCGGATGTGGTGTTCTCACTGAAAGAGTGTCAATATTTGACAGCAGAAACGGAAGCAGGATGAGACAGTGGGTGGTCCTATCGTCGGGAGGAGAATCGAGCGCTGAGACAGGGGGTTCGGCGTTGACCTTTGTCGAGTGCGTTGCTACAGGCTCCCCCACTCCGCTCCTCTATATTAGCATGCGTTGATGCTTTTCTACACGTTTTCCTCCGATATATTTCTTCAGGTTTATCCAACAGAAATTTACCTGTGGAAAAAGTGTGGGGCAAAACCTTTTTACCTGCGGAAAAACACATTCCGTCTAGTCCTTCTTCCGTACCACAGTTCCTGGTTCTAAAATGAATTGCCCGTACCAGGAAAAACTATACTTTTCAATTACCCCCACATCTTTTATGTTTGCGTAACAGATGGGACTCTCTTTTCTCTTCTCCTTTTCTCCTTTCTGGCAAACAGACATTTATTTTTTGGTGTTTCCCAAAATGGATTGTATTGAATGTTTCGATGGGATATGGCAGGGCCTTTCAGCAGCTGCGTTGTGCTAGTCAACAAGTGCCATATGAAATTTTCGGCAACAGCTAAACCAGTAAACATACTAAAAATTGTGGAAAGGTTTCAACCACAATCTCCCTGCAACGGCTATTTTGGATGTGTCCCCAACAACCATTTAATAGCTATGATTTAGGCATTTCGATGCAGGGGACATCTATCACAATATGCTTAATAAAGCGTCCTATATTTTTAAGCCTGGGACTTAAGTGAGAGGAGATACCCATCAGGCTTCATGAGAGGGCATCATTGATATGATGTAAAAGCCGCTTAGGTGTCAATAGATCACAGTCAAAACATTGACCAACCAAAATATTGCATCCACTATATCAACATTACCAATACATCAAAAGATTGGTATAAATTTACTATACTTAACTTCACGTCTCCAAACCTAAGTTAGTTTCCAACACAAAATAGTTTGGCTCCAATATTATTGTAGACTGATTTTTTGATTGTGATATGGGGCTAGAAGATTCTACTATCTTCATATCCAGGTATGTGTTAATAAATTGTGCTCTCTTGATTTTGTGAATGCTGGAGAACCCTACATCTTAGGAAGGTAGGAGGATAAGTAACTTAATATAGTGGAGTTCTTCATGGCCTCAACAATACAATACAATCAAATGTAAATTGCGCTCAGACCTGCATTTTTTCCCCACGCAAATCTCACTAAGTAATACCTAGAGAAAACTGCAGGCATGGTTCCCAATTCCGAGTTTTGCAGGACAGAAAGAGAATAACATATGCTACTACTGTGCAGTAAAACAGAAACTATCTGTTATTTGTAATTCCACTTTCCCAACAATAAAAAGGCCATAGGAAAAACGCTTTTCTCTGAGAAGACATTTATCTCACAATATTTCTGAACTACTTCAGTGAGAGACTTATTGGGCAATTTGTGACAGATTTTGCAGAGAGCCTAAAGCCATGTGCCTTAATAATCTTACCTTGAATATCTGCAATATAGGAACCACAGCTCGAAATCTTTGCAAATTAATCATGCTTTATATGTTTTGCAGGCTAAGCAATGTATATTCGGGTTACCGTGGTCAGTCCTACAGATGAATGTCTTTATTTTAGAATATTATCTACTTTCAGCACATTTATATGTATTTAGAGCCATCATCAGACATACTTCTTTTCATGGACATTGTAATCCCCTGTGAAATTGTTCATTGACATACTGAATGTCTTCCCTGTCTTACCATTTAAGACGGTGAACGAGTGAGGTAAACCTTAAGTGCGGTTTATGAAGCCACGCAAGGCCACCTTGTGTGGCCCTGAGTGGCGTCATATATCACAAGTAATGTAGCACACCGCAAATTGCTGCATTAGATTACTCTGCTCCATGGGTGTCATGCGGGTGTTCCCACATGAACATCCATGGATTTTGACACATTCCCAGATTTACAAGAACTTGTAAACCTGAGAATGCGCCAAAACGTTATATCTCCCCAGGAGAGCAGTAATGAGGGGAAATATGTTTATTCTCCTTTACTTTCTGCAGCACAACTAGAAAGAGGAAAAAGCCTCCCAGGATTGTTTTTCTGTACGAAATCAGACCTGCATGCAACACAGGCACCCTTGCACCATGGTGCAAGGGTGCCTGCATTGGAGCTAGGATACCAAAAGGGTTCCAGAGCAGGAAGAAAGGACAGGAAAGTGCAGTTTTGGATATATATGGTGCATTCCTGCCCTTTCCCTCTGATGCAGGGCAGTGCAGCAAGTTGACTTGCTATGCTGCCCTGCACCACAAAGCTCATAAACATGGGACTACATTTTCTTTTACTACTTCGAGCATTATTAGTCAATAGCTTTTTAAATATATTTCACTACTTTTTTTAAGCATACTCACTACATTCTTTTAAGCTTGTAATATGATTTCTTCAAAAAAGAATCTTGAAGTGGCAGAGTATTCACTTAGATCATATGGCAGGGTGTTCCGCAGATGCACACTTCCATTTATTTATTTACTATTTATAGTTTTAGTTGTAGTCAACAAACAATTGTGTGTCGGTCGAAAACTTTATGTTACCAATACTATCTATATACAATTACAATTGTGTCACAAGCCGTGCAAGAGCCTATAACATCGCCAGCCACTTTTACATGAAAAAAAGAAATCCAGTTTGGCTGCCGAGCATGCTTGCATAGAAACTATGGGGTTCATTCTGACCCCGCCGCCCGCCTGGAGGGAACCGCCAGAAGACCGTACCGCGGTCAAAAGACCGCGGCGGTCATTCTGGGTTTCCCACTGGGCTGGCGGGCGACCGCCAAAAGGCCGCCCGCCAGCCCAGTGGGAAACAGCCCTCCATGAGGATGCCGGCTCCGAATGGAGCCGGCGGAGTGGAGGATGTGCGACGGGTGCAGTGGCACCCGTCGCGTATTTCAGTGTCTGCAATGCAGACACTGAAATACAAAGTGGGGCCCTCTTACGGGGGCCCCTGCAGTGCCCATGCCATTGGCATGGGCACTGCAGGGGCCCCCAGGGGCCCCACGACACCCCTCACCGCCATCCTGTTCCTGGCGGGCGGAACCGCCAGGAACAGGATGGCGGTGAGGGGGTCGGAATCCCCCATGGCGGCGCAGCAAGCTGCGCCGCCATGGGGGATTCCCAGGGCAGCGGAAAACCGGCGGGAGACCGCCGGTTTTCCTGTTCTGACCGCGGCCGAACCGCCGCGGTCAGAATGCCCAAGGGAGCACCGCCAGCCTGTTGGCGGTGCTCCCGCGGTCCCCGGCCCTGGCGGTATTTACCGCCAGGGTCGGAATGACCCCCTATGTATTTATGTTTTTTATGCTTTATGGAAAATCTTTACAAGAGGGACAATGGTCATAAACATGTATGCTAGGCAGCCATCTTGCAATGCATTTCCACAAAGCATAAGTAAAACATTACAAGATGACCATTATGCATTCGCCCTCTCTTCTGCTCGCTCTCCTATGGTGCAGGCTCCTCCAAGTAGTAAATAAGACGATGGGTCCAGTGGCATATGACACACGGGTGTCTATAGCTCTGAGACAAGGATGAGCTGTGTGAATTTATAGTCAGTACCCTGGTCCTTCGTCCGACCCTTCCTCCTGCCCAAGTCAGTTTTCAACCAGAACTTCGCAAAAGGAGCCATTTCCTGCAGTTGATGTAGTTACTCAGGCTGCCATAAAAACGACCTGGCATCACTTGGTGCCCATGCATGTACGCGGCTCGCTGTTTGCACTGTTAGCGTGCAGCCTAAAGGACCTATTGGTTTTGTAGAAAACTCCATCATAGATAGAATAAAAATCCCCCCATTTTCTGCCTTACAAATATTGATAATAATCTTGTTGTCAGCACTAGTGCAGCACCAGGCGCGTCGTCCCTCGTCAGCAGCAGCAGCTGCAAACCTTTTAATACAAAACGATAATAAACTATATTTATTATTGTTTTGTATTAAAAGGGGCAGGGCCATGGACTGTGACAAGCACTGAGGGGGAGTACACAGCTCTCCCCTTAATTGCGCATGCTTGTTTGGCCGGCCGTCTCGGGCCGGCCAAACACACATGCGCAGTAGGCCCTCTCCAGTAGGCTTTCTCCAGCCCGGCACTGTGTTGCCGGTCTGAAGAGAGCAGGCACTGCTCTGAGCAGCATCAGGATTGTCCGCAGAGCAGGGTGGGAGCCTGTGCCTGCAGCCAAGGACAGAGGAATGGAGCAGCGTGGCGCGAAATGAAGGTACGTTAAAAAAAAAAAAATTCTCTCCCCCGCCATGCGCTACGCAGTCCCCACCTTTTCCCTCCCACAAGCTGCCACTGTGCAGCACTATCTTTTACACAATGGGCCTTATTTATACTTTTTGGTGCAAAACTGCACTAAGGCAGTTTTGCCCCAAAAGGTTTTGCACCGGCTTGCATCATTTTTTAGCACCAGCTGGGCACCATATTTATGGAATGGTGCAAGCCGGTGCAAAGGGTAGGCTAGCTTAAAAAAAATTTACGTTAGGCAGTTTTGGTTAAAAAAAAATGATTCTGAGCAGATTAACATCATTTTTTGACGCTAAGGGGCATATTTATACTCTGTTTGCACTGAATTAGCGTCATTTTTTTAAAACTCTAATTCAGTGCAAAACTAACTCCATATTTATACTTTGGTGCTAGACCCGTCTAGCACCAAATCTATAGAGTTAAAGTCATTTTTTGGAAGTGGAAACCTACCTTGCCTTAATGAGATGCAAGGTAGGCGTTCCTGTGCAAAAAAATGACTCTATGGCCTTAACACCATATTTATACTCCCATGTAAAAATGGTGCAAGGGAGGGAGGAGGGGTCAAAAAATGGGGCAAAGCTTGCTTTGCCCCATTTTTTAAGACCTGGGTCAGGGCAGGTGTTAGGGGACCTGTGGCCCTATTTCCATGGTGGAACACCATGGAATAAGCCCAGAGGTGCCCTCCCTAGGCCCTAGGGGCACCCCCACCTACACTAGAGGGACTGCGAGGATGGGCGACCCCACCCCAGGTAAGTACAGGTAAGTGCATTTTATTTTTGAAAGTGCCATAGGGGACCCTGAAATGGGCCTCCATACATGGCACTGGGTGCAATGGCCATGCCCAGGGGAACCCTGTCCTCTGTGCTGGCCACTGGGGTGGTGGGCATGACTCCTGCCTTTTCTAAGGCAGGAGTCATGTGGCATGGTAGGTTTAGCACCATAAAATGACGCTAATCTGGTTAGAGTCATTTTTTTTTACTCTAACCTGCCTAAAGCCATTTTTTGGTGCTAAACCCTCTTCTTCCATACTGCCAGCCCCACCTGACTAAAGTCATTTTTTAAAACTCTAGCCTACCCTTTGCACCGGCATGCACCATTCCATAAATATGGTGCCCGGCTGGTGCACAGAAATGGTGGAAGCCAGTGCTAAATTTTTTGGTGCAAAACTGAGTTAGTGCAGTTTTGCAGCAAAAAGTATAAATAAGGGCCAATATTTTGTAAGTTTGCGCCACTTTTGTGTCATAAAATGACGTTAATGCGGTGCAAAAAAAGTTTAAATCAGGGCCTTGGTGCTAGATGGGTCTAGCACCAAGGTATAAATATGGAGTTAGTTTTGCACCGAATTAGAGTAAAAAAAAATGACACTAATTCGGTGCAAACAGAGTATAAATATGCCGCAGAGTATAAATATGCCCCTAAATATGGCGTTAAGGCCATAGAGTCATTTTTTGCACGGGAACGCCTACCTTGCATCTCATTAAGGCAAAGTAGGTCTCCACTTTCAAAAAATGACTTTAACTCCATAAATTTGGTGCTAGAGGGGTCTAGCACCAAAGTATAAATATGGAGTTAGTTTTGCACCGAATTAGAGTAAAAAAAATGACACTAATTCGGTGCAAACAGAGTATAAATATGCCCCAATGTATTTAACAGTGGCGCAAGGCTGGTGTCACACTGAATAACTGTTTACAGGAAAATCTGAATTCCGTTTTTGCAGTCCTGCTGTCGTTCATGGCATGTATTTAAAATAAAAACTGTGGAAGATTGCAGCAGAGCACATATGGAGGCAGTTAGCTGTCGCCAAACTAATGTTAAACCCAGACTCAAACCCTTTCGCCCTCTTTGAAAATAATACAAGACACCCAGGCAATGAACATAATGGAACATATCAAATGTATGTCAGTGTCAGCATTTACTATTCCTCCAGAAGGGTTAACTTAATTTCACCATACCTCAAGAACTTTCCACTTAGCCTTTTTCTTTAAACTTGTGGGAGTAAGGACAAAGCTCTCTTGCCCTCCCAACATTCATTGAAATCAATTGAATATTTAATGAGTGCCTTCTTATAGCCTATGGGTTTTAGCAAATGAAACTAAAAACTGGTCTGTAAAATGCATAATGTGAACCCATTGTTTTTCAGGGAGAGCCCTATAACATAAACTTGAGAAATGCAGATACACATGCTTTAAACTCTCACTGCACTCCAACTTTGGACATTATTGATATAGGCAGTGGGAGGTGAAAGTGGTGGATGCAGACAGTGGCAAGTGGGTCTCACCAATGTGGGCACAGTCTTCTAGGAAAAATTCTAGGCACCAGCACTTATTTATTTTCTTACAAACTAACCACAGATGTAATGTATTGAAAACGTAATAGATCTTTAGACCCTAACCCCCAAATATGAATTGGGAAAAAATAATAATTGTGACTAGATTTACTATCAGTTAGCACTGGATGAAGGGCACGGCCAAAGATGCAAGGTTTATGGTCAACCAACCATTGGGCTCGATAGCAGTTTTGTTGAGTACTGACTGTTAGCGTAGCATCAAACGCCACTGCACTGTTGTGTACCAGATCTTTGATACTGCATGCCAAAATGATTATGCTTGCTTGTAACTGAGATTATTAACCCCAGACAAAATACCACTACGTAGGATAATATAAAAACCTGTCACCAAACAAAAATCGATGGAAAAAATCAGAGGCATAAAGAACTCACACAAACCACTCCCACAACCACCTCCTCTCCCAGAAAAATGAAATTGAGCTTCTAATAGAGCATCACAGAGGGAATGTTGCAATTGCCAGACATAACCCCCATGGAAAGGCAGCATGGGGAAATAATTACAAAGTGAGGGTTTGGTAAATCAGGGGATAGGATCAAACAACTGTATATACTAAATGGTGCTACCACCTATAGGCTGCTTGAATGAATATTAGTATTGCTAGAACTGACAATGCAAGGTCACGTGCAATTGGCTAGCAACATGCTCTCTCTAGAACACAAGTGCATCAGTACCTTGGTTTTCACAAAATACATTAGTTGCATTCCCTCCCCATCTTTTTGAGTTCCTCAAATTAGACCTCAATGTACAAGTGAAAGACATCGTCTATACCATAGCCATCTTTACATACAACATATGTGTCCCATTTAGATCATACATCTCATTTCTGTCATCTGCTGTCGTAACACAGGAAGAAGAGACCTTCCCACTCCCATCAATCTGTGAATCTAATTACTGTTTCTTCAGTGTAGTAGCCAAGTAGCGAGTGAGTGCTCAAGATTCCTACACATTCAGGAATAGTACCATAAATCGTACCAGTAGCTATATATGATGCACATAGCCACTAGAAGCCATGAGCATACCTGTTTCCATGTAACATTTATATGCACTCAGTTGCTCAAAATAGATGAGCAGCAGTGTGGTGATGGTACCATGCGTCTATTCTACAGCTGCATCGAAAAATTCATACAATAATACATACAGGAAGACATTCAAAGTCATAGAGAAGCCTTTAGGTACATTCAAACCCAGATTCAAATGCCTACACTTATATGAACCAATCCAGGGGTAGATGTCCAAACATAATCCATAATATGATGGCAGTGTGCTACACTTTACACAATGTGCAATGCCACTCGATGATTACGCAGAAGAAAGCATGCAACAATACAGATTGCAACAGTGACATAGACTCACAAGACTGGAGGATCAAAAGGCACACAATTATACAGAATCACTTTACTTGTAAGTCCTAACAATATCAGAAAACATTGGGTAGAATTGGTATACAGAAACACCTGTACCATTTGTACATGCTCATAATTATACTACATAGAGTTATAAGGAAACATAAAATCAAGAAAAATAGCATTCATTCATATAGATGCAGATCTCTGCTAAACTGGCATAAGTGTATCAACACAACAGTCAGGCATGAAGTTATACCACATTAATTGTTATGGATCTGAAGATTAAAGAAACAATACTGATGTTTTCCAGATTACTCTAGAATACAAGTTTGGTTTTCTAGACTCCCCTGGCACTAAGGACTCAATCAATGTGTCAACGAAAGAAAGGAAACCAGCTGGACTCTTGCCATCTCACAATCCAATGAGCTGCATTTGAGTGAGATGTGCTTCAGGTAATGATCAATCCCATGTTAGTTAGCAGAACCCCAATCCCTCTTTCAGTAAGAAAGAACACAACCAAGAACACTAGGAAACAAATATATTTTGAAAGATTCATTTTAAAATCAAAACCCTATTCAAGTTATGGGTTAAAATCATAATAAAGACAAATAGAATGTCAGCAGCAATGTTTACTAAAAGTGCAAATAAAAGGACAAAGTCCACCATATTTGCTATATAGTTTTACAGCAACTTTTTTAAACTTTAAAAACTTTCCCTATACTTTACCCTCGTGAGATCTCAGGCATGATTGTGTAGGTGAAGAAATGAAAAGAACCGGGTGTAAATGAGGAGATATGGCGCTCAGGGTGCCTAATCTACCCAAGTATATAATGGGGAACCCCACTAGGGAAACACCCAACCCTTAGAGGTCAAACAACCTCACAAATCAGAACATACACAACGAGGTGCCCCTACAGTATATAGAAAACAACAAGATAAAGAATTCACATATGTATTATTGCAAAAAATCAATCCATAATGCCACCAGTAAGTCTTTGGAGTGAATCAGTGCAGGCAAAAAATCAGTCCAGAGTTTATTGAGAGTATGATTTCATAATGAACAGTCAGCAATCCAACGTAATATGTACTTCCAGCTTTCCAGCCAACACGTGTTTCGTCTTTGGGAATAATTAACATCCCTTACGACTTCTTCAGGGCTTAAAAATCCAATACCACCATTAATAATAGTCAATGATGTCAGATGATCCGTAAATGATATGTTGCAATATACACATCCACCGAACATAGGTTTACATACACCCAATGTTCACAAGTTAGAATCTCCAATAAACAAGTACCGACGCCTCCGTTTCAAAACGACAAGCGAGTGCGCTGGTATCTCCACTACACAAGTGTCGACGCCTCCGAGTCTTGTGTAGGTGTCTGCCTAGTGTTCAGAATATCAATTGCAGTCATAAGTTTAGCACTAGCAGTAATTTTACTGTCATATATGATATATTTACTGACTCCTACCCCGGCTTCAGGGGAAGCGGACCTGTATGTGTATACTTTTGAATAACATTACACTTGTAAATAGTGAACAACCAAAATTAGTAAAGTTGCTCAATTGTGTAAGAGTAAATTTGAACAAATAGATTTACTCACAGGTCTGTTTGTCTTTGTGAATAGCCTCTAAATATTACAAATATGTTAAATTAGGTTTTATTTTATTTATGTATTAAGCCTATTCACAAACTGAATTTGTAGTACATTTAGTAGTACTACCTTAGCACTACTAATGTACTACAAAATGGTATTCACTAATCTGCATATGGAGATCTATGTCTTTGCCTCTCTGCACACTTATGTATATGTTTTAGAATTAAATAGGGAGAGACGGGGGAGTGGTTTGAATATGCAGAGTAATTATTACTAAGGGGGAAGGGTTTTATTGAAGTAAGAGGGATTACTGGATGGCTACGGAGTGGTTTGGGGAGGGACATGCACCCACACCCAGAAGAGATAGACCACTGAAGTTCACAAACTGCACTTCTAAAATTATTACAGCCAGAAAATGTCCCCAAACAGTATTAAATGTACTCCAGCTCAGAGCTGGAATAAGTCTAGCACCACATATGTGCAACCATTGGCACTGCAACATTCTTCCAGAAAAAATAATGCCCATGAGGACTCAAAATGGTACCCCACAGAAAATAGTGTTAAAATACATTAATTAATTAAAATAATTTACAAACATATGCAAATTCATTTACTTGTTAACAAAAATTAAATATACATAATGAACACACGCTATTTTACTTTTAGGATATCTTTATTACCTTTCTTAAATGTGAAAATAAATTTGACTTACATTTTTGATAAAATTAGCTTAAGTAATTACATTTAAATTAAAGTTAATTCTACATACAATGTTTAGTAACTGTTAATGTACAATAACATGGAAAAATAATTAAGGTTGATTGCTTTAGAATAGATATTTTAAAAAGTAATTTTTATATACTTACATTAATCACATATTTAATTCACAATTAAGTTAATAGTGCTGTAGGATTTTTTGTTTGTACAACTATTAAAATAATTATAAAAAAATTAACATAAACATTTGACATAAAATATTTTTCATTTTTTTAAACTTTAATAAACTTTAAAACATTTCCCTAAGTTTACTAAAATCATACTCTAAAAACATGTCTGTAGATAAAGGTCTATGGAGGATCTCCTCTGGATTTTACATTCCAGTATGACTACCACTGCAAAATAAAATGCTAAATTAGAGTGAAGGATTCTGGGTGGAACACACTGAAGATCATCAACCCCTCTGGTATATCTAAGAACGGTGGAAAGCATATTAAACATCACACTCAGGCATCACATATCTAAACCTTGATATCAGAAAGTCAAGTTAGTTCAAATAGTACTGTAAGGTCTAATGTATATATACATGAACACAATCACGGACAAATAGCAAATGTAGCCTCTTATGGAAGAAAAATGTATATCACAGGCAGTAATATTCAAACACATAAGCAATCATGACCTTGTCCTCTAATATAAACCTTCATATGTTATCATCATTTTTAACCAAGATTCTAGTGGCTCTACCTTTCCTTAGAATAGTCTTGATGATTATTTCACAAGTGGTTGCTCAGAGTGCTATCTGCTTGACAAAAATGTAAAAAAATCAGATCTATTTAGATGAATGGTAGAGAAATCTGAAAACATGAAACCAAGCAAACTGTCTATAGTTATGCAGTTGCTAATGATTGTATCAAAACACAAGCTGAGAACCAGAACTGATACACAACTGATATGAGGAAGAATAGCAATGTAACTAGTTTCTGCAAAAAAAAGTTTGCATAAGACCCTGTCCACCCTTACTCTCATCAAAATGCCACAAGAATTACAACTGATATTTGAACCTAATCTCTACAAGGAAACACATAAATTGAACTAAATCTGCTGACCACCAGCCAGCAGTCTGCTATTTTGCACGCAGGCACTAAATCATCCAAAAGTCTCATCCCTAGAACATGTATATAAACATATTCCTACTATGTAGAAATTCAACAGAACTCTAGGACTCAACTATTATGCAGCTCTCACATTAGTTCACACTTATATGACGGAAGCCCTAGCCACTAACCCCACTCTACAATTAAGATGCTACCAAATTACAAATCACCACTATTTCCAAAGATGTAAACTTCTGCTCTATGCAGTAGTGCAACTGTACATCGACCCTACATTTTTGTTACACCCCCAGCAGAACAACTCAAACACATGCCTCCAAAATCAATAAATTATGTTACCTTAAGCTGACCTTCTTAATTCCATGCCAACCTGATTGGAACAGCCATGCTCACAAGGATCACGTAACCTACATCCCCCTAAATCAAAGTCTAAATCCTGCTTCTAAACATAAAAATCCCTATGCAAAATAAAGACAGACTTTCTCATCAACATTACTCTGACCAAAGTAAACCCTATAAATACTGGGCTGTCTTAGTTTCACAATTTAAATTTGAGTGCTTTCTCCCCAGTAGAGGACAGCCCACCACATTTGGAGAAGAATGCCTGGTGTGAATCCTTATGTTTTCAGTATATCTGTAGATGTGGAGAAGGCACTGAAGGCACAGTACAATGCTAAATCAGAGCCATTGTTTATCCCAGCTAAGCATTCTTTATTCCTATTCTGAAACATATTCCTAAAGCTGAAGTTTATTTTAGAAAAACAATAATGCATTGACCATGAAACACATGGAGTTGTCTTCCTACTCTTCAATTCCAATGTTTTTCCCTGTCTGGGTCTGTCGTGCTTTGCATGGCCAGGCAGGGAAAATAATTGATTTTGGCCTCATCTAAAATTGGAAGAGTGAGTGCCTCTGTCACCCTGCAGTCCAGTGGTGGACCGGCTACTGTGCCAATGGTTTCTAGCAATGAAGCCAGCTGACCCTCCACAGTCAAAAACCCAGTGGTTGCCATACTGTAAATAAGATAGAGGAACCAGTAGTGTGGCATGGAGAAGGCTCCTTCAATTCATGGTTGAGCTCTCCTTCTGCAAAACACTCAGTGAGGCATTTAGTCACAAAACACAGAAATTGAATGCATACTACTTATCTGAAATCCCACAGCAGGCAATACTACAACAAGATCAGCACTCCTTCTAGACCATATCCCATCCCATCATGGACATCATTCCACCGACTGGCTACAACAACATTCATTGTGACATGGAAAACAATAGGGATGGAGGAGCGGTAATCAGACCTAAAGAATTAATCAAAATGCTCTATCATCCCACCTCTCGAATCCTACAAACTAACATCCCAATCTTTCCATCAGACTACATAAGAACAAATTTGGGGGCACATTTATACTCTGTTTGCGCTGGATTAGCGTCATTTTTTTTAATGCAAATCTGGCGCAAACTTAACTCCATATTTTTATTTTGGCGCTAGTCATGTCTAGCGTCAAAATATTGGAGTTTAAGTCATTTTTTGCCTGTGGAAAACTACCTTGCATCAATGAGATGCAAGGTAGGTGTTCACAGGCAAAGGTATTTATCCTCCCGTGCAAAAATCACACATGGGGGGAGGAGGTGTCAAAAACTGGTGCAAAGCTTGCTTTGCACCATTTGTTAACGCCTGGGTCAGGGAAGGCTTTAGGGGAACTCTGAGCCTATTTCCATGGTGGAACACCATGGAATAAGCCCAAAGGTGCTCACCCCAGGAACCAGGGACAACCCCACCCACACCAGAGGGACAGCGGAGGATGGGGGACCCCATCCCAGATAAGTATAGATAAGTACAGGTAAGTATTTTATTTTAAAGTGAAATGGGCCCCCCTAAATGGCACTGGGTCCAATGGTCAGGCCCAGTGGACCCTGTCCCATGTGCTGTCCGTTGGGGTGGTGGGCATGACTCCTGTCTTTTCTAAGACAGAAGTCATATGGTATGGATGGTTTTGCATCAGAAAATGATTCTAGGCAGGTTAGAGCCATTGTTTTTCACTCTAACGTCATTTTTTGGTGCAAAACCCCCTTCTTCCATACTGCCAGCCCCACCCGACTAACGTTATTCTTTTTACGCTAGCCTACCCTTTGCACCGCCTTGCACCATTCCATAAATATGGTGCCCGGCTGGTGCAAAGAAATGGTGCAAGCCGGGCTAAACTTTTTGGTGCAAAACTACGTTAATGCAGTTTTGCACCAGAAAGTATATATCAGGGCCTTAATTTACTCCAAGACCCACACAAGACACATATTGCTTTTGTAGAAGACCATATTGAGTTTAAACATACCTATTTTTAACATTCAATGAATTAATTTTCTAAGGCAATCAAATCACCCACTGCAATGACAGTTCAGACAAAGTGGTGATAATGGTCAACTCCTTCTGCCAGGAAACCAACTTACATCTATATTGCCAGAAGCCAAGACACATTAAGCGGTCTACATTAGACGTGGTCATAGCTACTTCCAAACTCTGTAAAACAGGTGAAACCATTGCCATTGACAAGTTCAGATTGCTTTTCTTATAAATTGTTTTACTACCAAACGAGAGAAACATTTTCCCAGTTAGAAGTGAAAGTTGTAATAGCAATATCCAATAATATATCTCTTAATTTACTCTGTGAACAAGAATGGATCTGTATTGTATGAAAACTCTGTAAGATGTGGTATGTTATATTAGATTGTACAACATAATTAACAGGAAGCATAATATTTATTGTTATGTTTGTTTTTCTTCTCAACATTATTCCTTTTATAAGTACTACATTTTCAAATGTTGTTTCTCTCCATATGACAAATCATTGTTCCATAACTTCATGTTCTAATAACGCTTTTAAATCATAAAAAGAAACATCAAAGGAGCATTTTATACTTGGTGTGATACACTAACAAGACATTTGAAAAACCCAAAAATACACAATAGGTTCCATTCTACCATATACCAAGTTAACAGTCACAGTGAGAAATTGGTTTGTTGTTTGAATGGGGTGTTACTCAAACAGTAACTCAATCTCTCACAATTCTTGTCAAAGTGAACCACAAAAATCACTTAGTTAACATCTGGTAGCTTGGAACAAAAGCAGTCTGGCTTAACTTAGAGGCAATGTATAAAGTATTTATATAGCACACAAACAGTAGTAAAGTGAAAATACAACAGCAGACAAATCCCATACCAGTTTAGAAAAATAAAGTAGATTTTAATAAACTATTTTACAACAAAACCACAAAAATCCAATCAGTAGAACCAGAGTTTTGCATGTTAACATTTTAAGGCAAAAGCTAGTGCCTGAAAGATCAAAGTGCCAATCAAGAGCATCTAGTCAGGCAAGGCCAGGTTAAAGCAAAAAAAAAAAAGGACAACTGAAATGGAGCGTGAGTCAGATAAAAAGAGTAGATTGGGCCCAGTCTGCGCTTACTTTCAGACTTAGAAAAAATTGGAAGGAAAATGTTCTCAGAAGCTAGAAGTTCAGCTGAGAAAGGCTACAGCCAGTGTCTGAGGAAGAGGCATCGTTGTCAGGGAGCTACTGGACGAGGGTGTGGTGAAATATGTGTACTACAAACTAAGATTACGGAGGGCCATCAAATATTTTTTAACTGAAGGTAGACATCTAACAAGCTGTTCAGGCTTTTGTAAACTCTTGCCCAGATTAGGGACACCACTTACATACTGGTCTCCTAGCAATTTGCCTTGTACATCTAACAACGGTACTGCATGCCATGACAATGTAAGACTGATCAAAAACCTGCTGTATTGTCCTGTGCGGGAACAGCGTCCCCTTGACACACTATAAAAGCATCCCAGGAGGGAGGGATTTCTGATTAAGTTCATCAACTTCCTTTTGCCGTGTTACTCAATACAATCATTCAATTGAATATCGAACAAAATGTGAATGAAACCTGGATACAAGTTTAACTGTTTTGTTCATATACACCTACGATCAGAAGGCGATACACTTTTCACACACAACAAAATTAACTAACCACAAAAAGGAAGGCAAGCTATTGGACTATTTTGGACGACATTGTCAAATTATTTTTTCTTTTCACTGCAAGATTGATCTCATAACACAAATGCCTAAAAACTCAAATGGTTACCACTTGAATCTTGTTATACTCTCACAGCAGCCTGAATCGATTATGGAGATGTATTCCTACAAAATGTAGGAGTGGCTTTAGGGCTGACTGATGCAGGGCATTTGTCAAAAATGGTAAATCATTGGTTCACACTATTCACAGTGTATTTATGTTTATTCAAACTAATAATGGTGAATTTGATTTCCACAAAACTGTACATGAGGTTCTCAGCATACTGTAGAAAAAAAATTCTTGTCTATTCTCCATTACATTTCCTTCTCTGTTTTCTCTTGTATCTCACATTTATGTTATTCCTCAGTGCCCCTTACTTTCTCAAACATTCCAATAACATTGTCTCTTGTCACCTCAATTTTTGAACATTTTAGGTAAGATTTACAGTATAATATTCCATCCTTATATTCTCTTCATAGGTTCAAGATAAAATGAGATATTTATGTAGGGATGTTTGTCTGCATTTTAATATACATGTGCATGTGTGTATGTATGTATATGTGTATGTATGTACCTATGCATATATTTAGTACTTGTAAGTGCAAATATTTCCGAAAAGTGACAGGAGTACTGTACATGGTGAACAACAAAGGTAGAGTCATTATGTGGTTTTAGAGGTAGCTGGTTTCTAAGAGCAAATGCATGCTATTTCTACATTGTAATGCAATGCCCTTTAAAAAAGTGTGTCTTCAGCTGTTTTCTAAATTGGAGACAGGTTGGAGCAGCCCTGATGGAAACAGTGATGTTGTTCCAGGTCCTGGATGCCTAGACAGAGTAAGCCTGTTGCCTTGTTTCTTATTTGTTTGTACTACATAATATCCAGTCTCCAGGTAGGCAGGGATTCCAATTATAATGCCTTTGTAGGTGGTGCAACTGGTTTTAAAGATTGTGGGGGCCATTAAGTGAAGTCTGTGAAGTTCCATCACAGTGGGTGACGTGGTCATATTTCATCAGGCCCTTGAAGAGGCATGCAGATGTAGGATGCCCTTAAGGGGGGGAGGGGATTGTGGAATCTATGAAGTGGCTGTGGAGCAGGTATGGCCACCAAGAAATGCATACCTATGAGGGCTTGAACAGCAACTCTGATGTGATTTTCTAGAATGAATGTTTTTACTCCCTTTAGTCGAAAGAGCTAGTACCAATCCATCAATCAAGACGTACTTATATGACGTGGCTAATCATCCCAGGAGGTATTCAGGCGCTGTGCTGTGCTGCAGGTATCAACCGAAGAGCCTGGTCCTGAGTCCCCTCCTGAAGTGGATCAGAGGGTGCAGTGGGGAGATGGAGGGTGAACCAGGCTTTGGTGGCGAGCTGGAGAAGGAGCATCCTCGGAAGCAGCAGCTGTGGATGCGTGGTATCTGAGCGAGGGCCAGGTGTGTGTAGCAGAGGTTTCTGGTCAGTTAATGAAAGATCAGGCTGTGGTTCATGTAGGCTGTCCTCGGTTTGGAGGGCTTTGTAGGCATGTGTAAGGAGCTTGAAATGGCACCTCTTCTGGACGGGGAGCCAGTGAAGGTCTTTTAGGTGCTGTGTGATGTGTGTTCTCTTGGGCAGGTTGAGAATCAATCCGGCTGCTTTGTTCTGGGTTGTCTGGAGTCTTTGCTTGAGGTCATTGTTGGTGCCGGCATAGAGTGCATTACTATCTCAGTTTTCCTTGTATTGAAGGGAGATATCGGAAGATTTTGTGGAGCATGCGTATCATGTGGAAGCAGGCTGAGGAGAGGGCATTGACCTAATATATCATGGAGAGCTCACTGTCCACTATGATGCTGAGCTTGAGGGTGTGGTCTTTCAGAGTGGGGTTAGGCCTGAGCTGTGCTGGTCACCAGGAGCCGTTCCAAAGGATGGGATATCTGCTGAAGATCAGAACTTCTGTTTTGTCTGTATTGAGTTTCAGGCAGTTGCCTTTCTGTGGGGTCTGCTAGGAGTGCCAGGGTTGCTGATGTGTTGCAGAGTGAGGATAAAGTGAGTGACATGACAAAGGGCAAGAGTTAGGGGGGAATCCATCCAAATTATTTTTGTTGAGCCAGGTTTTGATTAGTTGTAGCAAGAACTCTCTGGTTGTGGGGTTAGGTTTCAGGTAAGTACTGTTCATTTAGGTCTAGACGAGGTTCAGTCTCTTTTTAAGGCATTGGATATCTGGAGCAGATGATATTCTCAAATATAGTTGTGTGTTGTCAGTGTCCTGATGAACATTGATTTTATTGTCTGTGAGCAGAGTGCCAAATGTTGTCATTTTGATTTTGAAGGCTAAAGGTGAAATAATTGAGACCTCCTCAGGTTATGAAAATGTTCTGAGACCTGGGAGTACCCATGTAGATGCACTTGCGTTGTGAATGACATTACAAATGAATCACATTCAGGACTTCAAGATGTGAATGAAAGTGTGGTGGTTGACAGTGTCCAAGGCAGCTGAGATGTGCAGTAGTATCAGGAGACATGGGTCATCTTTAACTGTAGTCGGAAGGGCATTGACTTTGATTTGTAAGATAGCTGTATCCTTGCAGAAGCTTGATTTAAGGCCATATTGGTAGTCATGCAGGAGATGGTTAGCCCTGATGTGATCTTGAAGACACTGCATAGACTGTTTTTATGATGATCTGACAAACGGGAGGTGGATGGGTGGTGGATCAGTAGTAATCCAGGTAGGTCATCAGGGTTTCTTTATAGGCAGGGGGTTCTGCCAATCTTGAGGATTTCAGGAAAGACGTCTTGAGAGAGGGAGGCATTGACGTTAGTAAGTAGGGGTAAGAGACCATGATAGTGATTTGATGAGGGATGGCAGTAATTCATCATTTCTCAAAAGTGATGGCTTTGAGGGAATTGAGGATTGTGGCAGGTTACTTGACAAAGGGATTAGAGAGATAACTATTGTATGATTTGGGGAGGAGGAGTGGGTGTCAATGGAAAAACAGGTTTGGTGATGATTGAGCTTCTGTTTCTGTTATTGAAAAGTGGCTGATGGCAATGCTTTTGCTGATGGGGAGTAGGATGGAGGGCCAGGCAGAGGCTAAATGTAGTACTTGTCTGTTTTGAAGTGACTTCTATACTGTTGGCCACTTCATTGATTGTGTTGGTATGTATGTATGTACGTATTATCAATTCGCATAGAACAACAAACACCAACAGAGTGCCTTGGTGCTGTCCAGAAACACTGTTAGGGGGAACTGAAACTATTTCAAATGTAATGCCTTGAGGAATTCCAAGTGATTGTCCAGTAGCCTGGCTTCCTAATTTAATGAGTTTCAAAACCTGTCTCTCCTCATCGGAAAAGCTCTCCCTCCCAGCTGTGACCTGCAGGACTGATTGTTAATTTGCTAGAAAATAATGATTAATTTAGGAATGCTTCAGTTAGCACATAGGCTGCACCAGGCTGAATTGACAATCATTCATGAAATGCTGCAGAAAAGACATGATTATTTTAGGTGTATTAGTTTTCCACATGCATGTGGGTTTCTCTCATTCGGAAATTCATTGCAAATACAACCTCAGCTATGGTCTCTGAGTTTAAATGTCTAATCTGTTTTGTTAGGAAAGTGGGAAGGATTTCTTACTGTAACAATGTCAAGGCCGAATAGCCGAGATCTGCTGATAGTTGAACAAGCCATTATTTTCCTGTATTGTATAAGTATGAGTTCATATCCTTAACTATGTGCAGCGCTAACCAATGAGGTGCTTTTGGATGTAATCGTTTCTAGCTGTGTTATATAAACTAATATATTGATTGGTTGTAATAACAGAAACATTTCTGTTGCAACCCTTCCATGTAATATTACATCAAGAGATGTGTGCGCCTTCTGTTCCTGATATAGTATAAAAGCATATGTTATTTGAAGATGAGTCAGATCTGTTGCCAGCAGGTTTTTTTTCTTCAAGACCTTTGCTTTGGGATTTATTGCTCTGCCCTAAAGACTCAAGATTTTGTTTGTAAGACAGATCTTCTGTTGTTAATTTACTTTCTTTATTAACTGCTTTCCTGTAAAGAAACTATATTTTGAACAAAGCCAAAAGGTTGATAACTTTAGAATGTTGTTGTGTGCAGTTTTATTGATAGCCTTGAACTTAGTCTATAAGAGACTTAGACAGTCTCATTGCCTCCTAGCGATCCTATAGATGTATTAATTAGAGAGATGACACTAGCAACCTACAATAGCCAGATATTGTCTGATCTCAAGCAATGGAAGGACTGTAGAATCAAACTTTCTTGCACAAATATAGAGATTGTGTACCATATAGAGCGGTAAATACTCTACACAAAGCCTTACATTTGACCTGCTTGGATTTGGGAAGCCAATACAAGGCTCTGAGCACTTGTAACAAAGATGAACATTTAGAGAGATACAAAGCCAGCTGAGAGGCAAGAATTAGCTGTAAATGTTGCAAAAGGCCACAAAGGATCCAAAGAGCAGACAATTGCAATAATCACACCAGATTAGGGGGGTGGCTCTGACAACCAGGGATATAGTTTGTACTGGCCGAAAGGTTAAAATCTTAAGTAACACCCTCTTAAGAATAATAAAGGTATCCAACACCTCACTTACATGCCTGGAAAATGTAAGGTCTTGGTCTATTTGGACCCTAAGATTATAACATAAGGTACTGGAATTGGCGGGAAACCCTTCTCAGCAGGCTAACAACCCCTGGTGGAGGTTTTTTAGGGGAATTTTTACCCGTAATCACCAGAATCTCTGTTTTTCAGAGTTTAACTTTAAGGAGTTATTACTCATTCAACTAGTCATTGCCACCATGCACACAGTGAAAGATTTCCTTGGGTCTATGTGCTTCTGGTCCACTGAAATCAGCAATTGCTTGTCATCCACATGACTGGTGAACTTGAATCCAAATGATCGAACTAGGTCCGCCACGGGTTCTACATTTATATTGAACAAGGTGGAACTTTAGGAAGACCCCACAAGGCACCGCCTGGCCGACTGACTTAAAACAAGACCAAAATGTTCCCACTTGAACAACCTGGGTACGCTCTGATAGATATGATTTCAGCCATGTAGAAACTGATCCCACTAGACTGACTTCCCACTGCCTCTGCAACAGCCTTCTGTGGGAGACTGTATCGAAGGCTGAAGAGAGGTCCAAAAGGATCAAGGCAGAGGCATTATCCTGATCAACAAGCTGTCTAAGATCATCAAAGTGGGGATCAGAGTTGTCACCGTACTGTGGGCTGGGCAGAATCCAGATTGTGCATCATCAAACAAGTTAACTATTATCCCTCTGATCTTTATTGGAAGGGGCAAAAGAGAAGTAGGCCTACAATTCCCTATACCCTTGATGCCTGAATTGGCCTTTTTTTAATAAAGGAATCAATCAGGATAGCCTGTTTCCAGACCTTTCGTACCATTGCAAGCCTCAGAGACTTATTACAGAGCACCAGAAAAGTATGAATAACATAATTTGGCCCCTTCCTAAGGATCTGAAGGGGGACAAATGATAAGAGGAAACTCTGTTCTGGTCATAACCAGTATGTTAGCAAAGTGAAAGTGAACCAAATTGAGGCCTCAAATACCACCAGCTGTCGATGGCCCTCCTAAGTAGATTTGCTGGAAGAGGTTCCTTCTGCAAGGCTTCACGTTCCAAAGGAAATGCCTTTCAGATGGTACTCATCTTTTCCTTGAAAAACTCTGAGAGTTTTTATCAATCTGTGTGTAATTTTTCCTAAGGGGACTTCCCTGCTTCTGGATCTCTTAGAGATCCGAAAATAGTAAAAATGTATCTGGTGAAATTTTGTGCTGTTGTAATACTGTCAGCCTACATAACTTTAGCGGCTATAACTTTATTTTTATATTCCTTTAGCATAGAATGTAAATGTCCCTGCAGCTCTAAGTTGTACCTGACACTCCAAAGTAATTCCACATTTTAACAGACTAGCTTTGCCACCCTTAGCTCATATGTGTACTAGGAACAATTTGCTCTTCTCCAGTGAGAAACAAGTTTCTTCTTTTATCTTCCTTTAGTTTGCTTCTCCTTTCCTTTTCTTTTAACAATTAAATCCCACCCAATTCTCATGGCTCTTGACTGAGTCTACAGATGTTGGAATAATAATAATTGTTGTTACTCCCTCTCTTTAATACAGAACCCATTAACCTTCACTTTTGGTGTGTACCTGGATTACTCCTTGCAAAACTAATAAATAATTGCAACCCGAGAATGGCGGGAATGCCAAGTTCATGTAGTAAATGTATGCACCAGACTCTCTTCTAAAGAGAGAAAGCTCTTACTCCACTTACCAACTGGGATATTATGCTCCTCCGATGGCCTCTCAATGACCTCAAAATCAACTATAGCCCACACAGCCTCAGCAGTACCTCCCCCGTAATCAGGAGACACTTTAACTGGAGTACCTTTAGTCTTGATTTTAAAACGGGCAAGACAAAAGTCTGTCCCAGCTAAAAGTATAGGAGAGTTACAAGAAAGTATATCAGGGGAAGCAAACATTATATCAAGCAAATGCCCCTTGTTATGAGCAATGCCTGATAACAATTATAGTATGTAAAGACTGACCAATGAATCAAACAGGATAGATGAAGCTATGTTATGTACCTCATCTGTCCAGATGTTAATGTCCCGAAGAACTAACAGGGCTGAGTGCATTACTGCAAAAGACCCCAGAAAGACAACCAGAGATTGATCATAATTAATAGGAGAGCTAAGAGGCCAATAACAGAGTAGCACGCAGAGGTCACCTTGGAAGAAAGATGAATATGAAAACCCATTACTTCTACTCGTGTAAAGGTTTGCAAGCTAAGTTGAGTAAACTTCATAGTTTGATGAAAAATTATGGAAGCCCCCTCTCCCTTTTCCAAAGGGCACGGTAAATGTAAAAATATAAAACCAGAATGGCAGGCAGATGCTAAATCCAGGCCAAACGACTAATTAGTCCAAGATTCAGTGATAACTAGAATGTGTATTTTTTTGGCCAAGAATAGTTTGATGTGTCTCAATAACATGCTTAGGTATAACCACACATAACTGAAAAATTATTCAAGCTGAAGGGTGGCCCTGGCTCCAATGGGTACAACGCAGAAGCCTTACCATACTTACCAGGGTTGACCTTTCCCCTGCTATTAGACAGCAAACTTTTCTTGCCTTTGGCTGATAGACTGAGTAGTCTGCAAAGGAGGTTAATTACTCGGAGCTCATCAGGGGTTCAGTTTTTCTTCCATTTTTTCCTCTCTGCAATTCAACAATTTTATTGTTGTCTCTATAGCATCAGGTGCTGAAGGGTTCAGCTTGCACTTGCTTGTTGTAATAGGAGTGTCGGTCTTCACATGATTTACCAATCAATCAATCAAGTAATTTATAGAGCGCGCTACTCACCCGTCAGGGTCTCAAGGCGCTGGGAAAGGGAAGCTACTGATCGAATAGCCATGTTTTGAGGTGTTTCCTGAATGTCAGGAGGTCCTGGGTCTGGTGTAGGTGGAGCGGTAGGGAGTTCCAGGTCTTGGCGGCGATGTGAGAGAAGGATCTTCCTCCGGCAGTGGTGCGGCGGATGCGGGGGATGGAGGCGAGGGCGAGGCTGGCAGAGCGGAGATGGCGGGTGGGAGTGTGGAAGGTGAGCCTGTCGTTTGAGGTAGGCTGGGCCAGTGTTGTGGAGGGCTTTGTGTGCGTGGGTGAGGAGCTTGAAGGTGATCCTCTTCGTTACGGGTTGCCAGTGTAGGTCGCTGAGGCGGGATGAGATGTGGTCGCGGCTTGGGACGTCGAAGATGAGGCGGGCGGATGTGTTTTGGATTCGTTGCATTTTCGTTGGGACTTTGGCGGTGGTTCCCACATAGAGTGCGTTTCTGTAGTCTAGTCGGCTGCTGATAAGAGCGTGGGTGACTGTTTTCTTGGTTTTGACGGGAATCCATTTGGAGGGTGTTGTAGCAAGAAGAGGAGATTGCATTGACCTGCTGAGTCATGCTGAGTGCTGAGTCCGGGATGAATCCTAGGTTTCGTGCTTGAGTGGTGGGTGTGGGTGCAGTTCCTAGGGAGGTAGGCCACCAGGAGTCATTCCAAGCTGAGAGGTCGGTGCCGAAGATGAGGATCTCTGTTTTGTCAGTGTTTAACTTGAGGCGGCTTGATTCCATCCAGTTGGCGATGGCATGAAGTCCATTGTGGAGGTTGTTTTTTGCGGTTGCAGGGTCTTTCGTGAGGGAGAGGATCAGCTGAGTGTTGTCTGCGTAGGATACTTTGTTGATGTGGTGGGTTTGTACAATGTTCATGAGTGGGGCCATATAGACGTTGAAGAGCGTTGTGCTGAGGGAGGATCCTTGGGGGACGCCACAGATGGTCTTGGAGGCTTCGGACAAAAACGGCAGAAGGCGTTGAAGTTGTTGAAGTTGCATGAACATTGTTGACATGAGGCATCTGAGTTGCAGGTTGAGAGATGTGTTTGAGCTTCAGGTTAGCAATGTAGGAGTATATGAAGGGCCGTCTTTTTTGTGTTGCCCATGATGTTTGAAAATACGTCTGCATTTCAGAGAAACCCAATAAATAAAGTACAAAAATAAAATAAGTTAAAGCAGCTAATGATAAGCACGGACAACTGCACTGTGAATAGATTGCAAAATCATATCACAAAGAGCATAAATCAATGTGAAACAAATTGTCTCTGCAAAAGGTTATTTCCAAAAATGTTTTTTCTAAGATGAAGGAAACTTTATTAATGCTTGCTTGCCAGTGCTCCCCTTTGAAAGGTATATGAGCTTGAAAAAATAGGATGAAAGAAGATCACCACAATTTTCTGCTTCTATGACAAACATGTAAATTACACATATAAATATAGAACACCTCATACAATGAAAGGATTGTCTTATATTACGGAGCACACCCCTAAATACAGTACATAAGCAAATATAATATCCATTTTCATTCATTTCTAATCAAAAAGTCAACGAATAAAAAATCATAAAATGTAACTTTGTATGAAACGTATCCTAACCTACAACCTACAAATAGTATATGCAAATAACAAAGATAATTTATATTGACTTTCCTCAACATAACCTACAAAACATCAGGACTGTACAGATTAACAACATTGTACAGAATGTATTTTAACAAATCCCTTACTCCTTCCCAGAACAATAATGTTTCTGTAGATAACTAAAGTCAGTTAAATAGTATGAGTTACATATCAGAATATCAACTACAAAAATATCTTCTAACTTACAACCACGGCCTAAATATTACTTGCTCAAATATCTATACTTTGGGTAGAATAATTATTTACTCCAGTGGAAAGACACATTTGGTTGTAGACTTCCTGTTATGTTTTCCAGTGCAACAATATGTTTGTAATCAATGTTTACTACACAATCTTTATCAGACAATATTTAGGGCATGGTATTCCCTGTACAATACCATATTTTGAGGTCCGTTAAATAAGTGTGTTTACTATATCATACACTTCTGTAGTCTCTTCTTTTATTTGGATACTACACACCCTCACATCTGGGGCCCCGGTGAATTAGTAGTTTTGTTGTTACTTTATACATGAATGGGCTTTCTCCTTCGACCCTCTACTGTTTATGCATATGAAAATAAAGGCTCACACATTAGGAGGGATAGCACTATCTCATCTTTATTCAACATGATCTCTGATGAATATGTGGCCATCCAAACCATTTCACTAGCTATAAAGAGGTTTAACAGTTTTACAAAATGACTATCATGTCTACACATAACTGCATGTGCAACATAGCCTTAGTGGCCCTCTGTCTCACTAGAATGATGATCTTGAATGTTTTATACTTGATTCACTTGGGGGCTGGGAAACCTTCACCCTTCCTATAAATCCTACGGTGGCCCCCTCACTTTCTCTAGAACTATTCAAGTAAACGGATGAGTCAAGATGCATCTGTGAGGTAACAGGGATTAGCTTTTCCCTACTTTTCAGATAAGTCTAGCAGAATTCAGACTTTTCAACATTTTCTGTGGTGAACGTAATGGTGATTCTCAAAGTACTATCAGGCAATAGTGTACTAATTGCCAGGAAGACGAGTGGAACATAACCTGAGATTTTTTCACCCACCTAGATTGTTAGCTGTTCCGTCAGCCTCATATCACTGACTGCATCATTGAGAGCCCAACGTGTCTGGGTTTCTTTAAAGTCATACTTTGCTATATACCCTATAGTGCCTGGATACCCTCTCAGGTGAGCTGTGAGCTATACAAATACACACAACATAACCTATCATAACATAACATAACACAACATAAGCCTCAAGGAATCTGCTTGATGGTGGATTGACTATGCTTAGTGCTGATTCATCCAGCCCTTGATTCTGTGAGTTCCCCTTCACTGCCTCTGAACGTATACTTCCCTGTGCCAGAGACCACTGACTGGGAAAATTAACCTGCTCCCTCCACCTGGAGCAGCATGGCTGGAGCCAAGAAATACCTAATAATTGGTGACTTTAACCTCTGGGGAACAAAAGCAGCAGTAGTGTCACAAGCCAGCTGAAAACGTACCCATCTTATAATGCATGCTCCAAACTTTCCTCCTCACCACCAATAAAGGCTCCATCTTCGGCCTCATCTTTCCAAAGACAAACTTGTGCACGTATCGGACCCTCTGTCCATGGACTGGTTAGACCATTTGCTACTACCTTTTCTCCTACATCACCATCCACCTCCATCTGTTTCTCTAAAGAAAAAACCCTTATTAACCACAAGGGCTGGCAACTCCTAATATTCAAAGAGGTCTGACAAATATGACCATGTTCCTGCCATGTGGGGTGTATAGAAGGATTTCTGGAGCAATAATGTTTTTCCTTACCTAATTTGATCCCCACATTTGGCCAACTTCTGTGAAAGCTTACAAATAAATTGCGCCGACAAAAGGGTGAGTATACCAATATTCTTAAGATACCTATACATTTGAAAGTTTTCATTTTGTTTGGTGATTAACTTTAGAAATCAATACAAAAACTCTTAACCTTAGGCAAAGTCCATTTCTAAGACATCTAAATTATGATAAAACTCTTGAAACATTTGTTTGACTAGTAGTGCCAAAAAGTCCTAAAAATAAGCATTGTATTCTTGAATCAAACCCATGTTGAAGTACTGCCCTCACATTTAATTCATGCTTACTTTAAAAATGGAAACCTAATAACATAAAACTGATCACAGCGAGAGGATGTCTCAGCACTGACACCGGCACTGGTTTGCCAATTGGAGTAGGAGACACAGAAACTGTAGAGCAGAAAGAAAGGTTACTTTTTCGAGTTTGTGACAATTTAAAATGCTGCCATCAGGTACTGCATATTGATATTTCATTTTGGATTTGGCAAGCACTATAGTCCTGGTCCCTTGATATACCTCCGTAAAAAATAAAAAAAAACAGTTGTCCACAGATTTTGATTTTTGATTTGTGTTTTTGGATCATTAGAAAAGTAATTTAGCTTTGGTAGACATTGCTAATTAAGGCCGATTTTTTCTGGATGACATGTTAAAAAATGGCAGCTGTGTTGCAGTGATGATTTAATATTTCAGGAACCATGAGACCTATATACTTCCTTTTGGTGTCAAACATAGATTTTGGGGGGCAAGCAGCCTTATAGAGATAGAAAACAAGTCCTCAGAACAACCCTTCTGCCATTTTCTGAAATGGCGGCTCTATAATTATGTGTTTTAGCCATCATATTGGTAGTTTATTTTAATATTGTTTTCGTTTCAGGTTTCCATTGAATCAAATTCGTAAATATGAGAAATGCTGGTGGTAGCAGAGGATCTTTACCTCCTGACAGTGTTGCTAACTACAAAATCTGAAGACTCCTTCAACAAAGAAAAATGTGTCATGTACAAAACTGATCCAAAAGAAATTCTAACATCAACTGTGTAGCTAGACAGAAGAGATCTTGAGATGCTGCAAAAATACGGCAAGAAGAGGTTCACAAAAGATTCAAACTGATGAGTGAAGAGGATACAATATTTTACCATTGTAAGTGCTACATATCGTTTACAATGATAAAAAGCCTGGAAAACAATTGTCAAAAATTAGCGGAAACCAGTAAATCACAACAAGAATTTAAGTTTTCTGAGAAAGCGACAACAACCAAACTCAATGCCCATCCACTTAGGAGAACGATGGCGACTCTTAGTCCACCTCCAACAACTGACAGAAAGAAGAGGATCTTCAATGTGTTATCTGTGGTTTAGCCAGATCAAGGTTCAAAGGGACTGACAAAACAACTAAGTACAGAGAATGTGTTTCTCAAAGGGCAAGCATGTTTTTATCTGCAGCTAGTTTCTTCCAAAATTAAGTTTTTAGCCTAGTAGCTGATCTGACCAGTGAGATGAATGTAATTGCAGCAGATTTGTATGCCAAACTGAACTGCATGGTGCATACAGTTGAAAATATGAATGTACAATGACCTCCTAGCAGCAATGAAACTGCCAGCATTCAGGTAAGTTTGCACTCTTTGTAAAAGCAAATACAGTTTTAAAGCCACTCTTTAGTGCTGGCAACTGATTCACACTCAGTAAGATCAGAGAAATATTGGTCAACATTGATGAAACTGTTTTGATCCATATTAATGAAATCTGATTTTTCTGGTGAGAATGGGCGGTGACAGAATTTGTTTTTGCCAGTCTAACAAACAGAGTGAGACACTTATGGGTGTTCTCAGCTGATTTGAATCCTGAGGTTCTTGATGCCAAAATAAAATCAGAGCATGCAGTAAATCAGTAGGACCATTTCAAGAAACATCCTTAAAGACTTAGATTTGAACTTAATGACACATTTTGTGATGCCCTAGAGCTCTACAAATCATGTGAGGCAACAAGAATGGCTGATTTTGTTTTAATACTTTTTAGTCCATTATTTAATATTAGCAAAGCAAAACTGTTAAAAACTAAAGTTCCTGAGTTTGGAACAGAAGCTGACAACATTGATGATGGCTTTGAAGATATAAGCAAAGAAGTGGAAGACAGTCCCATGAACTGACAGGCTTATGCTGTGCAAATGTACTGCTTCCTCCAAATAATGTTTTATGAATTACATCACGCCAAAAAGAAAACTCTGCTACACATGGTGACTGCCCACGCAATCTATCACAAGTCCAAAAGTACAGAGCTAATCACTTCAATGAATGTAGTTGGTGTATCAACAAGTTATAATGGCATAGTACAGAGCAGGAACTTGTTAGAAGCTTGTGCTTTAAGATCTTGTGAATCTGACAGCACACCACTTCCAATTCACTTTATCAGGATAAGATTTACAATTCCTGCTCTTGATAATTTTGATTTTTAAGACAGCTCTTCGTTGTCTGAAACGTCCAGCACACATGATACTGCCATGGGGCTTTTTCAAGACTGTACCAATGACGTAGTTGCTGGAAAACACGCTGTGCTGTGTCAGCTGTTGGCATAAAGAAATGAAGTTGTAAATTTATAACCCAACTGCCTTGTCAACGTGTGTAAAATCACTACAAGCCATCAACACATCCCAGTGTACCAGAAAGTTTCAAAGTGGCTGAGGACATGGATCTTCTACCTGATGCTGGAGTCTGCAAAGTTGATTTAACTGAATTTATCACAATGCTTATTCGTGCCCGACTGAAGGATGAAGAAAAGTCAGCTCCTCAGTGGGCTGGAGTAAATGCTATGATCTCCCAGAAAACTGTCCCACTGAAGAAGGTTGGGTTTTTACCAGTAATACCATGTCCAGTCACAATTTACGCAACAGTATACACAGCTCTAAAAAATTTCAAAAATCTGTGTACTCAGCTTGAAGACCAGCCTATCCTGCCAAGTTTTCTGCAAGGAAGCGGTTTTCCGTATTGTAGCTGTCATTTTTATGAGCAATCCAGTAGAATTTGATGATCTGTATCCAATGATGGGTGTTTTCAACATGGCAAAAGTTGTGGAGTGCAGGAAGTTATCTCAGTGGATGTGGAATTGACAATGTACTTATTGAGGCTGAAATCTTTGGAAGCAAAACTGTCTAGTCAGTATTGAGCGGGACCCATTATGTTCGTCCGTTACAAGGTATGTTCGTCCGTTACTGAGGCAATAGAAACATTGCGTTGGAATGCTTCTGGAACAAGACTGTCAAATTAGGTTTTGCATATCTTATCTCAGACGTGAACGAGGCACAGAGTGCACTTCATTCAAAAGGCATAATGCAAAGCAAGGCAATGTTCAATACACTCAGATCAAATTCAGAAAACCTGAAAACCAAGTTTGTAGAGTTTGTCGAAGAATGTGAAGTGAAATCAGAACTTTGCAAGTACTGGGGGAATGTTTTACACATGACAATTCTACTGAAAAATGTGGAACTTGCTGATCGGGAAGGTGAATGGGAGCTACATCTGAAAACTGTGGAGTCACTGATTACTGTGTTTCACAAATCTGATTGCATAAACTACCTGAGATAGGGGTCTTGATATTTGGAAAGAGTAAAGAATCCAGAGGTATAAAAACCATACCTCTACAGAAAAATCATCCAAAGAAATGTTTTGGTGAAAGACAGAGAGGGAAGTGTAAATGCTGTGGCTCCAGATATGAAACTGGAACAGACAATCCAGAGATCAAAGCTCTAAGGAAATCATTGGTCAGACATGTAAAAGTGAATATGTTTCTAAATGGCAGCTAGTTTACCATGAATCCCCTCCTAATTGCAATGTTTTCCGAGAGATGACAAATTCAAAATGATTGCGACCATTGTGAAACTGTTCCTCATCATGAACTTGTGGGAAAGAGAGGGGAACATTTCAATAAACATATTGACAGCCTTCTTCATTTCATGCAGCAGTAAAGAAACCCCTTTGAAATGACTGAGCTTGTGCGACTACACAACTTTGTGACCAAACAATATGTGGATAACAATATAAAGTCAGGTCTACTAGATGTCCTGGAACATGGATCAGAACAATAAGCAGAACTAGAAAACATTTCATCTGAAGAATTTCAATTTGAAAAGATGTCTTCATCGAAACCTCTGTTGTTGTGGACTATATGTCATAATTGCGAATGGTCATGATTTCATTCATGCAAAGCTTCAGAGACCGCTTGGATTGTTCGACAAATATCAAAGTCAGTGTATGCCTTGCAAGCACTGCACATTGTCTTTGACAGTTATCTTGAGTTGTCTGTCATAGAATGTGAGCGAATCAGATGAATGTCGCCAAGTGGAGCAACTGACCTTGCCTGCATCAAACATTTGACACCTGTAGCTGTGCAACATGATAAATTCTGGTAATCAACATCAAACAAAATGAACTTGGAGATGCAAATTTGCCAAAACATTACTGATGCTTCAGTAAACACTGAGTTTCCAATTATTGCAAGAGGAATGATTGTAAATGAGGAGTTAGTGCCTGTAGAGATATATTCAAAAGGCACTGGCCATATTGTTCAAGACCTTAACAGCAAATTGGAGAAAGCTGACCTTCATGTTGTGCCACATGTTGGGTGTGCTGTTTGAAATGGTTCCAATTGAGTCACTGTACCTTCATATGACTCAGATGTTATTGTTGTGCATCTTAGATGTGTTGCAATGTTCGTAAGTCAAGGATTGTCAGAGTTATGGATATGTTATCGAACAGACAAGAAAATACATTTTAAATTCTGTACAAGAAATTGACTCAGAGACGCCCAGTGTTCTTATCAACACACATATTCTTACGGGTTGATAACACTATGAGCAAAATCGGAACAAAGGTTGGAGCTTTAACAGCTGAACCTGTGAGATTTCTAAAAGGATTTGCTGAAACAGAAGAAGGATGTGACTTTCTTTAAAGGCACAAAAAAATACCCTATGCGTGTGTTTAAAAATGAGTTTGATGATCTTTGGTACAGTGAGTTCAAGAGATCAGTACCTCTAAGTGACCTTCCACCGACGTCCTGTGCGTGGACACATTACAAAGGCTTTCTACTTGATCAGAAGATATGTAAACGTCTTGGATAATGCATATGTAGATAAAGATCCATGTGAATTTGGTTGAGGATATATTGATGGGGTTCTAAAACCCATGAAATTACTAAAGCCTCTACCAGCAGAACTTACATATACATGTTCTTGCAAAACCTGTGCTACAAAAAGATGTCCCTTTCAATATACTCTTCTCAAATGTTTAACATTCTGCAAGTGTACCACAAGCAATTGACAAAACAAAAAAATAAAGTGAATTATGAAAATGTGCCTAAAACAGGAGTGATAAACATTATTTTTTTCATATTCAAATCATAAACAATGTTTGGTGTATACATACAAGGAATAAAAACCATTATTATTTGTTTTAGTTCTATTTATGTCTTTTCTTCTTCTATTACAGAAGCCATTTTGGAAAGTGGTGGAAGGGTTGCTCTGAGGAGTTATTTTCTGTCTGTAGAAGACTACTTGACCCCTAAAATGTTTTGACACCAAAATTAATTTTGTAGGTCTTGTGATTCCTGAAATATGACATCATCACTGCAACTCATCCACCATTTTCAAAAATGTTGTCCAGAACAATTTGGCCTGGATCAGTAATGTCTACCCAAATTAAATTGCTTCTCTAATGATCCAAAATCAAAAGATCTCTCGAAAAAATTTTTTTACTGAGGCATATCAGGGTTCTGGGATTACTATGACCTAACTGTAAAATGAAACAAGAGACAGTTGCTATGCCACTTGCCTTTGGGAAGAAGGCCTCTACTATTGGCCTCTCCGTGTACTTTGTATGGGGTTGAGTTCGCACAGTGATGAAACAATATGCAGTCATGCTGCCATGTTTATTTTAATTCTAATTGTGATAGGTTACGATAGCATTATTAATGTAATCTGTTGTTACATTATGATCCAGGTCAATTGAATCCAACAAAGGTTATGCTCAAAATTTTGTGCTCTGCGCCCTCCGCGCGAGCTTTGTCTCAGTAGATACATAGTAAAGAGTATTTTTAGAGGACTGTGTTAAGCAATTCTGTGAAATCATTTAATTCTTACTCATCAGACATCAGATTGGGTACGTTTTAAAAAATAGAAATGAAAATGTCATAAAGCCCTGTGAATCTTCAAAACTGATTTTATGTTTTTAGGCCCACAGAGTTGACCCATCGTGCCAGTTGCTTTGCTATTACGTCAGTTTCCGGGAGAGCATAACTACACAGATGTGGTTAATGGTGCCTAATAGATGTAATTACCAAGCATGTTGATGAATATGAACTTGAATGTGCATACAAAAGTTTACAGACTGGTTTAAAACGATAAATGTGTTCTCTGTGATGGCGACGTAGACACCTGCAAAAATTGCCAATATTTAGACCAGCCCTTTGTGCTAGTAAAAATCTAATCATTATTATTAGATTGCAGATGATATTGTTGACAGCTCAATTATTTTCAGTCACTTGACTAGATGGTTGAGGGTTAAGGGGGACTGCATCGGAAGCACACCCGGGCAATAAGGTTGTGTAGCGACCTCTACATTGTACAGTTAATTCACTTACATATAACCTCAGACACGACACCTTGTTCTGGGCACCCATAGCCATGCATTAATTTACATGTTTATATAAAGTTTGTCATCATCTCTTCTGGGGATTGACAATCGAATTCAGAATTTCGTGGTTGCCACTGTGTTCCTGCTTTTATTTCAAACAATGCAGCAGTTAATTTTTTTGAAAGGGTAAATAATCGGAAAAAATGTAATCATAGCTTGGCAAACAATTTTATTTTGCTGATTCATTTCAGAGGGAAACAGCTATGAGAGACAATGGCATAAATCTATTATCAAGGGAGCTGTTAATTATGACGTCCAGCTGTGGATGTGACCAAGCCATAAAACAGTACACCAGTACAATCAAGGCCGGCTTTAGAGTGGTGGTGCCCTGTGCGACAGTCTTTTTTTGGCACACCCCATGACCACCTCCTCAGATCCCTCACTACCATGTGCCATTCATCTCTCCATAGCCCCCCTTTCACATACAATAATTTGTTTTAAAGCGCTTGTGAAGGCTGGATTTACTAATCCAATCAACTATCCACACAAAGCATCATTCTGTTCTTTGCAGCAGGCATATTACCCTCTTCGCACCTTTTTGGCAAGTCAAAGCTGTTGCTAGACAAACCTCCAATCTCTCCCTCTAGCAAGAACATTAATAACAAGAGGTATCTTGCAATTTAATTACTTCCTGAAGGCTGGACGTGCAAGAAACTTTTCAGCAGGTGCTTTTAAATTGAAGTTTCCTAAGTTACTGCTAAACACAGCTCCCCCCTGAGTTCAGCACCTGATGCGGCCGCACTGCTTGCACCGCCCTAAAGCTGGCCCTGAGTACAAAGGCCCGTATTTATACTTTATGACGCTAAACTGCGCTAACGCAGTTTAGCGTCAAAATATTTTGCGCCGGCTAACGCCATTCTGAAGCACCATGCGGGCGCCGTATTTATTGAATGGCGTTAGCCGGCGCAAGCAGACCGGCGCTGCCTGGTGTGCGTGGAAAAAAACCACGTACACCAGGCAGCGCCGGCGTAGGGAAAAATGGCATTAGGGCGTCTTAAAAATGGTGCAAGTCAGGTTGACGCAAAAAAATCGCCTCCACCCGATTTGCGCCATTTTTAACGACGCCCAGACGCCATTTACATGACTCCTGTCTTAGTAAAGACAGGAGTCATGCCCCCTTGCCCAATGGCCATGCCCAGGGCATGGTCATTGGGCATTGTGGCATGTAGGGGGGCACAAATCAGGCCCCCCTATGCCACAAAAAAAATATAAAAATAAAAATATTTATACTTACCTGAACTTACCTGAATGTCCCTGGGGTGGGTCCCTCCATCCTTGGGTGTCCTCCTGGGGTGGGCAAGGGTGGCAGGATGGGTCCCTGGGGGCATGGGAGGGCAGCTGTGGGCTTCTTTTGAGCCCACAGGTCCCTTAACGCCTGCCCTGACCCAGGCGTTAAAAAGCGGCGCAAATGCGGGTTTTTTTGACCCGCCCACTCCCGGGCGTGATTTTTGCCCGGGAGTATAAATACGACGCATTTGCGTCGCAGTCATTTTTTTGGACGGGAACGCCTACCTTGCATCTCATTAACGCAAGGAAGGCGTTCACGCAAAAAAATGACGCTCTTTTCTCCTACTTTGGCGCTAGACGCGTCTAACGCCAAAGTATAAATATGGCGTTAATTTTGCGCCGAATTTGCATCGAAAAAAACGACGCAAATTTGGCGGAAACGGAGTATAAATATGCCCCAAAGTCCTTGAACATTAAAGAAAGTAAACATGTGGTAAATGTAAGTTGCCATGTGGTGTGAAGGCTTTGGTAGGTGCACATATTCGCAACGATCTTCTCAATGGAAGAATGTTTGGGCTCACTCTGGGATCTGTTGGATTAGAGTTCCTATAGATTGCTGTGAACCCAGGAGGATGCACATGTTAGTGTATTACATTTAAAAGCACTGGATCTTCTCCTACTGTTTAAGCTAGTTTAATTAACTTCTTGGTTGGAGACGAGGTGAATGATTGTTTTAATTGGTGTGAGTTTTTTGAAGCCTTCATGTGCTATTGTTTATGTTTTGAATTGAGTGGGTTCTTTCTCTGGCAACCAGTGGAGCTTCTTTACATTTGCGGGAGATGCAGTATATTTCGTTCAGATGAAAGAAGAGAGGACTCACATTATGTGCTTGCACTTACATGTAATAGGCACAGATTGAAGGTGCTGGACTTGTGGGCACAAATGCACGTGTGTGCAAACACACACACATGCACTCAAACACACACACGCACACACAAACTTACTTGACTGGATCATCATGCACAGGATGTAGGAGTCAGTGCAGTTTGTGTGCTGAGCTCTGATTCAGATACTTTGCCTTGCTTAATGAGTATCTTTGTCACTGTAGCAACTTGTCCTCCAATGGACCTGCAGGCCATCTGAACTGAGTCCTTCGTGAGTATCTCAGTGATGAATTGACCGACACAGAGCCCTGCTCTAGGGGAATGTGTGCTACAGAAAGTGTAACTCACCAAGGGGCGTATTTACAAGAAATTCTGCATCAGTCACGATGCACCACTTTTCTTACATTGCCCTTTCCCCACCTAACGACACCTTGGTTGCACCATATATACATTACGGTGCACCATGGTGGTTGTTAGGACAATAGCGTCAACATTTTTTGTTATTGTGGTGCTTTGTTGCACTAGCATCAAACATTCTGACTATAGTTCAGCAAAGCACAGGGAGGCCCATTGATTAAAATGGGTGCTTCATTTTACTGCCTGGTCTGAGCAGGCTTTAGAAAATACTGGAAAAAATGGTGCAGTGAAATGTTGTAAATATCACTGCATCATTGTTTTGAGTCTCCCTGCTTTGGAATGCCCCTCTTGCATACAGTATGCCTGGCGCAGGCGTAATGTGGCGCAAGGGTTTACAAAGTGGTGCAATGCAAGCATTGCACCACTTTGTAAATACGGCGTGGAGAAAGACCTCCTTAATGCCAACCTAGCGTAAAAATAAATGATGCTAGGGTGGCACAAGGGGCTTGTAAATATGCCCCTAACTGTGCAAATGTAGAGGTACTGGTTGTTTCTGCTATCTGCACTGCTTAATTTGTAAAAAATAAAAAGAGGGCGGGTGTCCAAAGGTCTGCTCATAAGCTCGTGGCCGACCCTTTTAAATGTTGGCGTGCTGAAGACAAAGGCTGTGCAGCCCACCAACCAGGACCACTACTGTAAGAGAGTATTACTGTAGAGCTGTGAGTAGCCCATGTCTTGCAAGTATGTAATGAGGCTTCTAGTTGTCAAGGGAGATGACAAAGGCTACTGATGAGGTGGCAGAGAAAACATAGCTGAGATTATATGAGAATACTATAAGCATCTACCCAAACAGCGCAGTTCCTAAAACAGAAGTAAGAAGGAAGTGTGCAAGGACCTAAAGAACCACCTGCTTTAGCAGCTGCAGTGGAGACAGGGGGGTCATTTGGGCAATAGCCCTTCTGTCACATTAAATGATTTAACTGCTAGTTATGGCCTCCATGACTTTGAAGGAGACTGCACAGAAACCTCTCAACAATTTGAAAGAGAATGTTATGATCGGAGTCGGTGCTATTGATTCCAAAGACGGCAAACATCGTCACATCGTCACCAAGAAAGAGTGCGTTAAAAAAGTGAAAATGGGAAAGAAAAGTGAGAGAGAAACATGAAGCGAAAATACGAGGGAAAGAGACGAAGAGAAGGAAAGATAGAGTCATAGAAAACATGGAGAGATGAAAATAACAACAATTATAAGAGCTATGGAGCCGAGGAGAAAAGCGGAGAAAGAAGGGGAAAAGAAAACAACAGGAGACAGAAGAGGAATGGTAGAAGCAAAGAAATAAACCACTATGGGGATGTTTCGGGGCACTCGTTT
This sequence comes from Pleurodeles waltl, assembly GCF_031143425.1. Classification (NCBI taxonomy): domain Eukaryota; kingdom Metazoa; phylum Chordata; class Amphibia; order Caudata; family Salamandridae; genus Pleurodeles; species Pleurodeles waltl. The sequence goes on from NC_090449.1 coordinate 199,806,792, forward strand.
CGCTTTTTAGCTTTGCATCATATCAATCAGAATACCATTCATGATATACTTCAAAGTGGGGTCTATTTAAATTTTCTGGCTACGTGCTTCTAGGTCTGTTTTCAAAAAATAGCTCTGTACCGTGGTAGTAACATTTCTTGAATGCATCAACACACAAGTGTGTTTCTGAAATGCTGTCTCTGCAGCAGAAAATGCACTGTATTTTTTTGTAAAAACGGAGGATCGCGAGTGGTAGCAGATCCATTTGCACAAAATGTGCTTGTTTATTAAATGCCAACGGTCCCAAACTAAAATCACACAGTATCAACCTGCACATCATAAAGCAACGGAAGCAGCAGTATTCGAGAAATGTATGCAGGTTTTAAAGCGCAGTCTGAACCACAGAGCTAAGTGCCATGCAAGTCGTTGCCATGCAGTTAAGTATCTCAAGGGGTTTCTGGGGGTACCAATGCAGTATCTTTCCATGGAAATAACCTTTTAAATGGTTTAAAGTGGCATAACCTAGGTGTGTGTGCGTGTGTATGTGTGTGCTTGTGTGTGTGTATGCATGTGTGTGTATGCGCATTCACACACACAAATTCATGTTGTAGTGTAGTAATTATTAACGTTTTTTTTAGGATTGTATCGCTTAAAACGAGTGAGCAAAAAAAGTGATGAATGGAGTGCTTGAAATATTCTCAGCCACTGGTAATTACTAGGGGTGTGAGAAATTAGCATAATTTTCTGTATCTTAATTACATAAAGTTACCCTAAAATTACACATCATTTCACAAAATGCATTGTGCACTCCTAAAATTATCCGAATACGAAAATTTAATTTTGAGTTGATTTCCAGTTGCTCATGTTCAAAATACTGCAGTTCAGAAGGGATTTGTAGTTTTTCACTCAAAAATTACCAGGTCTGCTCAGGTAAATATTCTACTTTAAATGTTTGTTTGCCACCCACATTAAAGGAACTTCCAATCCCATTCAAGACACTGCTGCTCATGTTCAGGTTTGTAGTTCTGCACTCAAAAATTACCCAAGCGTTCTTCTCGGGTAAGATTCTACCAGCAATGTCGCTCGCTTTAAAAAATTACTCAAATGGTACATCATGTATTAACATTTCTTTCAGTAATTTAGGAAAGGTTTTGTTATGTGTGTTATGTGAAATTATTAAAATTATACCTCTTACACCATTGTAATGAACATTTCACAGAGGCCTAGTAATTATTCAGCAACACATTAACCCAAGCCACGTGCTAATCAGTCTTGGGCCTGCTCCAGCATAGCGAGCATGGTACCCACATCGTGATCCTCCACAAAAAGGAATAGTCCGATCCGAACTGACAAGCCAGCTCCTATCTGAACAAGAACACAAGCAACTCAAGACTGGTTTTGCCCTAGTTGCGGCTACTTTTTCAGGTGCAGCTTGGTTCCAGTGGCATAGTGAGAATGGGAACTGAAGCAAGCTCAGTAGTTTGGCCCAGACTGTTCCTATTCGAGCAGGACCAATACGTGGGTCCAGAGCACACTGTACCATAGGACCAAGCCGCACCTAAAGAGCCCATACTGATGAATAAGTACTTTACACCTATGTACCAGATCATATGTATTACATCGATTCCATGCAATTTTTCAGAGATTTAAATCATACCATTACTTATCACATTATACAAATGTATTTTCCAAAGCTCGGTCACGTTACATAATGGATCTGAACATAATAACAGGTTTAGAGCTTAATTTCTTTTTACATGAAACAATCGAGATCTTTTCAAAGATCAGGGGTTAAATTAAGGACACATTTTTTTCTTTTAGTTTACCAAAGGTTGTATATCTTAGAGGGAAATCTCATGACAAATAACCAGGACAGTAAATATTTTTTATGAAAATATCATCTCATTGGGTATGGATTACTAATGCATGCAAATAGGGCAATCATTTCGTAAGAAAAATTTAGAATACAATTTTTATGTTGGAGAATATCCTCACTACAGTATTATGGTACCACACCTGACCTATTATTGAGCGAAGGTATCTACCAGACCATATGACCCTACCTCTTTTAATGAGTGGATCTCTGATAGTCTGGACAGAGTGCTGCCTTATACACCCCTCTCTGGGCAAAAGAATGGAGGAAAGGCTCCTTGGTTCAATAACCACTTAATGGCATTAAAGAGGAACTGTAGGAAGATTGAAAGGAAATGGAGGAAATCACTAAAGGAGGAGGACAGAGAAGAGTACAGAGGTTCAATTAGGTTGTACAAGAAGGAGATCAGTTTAGCCCAAGCAACCTTTTACGGAGATAAAATTGAAAAGGCGGCAGGATCTCCAAAATAAATGTTTGGTGTGCTCAAGGAGCTATTGTATATTCCTGCATGCCCGGAAGCAATGGAAGCTTCAGAAGAACATAGTAACAATTTTGCCTCCTTCTTCTTAAAGAAGATTGAGGACATCTATGAAAACTTCTCAGGGGAAGTAGGGGGAGTCTCAGGGCATGCGATGGAGAAGAAGGAAGGTGACAATGTTTTTCAGAGTTTTCTTCCCATTTCTGAGGAAGGAGCTTTGGGGCTCCTCAGTAAGTTAAAATCAGGCTCTCCTCTTGATCCCGCACCTCCCCATATTATTATGCAGGGAAGAGTAGCACTAAATCCGGTAATAACTGATCTGTTGAACAGCTCGCTACAAAGTGGGATGGTGCCGGATTCCTGGAAACATGCAGTGGTCAAGCCCCTTCTAAAGAAGCCTAACCTAAATGGAGCGGTCTTTAAAAACTACAGGCCTATCTCGCTCCTTCCCATAAAGGCAAAACTTATTGATAAGCATGTAAATACACAACTATCAGGCTTTTTGGAGGAACACAAGATTTTGCATATAACTCAAATGGGCCTTAGAGCGGGCCACAGCACTGAATCTGCCATGACTGCGGTTACGGAAGAAGCGAGAAAACGAATGGACCAAGGTCAGGCAACTGTAATAATAATGCTAGATTTGAGCGCGGCATTTGATACGGTCAATCATGATCTACTTATTCAAAGAATGGTAAATAGTGGGATGAAAGGAAGGGCGCTCAAATGGTTAAGCTCGTTCTTACAAAATAGAACCTTTCAAGTTCTGGATCGCTCTTTTCTCTCAGCCCAGTTGAAACTTTTATGCGGAGTTCCGCAGGGCTCATCTTTGAGTCCCACTCAACCCAACATTTATATGTCCCCCCTAGCAGAAGTCATAGAACCCTTTGGGGTATCCCTGGTGTCAAATGCGGACGACACACAGCTGGTGGTTTCCTTCTCCTCCAATAAGTAGGCGGATAACTTGGCCTTGCCTGCCTGTCTCCAAGCGATTGCTGCCTGGATGACAGAAAGCAGGCTGCAACTCAACAAAGAAAAGACAGAAATTATGTTTTTAGGAAAACTGGCCAACCCTGCTAAAAATATAGGACCAGTAATACATTTAGATTACTTACCCCCCCCCAAAGCTCAGATTAAAGCCTTGGGAGTTTGGTTGGATCCCAAACTCACCATGGAACATCAGGTCAAGAGAACATCAGCCACCTGTTTTGGGATTCTTAAGCTACTAAGGAATATTATTGGCCTGCTTTCACCATTGGCCAAAAGATTGGCCGTACAAGCCTTGATTCTATCTAGATTAGATTATGGAAACAGCCTCTTTTTCGGATCTCCAGGTTATGTGGTTAACAAACTACAGGTGGTACAAAATGCTGCAGCACGTCTGCTTTTTAATCTGCCTAGGACCACATCAGCAAAAAAAGCTCTGATTGAACTGCACTGGCTTCCAGTAGCAAAAAGGATAAAGTTTAAGGCTCTTTGCTTCTTCCACAGAGCTCTATATAAAAAGGATCCTGATTTTCTAAAAACATTAATTTCACTATACATACCCACAAGAGTGTTGAGATCGGCCTCTAAAGCCCTTGTAGTGGTACCCAAAGTAAAGAGAACATCATGGGGAGGAAGATCCCTGAAGTACCAGGGAGCCAGACTTTGGAACTCTCTTCCCACGAATATTTGCATGATGACTCAGGAGACTGAATTTAGGAAAGTCATTAAAACCTGGCTATTCTAACTTCCTCTAAGTTTCCCCTCTCCAGTGAAGTTTAGGATTCCTCCAGTATGTTCTAATTTTTCAAGCTGATCAGCGCTACGAGGCCTCCGCGTAGCTGGCGCTATATAAGTATCAATAACATAACATAACATAACATAACATATGCCCTATATGTTTAGCCTTCATTACTAGTGACCTGATGATGAGGCAAGTATTTCCGCACCTACCCAGTTAACTCTGGTGGTGTACAAGGATCTTGAGTTTCAATGAGGAATGAGGATTTACAGAGAGGAATCAGTATTTCCTGGCCTGACTACCCAGGTTACTTCCATTCTGCGTCTTAGATTCCCCATGATGTATTGGTTTCTTTGAGCAATTTGGGGGAATGTTACTGATTGTACAGCTTATCCCAAATGTTGGAATTCTGATAAGGGCGGTTCGTTCTGTTTCCAATCCCAGTGGAGATTAGGAGAAACTTTTAATGTGAGTCAGAGAGTTTTGTGATGCAACCCTTCTGTACATGAATATGTTTGGATACTCCAATGCATAGTTGTGTGTTTATATCATATTTTAGCAAATTTACCTTTCAACAACAGTAGCAATCCCTTTTTCACCTGAATATGTTGACATTTTGCTAATTTCCCATGTTGATGATTTCGAGTAGAAGAGCAAGAGCACTCCTGAAAAAATACATCTGCATGAATGAGAACTACTAGTTTGGGCTGTACTAATTTCTAATAGGTACCCATTTAAATTTAGTATTTAACATTATATTATGAAAGGCATGCTAAAGAGCAGCATGAGTTTTTGTGCAGGATCTTAAAATAGAAAGCTTTAGCCAAGAGAGTGTGTGATAGATAATGTAGCTCACAGTCATTGTGCCTCTCCACATAGGTCTGATGAATAAGAACCTCAGGGGAAATTTCCTAACTTCTGGCACAACTCAGAGCAGCAATCAGAGTTGCACTGCTTTGCATCAAAGGGAGAGAGAAGCATAGGACCTCATTACAACTTTGGTGGTCTTTTTACAAGACCGGCAAAGTTGCAGGTGCCGAAAGACCACCAACGCTGGCGGTCTTAAGTCCGGCGCATTACGATTGCCATCAGATTTCCTCCCTGACAGCAGTTGTGCTGACGGTCGGCGGGGAAGAGGCTGTTCCACCACCAACACCGTCATGCCAAGAGGATGCCACATGCCACATTACAACCCTTAATACGGCGTGGCGGTGTCCTGATGGCGGGAAGCAGCAGGCGGTGTAAGCGCCAGGACTCGTCCCCTCCCGGATGACCTCCTCAACGGATGAGGAAAGTGATCGTCCGACAGGGGAGCGGGTGGGTGGGTGTGCATGTGTGAGTGTTGTGACTGCGGGGGAAAGTGGGTGCGTGTATGCTGGTGAATGCAGATGGATGGGGTGAGTGCGTATGTGCAGTGCGGAAGGAGGAGAGTGCATGGGTCTATGCCATGCAAAGGGGGGCGTGATTGGATGCATGCAGGTGAGGGGGGTGTGAATGTGGGTATGCGCTGGAGGGGGTGGAGGGAGGGAATGCGTGCGTGTCAGCAGTGTTTGTGTATGGATGTCAGTGTGAATGGGTATGTATGTTGCGTTTGCGTTGTTGAGTGGGGGGGGTGTTTGGGTGTAGAATTGTGTGAGAGCATGCGTGTAGGTATGTGGAAGTGTCTGCGTGTGTATCCTGGTGACAGGGATGCTTATAACTGTCACCCGGATGCAGGACCGCCAGCTTTTTCTGGTGGTGTGACTGCCAGGAAATGCTGGCAGTCTCCCTCGTCGTAATACCGCTAGCGGTATTATGGCGTCCGCCGTGCTGGAGGTGCTCACCTCCAGCTCGACGGACTGCAGAAAAGTGGTGGGACAGGCAAAGTAGCTTCAGTTTGGCTTCGACCAAACTGCCGAACTCATTATTTGGCAGTCTTCGAATAAAAGAAAAAATGCTACCACTCTATAACTTCATTTTGAATTAAATCTTTTTTTAATTTCAATATATTAAATTATCTTAAACATATTATTCTGAACTTTACATTTTTTTGAATATTTTTAAAACTGAAACCCTACATAAAGTAAACAAAATATCTACACGTATTATTATTATTAAAAGTGAATCATCGAAATAATTAAAATAGGGTTATTGTATTTTAATAAAACGTAATGTTAATTTATAAATTCAAAAAATGTGAAATGTTTTTTAATTTTCTAAGCTTCTCTTTTAAGTTTATTTAACATTGTATTATATTTACTTGCACTTTAAACTATTTTAAATAATTTAGTTTAATTTAACACTCCCTGTCGTATGGGCAACTGAGATCTGTCACAGCTTTCATATCTAACTGTGAGGCTGGAATATGGCCCCAGAAAGAATCAAGAGGCGAGGGTAGCCAGCCATTGATTTGGCCTCCTCCAATCAGCAAGTGGGTGTGCACGTGTCCTAGCCTCTTGCAATGGTTACACATTTTTAAAAACAAAAACACGTAATGGAAGGAAGAGGCCTTCGCTCTTCTGTGTCTATCCATGTTAAGGACATTTTAATGTTGGAGTGATACTGCAGAATTGCAATAAATGAATGTCCATGGAAAATTTGAGTGCTACTGAGTTAAATCGTAACAAACCTCATTGTCTATATAGGCAGGTGACATCATTACATCAATGTCTAGAATGGTGACACTGTTTACCACGAGGCACTTCGTTCATATCAATGAAATTGCAAACTATACAGTGCAAACAAAGTTATTTGTTTATGCACATTTATTGTGAGGACGTGTTGCTAGTGAGCCTAATTGTATTCATGTTGAATTTATATACACACAAATGCACACACAAACGCACACACAAAAACATACTAATATTATATTGCATTGTATCCTAATTGCGTTTAAGTTGCTCTCCGTATATCTCACAAGTCACTGAACTTTGGGGGATTAGGCGGTTGGAAAAGTGCTAAATTTCTGTGTGGCATAAGTGTGAATCATTTTGCTGTGCATGATTGATCAGAGTGATCCTCTTATCTTGACATAGCTCACAGTGCCTAACTGTATTACGGGAGGAAGACAAATCTTTAATCTGTTGTTAAAACAGTTTGGGTTAACAGTGTATCTTGTGTTAGAAGTGGTTAAGTGTCATGTAGCTGTATTTATGTGTGGAATTAACAAAATAGAGTGAGAGATAGCTGCGTATTAGGACTTGTCTATTATCGTAAACAGGGCAAAGGTTTTGGTTCTTGGTTGGATTTGAACAGTCATGGAGCATCCCACCAGAATGTGGTAGATGGCAGAAAGCCTAGGCAAGTGCTCTTTTAAGTCTTCTGAGATGTAGGAAATGGAAACCTCCAGTCATGAACTCTATAGGGCAGCCATTCCAAATAAATAAAGAGTCCAGTCAGGAGTGACTGAGGAGCAACCAGCAACCAGGCACTCTGCACAGGGAGTCATGACAGATTGCCCATATTGTTCACTAAGGAGTCACACAAGAGTTATCCACAGCCTTGTCATGGGTACAAGCAGACATAGCAGATGATCTATCAAGTCCACCAAGGACCAATGGAGAAGTAACTCACAGACATGCACAGGAAAAACTTAGCCATGGTGAACCTTGTTTAATATTTACCCAAAAGACATGATGGCAACCCATGTGCACTCATTGGATACATTTCACAGTTGGTAAATGACCTCAAGAGTCTATTCTTCAGCAAACAAATGGCAACCCACAGCCATGCAATTGGTAGAGATAGGTGGAGTAGACAAAGTACCCAGTATCAGAAAGAGTCCTAGAGGAGCACCCTGCATGCATCCACTTTGTATAGTGTGCCATGGCGTTAGGTGAGGATCAGTGTGCAGCTCTACTGACAAAGGGACTAGACATCCTGCAAAAGAATGAGACAAAGAAATGCATTAGGTCACCAATCAAAGACGTGTAATGCCATGTTAGCTTAGTAACATTCAGTTCTTTATCACTGGGAATTAACAGTGCTGAGCTGATCTCAGTAATTAGTTGCTAGAAAAGGTGGATTATGGAGCCCACTCATCAGAGAAAGAGGCAACCCACAAAGGTGCACTGCTTAGAGGCAGTCAGGGTAAAACAGTCTATAGCGTCTACCAAAGAGCGATGGAGGAGTAATCCACAGGCGTGCACAGAAGAAATTTAATCATTGTAAATGCTCTTTAGAGTCCACTCCGAGGCTACATAGGAGCAAACCACATGCATGCAGTGGGTGGAGGCAATCATGTCAGATGATATAATGATATAATGTAAATATTTTAATATGACTTATATGTGATACATGTGTAGTTAATGCCAATTGTTAGAAATTGGGTCTCTATTGTATTTGTGCAATACTTAATTACAGTGACACAGTGAAAACACCCCAAAAGACTCCACATGAGTCTATTTATCTAGTAAAATAATACCAAAACAACATAAAGCCAATAGGTAGATCCTGAGATATGAAATTTTAAAGATTTAGGCAAAATAGCGCACAGACGCACAAAGCACGAATGTACAACTGTGTTTATCTGGTCACACTGGACCAGGACAAAGTCACAAGCTCAGGCCGTCTGTGCTGGAGTGTGGACACCATGGAACGCCCTCATTTCCTGGTCCAATCCAACCATAACTCCTCCCTCCATGGCACCTTGGGGTAAAGGCCTCCCGTCCCCAGCACAGTATTCATAGACGACATTGTGACATCGCTATCCCCGAGGCCCTGGCGTCAGACAACTACCTCCTCCTTGGCTACCTGAATTTACACCTCGAGGACCGTGACGACCCAAACACCACCACTCTACTCAACAACCTCACCACCCTCGGCCTCAGCCAGCTGGTCTCTGCACCCACACCTATCTATCACAGGACACACACTGGACCCCATCTTCACCTCAAGAAACCGGATCACCATCGAGACCATCTCCAACCCAGACTGACCACCGCTGCATACATTTCACAATCCCCGCACCCAGCAGCCGCACCCAGCAGCCGCACCTGCACCCCAGGACCCCCCACAGGAAATAGAATTAAATCACCAATGAGCAAATCACCTTAACCCTCACCAAATCTCTCCCTCTGACGATGCCAACACAGCAGCACACAATTTCAACGCATGGATCACCGAATGTGCCAACACTCTAGCCCTCCTACAGCTGACATTGATCAAACGAGTGCCTAAGAAGGCCAGCTGGTTCACCACTGAACTCCAAGGATCAAAGCACACCTGCAGACGCTTAGCGAAAAAATGGAGGAACAGCTATCGCTATAACATCAAGAACACTAGGAAGGACGCAATCCAGGATTGCATCAACTCCTCCACACACAACACTAAGGAACTCTTCTCAGTCATCAACGAGTTCACAAATCCCCTCTCTGAAGTCACCAGCATCCCCCGGTTACAGGACCTCTGCAAAAAACTTGCCACTTTTTTCCACCGCAAGATCCAGGACATCTGTGACAGCTTCCTCCTGGAAAAACATTGCACCTGAACCTGTCATCGACTTATCCCACCAGAGCCCACCCACACCATCCACAGCTGGTCCATGCTTACCATGGAGGAAAGAGTAAACATCATGAACAGCACCCACTCCGGAGCCCCTATGGACCCCTTCCTGCATCACATATACATCAGAGCCAGCACATCCATCACCCCAGAGCTCTGAAACACGATGAACTGCTCCATCAACACCAGCACCTTCTCCAAGGACTGGAAACACAATGAAATATGCCCTCTCCTGAAAAAACTCTTGGCGGACCCATCAGAACTAAAGAATTTCGGGCCCATATTGCTGCTACCCTACCCTCCAAGGTACTGGAGAAATCAATCAACGCACAACTATGGAATTTCATTGAGACCAACAACTCCCTGGACAGCTCCCAGTCCAGATTCCACAGCAACCACAGCACGGAGACAGCCGTTCTGGCAGCCACCGACAACATCCAATTACACCTAGACCGTGGCCACACCACAGCGCTCATACACCTGGACTTCTCAGCAGCCTTCGACACGGTCTCCCACAGCACTCTACCACCAGACTCCATGACATAGGAATCTGGGGAAGAGCCCTGGAATGGTTCCACTCCCTCCTCTCCGGGAGGACACAGAGGATCAGACTCCCACTCTACACATCCAGACCCACAGGAGTTAATTGCGGAGTCCCCCAAGGATCCGCACTGATTCCCACACTGTTCAACGTACACATGGCCCCTCTTGCAGCCATCATCAGAAGCCATGGAATT